>NC_137424.1:78793028-79393028 GCF_964374335.1 Astatotilapia calliptera | reverse complement strand
ATTTGGAGAAGGGTGGCAGATGTAATTGGCAGATAATGTTTAAAAAAAATTCTACCAACCGTTAACCATAATTCAATAATCCTATAAACCTAATAACCGAATGCGCTTTTAACTCTTATTAGAATGAGATTTTAACCACTACGGTGCAAAGTTTTTAGATACTGCGTTGATAAAGTACAAGAGATACAATCAGTGCTTTGTCAGTGTTTACTCAGTATTCAAGGACAGCAATATTTGCATAGTATTTTTACTGACATATAGTGCACATATGTTTTGGGCAAAAACATTTTTTAATATTAAAATACGATCCCACAACAATTTTATCCCACAACTTAGACATTCACATTACTCACACCCTCATTACACATACATATAGGGTATTGGGGGTGGGCACGATACACGGAGTCCAAGTTACCATCAGGGTGTACCCCTCACCCCTGGCGTCGTTGCCCACCTCTCAATTTTAAATACACGTAGACATTGAGGGCTAGCAGGAGGGACTATGCGCTTACCTGCTGCTCTCTGGCAGGTAGCTCCATGCCCTCCTGGGTTTTAATTGCACCTTAGAACACACATGCATCAACACTACAATGAGCGGGTGGAGGGAGGTTTGGAGTCTTCTCTCACCCCCGTTCTCTGCGGCCTGCTGGAGCGGGGGGGGGGGGGGGGGGGGGGGGGGCTAGGAGGAGTTGGCCGTCCGACTGCGGTCTGGGGTGTGGGGCCTCCCTGCTGCTGCGGAGTCGGGGCGGTCTGCCTCTCCCCACCGCAGGGAAAAGGGTAACACCACCTGGGTCTGGGTGCAATTCCCCCCTCCAGGGGCAAGGGTACCTAGACCCGGTTTGTAGAGTACGCTTGGGGAGTGTGATTGTGTGTACAGCGTCTCTTTATGTCTGTCTCCACGTTGGTTGAGTGTGGAGTGAGTGCATATGAGAGCATGAGGGTGGGAATGGATGTTTGTGTCTGTGTGTGCCTGTATGTCTGTGTCTATATGCCGTTTATCTGCTCCTGCTGAGATGGGGCAGAAAACTCCAGCATGTTCCGTTCTCTTCTAATCAGACAAATAAGGCGATGACTTTCTGCAAACAGTATTTCTTATAACATCATAAAACAATATCATTCATCCACAATAAATCAGCAGTCTAATGTAATGCAAATCAGTTTAACTAATGCAATAGTTATCAGCTTCTTCTAATTCAGGAGAATAATGCAAACTAAAACTACACAATAATTCACAATCTTTAATTAGGGGTATAACATGGGATAAAATAATATTATAATCTAACACCATTCTGTTGGTTTTTGTTTTTTGCCCTTCTCCCCTGTCCCTCTTCTCAGCTGTTTCTCTTTCCCTCTTTCTTTCTCCCCTTCTTTCCCCCAGTCAAGTCTGTCCCGTATTCAGCAAGTGAAAATAAAATAAACAATAAAAGGTGAATCAAATGGACCATTATGGCAAGGCTGGGATGGTCAATTTGGTAAAGTAAATCCTTTCTTTGCCTTTAGACAATAATTCTGATGGCAAGAGAGCCAAACGGGACAGGCAAAAAAAAAAAAAACAATAATAAGTCCAACATAAAGACTGTAATCCCAAAGTTCTATCAGCATGTCAAATGTCCCACCAGAGGAGAAAACACTCTAGATCATGTTTACTCCAACATCAAGCATGCATATAGAGCCATACGCCTCCACTACCTCGGTCAGTCCGACCACATCTCCCTCCTGCTCTCCCCAGCCTACACCCCCCTCAGGCGCAGTGCCAGGCCCACCACAAAGACGGTTACGACCTGGCCGGAAAAAGCTCTCTCCAAACTACAGGACTGCTTCACAGAGAAAGACTGGGACATATTTGAACACCAGGACCTAGAAACTTTCACAGGATCAGTACTGGACTACATCAAGTTCTGTACTGCAAATGTGACTGTGGACAAAAGCATTCAGGTTTTCCCAAACCAAAAACCCTGGATGACCAGCGAGGACTGCACACTCCTCAAAGCCCGCAATGCCGCCTTCAGGTCAGGTGACAGAGCTCTGTACAGAGCTGCTTGAGCTGACCTGAAAAGGGAGATTAAAAAAGCCAAGTCAGACCACAAAAGAAACATGGAGTCCCAGCTGTCCAGCACCAACACACGGGAGGTGTGGCAGGGAATGCAAGACATCATCAACCACAGAGGCTGTGAAAACAGAAAACCTGAGTGTGCAGCTGGCAGAGGAAGTAAACAGCTTCTTTGCCCACTTTGAAACACCACAACAGCAGCACTCATCTACTTCAGCACTGCTCCCATCCTCATCCTCACCTGGTTCCTGCACCGCTCCATTCACTGTAACGGGGCACGATGTCAGACGTGTGCTCCTAGCAATGAACCCCAGATGGAGTACCTGGCAAGGTACTAAGAGCATGTGCACACCAACTCACCCTCATCTTCACCAGACTCTTCAACCTCGCACTGGATCAGGCAGCCATACCATCCTGTCTAAAATCAGCCACAATCATCCCAGTGCCAAAGAAGTCTCCCATCTCCAGCCTGATTGATTACCGCCCTGTGGCCCTCACACCGGTAATCATGAAATGCTTTGAGAGACTAGTCCTTCAGCACATCAAGGATTACCTCCCCCCAGAATTTGACCCCCACCAGTTTGCATACCGTGCAAACAGATCCACAGAAGACGCCATCGCCACAGCGCTCCACTCTGTGCTGAGTCACCTAGAGCAGCGGCAGAGCTACGTCCGAATGCTCTTTGTGGACTACAGCTCAGCCTTTAATACAATCAAACTGGTCTCTCTTGGCCTCCCTCCTCTCACATGTGCCTGGATAAAGGACTTTCTTACAAACCGGCCCCAGACTGTAAGACTCGGCCCTCATCTCTCCTCCACTTGCACACTGAGCACCGCCTCCCCACAGGGCTGTGTGCTGAGCCCCTCCTGTATTCTCTCTACACCATAGGTGTCAAACTCTGGCCCGCGGGCCAAATTTGGCCCGCAGCCTAATTACATTTGGCCCGCGAAGCCATACCAAATTACTATTAGAGCTGGCCTACTGGTATTATACAGCTAATATATATATTGTTTAGTATTAAGCTTTGCTTGTTCCATATTCAGTTTTTCAGCAAAACGTGTTTGAGTCCATAAGAAAAGATTCATTCTTATATCTGGAGGAATAAATATATTTCAATAAATATTAACGTTAGCCCGCGACTTTGTTCTAGTTTTGAATTTTGGCCCACTGTGTATTTGAGTTTGACACCCCTGCTCTACACCCACGACTGCAGTCCGACCCACAACAACAATCTCATCATCAAATTTGCTGATGACACCACAGTAGTCGCACTCATCTCAAAGGGAGAGGAAGTTCTGAAGCTGGCAGCATGGTGTTCAGAAAACAACCTGGCACTGAACACTAAGAAAACCAAAGAGCTCATTGTTGACTTCAGGAGACACAGCACCGACTTGCCCCCCCTCTACATCAACGGGGAGTGTGTGGAGAAGGTCCACCCCTTCCGGTTCCTTGGTGTCCTCATCTCTGCTGACATCTCCTGGACAGACAAAATCTCAGCAGTCGTCAAGAAGGCCCAACCGCGGCTGCACTTCCTGAGAGTCTTCAAGAAGTATAAGCTGAACTCCAACCTGCTGCTGACCTTCTACCGCTCGTCCATTGAGAGCCTGCTAACCTACTGGATCACGGTATGGTACGGCAGCTGCACCAAGGCGGATAGAGTGAGGCTTCAGAGTGTGGTCAAGACAGCACAGAAGATCATCGGCTGCCCTCTCCCCTCCCTGATGTACATTTATTCCTCCCGCTGCCTCAGCAGAGCAGCAAAAATTATCAAGGACAGCTCCCACCCTGGTTTCAACATGTTCAGCCTGCTTCCCTCAGGGAAGCGCTACAGGTGCATCAACACAAAAACCCACAGACTCAAAAACAGTTTCTTCCCCAAAGCCATAACCACCCTGAACTCACACATGCACCGATAACACAGCCCCCCCCTGCCCAGCATGTTTGCACTGAGTAGGAGATGCTCTGTATCTTATTGTACAACTGTATAGTGACAAGAAAGGCATTCTATTCTATTCTATTCTGTACTGACACCAGTAACAAACAGTTTTGATTCATTTTAATGAGCTCAGACTTGAGCTGGTTGTGAACTGAGCTTCAGGGAAACACAACATACTGAGATTCACTGTGAAGCTTTGAGTGGAAAAAGAAAAATAACATGTGGATCCTGGAATAATGGGATCTCCCATCTTTAAAGGACTGAAGAGGAAGCAGTTTACAAGGAATCATTTAGAAGAGTTTCAAACATCAACTGATTGAATCCATGAATCTGAAAACGTGTTTGTGAGTGAAAGAGACAGACATGTACAGACTGAACTATCTGTTCAACAGTCAGAGTGTTTCTCTAACAGGAGACACTCTTTACACTCCACTCAGCACAGGGACACTGAGGCACCAGACCAGAGCCAAAACCCAGGATAAAGAGTTTGAGTGAATGTGGTGTTGAAGGTGTGGAGGTGGATCAGAGTATCAGAGGAGACTCTGTAGAAGGACAGAGTGCCAGCAGGACAGTCCACATACACTGCTACTCTGTTAGAGACAGAGGAGGAGGAGGAGGAGGAGGAGATGGATGTGTGTCTGTTATTGTGCCAAACAGAACGAGGACCATCATCAGAGCACTCCAGACTCCAGGACTGATCATTGTGTCCAAACAAACAGTCATCACTGTTTCCTTTCCTTCTGATTCTTCTGTAACTCACTGAAATATAAACGTCTCCTCTCCACTCGACCTCCCAGTAACAGCGACCAGTCAGACCATTTCTACACAGCAGCTGACGATAAACATCAAATCTGTCTGGATGATCAGGATATGACTGAAACTCCGTCACATGTGTCACCTTCCTGTTGTTGTCAGACAGTTGGAGGTTTGTGTGTACTGTGTTTGTGTCGATTGTGAGTTGACAGGAATCTGATGAGAGAACAAACACAATCCAGCTGCAGTTATTGATCCATCATCTGTTCATTGATTGACACTTTGATGATGACTCCTGACATCAGAGATGTGAATGATGAAGATGGTTGAATGTGTGCTGCTTTGTTTTCATGAATCACATTAAAAACACACTTACACTTCCTCAGACCTGGTCTCAACCATCGGACTCCAGCAGGCTCCACCCTGAAAGGAGGAGGGGGGTCAGACCAGCACAGTCAGCATGCACACATGGACATTACATGGCTCTCATACACATACTGTTAAAAATTGATAAAGGAACAGTCCAACATTTTCACAAATACTCTTCGATCCAAACGTGGATCAAACTGCTGATGATTTGCACTGATCCTGATCTGTCAGTACTCCACTGTATTAAATGAAATATGACTGATTCAAACTGTGACCTTCATTATCTTTATATTCCTCTTCTGTTTAGCTGGAAAGAACACCTCGCTGCCTTTGCTGCCAGCTGGTTTTCTCCTGTTTGTGGCAGTGTGGTTACTGTACATGACCTCTGACCTCTGAATGAGTTTTCATGCCACCTTAAACCTATTCCTGTTCTGATTTAACAGCATATTTCTCCACATAGAAAAGCAGCAGAGCATTCAGTCCTTCACTCTCTAACTACTCCATCATGATGTAACACACCTGATCCTTCTCAGAGAAAGTAAGTTCTGCTTTTAATTCACACGTTGCAAAGTAAACATTAGAACTAGGGCTGGGTATCGTCACTGATTTCTAGAATCGATTCGTTTCCGATTCACAAGGTCCCGAATTGATTCAATCCACGATTCAATCCACGATTCGATTCAATTCAATTCGATTCAATTCGATTAGATTTGAATCTGGGAAATTTTGACAGTCAGAAATATTATAATTCAGATCAGTGCATTTACATATTTTTGTATGTATAAAAAGGAAGCTGACACTCGCAAGACTTTATCAAAGGTGTGAGCATCACAGCAGATGCCTTTTTGTCAAAGTAGCTGAAGATAAAACACAGAACAAAACATGAAGGTGGTTTTCCTGGCCTGGGATTTTATAAAAATATTCTGCAGTACATCAAAAATGAAAGAAAACCATTAATCAACATATGAACGTTACCTCTGACGTTACAGCGGTTTTATTAGAGACACGGCTAAGCGTTTTGCATTTTGCATAATTTTAAAAAGTTTACATTTGTTTAGTATTGAACGGCAGAAATGAGGCTTTCTTTTCGAAAGTATGTAAAACGAACAAAAACAGCGACCGAGAGTGCTGTAAACAACGGTAGATCTGTGAGTAACAAGCAAGCGAATAATGCAGAAAACAGACAGACAGAGAGAGAGAGAGCTGTGCACGAAGTGTGATTTTATTGTGGTGGAAGCAAAACAGCAAAAGTCAGAGGGAATTCATGACGATGTTTATGTGAAGCGTAGTTTGGATCTTCTTTTGCTGCTGGTTCGGTCAATATTGTTTGGAAAGAGATAAAACTAACAGCTTTATGATCAGCGCAAAAAGGGCATAAACACAAAGCGCGGACCTGCCGTCACATCAGAACCAGCGAGCTGTTGGCTTTCAGACCGTCAGCTGAGAAAGGCGACATCTCACTGATTCTGATCCGCGGGTCCGCGCTGTGTGTTTACATCTTTGTGCAGAATCAGTGTACCTGCTTTTTGTTGTTTGCTGTCTCCTCTGTTTTTTTTTCTCCATACAGGTGACCCAGGAGTTTTGTTTTTTTTTGTTTTTTTTTTTGTTTGTTTGTTTGTTTTTTCTCTCTTCCCCCCCTTCTCACTGTCTCTTCTCCCCTTTGGTTTTCTTTCTTTCTCTCCCCCTCTTTCTTTCATTCTTTCCCCCTGTCCTATCCCACAGTCATATCTGTCCCGTTTGCAACTGAAAATAAAATAAATTCACAATTATAAAAAAGGTCAATCAAATGGACCAATATGGCAAGGCCATGATGATCCACTTGGTAAAATAAATCCGCTTGGCATCTTTCTTGGCCTCAAGACAACAATTCTGATGGCTATAGATCCAAACGGGACAAAAAAAAAAAAAAAGAATCAGTGTACCTGCTCTCATTTACTGTCTTAGCTGTTTGGTGGTTGTTGAAATTTTGTGATCTTTCACCTGAGATTCTGGCATTTCGGGCAAAATAAATTTATATTAAAAAAATCGATTCAGGATTTTAATGAATCGATTTCACGTTATCCAAGCCAGAATCTATTTTAATCGATAAATCGATTATAAAAACCCACCCCTAATTAGAACTTTCCTCATCTACAGGATTTTTAACAATTTAACATTTGAATATGATTCCTTTTTGTTTACCACCTGTTCTTGATCACATTGATCACTTCAATTATTGCATTACTATATTATCTGAATTTCATCAAGTTCTTTTTATATTGTGTATCTTTTAAGATGCCTAAATGCTGTTTCTGTCCTTTAATGTTTTGTTACATTGTTGATCACACCATGGCACCATCATCCTGTGTACTCTTCCTCTACTCACTGGGACAGCTTCCTCTGCTGCATCTCTGTCCTCCTCCATCCTAACATCATTTAACCTTAACTTTCCATTTTCTTTCTTTCTTTTCTTATTGAGCTCTCCACACAGGATTGTTTTCTTACTGTTGAGCCCCTTCATGTTCCCGAACATAAAATGTAGTTTTTTTTTACAACTATTTAAAAAGTGTATTACAGTAAGAGCCTCCATACCTAACCATAGTTCTAATGCCAGGTGCTCCAGATCATTTCTTTTACACAATTCGCTATATGTGATGTTTGGTTTAATGAATGTTGCACACCCTCCACTAGCTGCATCAAGCCTAACATATCTTACTTCAGTGTACCCATGGAAAAGTAAACCTTGGCTTAAGGGCCTCTGCTAGTTTCTTATGCTCCATCTTGATATTTTCTTCACTTTCTCCATGACACAGGAAATGTTTCCAGCTCTTTCTCCTCTATCGGACATTTTTTCTATACCTGAGAGTGTCCAGTCTCCAGCGTGGATCCTTCAGTCCAGCCGAGAGCAGCTTAATTCCTGAGTCTCCTGGATGATTGTAGCTCAGGTCCAGCTCTCTCAGATGGGAGGGGTTGGAGCTCAGAGCTGAGACCAGAAATGTGCAGCCTTCCTCTGTGATCAGACAGTGTGACAAACTGCAGACACACAAAACATTTGTGAACTTTTACATAAGGTTTGTCTTTGTTTTGCCTGTTTTCCCTAAATACAATGAGCCCCACTCATTGCATCCATTCAATTCAAGTTAGCTTTATGAAGCGACAACCAGTATCAAAAGTTGGCTCAAGCTGTATAGCAGTGAGTTTGATGATGATGTTGTAGCATAAAGTGACCAATGCGGAGGGTTTATCGGCACCTTAAACCTTAAGTCTTTGAGTATATAAAGATCCCATAGAATAATATGCTTTTACAAGGTCTTGATGCATTCTCAATCATCCAGGAAAGTAAATCTCCAAAAGTTGATTCTGTTCATCTAGACATAGCGTTTTGTGGGAGAAACGTTTCGTCACTCATCCAAGTGACTTCTTCAGTCTAGGTTAACTGCAGGTTTAAATCTTATAAACAGTACATTTGCATAATGACTTAAACCAGCCCACTGAAGGAAAAAGAACAAGCCCACAACACAGACATCACATGGGGAGGCAGGTCAGAGACCGTTAGTATTATGGAAAAACACTGAAATGTACAATACAATGGTCAAGTCGAGGAGGGGGAAAAGAAAGATACCTCTACTCACGCTGGCCCCCTATGGGAGGACAGCATGAGAATAAGAAACAAAAAACTCCTCTGCACAAAGACCACATAAATGTCCACATCACAACATCATGAAGCACGTGACAAGCAACAGGGGTGGGTAAGGGGTGAGAAGTAAGCCGATGCAGACACAGCCATCCTGCCTTGCAGCTATTCATCCAGTGCTGGGCCCAGATCTGCCGTCCGACTCGGCCTTGGAGGGCACTTGGAACGAAGAGTCTAAACACAGTTTGTTATCAGGGGAGAAATTGTTTGTTATGTTCAGCTCCAGCCTTGAGACCGCAGCTGGCGCCGATATGGTAACCGCATGAAATAATGGTGGTGTTCTTGCTTTAGTGTTAACCACTGCATGTCAATTTTACATTTGATCTAATGTCCATCACTGTTTTGTCACCATTCCTGTTGGAGAGCCATGAGCCTCTCCATGATGTTATCCAGTTTGCTCAAAGAGCACGAGTGTTCATGACAGCCGTGAGCCTCTCCAAAAATTTGTCAGATGTTGTCAGAGTTTTAGTACTCACAAACTTTTCCTAGATGTCATCCGTGCTGCGTCTAATGAGCCCATTCTGAAAAGCCACGGCTCACTCCATCGTTCCAATCAAAATAGCGGGCAGCCTTGTGGGGATGTGAACAGCCATTTCCAATTTCCATCCATCCATCCATTCGCTTCTGCTTATCCTTTTCAGGGTCGCGGGGGGCGCTGGAGCCCATCCCAGCTGTCATAGGGCGAGAGGCAGGGTACACCCTGGACAGGTCGCCAGTCTGTCGCAGGGCCAACACACAGGGACAGACAACCATTCACACTCACATTCATTCACATCTAGTGACAATTTAGATTATCCAATTAACCTATCCCCACAAGCTGCATGTCTTTGGACAGTGGGAGGAAGCCGGAGTACCCGGAGGGAACCCATGCAAACACGGGGAGAACATGCAAACTCCACACAGAAAGACCCCGGCCTGATGGTGGAATTGAACTCAGGACCTTCTTGCTGTGCGGCAACAGTGCTAACCACCGTGCCACCGTGGTCACCATTTCCAATCTCTTTATTCTTCAATAAGCCAGGTCCAATCAGCAAGAACCCTGTTATCATGGTTCCAAAAAGGTAGATGCGCTCGATCGACAGTCCCGCCAGGCACATGACCCTCTAGTCCTTCCACCCGTCCATCGTGTATCCGGCAGGGAACGTCCCTCCAGAACACACGGGCTCTCACAAACCCAGGTTTCTCATCGAGAAGAGGGTGTCAATTGCATTCAGGGACAAGTTGACCTAATCCATAATTCTTCTTTTAAGTTTTAGAGAACAGTCTGTGAGACTTTTCCAGGGTAGAGGGAGAGAAGTAGACAAGACTAGACAGAGACATGAGAAAGCCAAGCAGGAGCGATAAGGAAAGGGATAGGGAGAAAGTGTGACCGCCTTCATCAAGAGCCAAAGAAGAAGCCTTTAACAGAGAACTAAAAAAGAGAAGCCCCTGTCAGAATTCTCACTGCAGCGTTATAGTATCAACTAAAAGCTTTTTTACTGTAAATTTTATCAATATAGATCAAGAAAGGAAGAACCTAACTTGACCAAAAAGAACTTTAAGATTTCGTGTAGTCTTATGAGAATCCTTTTATAAAAATTTGTGAAGTATATGAAAATTACAAACAATAATTCAGAATCTAATAATCCAACCAAAAAGTATATAAAATAAACTTTTTTACTTTTTTAAATCAGTAATATAATGCAGATTCTAAATAATACAGAGTGGAAAACACTAAATCATGACCTGAGACTTTCTAGTTTACAATGTGGACTCTCCAGTGCATCAGACAGAAGCCTCACTCCTGAATCCTCCAGGTCATTGTCACTCAGGTCCAGCTCTCCCAGACTAGAGGATGTGAAGCTGAGAACTGAGGACAGAACTTCACAGCTTCTCCCTGACAGGTTACAGACACTAAGTCTGAAAAATAAAGAACACAAAGACAAGTGCTGCAGTGAGGATCTACAAGACTTCCAATATGCAATGTTGATTCATTGGCTAGAACTGCTATCACCTTATTTTAAAAACATCAGAAGCATGAAACCTCAAGTCTGAGGAGGTGTCTTCCTGTTAAAAGGGAGTTTTTCATTCCCACTGTCACCAAAGTTCTTGCTCATAGGGGGTCATATGATTGTTGGGTTTTTCTCTGTATCTATTATTGTACGATCTACTGTACAATATAAAGCGCCTTGAGGCGACTGCTGTTGTGATTTAGCGCTATATAAATAAAATTGAATTGAAATTGAATGAAACCTAACTGTGACTAGGAAATAATGGCAAATAGTGAGCTACAACAACAAATGGATGAATGTACTCTTTTGAAACTACATTTTTAACAGGTTAATTATGTCATGAAAATATTGTCGATGTAATGAATGTAATGAAAAATAAAATATTCTTTGATCTGACCTCAGAGTTTTGAGTATACAATGTCGACTCTGCAGCGCAGCAGACAGAAGCTTTATTCCTGAATCCTGTAAGTTATTGTTACTCAAGTCCAGCTCTCGCAGACTAGAGGACTGGGAGCTGAGAACTGAGGTCAGTGCTTCATAACTTTTCATTGAAAGAAAACATCCACTTAATCTGGAAATAAAGAACAAGAGAAAAAAGTGTTTTGGTTCTGCATTGAGGAGTTAGCAGATTTAGCAATATTTAATGTTTCACAAGTGGCTGGAATTGCTATTGTCTTATTTTAAACACATGAAGAGCATCTGTCTCCCAAACCAAAACTCAGTGCTGTTTCCACCCAAGAAGTGTCTGAAAGCTGAAAATCCAATACCTGACAATTCTATCAGTTTTTGCCAGTGATTCAGTAATGCAACACAGATTTTTGAAGTGGAAAAGACTGAATCCTGACCTTAGACTTTCTAAGGTACAGTGTGGATGCTCCAGTGCAGTAGACAAAAGCATCATGCCTGAATGGCAGAGGTTGTTGTTACCCAGCTCCAGCTCTCTCAGACTTGAGGACTGAGAGCTGAGAACTGAGGACAACGCTTCACAGCTTCTCTCTGAGAGGAAACAATCACTCACTCTAAAAATAAAGAACAGAAAAAAACAAAATCACTACAATTAAATGTCTTAATGCTGTTAGGTTGGAAAGAAATACAGATTTTATTTTATTTAAATCATTAGATAAAGCTGTTTCATTATTTTATTTATAGACAATGCAAGTGTGCTCATGAACGAGTTGGCACTGCATGTTTTGAGGGCCATTCAAGAGTTAATTCAAGAGTTCTATTTGATACCATCAACAGTATTATTTCTCCTCCAACTCAGCATGCCCAGTTACTTTCTGATGAAGATTGTAATACTTTCCTCAGTCAATTCGTAAGGACTTGAGATCCAAACTTTCCTCAAGTGCCTCCCCTTATGAAGACACCCCTTGTTGTCTTGGGTCATTTACTTCCTTTTCTCCAATCACACATAATGACTTAATTACAGTTTTAGGTAAAATGAAACCTCATCATGCTCTATAGATATATTACCTCCCTCTGTTCTGTCCGGGTCTATCACCACCATTGGTCCCACATTACTATCCATTATTAATAGCTCACTGAGGGAAGGCTGTGTTCCATCCTATTTTAAACATGCAGAAGCAACTCCTCTATTAAAAAAAACAGAAATCGTGATCCTAGCTCCACTAGTAATTATCAGCCTATTTTGAAATTGCCATTTTTAAGTAACTTACTAGACAAAATTGTTGAAAATCTGTACAGGTCCCTATTATGTAAATTACACATTCTTGACCATTTTTAGTCTGGCTTTCAAAAGCAGCACTCTACAGAGACCGCTCTCTTTAAAGTCTATAATGATCTATTAATGGCATCTGATGCAGGGAATTGTTCTGTGATCATTTTTCTTGATCTTAGTGCAACCTTCGATACCATCGACCACAAAATCCTACTTAACAGGCTCAAGGTTTTGGCTGGTATATCTGGCTCTGCCCTAGACTGGTTTTCTTCCTATTTATCAGATAGGACCTTTTCTCTTAGGATTGACAGGTTCGCCTCTGACATTGCTGCTCTGACCTGTGGGGTCCCACAGGGTTCAGTTTTAGGTCCATTATTATTTTCTTTTTATATGCTTCCTTTGGCTGGTATCATTCAATCTTTTAGCGACCTGTCTTATCATTTTTATGCTGATGACATTCAGCTGCATATGTCCTTTAAGCCTCATCAACTGGATAGGCTGTCCACCCTAGTCCAGTGTTTAACTCAGGTTTCTGATTCGCTTTCAGGCAACTACCTCATTCTAAATACTAACAAGACCAAGACCATGATCATAGCTCCTCCTGAGCTACATTCTAAAATCAGTCAGGTTCTTGCCTCTTTCTGTCCTTCCGTCAAGTAAAACATTTGAAATCTTGGAGTAATATTTGACACTTCTCTGGCCTTGACTCTCATGTAAAATCGTTGTCTCGTTCCTGTTTCTATCATTTAAGAAACATCTCCAAATTGCAACATATCATCTCTTCAGCTGAGCCAAGGTGTGAAAACGGGTGTGGGTCACAATCAGCCAGGGTTTCAGGTGAGCTCATTGTATGAAAGTTTGGCCCCTAACACCCATAGAAAATATTGCACGGGAGTCAGGGACACACAAACTCACCTGGAGCACACACACAGAGGACAGTCTGCACTTTGTTGTCTTTTTACACTGTAAATAAACGCACTCGCTTCATTTAAAGAGTCTTGCATTTGAGGCCCGTATCCACAGATTTATATTTTTATCATGTTTTTTCTCATAGTTCTTGCTATCAAGGGTGGGGAAACTAGTTATTGGGTTTAAGGAGAATTACTTTTTACATGAATTCAGTTTGGATAGCTTTTGTAGCTCACCTAAATCAGGATATAAAAACTGCATTTTGTACTTTGCTTTCATTGATGATCCAAAACATTTAAGTGTGACAAATACAATGAACAAACAAATCAAAATAACAAACAAAAACACAAAGTCCAAAAGACACCAATGACTTTCACCAAATAGCATTTGACTGTAAATGCTGGCAATTATTAAATTCAGTGAGAACAAACATATTTACTTACACAGCCTTGTTGGAGGCTTTGATCACTGGCAGCAGCCTCAGAAGAGCCTCCTCTGAAGCAGAGTATTTCTTCAGGTCAAACACATCCAGATCTTTTTCTGATGACAGTAAGATGAATACCAGAGCTGACCACTGAGCAGGAGACAGTTGATCTGTGGAGAGACTTCCTGATCTCAGGGACTGTTGGATATCCTCCACTAGAGAACAATCATTCAGTTCATTCAGACAGTGGAACAGATTGATACTTTTCTCTGAAGACAGATTCTCACTGAGCTTCTTCTTGATGTACTGGACTGTCTCCTGATTGGTCTGTGAGCTACTTCGTGTCTGTGTCAGCAGACCTCGTAGGAGAGTCTGATTGGTCTGCAGGGAAAGACCCAGGAGGAAGCGGAGGAACAAGTCCAGGTGTCCATTTGGACTCTGCAAGGTCTTGTCCACAGCACTCTGGTGGAGAGATTTTAGTCTTGGTGTATTAAATAATTTAGACCACATGGAGGTTGTTTCTTGTTCTTGCAGCAGATCTATTCCAGAGTTGACGAAGGTCAGATGGACATGGAGAGCAGCCAGAAACTCCTGAACACTCAGATGGATGAAGCAGAACACCTTGTCCTGGTACAATCCGCTCTCCTCTTTAAAAATCTGTGTGAACACTCCTGAGTACACTGAGGCTGCTCTGATATCGATGCCACACTCTGTCAGGTCTGATTCATAGAAGATCAGGTTTCCTTTCTGCAGCTGATCAAAAGCCAGTTTTCCCAGAGACTCAATCATCTTCCTGCTCTCTGGACTCCAGTGTGGATCTGTCTCAGCTCCTCCATCATACTTGACCTTCTTCACTTTGGCCTGAACCACCAGGAAGTGGATGAACATGTCGGTCAAGGTCTTGGGCAGCTGTCCTCCCTCTCTGGTTTCCAGCACATCCTCCAGAACTGTAGCAGTGATCCAGCAGAAGACTGGGATGTGACACATGATGTGGAGGCTTCGTGATGTCTTGATGTGGGAGATAATCCTGCTGGCCTTTTCCTCATCTCTGAATCTCTTCATGAAGTACTCCTCCTTCTGTGGGTCAGTGAACCCTCTGACCTCTGTCACCATGCCAACACAGTCAGGAGGGATCTGATTGGCTGCTGCAGGCCGTGTGGTTATCCAGAAGTGAGCATATGGAAGAAGATTTCCCCTGATGAAGTTAATCAGCAGGACATCCACCGAGGTGGACTCTGTAATATCAGTCACACTCTCTGTGTTGCTGAAGTCCAAAGGAGGTCGACACTCATCCAGACCATCAAAGATGAACACAACCTGGAAGCCTTCAAAGCTGCAGATTCCTGCTTCTTTGGTTTCAGTAAAGAAGTGATGAACAAGTCCCACCAAGCTGAACTTTTCCTCTTTCAGCACATTCAGCTCTCTGAAAGTGAATGGAAATATGAACTGGATGTCCTGGTTGGCTTTGTCTTCAGCCCAGTCCAGGGTGTATTTCTGTGTTAAGACTGTTTTCCCAATGCCAGCCACTCCCTTTGTCAGCACTGTTCTGATTGGTTCATCTCTTCCATGTGAGGCCTTAAATATGTCTTCTTGTCTGACTGTTGTTTCTGGTCTGTCTGGTTTCCTGGCTGCTGTTTCAATCTGTCTGACTTCATGTTCATCATTGACCTCTGCAGTCCCTCCCTCTGTGATGTAGAGCTCTGTGTAGATCTGATTCAGAAGGGTTGGGCTTCCTGCTTTAGCGATCCCCTCAAACACACACTGGAACTTCTTCTTCAGCTTAGATTTAAGTTTACCCCGACACTTTTGAAGAACCTCTGAATTAAACACAGCAGATAAGATGATTTGTCAGTTTAAACAGTTTCAAGAACTGTTTTTTAATTGTTTATTTTTTTGCATCTTTATGATAACCGAAACCTTAAATCTCATCAGATATTTCAGTCAAATAATCTCACATCAAATTAGGCCTTCTACTCAACCATGTCTTATTTTCATTTTTAAAAAATGGTACAAAGTGTGGATGGGCTTCCATTTTTAGGTATATATGTGTAACCCAAGTAAAAACAGATGCATAAATAGCAAGAGACAAGTGAAGTCTAATAATATGAATAGCAAAGAGATAAATTGATTTATTGAATCTTGTTATTTAGTTAAAGGTCAAAGTTCATGTAAAATGGTTTGAAACATGTTGACGTTGTTTAAAATAAGTAATCATTCTTTTGTTGTGAATTCCTTGGTGGGGGGAGGAGGGTGGCAACATGGCGCCTGTGTTCGGCTTGGCCGCTGTTGCTGCTCCGTGTGTTTGTCGACTGCTTCAATATATTGTTTTTTATCTTGTCATCTCAGCTGTGATATATCATGGTCTATTTGCTACTCGGATCTACAGTTCACAAAGTTTGTTGACTATCAAAGTATGTTTGGAAAAACACTTTTGACAGCTGGCAGAGCTACCACCAGGCTTTCCCTCCACCGTTTGTCCGCCCTCCTCCCTCTCCCGACTACCTGTACCTGTTCTTAGCTGCAAGCAAAAACCTAGGAGCAAGAACAAGGTTAAGATCGTCTAGAAGGGGCTGTAGGGCTGGTGTGTAGGCTAAAAGGAAACACACCCGACAGAGGGGAATTCTTCTGCTCCATGGTAGAGAACGTCTCCAGTATTTGGTACCAGTCCAATCAAGAAAGTGGAACCGGCTGTTCAAACCCCCACAAGGCTGCCCTCTGGGATTGAAATGATGGGACGAGGCGTGAGTTTCTCAAAATGGGCTCATTGAGTGCAGCACGGATAAGATCTTGGAGAAGCTTATGGCTGCCGTGAATACTCAGAACAAGACCTCTGAGTGCAAACTGGATTACATCTGGAGGGGCTCACTCGGAATAACACCTCTGAGCGCAAACTGGATCACACCTTGGAGAAGCTCACTGCGGTCGTGAGTTCTCAGAATCGGCTCTTTGAGCACAAGAATGACAACATCACAGAGCGTAAGTTTGATACCATCATGGAGAAGCTCACGGCTCTCCAACGGGAGATTGAGAGACCAGTGTACTGTTAGGACAGCTTTGAAATTCATATGAGTTGTTCGCAAAGTAAAAACCACCATCACTTCATGCAGAGACCCCTTCGGCGCCAGCTGCAGTTTCAAGGCTGGAGCTGAACAACAACACCCTGATAATAGACTGTGCTTAGACTGTTCTTCCCATTCTATGCAAGGCCACCTGGGTTGGCTGGAAGACTGTTTACTTAGCCTGGCAGGGCGAAGGACACTGTCTCAGCTGAACTTTGGACACATACACACACACACACACACAGACATATATACACATGCAGATGTACACTCATCCCCCCTCCCCCTCCAAACGCCTTCGACGCTTATTCCCTTCCGATGCTGACGGTGGATCAAGGAGACCAGCGCACAGGCTGCAGGCCCGGATGCACTGTCTACATTGGCTGTCTCTCACCCTTTACCCACCCCTGTTGCTTGTCATGTGTTTCTTTGGTGTATTAAGAGTTTTTTCATGTGGTATGTGCAGAGGTGGGGTTTTTTTCTGTTCTTAAACTGATCTCCCTGTTGGAGGTTAGTCTGGGGGAAAGTTGTTTTTTTCTCCTTATCTTTCCTCATGTGGTGCTTTTTCCATGTTATACCTCTCTGACCTGCCTTCCCCATGTGATGTTTGTGTAATGTATGTATGGTCGGAAGGGTAAGACGGCGCTGGCATGGCTGGCAGCCTTAACCCAATTTCCCTCGGGATGAATAAAGTATGATCAATCAATCAATCAATCAATCAATCATTCAATCACGGGCAAACAGAACAATTACCAGGATCGGTGTCATGTCTGGAGATGTGGGAGTTTTCACCTTGGCCTGTCATTCTACAAGACCACAATTCCACAGCTAGAGGTACAGGGAGACTAAGTCCTCATTCCAGGTGTCTGCTGTCAATTCCCCGTCAATCAGCTATTGATGACGTCAGCCTGTCACCTCTGCTTCAGATTGCTCTCCTGAATGCTTGCTCCATAGCCTACAAATCATTTGTACTGAATTCACTGTTTCTTACTAAATCTTGGCAGCGGGAGAATGAATCTATCCACCTTAATGAGCTCTGCCCACTCGACTGTCACTTCATTGGGACTCTGTGTTTGGACCGCCCTGGTGGTGGTCTAGTAACCATTCACCAGATCAGTTTCACTTGCAGAGCTATGGACTCTGAGTCTTTCCCTTCCTTTGAGTCAGCTTCTTTAGGTTGGTTCATCAGATATATCTCATTGTACAGGGTGGGCCATTATATGGATACACCATAATAACATGGGAATGGTTGGTGGTATTAAAGTCCTATTTGTGGCACATTAGTATATGTGAGGGGGCAAACTCCTCAAGATGGGTGGTGACCATGGTCGCCATTAAGAAGTCCCCCATCTTGAATACAACTTTTGTTTTTTCAATAGGAAGGCGGCCATGTGACACATCAAACTTTTTGGTAATGTCACAAGAAAAACAAACTGGTGTTTGTATTCAAGATTTTACGGACTTTTTATGTTTGATTATTAAACTTGAGAAGGTCTTAATGATTGGGGATTTCAACCTTCACATGGATGATCTTAGCTGTAGCATGGCCTCTGACTTTCTATCCATTACAGACTCTTTTAATTTTATTCAGCATGTCTCTGGACCCACCCATGTTAAAGGCCACACCTTGGACCTCGTGTTTTCTCTTGACTTAGACATAATTAATGTCTGTGTTAAGGACCTACAAGTGAGTGACCATTCCGGTGTTATTTTTATTCTTAGCTTCCCTCTGTACACACCATCTTCTAATCTCATGTTCCATAAGCGGTTCATAAATCAGGATGTTGCTTTGAAGGCTGCACTGATGCTAATGTTGCTACACAGTGCTTCAACAATCACTGCTTGGAGATTTTAAATTCGGTGGTACCTATGAAATCTGTCATTGCTGCCCCAAAAAGAGCTTGTCCACAGATAAATGATGACGTAAGGAAGGTCAAAAGAATCTGTAGAAAAGTAGAACACCTTAGGAAATCAACTAAACCTAAAGTTCACAGACTCCACCTTAGGGAACTTTGGGTTTCCCTGCATGAAACCATAAAAACAGCCAGATCAGGATATATTTCTCAGTTAATCTTATCAAGCAAGAGAAATTCCAAGGTACTGTTTGACTCCATAAACTCTATTGTTTCCCCCATGGTCCACCCAAGTATCCGTGTCCTCTATATCTGAGACTGATGACTTTCTAAGCTTCTCTGTGGATAAAGTTAATAATGTCTGTATGAGCACTGGTTCTTCAATACCGTCTGTTTGTGTCTCTGGGCCACCTCCCCCTCATTTACTGTCAGTGTTTAACCCAATGATCATGCATTACTTTTCACTCCTGCTGAATAAACGTCACATTCTAAGGACCTATTCATGAGATTGCTCCCTAATTAGACTCCACGTCCCAAGGACCTCAACAGCTCAACAGTCAGGCCGGTGGCTCTGACATCCCAACTGATCAAGACCCTGGAGTGGATGGTCCTGGCACTGCTTCAGCTCCTGGCGAGCTCATGATGATGCCATCGTTCACATCCTATATCATTCCCTCTCTCACCTGGAGACCGCTGGGAACACTGTGAGAATCATATTCTTTGATTTCTCCACTGCCTTTAACACCATTCTTCCCACAGTTCTGAAGGACAAGCTGTAAAACCCAGGAGCGGACCATCACTTCGCTGCATGGATACCACAGTATGTCAGAACTTAGGGCTGTGTATCGGACTGGGTCGTCTGCAGTACCGGGGCCCCACAGGGAACGGTTCTGGCTCCGTTCCTCTTCACCATCTACACTGCAGACTTCTCCCACAACGCCACCCAGTGCTTCCTGCAGAAATTCTCTGATCACTGTACAATAGTCAGCCTCAGGACTGATGGGGACGACAGGGAGTATAGAGAAGTGACCCAAGACTTTGTGGACTGGTGCCAGTAGAACCATCTCAAGATCAACAGTGGAAAAAACCAAGGAGCTGGTGCTAGACTTCCGCAGGCACAAACATCCTCCACTGCAACCACTGAACACCCAAGGTATGGACATTGAGCCTGTAGACAGCTGTGGAGGCTCAGGTCTTTTGGAGTGAAGACCTTGTATGACTCTGTAATGCCCTCAGCTAACTTTTACGGTGTGGTCTGCTGGGGTGGCAGCAATTCTGCATCTCTGCGGGGGACAGAAAGAGACTGAACAGGCTGATCTGGAGGGCCAGCTCTGTTCTAGGATGTTGGACAACATCTGCAACCCAATGCAGAATATTCTGACAGCAATAAGCAGCTCCTTCAGTGGGACATAGAGATTTTGCAGGTCTTACCTTCCAACTGCTGTCGGACTACAACATGGTCTCTGCAGATGACCATGAATGTGCAGACAGACACAAACATCCAATACACCATGATAGCCTTTGCCCAGTCTCCCTTATATGCAATATTATGTGCAATACCAACTGCATTTTTTTTCTTCCTACTATAACAGAGAATTTTATTCTATTTTGTTGGTACTTCATTCTATTGTATTTAGTATGTTATTGTTGTTATATAGTCTGTTATTCTATTTTATCTTATCCTATTGTATTGTGATTACTGCTCTTAAACTTGTTCTTTCTGTTGTGACCCATAAAATTTCCCACGTGTGGGACAAATAAAGATTTATCTTATCTTATCTTACGATTATCTTATCTTAGTCTCTACAGACTAATTAATGAATTCTTACCTTCTGATGAAAGTGATGAAGCTTTCTGTGCTGAGGGACTTCCTGTTGGAGGAAAGTGCACTTTGAATCATGAGCTGGTCTTTTCAAAAATGAAAACCATCATGGCTTCAAAATGATGTAAATATAACATTTCTACATCGTTTCAGGAGAAAAGAAGTCAAAGTCAAAGTCAAATTAAAAAGGTATAAGTTTAAAACATTTCATAAAATACAATTTGTTGTTGTTTCTGCATGCTGCACTGAACTTTTAATGTGTCTTTTTTCTTTTACTAACCTTCTTTCATCTTCTCTAAAATCTGCATCGCTACCTCCATCACATGGTCTGAATACGCCTGCACCATCACGTCTACAGTTTTCAGCCTGTCTGCATTCTCCAGCTGGCACTTATAGATTTTGGGGAATTCACCTCCAGGTTCATACTGCAGGTAAAAGTGAAAAAGCTTCAGCTCCTCCTCTCCCAAATTCTTCAACGTTTCAAGCAGCTGAACTGGTAAGGCCTTCTCCATCTCTGATCTGTAAAACATGCCGACATGTAAATGGTGAGTCTTAACACATCTTTTTACTTATTTAGTATATTTCAGAGTAGATTACAAATTTAATCTGGTTTTTTAGGATTTACTTAGAAGTGACTTTCATGGATGGATTCCTCTGTGATGGGAATGACATATATTTAATGATAAAGAATCAATAATGAATTCTTGTCATGGGATGTGACAAGAACTGACCTAAAAATGTCAAAAGATCATTAAACCTGAGTTGTATTAGAATTAAGTGTGTCATTTAGTTAACAATAACCTATAGTGGTCATAGGTATATTTTATTTAATGTACTTTCACCTGTAACACTGCTGTTAATATATAAATTAAAGAGAAACTCCTGGAATCAAACAAACTGTCAAAAAAACAAAAAAACAAAAAACAAAGAGGGCTTGCAATCTTTAGACAAGTCTATTATAAAAACAAAGACAAAACAAATAAAGAAAATAAAAGGACAAGGTGCCAGACAAAGATAAACACTCAAATTAGTTCTATCAGGAGTTTCATATATACTTGCACAGTTTAACATGAGGTTTCTAAAACTGAACTAGAGTCAGAAATTTGGCACCAAGAAGAAATGTATAGTAATCAAAGTTACAGTATAATTATCTGATGATGGGATAACTAGGTTAGAGCAGACAAACACATGAGGATCAACTTCAACCTAAAGCCACTCAGGGCTGAAAACACATGCTGGAAATGACGCACTCACTCTACAACATCACACTAGTTTCATACAAATCAAAGTCAAACCTACTTTATGCTGTTTTCATATGGCCATTTCAAATGCTCATTGTAATAGAGTGAATTGTTGCCCCCCAGTGGTAAAATGTTACAGGGCTAGTTCTTGGTTGACCAACATATAACAAGGTTCAAGGTTCAAGGTTCTTTATTTGTCACATGCATAGTTATACAAGTATAACACACAGTGAAATGTAGCCTGACACGCTCCTCGACATGTGCAAAAATTGGGGGGGGGTGTAGAGGAAGAACATTATAAATGTATATATAGGCCTATAGTATATACACTGGGTGAATGTGCAGTAGTAGCAGCAAGCAGGTGAATTCTGTACATTAATATGAATAGACATCTGACTATTTTACAGGATAGACAATATAAACATATTTAAAATTAAAGGAATTTGAAATGTACATTGTGCCTTGGTGCCTCGTTGCCCTAACAAAAAAGGTAGTTTGCTAAGAAAACAACAAGTTAGTGTGTGATGTCCTGCTGTTCAATAAAGCACGTATCCACGTCCTTCTGTCCTGATCTTTTCAAAGACCCTAATCCAGAATATCACACTCACTAAACAATTTGTGCTCCTCCATCCAGCAACACCTGAAACAACTGAGTGGAAGTTCCTACCTACACTGTGTTTGAAGCAAAGCACAAAGGAGACATCTGCTGAAGCAGCTGGAGTCCTACAGACACTCAGCCTCTTCATTTCAGAAACACCTCCTACAACATCCATTCTTTACACTCTGGATGTATCCCAATTCAGGGGCTGCCCTTCAAGGATGCATTTTGTGACTCGGATTAAAAAGATGCATAAATAGTAAAAGATAAGTGAAGTCTAAGAACATAAATATCAAAGAGTAAAATTCATCTATTTAAATTTGTTGTTTGTTAAAAAGATCAAAGTTCAGGTAAAATGATTAAAACACGTTTGCATTGTTTAAAATGAGTTATCTTTCTTTTATTGTGAATTGCTTGTGAGAACTGTAATTTCCTACGGGGATATGGTGTGTGAAGGTAACACAGGGTGGAGAAGGAAAAAGGGAAAAAGGGAGAGAGCGCAAGGAGAGAGGGCGGTGGTGCGCAGTGTTGCCAACTCCCCAGTAAGGAAAATCGCTATTGGCTGTCCTTAAAGTTGCCAAATGACATCATCGCATAATTTCCATAATTGGTCATGCTAATGTAATTGTAACCTACGTTGTTGGAGAGATAAATAACATCGTGGAAGAGACATAAAGTGAGTAAAAAATACCCTAAATGCATTTAGAAATTATTTAGAACTACAAATTAAATTTATTTTAGCAATTATTGTTTTTTTTAACGTCACAAATCCAACCCTGCACCTTTATCTGGGCTTGGACCGGCAAAAGTGACCCGAAATAGGTGCTCTTTTGGAGTTACTTTCTGTGTGTGTGTTTATGTTTAAACCTTGTGATCCAAAAACAGCATAACAGTAAAAGAAGAACTGACTGCATTACAGTAAGTGCGGAAGCAGCGGCTTCGCTCATGCGCGATTCATTTGCTGTTTGGACTAGTGATGGGATTTCCGGCTCTTTTTAGAGAACCGGCTCAGCTCGGCTCACTAAAAAGAGCCGGCTCTTTCGGCTCCCAACCGGCTCTTCAGGTTGTTTTGTTGCTTTAATTAATTTATTATTAACAATAATATAAAATTATGCACAAAAGGAATTACTAATGTGAAAAAGGTGGTTTTATTTATATATGTTTATATCTAAATATATATAAACATATATATATTTATACCAAAACACATTTCTAGCATGAACTGAACTTCCAAAACAGAGCTACCGTGATCACTTAAATTACACAATTGAAAGCATATGTGTATGGTTTGTGTATTTATACACAAACACTCATGTATATTTAAATAATTAAAAAAAAAATGAATTTACCTGTTACTACCACACACCAAATCTGGTGGTTGGTACTTCCTTGCTTGTTTAGCCTGTAGGTTTGTATGTGCTTTGTCTGTAGGGGCCACCGTAAATATACTTTTATTTATTCAATTCACATAAAATGTAATAAATAAATCATAAAATACAAAAAACAACTATTTACATTTCAACTTTTAACTATTTAAATTTTCAGCTTTTTCCTTTTAAACAAATTCAAAGTGAAAACAACACAAAACACTGCAAACCACAACACAATTAAATATAAATTATAATAGGAAAACAAAATATTCTCTGTCATATGGACCTGCATGAATAAACTTTCTGAATCCTTTATCATCCGCAACTGAAAATAGTTGTGGATGATTACTATACCTTTCTAATGTGACGTTGTTGGCCCTGCTCTCTCTCTCTCTCCTGCTCTGTTCCTTTGTGAGAGTGTAACTACCGCCCCTCCCCCCTCTGCCCAGCGCAAAGCACAAGGCTCACATGCAGAGTGAAGCGTAAAAAAAGTGCGAGAGAGTGAGAGGGTGAGAGAAAGAAAAAAAAACACGGCTCCTTATGTCTCGCGTTGTTCACGTCAATGATCCGGCATTAAGAGCCGTTTCGTTCGCGACCGACACATCACTTGTGCTTTCAGTTACAGAAGCAGGTGAAACTTTTAACTGCCTCTAATGTCTGAGATTAAAAATGAATTCAAACCTGCTCTCATTCCACTCGGCGTTGTTGGTCCAGCTCTGAGTCAGTTGCCATGAAATATGGAGCGGCAGATTTGTGCTGTTTGTGCTGGAGATGATCATGTGACAATGAGTTCAGGAAAGTGAAGTAAAACTTTAAAAAAGGAACCAAACACACAGGTATTCATGAGGAAGTTTGGATGAAACAAAAGCAGAAATGCAGTCTGGACTTTAGAAACATGTAGAAATGTTTGTTGTCCTGTTACTGAGAGCAGCATTAAAATTATGTTTCTATTGTAGTGACACTTTAAACTGGTTCCACTGCAGATCACAGAAACACTGTTAGTGGAAGCTGTTTTTAGCTGAGCTGTGTCCTTAATCCAAACTGAAGTGAACAGTTTGCTGCAGAGCAGGAAGCATCTTCATGACAAACTCGTGTTACACTTTAACAGCTCCATGTTTCTTCTTCTACTTGTTTTAACTGAAAACGTTGACTTCCTGTCTCACTAACAGTGAATAACTGCTCTTCTTTAATCATTTGTTTGATGCTGATTTTATACATTCATTTAGATTTAATCAGTTCAAAAATGTTTCCATGACATTCATCATTATTTTCCAAATGTCCCACTGACTGCAGCAATAAATAATAAATCAAAGGCTTCACAGTCTGTGGGCCCACTGTGGGTCCTGAATTATTTCCATGAAAAAACCTTTAAAGTCTCTGATAGAAGTTCTACAAGTGAGTCCTCTTGTTCTCACATGTCTGAGCTCCTCACTGAACTTCAGCTTCAGACCAACAAGTCCAAACCTGCTACACTGACAGACAGGAAGGAGTCAGGGCTCCACCTCTGACGGAGAGGGAAGCAGATTTTCACAATAAGAGCACATGTTCCAAGATGACTTTGATGTATTGTGAGCTGTTGAAGGATGGGATGGACTAATGTTACAACCATTTTAAATTCAAACACTTTCATTTGCCTGAATATCAAGCATCATCACTTACACACTGAGTCACAGTCAGCTGTAAGGATGGGTATTGATAAGATTTTCACGATTCCGATTCCATTTTCGATTCTGTTTAACGATTCGATTCTTTATCTATTCTCTTATCGATTCTTTTTTAAAAAGGAGAACACTAAGGTCGATTAGCTTAGAACTTTGTTTTATATCTTCTCTTTGAACAAGGTAGAAATTTAGGAGTAACATGACCTTACAAACCCAGCAGTGAGATCTTAAGAGATCCAGCCTACGGCTCTTCAATGGGGTGTCACAGGGTCCCCAGGAAAAAAATTGTAAATGTAAAATAATAAAATAAATATTCTTCTGTAGCAATAACAAAGTAAAACATAAATTATTCTGTAGCAATTACACAAGAATATCCAGTAATGTCCCTGCCTACAATTAAACACATTCACTTACCATCTGCTGTGGCAAATGGGTGCAAGCCTTTGACCACAAACTTAGACACTGCTCGGTGACATTAGTCTATCCTGGCCTGAAAGGAGACGCTACCGGTAGACTGCAGCGAGAACTGCCAGCATCTGAGCCAGACTCTGTCTCTCTCATCATGATCACATGATCACATCATGAGCACAGTAATGGCAGGTTTGTAATAAGACAGATCGCGCTAACATAATATGCACTGTTAGTTGATTATTTACCTGCCGCATTAACGGGAGAGGACGTGCAAACGTTAGCGCTGCTGCTGGGTTGAGAGTCACGAGTCCGGAGCGGAATTAAAAACACGACATTCATTTAAGGTCATCGTGTGTTTTGTGAGCAAATGCTTTTGCATATTCGTAGTGTTCTCTCCCTTAAATGAAATATCTACTTTGCAAGTTGCCCTGTTGTCATCGGTTCTCATAAAGTATAATCAAACTTTTGAGCGTTTGAGCCGCCATGTTTCCTGCCAGGTAAATGACGCTCCGCAACGTGGTGACGTCATTTGGGGCGACTGGAATCGATAAGGGAATCGTTTGCAAAAATGGCAAACGATTCCAAGGAATTGAAACAGTGGGAACCGGTTCTCAACAAGAACCGGTTTTCGATACCCATCCCTAGTCAGCTGACTGCTCCTGTAGATGGAGGACAGACGTTTATTATCAGTGAAGACAGCAAAGTTCATAAAGACACAGATGAGGGAGTTTGGTGTGGAAGAACACCTTTGGGATGAAGCAGAGTAAAGGAAAAATAAACATAATAACAGGCTCATAATGATGATGTTATATTTGGAATAAGTGCACATCTAAAGGGCACAAACAGTGCAGCTGTGAACTCTCTCTGCTGTGACTCCATCATCTAAAGACACTGTGGATGTGACACAGAGAGGAAACTGAGCTTTTCTTCCTGCTCTTTCTCTCGCTTCACTTTCCTGTTAAACTTTGGAAGCACAAATCAAAGACAGTCAGAGGAACTCAGCAGACCAGCTGCTGCTCCATCTACAGGTGGAGACACCACCCACGTGTCTGTAGGAGAACCAGAGTCACAAAGTAACAGAGTGAAGAGCAGCAGGTGAAGCACAGAGGACACAAAAAGGAAGGAAAGAAGGAAACAAGGTCCATATGTGTCCTTTCAAACAAGCATCAAGGTTTCATATCCAATGAACATAAAGCTGTGACCTGGAACCAGCTGGAAACACACAGTTCATACAGAAGTGATTTGATCACCATACATATCAGGAAATCACTCATTCAGTCTTCATGGATCCACACTGATGACATGCACAGTTACTTCCTGGTGTCACTGGTGTGTCGGGTTCCTGGTGTTCGCCCAGTGTTTGCACTTGTTTCATGTTTATTCACCTGTTCACATTTCCTGCTGTCATGTTTGCTTCCTGTGTGTTATTAGTTCAGTTCAGCTGTGCGTCCCTGATCATCATCATCAGCCAGAGTGTTTAAACCCTCAGTGTCTCTCTGCTCAGCGTCATTGTTGATGTTAATGTGCTCGACTCTGTACGTGTGTTCGCTTCAGTCCTTTCAGCTCAGCCAGTCATCCTGTGTTTGTGATGATAAACAGCAGCCTTCACCTCCCTGTGAGTCCTTTCCTCACCCACACAGCAACCACTGACATGATGGGACCACCTGCTTTGGGAACTGTTCCCAGTCGGGCTTGCTCTGCTTGGAAGTGTTTCCAGAAGCTGGAGGCCAACAGGAGCTGATTCAAAGCTGCACAGAGCCCATTTACATGCAGCCTAAGTTATGTTTGTTTTGTTATAACTGCCACATGTCCCCACATCACATGCAGCCAATCATAAAGTTACTCAAAATACAAGGATTTTACATTTGCACCATTTCATTATTGTGATAGTTAAACTGAGTTATTAGGATAAAATCCTTTTCAACATAGCCAAATAAACCTGCCATAGAAACAGGCTGTCTGACTGTGTCAGCTGAGTTATTAGTTACAACTCACCCAGCTGTTTCATTGGCTGTGCCCTTACATGTGACCTTGGCTAGATTTTTGCTGAGTCTGAGTTTTCTATCAGATTTCTCCACCCTGAGGTCAGAGGTCAGCTCTGTCTCACACTCAGTACAAACCACCAGCATCACTCAGTCTGCAAGTGTCACATTAGTCGACTGGTAGTGACGGTTGTGCCGATGCAGTGGATTTACCACATGTGAGCTTACTGCAGTATGTTGACACAGATGTGCCTTCAGATCCAGCTGAGCCTGTCTGTGATCAGCACAAGCACCACGAGCAGCCCTCTAACATCACACCTCAGCCCGTGGAATATTCACCTGTTAGTGCTGAGCTGGATCACTAAACTGTTGTCCTACAGACAACTCTGCAAACACATCTGTACATCCTGTCACACATCATTTGCACCTTTGGGTGAACTTTAGCAAAGGTCACGTATTAAAAAACACAAACAGCCAATTGAAAAGCCTGGCTGAGTGATAACACAGAGAGGTTTCAATATGTACACAAGGATCTCCACACAATAACAGCTCCATAAGGTAACTCCCATTCCCTGCAACACACCCACTGTGTTTAAGGTGGACTGGGTAAAGAGTAAGAACAGACAAACAGATGGAGGTGAACGAATGCTCAAACATGTGAGATAAAGGCTCTGTACTTGTGCTGGTAGATGTCTCGGTCTGGGCTGATGTGGTTCTGATGTACAGGTCGTCCCACAGACAGCCGTGCAGCACCGCGTACCTCATCACTCCAATCCTGTTTGTAATCTACAAGGAAACCAAGAAGGCTCACTGCTCTGTGGAAGCAAATATGTTTTTGAAAGGTGTTGTGATTTCCTCAAACTACCAGTCTTTACATCTTGTACAAGCACATCACACATTATCAGGAAATAATGCTTTTGTCTTCTTTGAAAGCTGTGATGCTGCTTGGAGACATAAGTACAAAAGTAACGTGTTCAGCAGCTGCAGCTCAGAGCTGGAAGTACAAGTGTGGCAACATGTGGCCAGAGTGGTGACAGAGCTGAACACTAACCTCTGTTATGGTGGATAAATAATGCAGCTGCATTATTAAGGCTCCTCATGGCTGCACAATACATGCATCAGCAAAGGACAAGAATCCCAACTAGGAGTAGAGCCCAACCCGAATACGGTATTCAGAAAAGCAGGAATAACCTGTTTTTTATGAATACTTATTTCGAGCAAATACCTATTAAATATTTGTATTCGGGAACAAGAAAAACTTTATATCAAAAAGCTGAGTTTCCTTATGAGACCGCAGTGCATGACTGGATGAGTGAGTGACACAGGCTGCTGCACACAGCTGAGCGATAACTGGGGTCCAGAGGCATTTTAACTTTAGTAACAAAAACTTTAGTGAAACTTTGAGCAGGAAGGAAACACCCAGAGAGGCGTTAAAGACACTCAGAAGCATCAAAAAGTCCGTGTTGCATTCAGGTGGAACTTGGAAATTCACAAATCTTCAACCGAGTCCTTGGTTGATTTATTTCTGCTGGTTTTCCTGTTTGAAACACAAACGTCTTTTATCACTTTGTTGTTCTTCTTCATGCAGCATTTTAATATTTCAGCACTAAACAGATGTTTCTTCAAAGCTAATTTCAACCTGTTGAAGTCATGAATGAAAGTGCAGACTGAGAGTGGATCACATCATGTCTAAGGTGTGTCATGTGACATGTTCAGTATTGTCACACATGTCTAGATTGTCCCTGATATCATAGCTGCTCAAACACTGATGATTATATTTGAAGAATTATTCCTGATGGCAGCAAAGTTTGATTGGAGCTCTCTGTCTGTGCTGATTTGTCGCCCTCTGGAGGTCAAAGCACAAACTGCATGATGTCACTGTAACCACCACAGAGACAGGAAGTGTTTTTATGACTGAAACACTGAAATGATGCTCAGACGTGTTAAACGCTGCTGCTGTGCTACATTTGTCATTTCCTGCTTTCACTACCATCCATGTCAAAGCGCTGAAGTCATCTGATCACTTTAATGCAGTAAAACAGGAGCTGACGTCACTGATCACATGACTCTGAGGGATGTTTTGAGCACCTTGCTGAATCTGAGCCATGAAGATTTAAGGCTCAGCTCTGAAGGCAAAGCAGGTCTGAGCCTGTGTTAGCAAGCTGTACCTAACAAAGTGGCAGCAAGGACTCAGTCAGTAATGATCAGGGCCAGCAGGGGGCAGCACACAGAGGTGAGGCGCTGTCAGAGAAGCAGGCTGACATCAGACTGGTCATATTCCATCATCTATACCTGAAATAATAAACAAGCACACAGCCAGAGGTTCTGTTTCGCTGCAGGGTCTCTTTGTTCTTCACATACGTGTTGAGCCGAGTGTAAATCCTGAGGCTGAGCGGCCTTTGTACACACACACTTCTAAGCAGGGCAAAGCTGTCAGCACAAACAAGAAGTGAAGAAAAATCCAGGCAGCCGGCCTGTGTCTGTCCAACCAGTCAGAGAGCTCTTTACATGCCAAGTTAATGTCAAGGCTAGTTTGCATTGCAGCAGGATTTTTAACATAAAGTTGCAAATCCAGCTGCTAATCCAAATGTTAATCCCTGAGCTAACCTGTGATCAACAGGAAAGGGATTGAAATGAGGAGTGGATTCGCCACTTTAAAAAACTTTTTAAAAATTATTTTTTAACATGGAATTCAAAAATGAATGTACAAATTTATTCTACAATTCATGATTTAATCACAGAATTCTTTATTTCGATGCGCGAGGTTCTTGTGGTCCCCCATAAATTTCATATATACAACATTGTTTTTAATGAGCAGCTTCAGGTTTTCATCCTGTTCTTCTTCACTTAGACAACATCATCTTCACATTTTGATGTTTTACAATGACAAAAGATCAGAAACAATTACCGAGTCTGCATGAAAACATAGATGTACAACTTGTAGACTTGTGTCACTTCTATGTTTGGAACGTGACAGAGTCTGAGTTAGAAATCTGTGGCTCATGACTGATTGTTCTAGTACGGATCTAAAAGCCCAACATAAAGCAATAACAGATCAAAATATTACATAATACATAACATACATAAATAATCTATATACTTCATGTCAATGATCTGTGTGTGTGCTGGTTGAAGGCCTGACATCAGTATCACGTCACCTGTGAGCAGCGAGCAGAGAACAGGTGAGTGTTTATATTAATAACCTCCACAGATGTTGGCAGATTATGATCAGATTATGAGCTGGAACATTTCTAAATGATGATTCAAGTCCCTTCATCATGAATCTGAGCCTCAAATATAGAAAAAATTACTTTTATCATTTCATCTTCATCTTTACCCTAAAATATCTACAAACATGTCTAACACAGGCAGCATTTATCATCATCTGAAAGCTTCAGGTGAACATTCCATCCTGCTGTTGTCGATGGCGCAGGCGTACTGCTCCTGAAGATACTTCCTGTCAAATTTCGGTCCAGTAGAGCGATCTCTGAGACAACCAGAGAAATGAAGAGTGGCTTTAAACCTGGAGGACAGGAGCACCAGGGACAGAGCCAAGGTCACCACAGAGAACGGGACGCTTTCATATTCCCGTCCTGGAAGGATGAACGGGATGACGATGCGGTTCCTTCCTGGTGGGCCGTGTTCAGCTGAGAGAGACTCAAAGTATTTCCACACTCCATCATCATCATCATCTGGTGAAAGGGGGCTAACCGTGATGTTTGGGACCATCTGTGCTCCAGCTTTCTTCAGTGAGTTCCAGTGATCTGGCAGGTTCACAGGTCGATGTTTGTCATCAGGAATGGTACAGCCTTCTTTCCTACAGGAAAAAACTCTGTGCTGAGGCCTCAGTTTTCCTGTAGCGATACCGTACGCTAAACCAGAAGTGACGCAGTTCCAGGGAGAATACAGGAGCACGTCAGTGATGGTGGGCAGAGGCAGGTAGCAGCTGGCTGGGATCATGAAGTCTCTGATTGAACTATGAGCCATAAAGGTGATGTGAACATCATCGCTGTGGTTCTTCTTCTCCTCCTCATCAATGTGTTTCTTCAGGAAGTCAAACATGTCTGTGAGTTTGCTGAAGGCGTCAGACTCTGAGTTTTTTCTCAGCCACTGCAGGACGACTTCATCTGTGCAGCTTCTCATTGCCAGCTTTGTCAGTCTTTGCCTTTCATCACAGCTGCTCAGTCTGTCTGCTCTGCAGTGTGTAGATAACCTCTGAAACAATTTGCTGAAACAGGAATTATAGAAAAAACATTTTAAGCACAGCAAATATTTAATCTGTCCACAGATCCTGAAACAAAACACAGAGAAAATCTTCTCGTTTCATTTCACTCCTTGCTTCCAGACTTACTCCAGTTCCTCGTTTCTGTCCATCTCCTCACAGGAAGTTTGACTGTCTTTAACGTTGTCCTTCAGGTGCTTCCTGTGGTCAATAATCGACAGCATGTGGGTCAGATCTCAGGTACATAAATACAGACTCTTATCTTCGGTATTTTGAAAAGCTTGCAGTAAAAACTGATCAGAGTTCAGTTAAAGATTATTTTGTTGCTGGGAAACAAACACTCTTTGCACACCTGTGTCCTCAAACTGAAGGAAGAACGTTCCTGCATCATAGACGTCGTTTATTTGTCTGATTTAAACCTGAATAAAATCCTAACAACAACTAGCTGCTGTTTGTATCCATGCTTCGTGCTTGGTTGGTTAAAAACTGTTGATGACATTTACACCATAGTGTTCAGTTATGGAGCAGCCTGCTCATCAGGTGGACAAACTAACAAAAGAACATTTCAGAAAGACAAAAACATCCGCTTACCTGCTCCAAAACGTCCACTCTGACCCCGTGCAGCCTGTGGAATAGAACAGAATAGAGCTGTAGTCGTGGCACGCCACCATGCTGCAGGTCTCTGATTGGCTGACTAAACGAGCTGTATGGTATGAAAGTACCTGGACAGACACCAAATGAAAGTAAAACCTGAGCGGGGATTCCCCAAATGTGAAAACAAAAGTAACAACATGACTCAGAGTTTCAGGACAAAGAGCTCAGCAGGAGCTGCGGTCACATTCATGAACACGAAGTCGGGCCTCTACACCAACGTGACCGTATGGATTACATCTGCCCATCACGGGCGGATTTAATAGCCCTTCCCACAGCCACAGGTGTCAGTGGCTCCACCTTTGTGATGAACCCACACCTGTTTGCTGCATCTTACTTCTGTTTCATGTGGTTCTTTGTTTTCTGCTTTGGCTGCGAGAAACAGATTTTTGTTATAAAAACTTTACATACAGATGCTGCTATAAGTGTGTTTACAACCTCTCTCTCCCACAGCGTGTCTGTGTCCTGTCTTCCTCACCCAACCGCCAGCCGGTTGCGGCAGATGGCCCCGCCCCTCCCTGAGTCTTCCTGTTAAAGGGAGTTTTTCCTTCCCACTGTCTCCAAAGGTCTTGCTCATAGGGGGTCATATGATTGTTGGGTTTTCTCTGCATGTATTATTATTATTGTAGGGTCTACCTTACAGTATAAATCACCTCTTGTGATTTGATGCTGTAGAAATAAAATTAAATTACATCTTTATTCTTTCTCTTCTTTTATCATTTAAAAATAATTAAAACAAAGATGACGCAGTCAGCCATGTTCCCCACGTCCTGTTTTATTAGGAGCAATTAAAAAGCTGAGGCGTCGCCCTGAAGCCTGACCTTTGTTCATTTGTTAGTGAGCTCACTAAAAGCTGACAGAGACAAACTCTGATTGTGTTTGTGCTGCTCACAATTTACTGGAACACACTCAGCTGTGAGCTGTGCTCAGATTTAGTGTTAGCAACAGAAAATATTGGAGAAAATCAGTGAAACAACACGACTGACATGACAGCAGGAAGAAGTGAGGCCTTAAAGACGGAGCTAACAGATCATCACTGGGATGAAGTGTGTGCTGACGTTCCTGATCAGGCACACAGTGTATCTGAAATCCATCCTTAGAATCACATCATAAACTCTGTCCTGTTAGGAAATGTTGCTTAAAGATGAGGAGAAAGAAAAGCTGTGGATGACTAAAGGTCTGCAGACGACACGCAGGAAGAAAAATCCACTTTAGAAGCAGTTTTTACTGCAGAGAAGCAGAGACAGTGAAGGCAGCAGGATCCCTCCTTCATCAATGTTCACAAATATCAGAGAAATAATCTGTGAAACTATGTGATTCCTGTGTGAGTCCTTCTCCACAAAGAGTGGCCTCAACATGGCGCCTGTGTTCAGCTTGGCCTCTGTTGCTCCTCCATGTGTTTGTCGACTGTTTCCTTTTATTGTTTCTTATCTTATCATCTCAGCTCTGATATAGCCTGATGGTGTATTTGCTACTCGTATTTACAGTTCACATACTTCGTTGAATATCAAAGTATGTATGGAAAAAACTTTTGACAGCTGGCAGAGCTACTACCAAGGTTTCCCTCCGCCGTTTGTTTGCCCTCCGCCTTCTCCAGACTACCTGTACCTGTTCTTGGCTCCAAGCAAAAGCCCAGGAGCAAGACAAGCTGAAGAAGATCGTCTAGAAGGGGCTGTAGGTCTGGTGTTCAGGCCAAAAGCAAATGCGCCCGACAGAGGGGATTTCTTCGGCTCCATGGTGGAGAACGTCTCCGGTATTTGGTACCGGTCCCCCTACAGGACACGGATAATGCTGATCTGCTACCACCTACCCAACTGTGCATTAGGGCCTAACAGAAAATTTACCTGGACCGGCAACATATCTCGAGATACCGGAGAATGAATGTATTCACCTTAATGAGCTCTGTCTGGTCGGCTGTCACTTCATCGGGACTCCGCGTTTGGACCGTCATGGTGGTGGATTTGCCACTGTTTTCCGGGACAATTTCTCCTGCAGAGCTTTGGACTCTGAGACTTTCCTTCCTTTGAATCACAACTTCTTAAGGTCCGTTCATCAAATATACTGTGTTTTACCGCCCTCCCGGACCTGCTGGTGTTTTTTATCCAGGATTTCACAAACTTTTTATGCTCTATTATTAAACTGGAGAAAGTGATTCTCTTGGCTCTGAGATTCTCTTGGCTCTCGGTGAAGGCGGTCGCACTTTTCTCCTCTCCTCCTCACCCTTATCTTCCCTGCTTAGCCTCTTGTGTCCTTGTCTTGTCTCGTGTGCATTACTTTCCCTCGAACAGTCTCTCACTGTCGTTCTCTAAAACCTAAAAGAGAATTATGGATTTGATCAACTGGTCTCTGAATGCTATTGACACCCTTTAACAAGAAGTCTGGGCTCGGGAGAGCCCGAGTGCCCTGGAGGGACTTTCCCTGCCGGATACACGATGGACGGGTGGCAGACCTTGAGGATCTTGTGCCTGGCGGGACTGTCAATCGAGGACGCTGAAGATATCTACCTATTCGGAACCATGATAACAGGGTTCTTGCTGATCGGAGCTGGCTTGGCCCTGACTTATCGGAGAAATAAGAGAGCGGAACCAGCTGTTCAAACCCCCCCAAGGCTGACCGCTGGAATTGAAGCGATGGGACGAGGCGCGACCTCTCACACCGAACGCAGCATGGTTAACACCTTGGAGACGCTTACAGCTGCCGTGAAGACTCAAACTAACACCACTGAGCGTATGATGGGATACATCAGAGAGAGGCCTGCTCAAAATGACACCCTTGAGCGAAAGTTGGATCACATCGCAGAACGGCTCACTGCAGTTGTGAGGTCTCAGAATCAAAAGAATGACAACACCACGGAACAGAAGTTTGATACCATCATGAGGAGGCTCGCAGCGCTCCAACGGGAGATCGAGAGACCAGCGTCAGAGTGCTAAATTCGGAGCTGCTCGCATAAAGGAGAAATCAACAATATTCAACATATGGACACCATGGCGCCAGCTGCTCAGGCCCAAGGCTGGAGCCCACCAAAACAACTCCCTGATAACGACTGTGTGATGACTATTCTTCCCATCCCATGCAAGGCCACCTGGGTTGGCTGGCAGACTGTTTACTTTGCCTGATAGAGCGAAGGACACTGTCTCAGCTGGACTCTGGACACGCACACACATACACTTACACTGATAAGCACGCACTCATCCCCCTCCCTTCCAAACGCCTTCGATGCTTGTTTCCTGCGGGGGAGGACGGCGGGTCTGCGTGCCGCGCTGAAATGGTAGCGCTGTGCAGGACGACTGCTGTATTCCTTCGGATTACCCCCCACCCCCCTATCCAACCCCTGTGGCTTGTCACGTGCTCTAATGTTGTGATGTGGACATTTATGTGCTCTCTGTGCAGAGGAGTTTTTTTTTTGTTTCCTGTTCTCATGCTGTCCTCCCATAGGTGCCCAGCGTGAGAAGAGGTCTCCTTTTTTCCTCTTGTACTTTTCCCATTGTTGTGTAATTTTTCAGTGTTTTCTCTGCAACGCTGCCGATCTCCGACTGTATTCCCATGTGATGTTTTCGTTGTGTGTGTAAGTCGGGGGGGGGGGGGGGGGGGGGGGGGTCCTATTCCTCTGCGGGGCAACCTGCATATGGCCAATAAAGCATTCATTCAATTCAATTCAATTCAATTCTTGATGATCGGCAATTTCAACCTGCATTTGGATGACCTTGGCTTTAGCATGGCCTCTGACTTTTCCATTTCAGACTCTTTTAATTTTAACCAGCATGTCTCTGGTCCCACTCATGTTCAAGGCCACACCTTGGACCTCGTGTTTTCTCTTGGCTTAGACATAACTGATCTCTGTGTTAAGGATGTACAGGTGAGTGACCATTCTTGTGTTATTTTTAACCTCAGCTTCCCTCAGGATACACCACCATCCAATCTCTTGTTCAATAAGCGGTTCATAAATCAGGATGTTTCCCTGAAGTTTTCTGATTTATTAGATCCTCATGTGATCAGAGGCTGCACTGATGCTGAAGTTGCTACACAGTGTTTAATAATCATTGTTTGGAGATATTAAATTCAGTGGCACCTTTAAAAACTTTCATGGCTTCCCCAAAAAGAGCTCATCCGTGGATAAATGATGACATAACGTAAGTCAAAAGACTCTGTAGGAAAGCAGAACACCTTTGGAAATTAACTAAACTTGAAGTTCACAGGGTCAGCCTTAGAGAACTTTGGGTTTCTCTGCACGAAAACCTTTGACCTCTGTCCTCTATATCTGAGAGTGATGACTTTCTAAACTTCTTTGTGGATAAAGTTAATAATGTCCGTATGAGCATTGGTGCTCATGCGACCAGTCCGACAGTCTCGGTCGTTGTGTCCTTGGGCAAGACACTTCACCCGCTGCCTACTGGTGGTGGTCAGAGGGCCTGGTGGCGCCAGCGTCCGGCAGCCTCGCCTCTGTCAGTGCGCCCCAGGGTGGCTGTGGCTACAATGTAGCTGCCATCACCAGTGTGTGAATGTGTGTGTGAATGGGTGGATGACTTAATGTGTGTAAAGCACTTTGGGGTCCTTAGGGACTAAGTAAAGCGTTATACAAATACAGGCCATTTACAACCAGCAGATGATGGAGGATCTTTGTCCCTCCAGTCAAGTTCAGAGATGCTGAAGAACTCTGAAGCATTTTTGGAGCAGTGCGGAGGCCCAGCACTTTATTAAGACATGATCATTGTCTGAAATTTCATGTCTCATTAATCTGGAGATTTCCCTTTTATCTCTGCTCCTGACTGTAATTAAGAAGACATTTCACTTTGTTTCAAAAGCAGCTGCAGACAGCAGAGGGCAGTGCTGCTCTGTAAATCCAACCGAAAACGAGCTTAAAGAGTGCGTCTCAATTCAGGGGATGCATCTTTCGGACGTCGCATTTGAAGGCCGATTGTCGCTACCCGATCCGTACCGGAAACCTGATCCGTATCACGCATGCACAAATCTTACTCTTTGCCAGCATCGCAACATTTAATATACTGAATGACACGGTTAGTGCCCAGTTAGCTCCTAGCATTTCAGAATCAGAATCAGAATCAGAATACTTTATTGATCCCTGGGGGAAATTATTTTTTGTTAAAGTGCTCCATTTTAAACCAACATAAACCAACATTAAGACAAGACAGACAATACGCTAACTAAGAATAGTACAATATAGTACAAGTCACTCATTAATAAATAGCTGGAAAAGGCAGAGTTTCTTGACAACTCTGCCTTCTTTTTGACTCCCCGGGACATTTAAACAATAGGTACCTCCGTATACAAACCAATTCATGCTTCTTCTCAACGGAGAGTTTCCCCTGATTGAACAACAGCGCCGTAAAATAGGAAGAAAAGTTAAACATGCATACACAAACACAAATTGTAATGATGCAAGTTCAGTTTACAATAGGGCTCATTTGCTCCGTCAGCAAGTGGCGGTGTCCTCGTACACCGGGGAGTAATCTGCCATTAAACGAAAAAGGAGAAGAAGAGAACATCTGCACATAATAATAATAACAATAATAATAATAACAATAATAATGTCTGTGAAGGTTCTCAGTAATAATAATGAAATGCATTTATATAGTTTTTTTTGAGACCCTCAAAACACTGTACAATTCCACTATTCATTCACTCAATGCAAGCTAGAGTTGTAGCCACAGCTGCCCTAAGAGCAGACAGACAAAAGCTAGGCTGTCGTATCGCACCATCGGCCATCACCAGTAGGCGGTAGGTGAAGTGTCTTGCCCAAGGAGTAAAGAGTAAACTTTTAAAAGTAAGTACTGAATATTATGTTACTTATTTATGTGTAAATGTACCTAAATATCATACCTTTCCGAGTTACTTCAGCTTTATATTCCATCACGGACCCTCGGATCAGCTGACCAGCTGTTGGTTGTCCCAAAATCTAGGCTAAAACATAGAGGCGAATGAGCCTTTTCAATTATGGCCCCCAAACGCTGCCTTTAAATATTAGACAGGCATCTTCATTTCCTGTTTTTAAGTTGCTTTTGAAAACAAACCTTTTTTCGATAGCGTTCAGACTGGTGTGAGTTGATACGTTTATTATGTGTATTATTAGTGAGTGTCAGTGGTTTTATTAGTTTTACCTTTTTGTTTCTGCACAGCACTTTGGGCAAACCTTCTGTTTTTAAATGTGCTATATAAATACATTGGATTTGAAATGTTTAACCTCGTAGGACCTGGCATCCACGTATGTGGACATCACATTTTGGGTTGTCTAGACCAAAATACAAAATTTTGCTCTACTAGAACCTGATATTCACTTACAAGGACACCGCCACGGTAAAATTTTATATTTTTGTAAAATTAAAAATTCATGTCCTCATATGTGGATCTCATTATTCTCAGAAACACAAATCATGTAAAATAAAAAATCTGGTAATTCTTTCTTTTTACATTTATCAGGTCCCAGTCAGCCCAAATAGCAAAGAGAAATTAAAATACCTGCCATAAAAGAGTTTGGGTCATAGTGCATTAATAATGAAGAACAAACAAAACAGGAACCAAAACCTTGCTCAGACAATACAAAATTCAGAGGCACATACAAAACGACACGGTTCCTCCAAGGCTGCAGCCCCTGAATTGGGATACAGCCCATGTTTAGTTCCTTGGCAGGTCAGATGACTCAGTCCAACATATAAAGACACACAAAAATGTCCAGAGAAGCAAAGACAAATCCAAACAATCCATCATCCTGAGTCAAAGTGATCACAGGTCTGCTTTGTTGGAGATGAGCCGTCAAAGTGGAACATGTGGACTGTTCCTTAATACTACCACTGTAGGCCACGCCCCTCTGGTCATGTGATCATGTGGTTTGTAGGAACGCTCCTCTTCCTCAGAGGATCCACCTGTGCTTCCTCTCCTCTCTCCTCCACCTGTTACAGTGAGGGAACGTCCTCCATGATGGAGGAGCTGCTGGAAAGTGCTGAGAGTTTCCTCCAGAATGAGACCTCTGTCACAGTTCAGAGGATCTACGGCAGCAGAGACCTTCATGGACACTAAAAGTCTCAAACACACAACAACAACATCACACTGACTCCACTCTGACATCACTGATCAATAATCAAAGAACACACAGATCAAACTGATTGATCAGCCATCAGAGGAGTCGGATCAATGGAGCTGCTTCTGTTCCTGATGTCCCCTGTTTGATCCTGGACCTGAACTCTCCCTGCAGAGGAGACACAAGACAGTCAGAGACAGACACACACACACACACACACACACACACACACACACACACACACACACACACACACACACACACACACACACACACACACAAACCTTTGACTTTAAGGTGCACAGTTTTCCCTCTGATCCAGATGTTCTTCCTGTAGACGCCACATCTGTATTCTCCACTGTCTCTCTCTGTGGGCTGTTTCAGGGTCAGACTGAGGTCTCCAGTTTTCAGCAGGTCTTCATTTATTGCCGTTCGGTCTCTGTAATCCTGGTGCTGTTCTTCAGGCTGGTCAGAGCCGTTCTCATACACGAGAAGCTTGTGGTATGAACTCACCTCCCACCACTCCACTTTAGCATCTCCAGGCAGGTTTTGTGTGGTTTTGAAGGGCAGCTGGACAGACTCCACCCCCTCCTCCACCTCCACCTGACACACTGAGAGGACAACAAACACAACATGAGCTGTACAAAGTGTGATTGGTGTTCAGAGCATCATGTGACTCTTGTTCTGCACTAAATGAAGCGATGGAGTGGCGCCTCCTTCAGGCAGAGAAACAGCTCATGGAGAGAAATAATTATTAGAGCAAAAACAAGAGTGGAGCTGCAAATAAGGCCGAGAGGAACGCTGCAGAAAACTGTTCATGTGTGAATTCATCACTTCATAGATTTCTTTGAGCACTAAAATCAGAGCTGCTTCTATTTCTAATATGACAGCTGTACATTAGAGCTGCAACACTTTAAATGTGAGCCATAAAAACATGATACTCTACAAGTGCATTCAGCTCTGACACTGTCACATCATGAAGGAGACGTGGAAATCACTTTGTTACACAAATCAAAGTCAAATCAGTTCTATTGATGGAATATTGTGTGATCAATAGACTGATCAGTTTCTAATCTGTCATCGATCAGCTGGAAATCCAGCATGTCAAACAGACAGGCAGCAGATTAGGACCAAACACAAACACAGTGAGACTTTTTCTTCACAGCAGTTGCAGGTAAACTGCAGCAACAATGCGACTCAGATGTTTTAGCGAGCAAAGCGGCTGATGTGGAGTGAAGCCACGTTAATGACAACGTGTACAACCATTGGAGATGTGAGCAGGACAGACGGAACAACTGACAGAAAAAGTGTCTTTAAATTGTGTTGATAGGCCACGTAAAAGCAGAGTTATGATAAAAATATATGCAATGTTTGTTTGTTTTTCCTGAATAATATTGTTGTTTATTCACTGTGGGAAGAAACGTTAAAAACTGTGTTTTATATGGAAAGCACTCTAAAGCACTCCGCCTGTGAGCAAAAACAAAACCAAAAAAACCCCACCCTTTCTATCGGTGGAAAAATGTACCACGTCGACCAATCAAACAATGATATGGCAACGTGGCATTTAGCTGATTAGGAAGGGGGAAGTTTTAGGAGTGACAGCGGTGTTTTGAGGTGTGAGAGATTTGTGGTGTTTAGTGTAAATCTTGTGTAGTTAAAGTGTAGTGTAGTCAATAGTCTTGTTGTGTGAGGCAGAGGTTTATATAAAGAAGAAAAAGAAATTTGTGCTTTCAAAATTGGAGTTCAAGTTATTTTTACTTCCAATAGTGTTAACATGCTACACAGGTCATGTAAAAGTTGGGCTAAAGCACTTAATTAAAAGTTATCTAACATAAATGTAAATGCTGTAATTTGATTATTTTAATAAACCATGTAACTTGGATGGATTCAATGCTGGCGTGACCACAGTGCACACGTCTAAATGGTAAATGGCCTGTATTTGTATAGCGCTTTACTAGTCCTTAAGGACCCCAAAGTGCTTTACACACATTAAGTCATCCACCCATTCACACACACATTCACACACTGGTGATGGCAGCTACATTGTAGCCACAGCCACCCTGGGGCGCACTGACAGAGGCGAGGCTGCCGGACACTGGCCCTCTGACCACCACCAGTAGGCATCGGGTGAAGTGTCTTGCCCAAGGACACAACGACCGGGACTGTCCAAGCCGGGGCTCGAACCGGCAACCTTCCGATTACAAGGCGAACTCTTCATCCAGCCACAAAGACCCCATGGGCTCCTCTGGATCATCACACTCAGCATTTTCACAATAAAAGCCTGATATTTATGGCTGCTCCACCCTGACATGTGACAACATCCAAATGACAGGATCAAAGTGTTTGAATGATCTCAGCAGCTTTAAAACTATTGATATTTATACATTTACACTGATTTGGACTAAACTAACAAAACGTTTGATCATTTCAACTCCATTTTAACAGTTTTCTAAGTCTATTCATTTAAACCCACAGTTTTATGAATAGACTGACATTTTTGGATTTTAGATAAAAAGGAAATCAGAGAATTAATTTTATTTGAATGAACTGAAAATAGGCTGAAACTAAAAGCTTTTAGAGAATAAACGCCCACATGACCTCGGATCTTTGCCCTGTATCTATAGCACTGACCTCTGACTTTCAGCTCCACCTTTCTCTTCAGCAGGACGTTTCCCTCCCTGCTGTAGACGGTGCAGGTGTAGGTGTAGTTGTCCCTCTCTGTGGGGTGTTTCAGGGTCAGACTGAGGTCTCCAGTTTTCAGCAGGTCTTCATTCATCTTTGTTCGGTCTCTGTAAACCTGGTGCTGTTCTTCATGCTGGTCAGGGTCGTTCTCATACACGTGGACCTTTGTGTATGAACTGATCTTCCACTCCACTTTAGCGTCTTCAGGCAGGTGAAGTGTGGTGTTGAAGGGCAGCTGGACAGACTCCACCCCTGAATCCACCTCCACCTGGGGGACTGAGAGGACAACAAAGCACAACATGAGCTTGGATGGAGACATTTGTGTTGACTCTAACAGGCTGAATGCTGCTGCTTCACTGGGAGCTCACTGTTAGATAGAAAGTGGTCAGTGTGAAGAGGAGACGCAGCAGAAAGATGAAGACTGACAGGAAGAAAGCAGTGAACAGACTGTTGGAGCTGCTGTTAGTGGGACAGGACTTTATTCAGTCTCTGAGGACCAGATTTGACTTGATGAAGCAGAGAAACACAGTCTGAGTGTTTCTGTCACACTCACTTCATCACACAGCTCAGTTTGACAACATGTGGAAGAATTTGATAGAAGCCTTCCTTTAGTAAAAGCACCAAGAAAACACCATGAAAACACCTCACTATCAATTCAATTCAATTCAATTTTATTTATATAGCGCCAAATCACAACAAAAGTCGCCTCACGGTGCTTCATAGATACAGAGAAAAACCCAACAATCATATGACCCCCTATGAGCAAGCACTTTGGCGACAGTGGGAAGGAAAAACTCCCTTTTAACAGGAAGAAACCTCCGGCAGAACCAGGCTCAGGGAGGGGCGGGGCCATCTGCTGCGACCGGTTGGGGTGAGAGAAGGAAGACAGGATAAAGACATGCTGTGGAAGAGAGACAGAGGTTAATAACAGATATGATTCAATGCAGAGAGGTCTGTTAACACATAGTGAGTGAGAAAGGTGACTGGAAAGGAAAAACTCAATGCATCATGGGAATCCCCGTCAGCCTACGTCTATTGCAGCATAACTAAGGGAGGATTCAGGGTCACCTGGTCCAGCCCTAACTATATGCTTTAGCAAAAAGGAAAGTTTGAAGCCTCATCTTAAAAGTAGAGATAGTGTCTGTCTCCTGAATCCAAACTGGAAGCTGGTTCCACAGAAGAGGGGCCTGAAAACTGAAGGCTCTCCCTCCCATTCTACTTTTAAATACTCTAGGAACAACAAGTAGGCCTGCAGAGCGAGAGCGAAGTGCTCTAATAGGGTGATATGGCACTACAAGGTCATTAAGATAAGATGGGGCCTGATTATTTAAGACCTTGTATGTGAGGAGTAGAATTTTGAATTCAATTCTGGACTTAACAGGAAGCCAATGAAGGGAAGCCAAAACAGGAGAAATCTGCTCTCTCTTTCTAGTCCCTGTCAGGACTCTTGCTGCAGCATTTTGGATTAGCTGAAGGCTTTTCAGTGAGTTTTTTGGACATCCTGATAATAATGAATTACAGTAGTCCAGCCTGGAAGTAATAAATGCATGAACTAGTTTTTCAGCGTCACTCTGAGACAGGATATTTCTAACTTTAGAGATGTTGCACAAATGGAAGAAAGCAGTCTTACATATTTGTTTAATATGTGCGTTGAAGGACATGTCCTGGTCAAAAATGACTCCAAGGTTCCTCACAGCATTACTGGAGGCCAAGGTAATGCCATCCAGGGTAAGAATCTGGTTAGATGCCATATTTCTAAGATTTTCAGGGCCGAGTACAATAACCTCAGTTTGATCTGAATTAAGAAGCAGAAAGTTAGCGGCCATCCAGGTCTTTATGTCTTTAAGACATTCCTGCAGTTTAACTAATTGGTGTGTGTTATCTGGCTTCATGGACAGATAGAGCTGGGTGTCATCTGCATAGCAGTGAAAATGTATGCTATGTCTTCTAATGATACTGCCTAAGGGAAGCATGTATAACTACACTACACTACACACAAAACTGCAGTACTGGCAAATTGTACATAAAGTATGAAAAGTCAAAGTACTTATTGTGCAGAAAAATGTTCCCATCAGTGTCTGTGGATCAATATTACTGCTGCACATGTTTAAGGCTGAGCTCATTTCAAATCCTTTCTATTGTGTTGAATCTGCAGTAATGCATCATATTCTATAAAATCATATGTTTGTAGTGGCTGTCCTGTGAGGACCACGTCTCTCTAAACAAACAGCTGTTAATGAGCTCACAAACACAGGCCTACAGCTGGATTTGAAAAAGTCCATTCAATAGAAAATCAACAGTCACAGCTGGATTCAAAGGCATGAGCTCTGCCCCACATCGCAAAATTGGGATAGCCCAGATCTGGCCCACACAAGGTGCACATGGCCCACATATCGCAAAGAATGACGGCCTTTTGGTGGCCCAGATCTGGTTTGCCAGATGTCAGCCTAATGTGTCCTTTAATCAAGCCATGTAATAACAACATGTGACTGAAAATGCAAAAGTAACATGACAAAACTCCTTTCAGACAGTGAATGACTGACTCTTATATACCACTTTTCTAGTCTCTCGGATTACTCAAAGTTCTTTGTACAACATGCCACAATAACCCAACCACACTCTTTCTCTAAACTGAGTGCTTCCTAACTACATTCATACACATTTACACTCTTGGCATGCAGACTAGAGGAGCCACGGAACGAACCACTAACCTTCCGATCAGTACGTGATTTGCTCTACCTCCTGAGCGACAGCCTCCCAGTGGTAAACATGAGTGAACCGTCACTAGGTTTTGGATAAAGTGTACACTCACAAACCTGTCAAACCTTCATTTGAAATGTTGGCTACCATAGCAGTATAGTATTGCAACATGGCATTTGCATCTTCTGACTAAAATAGGAAAATAGGAACATAAATAGAGCCATTATTGCCAGACCTGGCCCACGTCTGGTTGACATACACCCTGCCATGACACCAGTCCATCAGAAGTGCCAGCTTGATTCCGAATCCAGGGAAGACCTGTTTTCTATGGGCCTGGGTCACATAAACCAAACCACAATCAAGCCAGATATAGCATGCCAGATCTGGATAACATACGTCTTATCGTGCCAGAAGTCAGCCAGCAGTGCTGACTTTATACCAGACCTCCATGCTATGTGGGGTGTGAAGCGGTTACCTGTCAGTATCTACAGGGGGATTCAAACTGCTGCTTTTCAAATGCAGAGCAACAAACTGTTTGAACTGATCCAACTTTATTAACACAGACAAAGATTTGTGCATCAGCTGCTGTTTGCTGCTATAGATATAATCCAGCTGATGTGGAGAACTACATGTGACACTGTGATGCAGCCATGAATCTGACTGATTTCTTTCCATTTTCAAAGGTTGATGCATCAGTTAAAGTCCTTAAAAAGCTTAGAAATAAAGAGAAAGGTTGGTTAAAGCAAAGAGAGGCACTGGCAGCATTTAAGACACTAAACAAGAGAAACAGATCAGAGAACATCAGACTGAATAAGTGGAATAAAGTGAAACAGAACTAACGCTCCCTAAGAATGGAGCTGTCAGAGGAAGAGAGCAGCAAACTGAAAGTCTCTGTTAGCTGCAGAGCTCTGAAACTTCACACAGCTTTGGATGATAACATGGAGAAAGGATGTGGAGATGTTCACACTTCTGCTAGAAATCATCTTCTAGTTATTGTGACTCAGATATGACTGATTATAGATGAGGACCAAAGAAGGTTGTTACTGAGATTTGAGCTGACTTAGCTTAGCCTGTGTTTCAGCCACATGCTAAACAAACACATGTTCAGAAACTAGAAGATGTTACCTTTCAGATGACGTCTCACACATGAACTTTGCTCCTACAGTTCATCTGCTGAAGCTTTTACATTTGGCTGGAAATCAAATAAAAACCAAAACAGCCACAAACATCAGACATGCTAACACTGTGACATTATTGGATGGAGCCCACTGAGACTGAACCACCATCATGAGTCTGACCTTTTGACCTTTAACCTGGATCTACAGCACTGACCTCTAACAGTGAGCACCACTTTTTTCTTCAGCAGGATGTTTCCATCCCTGCTGTAGACAGTGCAGGTGTAGGTGTCTTCATCTGTGGGGTATTTCAGGGTCAGACTGAGGTCTCCAGGTAAGGTTCTCTTCATCTTTGCTAGGCCTTGATAATTCTTGTCCTGTTCTTCAAGCTGGTCAGAGCCATTCTTATACATGTGGACCTTCCTGTTGTTTGTGTCCTTCCACTCCACTTTAGCATCTTTAGGCAAGCAAACTGTGGTTTTGCAGATAAGCTGGACAGACTCCACCCCTGAATCCACCTCCACCTTGTATACTGAGAGCACAGCAGTACAACATGAGTTAATAGTTAATATTGATCTTCTCATAGCCTCCTCACAGTAAACCTATTCCTGTGCTTCAACTTAATTCAGCATTCGATTCCATGGTAAAATTGTCATTGCCAAGCAGATGATAGATAGATTTAGTGACGATGAAAGATGACACCAATCAGTTATTTAAACTAGAGGCTTTTCCTAAAGGCAGGTCTGAATGAACCGATTTTCTCCTAATACCTCCAGACAAAGCTGATGGTATTGTAATTGACTTTAAAAACCTCAGGAACATGGTGATTGATTAACCATCTGCATTATCGGTGGTGTGGTAGGAGACACTCACCTGACATGAAATACTGTCGGAAATAAAATAAAAGACCTCCAGAAACCACAAGAAGAACCAGGAGAACCAGGAGAACTTTGGCCCAGGATGGAAACCATTCTGTGGAGAAACACAAGGAACAACATGACCTCCACCTTGCTACCCTCCGTGAATCGCTGCCTTATCGTGGTGCAGGGATTTGTGTGTCTCAGGGATCCCAGGGGCTATTTGTCCGGGGGTGTTTGACCCCTAGCAGGGTCTCCCATGGGAAGTTCCTGGGTTAGGGACCAGTTGAAGAGATATTCAGAAGCCCTTTATGAGGAAACTATTGAGGCAATAGTTAAACTAGCCTAAGATAGGGTTACCAGGGCCCCACCTTGGAGCCAGGACCGGGGAGGGTGTCCAAGGGCGAGCGTCTGCCCATGCCCCCTTCTCAGGCTGTGCCCGGTTGGACCCCATGGAGGTCCAGCCTGAAGAGGGGACATGGGCCCATCCTCCTGCGGGCCACTACCAACAGGAGGCGTTGTAGGGGTTGGTTGCATTGTGTGTCATGTGGCAGCCAGAAACAGAGGCCCTGGTGGACTGATCTCCGGCTACCAAGACTGACAATTGGGACATGGAATGTCACCTTTCTGGTGGGGCATGATTGGGAGGAACGGGCTCCCTGATCTGAACCAGAGTGGTGCTCTTTTATTGGACTTCTGTGCAAACCACAGTTTAGCCAGTGCGAACACCATGCTCTAGGCTGCAGGTTGATGAACCTGCAGCCTGCAGTAATCATATCAGCAGACCTGCAGTCATATGTTTTAGACACTCAGGTAAAGAGAGGGGCTGAGCTGTCAACTTTTCACCACCTAGTGGTGAGTTGGATCAGGTGACGGGGCAGGACACTGGACAGACGCAGCACGCCCAAACGTATAGTGAGGGTGCGCTCGGAACACCTAGCAGAGGACCCAGTCTGCAACACCTACAACCCACACTTCCGGCAGAACTTCAACAGCATTCGGAGTCCGAATGGACCATATTTCAGCACCTCCATTGCTGAAGCTGCTGCACTGAGCTGCGGCCTCAAGGTGGTTGGTGCCTGTTGTCGTGGTAACCCCCAAACCAAATGGTGGACACCAGAGGTGATGGGAGCCACCAGGCTGAAGAAGAAGTTTTTTTGAATTTTTATGAAGGGGACCGGAGGTGTCTTCCAACCATTGCTACTGGCCATTCGATCCCTATACAACCGTTACAGGAGCTTGGTCTATATAGCTGGCAATAAGTTGGACTCGTTTTTGGTGGATGATGGCAGCTCCGCCAGGGCTGCCCTTTGTCACCGATTCTGTTCATAATTTTTATGGACAGAATTTCTAGGTGTAGCCAAGTGGCGTAAAGCTTTGACTTAGGTGGTCTCAGAATGTCATCTCTGCTTTTCGCAGATGATGTGGTTCTGTTGGCTTCGTTGGGTGATGGCCTCCAGCTTGTACTGGAACGGTACACAGCCGAGTGTGAAGCGGAGGAGGATCAGCACCTCCAAATCTGAGGCCATGGTCCTCAGCCAGAAAAGTGTGGAGAGCCCACTCCAGGTCAGGGACGAGTTCCTGCCCCAAGTGTTAAGTGTCTCGGGCCTTGTTCACGAGTGATGGGAGAAGAGATCAACAGACAGATTGGTGCTGCGGCTGCAGTGATGTGGACGCTGAATGAATGGATGGATGGACAACGTGACCTTTGACTTCTGACTGAATGAAATTCATACATTTAATGAATAGGGCTATACTTCAGTCAAAAACTCAACTGCTTTTATTCTGACAGTGTTAAAATAATAAAGCTTTATCTAAGTGATGTCAGATGAATCTACAGCAGGTGTTTGTTGCTGACCTTTGACCTCCAACTGTACATCTGTCACTGTCCTTTGTCCTCCTGTCCTCTTGTCTCTGACGGAGCAGGTGTAGGTGGCACTGTCAGACAGTTGGAGGCTAGTCAGGGTCAGGCTGAGGTCTCCAGTTTCCAGAGCGTCAGTCTTCATGGATGTTCGGCCACTGTAAAGCTGGTTTTGATCTTTCAGTTCGTCTCCTTGAAGCTGATGCTGGTGGACGGTGGGAGGACTGAGGTCGGAGCGACTCCACACCACGGAGGGGTCAGTCAGATCAAAAGTGTCAAACTCACAGGGCAGGATAAACGAGTCCCCCTCATACATCTCCACAGCATCTGAGGCATGCTGGGAAACTGAGGACACACAGACAGAGACTCCATGTGTCACTTTGAAGTTAAAGATCAAGCTGCTGCACTTCAACACATTAAAGAGAGAGAGATGAAAGAAAAGCTGATGATGAGAGCAGAGAGAGGAAGGTGTACTTACCGTGCAGGAGGATCACAAACACCACAAACATCTTCATGTTCCTGTCAAACTCAGAGACTCTTTAAAAGCCCTTCAGGACATCAGCTCACAGCAGCTTCACTTTCCTCTGCTGATCATCTACTGACACTCTCACACTGCTTCACTGTCACAGCTCAGAGTTCAGCTTCACACTTTGTTAAAGCACATCTGTGGAATGAAGTGCGGCCGGCCACAGATCACTTCTGAGGAAAGAGGAGGACGTTCAGCCTCCTCGTAGTGTGACTGCTCCAGGTTCACAGCGACACACAGAAAGCTCTACACTCACATGACCGTCATTTACAACCAGCCCAGAGCAACTTTATGAATCGAGCACAATAAAACTGAAACTTGAAGCTTTGGTGCTTCACTGAGTTTATGTTAGCATGGATGCTACACACTGCACACACCAACATGAAGCTTCACTCTGTGCTGTACATCAGTGTTTGGGGGGATTAATGTGTTGATTTCAGCCTGAGCCAGAACCTTTTTATGACACGTCACAGACTCCTGTGAGTTTTTGTGGAAACACTAAACACACCTTTGACCTCCACCAACACAAACAGCTGCACTAAGAAACAAACAGCGCCTGATATATATGGATGTGATTAATCTGAGAGACCATTATTGTTTCAAAGACCAACAAAACTCAGTGAAACTGTGCGTTTGCACAAAGGCTGAAATGTACATGTGTGTTATTATTTCAGATTCTTGCACTGAGCTCTAAATCTGTCATTAAAGTGTTCACATGTAAACCAGGCTGTTTGTATCACTGCACACTTTACTCAGAAACACATGCAGACACGTTCTTCTGCAAATGAAAGAAGGAAACAGAAGTGGTGCTTTATGTTTATCTCAGCTCTACAATCAGGAACGACTTAGCAATAAAGGACAAAGGATCCCATCAGGAAGAAGAAATGATTAACTACACATGAAATCAAACACTGTGAACTCTGAACTCTGGACTTCAGATCAGAAACAGATGAAGGTTTTATGACAGAAATGAAACTGTGGCGGGGTGTGGTCAGGGGAAGAGGACGAACCAAAACGACATACACAATCACGCCTCACCAACTGTTAATAAAAGTGACCTGATACCTGATACCTGACACCTATTGAACCCGGTTCTTTTATTCTTCTAACTCTTAAAACTTACATTTTAACTACTGATTTTATCTATTGTTCTGATTTTATCTGTTTTGATTTTTTTTTTTTACATACTGTTTTGTTTGTTTGTTTGTTATTTAATTAGTTTGTTTGTTTGCTTGTTTTAATCAATTTTAAATCATGCTTTTTATTTGTTTTTGTTTCTAATGTCTCTGTAAAGCACTTTGAACCACCTTGTTGTTGAATTGTGCTATACAAATAAACTTGCCTTGCCTTGCCCTAACTGGACAGAGAAGACGCGACTCAGTGTGGTCAAAGCTTTTCAATCATTCTTTTTATTTATTCATTTCCGGAAAAGGAGATGTGCACGCTGCTAAGCATCTGCAGATCTGAAGCATTACAGGCCAGATGTGTATAATATAGTCTGCTCCCTCCTCGGAACCATAGGTAGATATCTTCAGCACTCAGGCTCACCCAAGCCCAAACTTCTCGTTGAGAAATGGGTGTCAAATGCATTTAGGGACCAGTTGATCCAATCCATAATTCCTCTTTTAGGTTTTAGAGAACAGACTGTGAGAGACAAGTGACTGACAAGGACATAAGCAGGGAAGATGAGGGAGAGGAGAAAAAGTGCGTCCGCCTCCTCCGAGAGCCAAAGCTAACTGTTCATGAGTCCAACAGCAAAGGGAAAGATACTGTTCTTACTGTTCTGGTGCGAATGGACCGGAGCCTCCTGCCTGAGGGGAGCAGGTCAAACAGACTGTATCCAGGGTGAGAAGGGTCAGCTGAGATCCGAGCTGCACGCCTCAGTGTCCTGGAGGTGTACAGGTCCTGCAGAGATGGGAGTCTGCAGCCAATCACCTTCTCAGCAGAGCGCACAACACGCTGCAGTCTCTGTTTGTCCCTGACAGTGGCTCCAGCGTACCACACGGTGATGGAGGAGGTGAGGATGGACTCGATGATTGCAGTGTAGAACTGCATCATCGTCCGTGTTGGCAGGTTGAATTTCTTCAGCTGCCTCAGGAAGTACATCCTCTGCTGGGCTTTCTTAATGACGGAGGTGATGGTGGGCTCCCACTTCAGGTCCTGGGTGATGGTGGTACCCAGGAAGCAGAATGAGTCCACAGAGGTGATGGGGGTGTCAGTCAGGATGATGGGGGGGAGTGGAGCTGTGTGCTTCCTGAAGTCCACAATAATCTCCACTGTCTTCTGGGCATTCAGCACCAGGTTGTTGTGGCTGCACCAGGACACCAGACGTTCAACCTCCCTCCTGTAGGCAGACTCATCCCCGTCCGAGATGAGTCCGATAACGGTGGTGTCATCTGCAAACTTGATTAGCTTGACAGACTGGTGGGTGGAGGTGCAGCAGTTGGTGTACAGGGAGAAGAGCAGAGGAGAAAGAACACAGCCCTGAGGGGAGCCGGTGCTGATGGTCCGGGAGTCCGAGACATTCTTTCCCAGCCTCACATGCTGCTTCCTGTCCGTCAGGAAGTCAGTGATCCACCGGCAGATGGGATCAGGCACATTCATCTGGGAAAGCTTGCCTCAGAGATGGTCTGGAAGGATGGTGTTGAAGGCAGAGCTGAAGTCCACAAACAGGATCCTGGCGTAGGTTCCTGGGGAGTCTCAATACGCGGACGAGCTCCCAAAATGTTGCGGATCAAATATTAAGAAGGGACACAGAAACAACACTGATCCAGGAGGGTTAGGTCAAACGATGATTTTAATGAATACACGCATGGAGAGAGGATCACTGTACGCAGACAGCATCGATCTCTGTCTAACAATGCACAAGCAGATGTTTTATACCATCAGGGTTTAAATTTAATGACGCCCCTTCAACGTCAAACAGATACAATACATACATAGGTTTCAAAACCACAAATGTTCCGTAAACGATTTTAACAAAGTTCAAAAGAGCACCTTCTTCGCCTCCGCGCCAGGTGCTTCCGGTGGCTCATCTCGCCCTCGCTTCTCCAAAACCTCGAGCCATGCTCTGCAACAAACTTAACAATTCTGCACGCACAAAAATGCAGTGACAAGCAAATATCTGAACTCTCACCTAGAACATAGCCTACCTACAGTGTATGCAGGTGTGTGTGTGCATATGTGTGTGTGTGTGTGTGTGTCCTGACCTCAATTGGCCCTCTGTGTCACCTCTCACCTCACCAGCTAACGCTCACAGTCAGACAGAGGCCACTCTCAAATGTGTAGCAGTTTACTAAAACTATATATATATATATATATATATATGCAATGTATTGAATAAATGCTGTAAATGAATGCCACTACTCAAAGCTTAATAAAAAGGATATAAATGAATAAAAGATAACAATGAATAACCTGGTTATTCAAATAGCATCATCCCACAGCTCCTCAAAGTAACTTACAGTTTCACTTTCACAAACACGCTCAAAAGCCTGCAGTTTCCTGTCTACTTTGCACAGAGTGTACTCAGAGTTAGGCCCTTCTTTTATAACCCAACAGAATCAGCACATACACATTTAAGATTATAACAAGCATTCAAAAGCATTTAAGATTATTGATTTAACTCAACAGTTTAAAGTGGTTATAACTGCACCTGTAATAAAGGCTAATTGGGTACCAATATGTTTAAACATCTGAATGCAATATCAATATTAATTATTAATGCAATGGTAATGATTATGGTTATTAACAATAGCAGCAAAATATTTCTCTAATCCCCACAAGATGCTGCAGGATGAAGTGTAGATGGCGTCGTCTACAGACCTGTTGGCTCTGTATGCAAACTGCAGGGGTCCAGGAGGGGGGCCGTGAGGGTCTTGAGGTGGAAGAGAACCAGGCGCTCAAATGACTTCATGACCACAGATGTTAGAGCCACGGGTCTGTAGTCATTTAGTCCAGTGATCCTTGGTTTCTTGGGGACAGGGATTATGGTAGAGGACTTGAAGCAGGCAGGCACATGACATGCCTGCAGTGAGGAGTTGAAAATGCCAGAAAACACTGGGGCCAGCTCGTTTTACAGTGTCTGAGGGTGGCAGGAGACACACCGTCTGGGCCGGGAGCTTTTCGAGCATTCAGACTCTTAAACTGCTTCCTCACACCTGCTTAATGAATATGAATCTGCTTCATGAATATGAAGCAGATGTATATACTGCAATATACAGTATATGTAAAGCACTGACCTGCAAAAAACAAAATAATCAGACAATAAGCACTAAGAAAAGTACATTTATCCTAACACACCTGAGACCTGACAACTTTTTTCCTGAAACCCGAGGATGTCCTAAAATGTACACCGTACTTGAGGCTAAACAAGGGCGTATATTTGGCATGGACGGAAGGGACATGTCCCCACCAATATTCAGCGATTATTGAATTGTCCCCACCAATAATTTGATCTCTTCGAGTAAAGAAAATCAAACCCGATAGAAAGAAAAAAAAAACGATCTGTCAACGTCTCATTCACCCAGCGGTGCAGAAAGAGTTAAATTTCGTCCTCTACTGGAGTCCTACGTCATGTGAGAAATATGGCCAATGTGATTGGCTGTGCCTTTCAGGGAGCTCTGTTTAGTTTTAGCAGCGGCGAGCCTGCGCTGGGAGGAGGATGGCAGCAAAAAGGAAGATCCTGGATATAAGAAAGTATTTTTCAAAGAAACCTGTAAGTCACTTAAAGTCAAGTTCACTCATATAATGTGTCCGTCATAATAACGTTACAGGCTATGCTAGGCTTTTATGGAACGCCAGGACTGCCATAATGAATTAATTAAATACACCATTAAATAATTAATTAAATGTGGCAATAATTAATTAAAATTGGAATTAATTAATTAAATAAATAGTTATGACACATGTAATTAATTAATTATTGACACATTTAATTAATTATTTATGTATTTCACATTTTAATTAATTATTGACACATTTTAATTAATTATTGACACATTTAATTAATTATTTAATGATATATTTATTTATTTCATTTTGGCAGTCCTGGCGCCTGGCTCTCGTCATGAAATAATTTTATCTGTCAGCCTCACCCATCAAACTCAGGGGGCGGGGTTAACGCTGCCCATGCAGCTTCTCTAACATTTGATTGGTTGCCGTGCAAAGTAAGTCAAAACAGGTCGATCCTAGATAATCGATTGCTTGTGTAGACTTGGGGCAGCCAGGTATCCCAGAATGCAGATCAAATCACAGGCAGCAATGGTGGTGGTGTAGTTTTAAAATACCCCGTTTTTCTGTCACCAGCTACACTTTTAACAGTGTTTTAGCCGCGAATGTCGCGCCGTATGTCTGGTCAGGTTGTCAACATAGAACATGTTTGCAAAAGTGCTCAGATGTTTTCAGAGATTTCACTAGCTCTGCTAACAGTTAGCATGCAGAGTGCACCGAGGGGGTTACGTTAACCGGTTTGTTTACATATTCCACTCTCCGTGTTCCACATGTTGCATTCGCAGATTCTCATTTTCACCGAACGATCGTCTCTTTCCGCCTGGTCTTGTGTCTCTGTGCTTCTGTAACATAAAGAACGAGCTGACATTTTTCTCACGAAACCAGCGATCAGCTCAACAGACCCTCAGTTTACCTGCATGCATCCTCCTCCTCATCTGTCAGCTGTTTAACACCTGCTGCTAATTCAAGAAACATGCCTACGTTACCTGGTGATAGTCACAGTTTAACTGGGCAGCCGGTGCTCGATATAAAGCAATGTCAGCGCATTTTTCTGCACAAGATAAGTAAATATAGTGTTTTCCCCGAGCGCAGAGCTGCTGGAGCTCGTTTCCTTACAGAGCACTTTATAGGCGAACAGCTTTATCAGCGGCTGATGTCCAATCACCGGCACACAGCTTTCAAACCTCAGCTGAGTTTTAGCTCTCAGTGGTTAAACGCTGGACTTCATTCACTCAGGTTCTGTCTGTCGGGTCACGTTTACTTCGCTGTTTTATTTACAACTGAGCAAATCGGTTTGGCTGAGGTTAAAGTTACGTTTCATAACTGCATAGTTTCACAGACGTTTAATGGTTCACTGGCACATGTGTTAGACTGAACTATCATCTAAATATCATCTGTTTTTTAATAGTTATTCAACTGTATTCTAAGCACCAGCTGTCTGTTAGAATGTGATTTTTTCTCTCTCTCTGTTGGCAGAGGTATAAAAATGCGCAGGAAAATCTGACATGCATGGCGAACTTCACCGACGATATTTAGGGAGGAATAAACACACATCAAACATAAATGAACCATTTGTCTGTCTCCATAATTGAGAGAATTTTCTCTTCTTATCTCAACACTCTCTCTCTCTCTCTTTTTTTTTTTTTTTTTTTTTTGCTTTTTCGGTCATGTTATGTTTACCTGTCAAAGGCTTGTTACAAACTATGAAACACATCGTGCAGACTTCTGGATGTTAGAAGAAAACGAATACTGCTCATGAATGAGACTAAAGGCAGGAAGGTGTCCTTTAAAACTAAACATGTTAATAGGACCTCCCTGTTTATATCATAGTTTATGATATAGCACGTGTATTTCAGTAATAGCCTGCTGAGGCCACTATACGTGCTGGCCTCATATCAAATGTGAAGGCAGACTGAGTCTATGTTTGACGTTTTTTATATCTAATCTTCCTTTTCAAACATTTAAACAGCAGCGAGTCTGCAGCTGAGGGAATACAAACTCAAATTGTCGGAACAGGTTTGCTCGTTTCTTGGATTCATTTGGTGATTTATTAAATGTATAACTGTTATTCTAATCTGCTGCTGAGTCTCTTACACTTTTCTTTATGCTGTATATTTTCACATCTCTGGAATAGTTGGCAGTTAGATAGTCAGCTGGGAAACTTTGTGTTAACTCATGGAGCTGAGGATATCGTGGATGTGCTGACCTCGCTGCGTGGTGTACAGAGCGAGGTCAGCATGATTAATATTCACAATAAAAATATTAGCCGAACATCATGAAGTCTGTATGTGTTTCATAGTGTCGAACAACCTTTGTACAGTTAAAGCCAGCAGTTACTACATGACGGAAACACCAACGTTATCTCTTTTATGTGTTTATACACAGGTCACGCTGATTACTGAACAAAAACCCAAAGATCAGATGTTAAACAGATTTATTTGCTCTCTCTCCTCCTTAAACATGTTTTTATTGTTAGTTATAATTCAGAATTGGCGACTGAAACACGTAGGACACATAAGAACATCAGGAAATAAAACACCGATAAATATAACCTCAGTAAAAGAAGTCAGCGGGGGTTACTACAGCTGTGTACCGGGGCCTGCGCTTTGTCGGTGGGATTGCTTGCGAGGCGAGCGGGTCTATCCCACGCTTTGCCGTGAGACTGGGCAGACATCTCCGAAATCATCGAAACACTTTTGCAAAGAGGCTGTATCTTGACAAACCGACCAGACACATGAAGATTAAACCACTACATTCTCGGCTAAAAAAATATTAAAACGGTATTTGGTAACACACAAACAGGGTTTTTCAAAGTTCAGTTCTGTTAGCTTCCACATGCCGGTTGTTGTGTGCTAGAAACAATGGCCACCAGGCCAAAGCAATGGTTTTGACTTGATCAGCGTTAACCCCGCCCCCTGAGTTTGATGGGTGAGGATGACAGATAAAATTATTTCATGATGAGAGCCAGGCGTCAGGACTGCCAAAATGAAATAAATAAATATATCATTAAATAATTAATTAAATGTGTCAATAATTAATTAAATATGTCAATAATTAATTAATTAAATGTGTCAATAATTAATTAATTACATATATCATAACTATTTATTTAATTAATTAATTCCAATTTTAATTAATTATTGCCACATTTAATTAATTATTTAATGGTGTATTTAATTAATTCATTATGGCAGTCCTGGCGTTCCATAGGCTTTGCCCCACATCAATCTAAAAGTGTATGTAACCACAAATAACTAGTGATGGGCAGATGAAGCTTCATGAAGCACTGAAGCTTTTCATCCAATTGGTTCACCCCAGTGCAAAGCGTCTTGAAGCTTCATTTGCTCTAGCAGGACACCTACTGGACGTAAAAATATTAGTTGGCATGAATTTGAAGAGTGTGGCCTTTTGCACACAGCCTGTAAATGTCAACAACAAAAGGAGTGTGTAAAACATGTATATTGTAGTGATGGCATTATACTGTGTATATTTATACTGGCAGTATGGGAAATGATCATTTGGAAATGCTTAAAATGGAAATGATCATTTACTGTGAGGTGAGGTGTGGTTGGGGTGTGGACAGTAGTTGTGCTTTTGTAACGTTGAGGTATGGACAGCTACACACTGAGGCTTTGAGCCTCAGTCCTGCCTGTTCACATTTTATTCTGTAAAAACTAAATTTTCACTGCTTTTATGACCTTTTTAGTGGGGAGAACATAGCTAGGATTTAATGATTTAACAAATCTTTTGAATCCTTTGTCCTCCACAATGCTAAATGGCTGTGAGTCCTCAATCACCATGCTAACCAGGTCTTCATCTATTTGAGATTGTTCTCCTGAGGAAAGACAATAAAGACAAAGCACAGATATAAATAACCACCACTTCGAGAAGCTGGTCAGGGACTTCATCTGCTCTGCACTACCCGACTCACTGGACCCTCTACAGTTCGCATACCGCCACAACAGGTCCACTGATGATGCCATAGCCCTGACACTACACACTGCCCTGTCACACCTGGAGAAGAGAGACACGTATGTGAGGATGCTGTTTGTAGATTACAGCTCAGCATTCAATACCATCGTTCCCTCGAAGCTGGACAGGAAACTGCAGGATCTAGGACTGAGCAGCTCCCTCTGCAGCTGGATCCTTAGCTTCCTGTCTGACAGACGCCAAGTGGTCAGTGTTAAGTGTAACACCTGCTTAGTATAGTAGGGTTAAACTTATAGACTAGATTCGAGAGGAGTAAAATAACTTTGAGAGAATTGAGTGTTGAACAGCCGGCAGATTTATTACAATGTTACAGTGGTGCAATAACCCAATGTAAACAGCATAGAAAATTAACAGAAAATCAACAGAGAAGAGCGCTCTTTTGAAAATAACAACAAAATAAAATAAAATAAGTAGTCTCTTTAGACCTGACTCCTGATGAGCAGGATATTGGGAGTTTAACTGTTTTCCAGAGAAACAATCCGTATCAAGTAAGCAGTTTTTGTTCTTGCTTATCTGAAATCCTGCGATTCGAAGTAATTCAGACTGTAGCTCTACTCCTGCATCCAGAACAGCTGGCCACACTGCTTTTGGATTCGCCAAGAGTTTTCACAGGGTCTGGCTCGCCATCCATATCCAGAACCACTTCAGATCCAGGATCACAAAAAACCAGTTGTGTAGCTTGTTAATTGCTCTCGGGTGTCTTGCTCCGTTTTGCCTAGCTTAATGCAGCAACGTGCTTTTTTGTTGCATTCACTGAACTACGGAAAATCAAAGTGTGTTCAAGGGGTGTCGGAAATAATAATACCAGGTAAAAACAAGAAAATACTAGTAACCATGTCTATAGGGGTTACATAAGGTTCAAGTATTGAGGAAGGAGAGTACAAACAACCAGGGTCCAGAAGATCTTGGTCAAACAATTGATTTTAATGAATACACGCGTGGGAAGAATAATCTGTACGCAGACAGGGATTGATCTTCGACTTAATCAAAGCATACACAGATTTTTATAGCATCAGGGTTTGAATTAACGACGCCCCTTCATACGTCACAGACAGAATATATACACACATCAAATCAAAACCACAATGACTTTTAACACAGTTTAAAAGAACGTTGTCTTCGTCTCGTCTGGAACACGAGCCCCACATCCTGCCAGACGCTGTTCCTCTTTCCAGAGACAAACATGACCAACCTCTCACCTATAAATGAGTCTAACTAATGTGTGTGTCTGTATGTGTTGACCCTACATGCCCTCTCATCTCACCCGTTGCACTTCTGACCTTTTACCAGACCAGAGGCTCATCCTTATGTGTAATAACCTAACTGAAACTACATGTACTATGTTGAATAAATGTTTTAATCAAGAACCTCTACTAGCCTCCCTCCAAGAGCTTAATAAAAGAATATAAAAGTATAACAGACAATTTGAATAACCTAGTAATTCAAATAGCCTATTTTCCACCCTGATTTACGAATAAATGCTTTACAAATCCTACCATGTGGATTCATGGATTTTTTTTTCACATTCTGTCTCTCACAGTTGAAGTGTACCTCTGGTGCAAATTACTGACCTCTGTCATCATTTTAAGTGGGGGAACTTGCACAATCGGTGGCTGACTAAATACTTTTTTGCCCCACTGTATGATAGATGTTTGGAGGGAGCTACATCCCAAGGAAAGGGGCTATACGTTTTTCTGATACCCCCATAAAGTACACTCCAGGTTGGATTATTTTTTTATGTTTAACACTGATAGATATAGAATTCTCAGATGTAACCTAGGAGTAAAAGACATATCAGACCATGCAGGTGTTTATTTGTCTATACATCTGGAGACTGAAATAAAGCAGACTAGCTAGAAGTTGAATATGATCTTGTTAAATGATACCAAATGTATACAATTCGTAAGAAATTAGTATAAAAACTACTGTGAATTAAATGATAATCAAGAGGTGTCCCCAAGTGTTACATGGGATGCATCCAAAGCAGTAATGAGAGAAAAATTGATCATGTGGTCCTCGTACCAAAAGAAAGAGAAACAAATGCAAATTAATGAGTTGCTACTCAAATTAAAGAACTTAGAGACTAAACACGCCACTGTTAAAGACTCTCAAACACTGGAAGAGATAAAATTAACAAAACGGAGATTAAATGATATATATATGACAGACAAGAAGAAATAAAAGCTAGATTTGTTAAGCAAAAGTACTATGATTACGGTCCTAGGGCAAAGAAATTATTGGCCTGGAGAATTAAAAAACAGGAAGAAGAAAGAGGAATTTACAGTATAAAAGATGAAGAGACCCAAAAAGTGTGTTACACTGCCAAAGAAATACAAAACTCATTTGAAAACTATTATAAAAAATTATACACAGAGACACAAGGAGCTGACCTCTAAACATTCAGAAATTTTTTCGCATTCTACCTAATATTGGACGGGAACAAAACAAAATACTTATGCAACAAATTACTAAACAAGAACTGGATAAAGCCATTACAAAAACAAAAACCAATAAGATGCCGGGTATGGACGGATTTACATCAGAATATTTTAAAACCTTTAGAGATTTATTATCACCGCTATTATTAAAATGTTTTAACTATGTGTTGGAGGGAAGGGAATCACCAGCACCTTGGAGACAGGCAATCATTTCAGTAATTCCAAAGATGGGCAAGGACAAAAAGGAATGTATTTCATATCGACCAATTTCAATTCTGAATATGGATTATAGTAGGGATGGGTACCGGTATCCGGTGCCATGATGGCAGCGGTTCTGAGATCAACGGTAGTAACCAGACCGAAAAGCAGCGCACATTTCGGTGCTTTATTTCGGTGCTTTTTTTTCCTGAGCTGTGATACACTTCTAGCCAATCATTTTACGTTTCCGAGGATAGTAGGCGGGTCCAGGTACGTACGTTCTTTTAGAGCAGAGCTACAGATTAAAAATGCCGAAGCGGTTAAAAGTCTGGCTGTACTTCACAGCAAAATATGCAAACTCAGCAGCAACAAGTGCTTTAAGCTGATACTGTGATACTGTCAAAGGAGGTAACACCTCAAATCCGATGAAACACCTGGCGACGCATAGCGTTTTTTTTTAAAAGCCGAGAAATGCGCCGTATTTGATAGCTTGCTGCGAGACCTCACACCGAGCACATCTACTGCGGGTGTGGTGCCTGTTATCTGACCCGGAGTTAGCAACATACCCAAAAACACGAAGAGGAGAGTCCTGGCCCCTAGCCCTGCCAGTGTAGCAGAAATGATGAGGATGATGATGCAGCAGCAGCCGTTCTTCTCTGCGTGAGTAGCTTAATGTTGTTCGTGTGTAATTTACGTTGAGTAGGCTAACCACGTTATTACATTAATGCATGTAAGGTGAACTAGCAAACATCATCATAGCTACATGCGGCTGTCTTCTTGTTTGATGGCAGATACTCCCTTCACCCTGGCCAAAAAGGCTAAAATGACCAAAGAAAAAGTGGAAAACAGCTAAACATGAGAGGTTTTTGGACAAAGTTTGTGTTTTTTCCATTGTTTAAGCACTGCTTCCAGCCAAGAGTGATACCATATATGCCCCATAGCTGCAGAAAAGGCTAACATTGTTATCTTTTTACAAAAAACCAGCTGAACATGAGAGGTTTTTGGACCAATATTGTGTTCTCCATTCTTTAAGCACCGGTTTGAGCACCGTTTAAGCACCAGCACCGTTTCAAAAGTACCAGTTTGGCACCGGTATCGGATAAAACCTAAACAATACCCATCCCTAATTATAGATTATTCACCTCAATAATAGCGGGAAGGCTTAAAAATTAAATACCAGAAATTATTGATGAAGATCACACAGGATTTCTCAAAAACAGACAGATTCAATACAGTAAGACGTGCCTTACATTTAATAGATTATATGAATAAAACCCAAAGGGAATCGACTGCATTAAGTCTTGATGCAGAAAAGGCGTTTGACTCCGTCCGGTGGGATTACTTATTTTTGGCTATGGAGAGGTTTGGTTTCGGAGACCCTTTTATTCAACTGATTAAAAACTTATACTATTTACCTTCAGCAAGAATAAAAATAAATGGGAGCTTAACTGGAGTAGTGGACTTGCAGAGAGGATGTCGGCAGGGATGTCCGCTTAGCCCAGCCCTGTTTGCTTTATTTATTGAACCACTGGCGCAAGCCATTAGGGAAGATGAACATTAAAGGGATATGGATACGGAATACGGAATATAAAACGGGTTTATATGCAGATGATATTTTGCTGACCCTCACAGACCCAGAAAGAAGCTTACCGAAGCTATGGTCAAAGATAGAAATGTTTGGAGAACATTTTGGATATAAAATAAATATTCAAAAAACACAGGTGATCACATACAATTATGTACCCACAATAAAGGTGGATCCTCAGAGGATCCACCTGTGCTTCCTCTCCTCTCTCCTCCACCTGTTACAGTGAGGGAACGTCCTCCATGATGGAGGAGCTGCTGGAAAGTGCTGAGAGTTTCCTCCAGAGTGAGACCTCTGTCACAGTTCAGAGGATCTACGGCAGCAGAGACCTTCATGGACACTAAAAGTCTCAAACACACAACAACAACATCACACTGACTCCACTCTGACATGACCAGTGTTGGGTAAGTTACTTTAAAAGGGTTTTAAAGTAACATTACTAGTTAATTCTATCAAAAGTAACTCTTACTACTATTGCAAAAACGGTAATTAGATTACCGTTACTTTCCCGTAGGAACGCTGCGTTACTGCGTTACTAAAACCGTGATTTTTTTGCGAGAATGTCTTATGACAGTGATGTAAGCAAGTGCGACGTTCGTGACAACAGCTGTGTGCAGATCAACAATGGATCACATATGGAGTGCGGGAGAGAGTATGAGCGTGCAGCGTTTAAAGCGTGGAAGTACTGACCTTACTTTGAGTTTGATTCCATAAAAAGTGACAAAAACATTCGTGTCCGCTGTGCGTGGGAAGAAAACTTATTTTTGCAGCGAAAAAAAACCTAAACTTCCGAGCAAGCACTGAGTAGCTACGACGTAATGGGAAACTCACAGAGAAACTCGCGGATTCTTCCACTGACCGCTGCGGCACACCTGCACCAGGGTAAACCTCCGCCTCCCCACTCCTGCTTTACAAGTGAAAATAGAGCAAAAGGACCGCTAGTCTTTGACTTTATTTATTTTCTGCTGTGTTTTACTTGCATCTGTTTGAAAGACTGAGTGTAAACACAAAAAATATTTTATTTATGTGCTAAAGTCAGAGAATTTTGCATATAATTAAATTTTTGCTTGATGCATAAAGTTAAAAGATTAAAACTAATAAAACAAGTTTTAAAAAGAGACTTTTCCATTTGATTACATTTTGTATGGTGGATTATGTAGAAAAAGTAGAATTGGGCTGAAAGATCTATCGCTTTATCACCTATTCAGGTTGTAAATCGTGTTTTTAAAAAGTAACTAACTAACTAAGTAATTAATTTCTTTTGAAAATAAGTAATCAGTAAAGTAACTGGATTACTTTTTTGGAGAAGTAATCAGTAATTAGTTACTGATTACTTTTTTCAAGTAACTTGGCCAACACTGCTCCAGACTGCAGATGAGCTGCATACAGGGCTGGACTGTAAAAAATCAGCCCGGGCGATTATTGTACGATCTACTGTACAATATAAAGTCCCTTGAGGCAACTGTTGTTGTGGTTTGGCGCTATATAAATTGAATTGAATTGATTTGAACTGACTAGAGACCGGCCCACCAGGTATTATAGGAAAAATCATAAAGCCTTTGAATGAAAACAAACGCTGTTGTGACAGTGATGTACGCTGTCTTGCTGGTATATGTATCAATCTAATAAACTTAAACCTACACCATCCTCCCTATTCTGGTATTCTAAACAGTACTTAGCCGAAACCCAAAGACTGCTTGTTTGAGTTAACCTCCTGAACCACAACACATGGTGGAAACCTGAAATTAAGACAGAGAAGACTAGAGGGTGAGACATGATCATTATTGAATATTAAAAATAATAAACGACAGACTTAGTGATATTTTCATGAAATATTTATTTAGTCAAAGTCAAAGTCAAAGTCACCTTTATTGTCAATTCTGCCACATGTACAGGACATACAGAGAATAGAAACTACGTTACTCTCAATCCCTAGATAAAATAGCAAATGAACATTTAAATATAAGAGTGATTAAAAAATGCAGGTAAAATAATTAAAAAGTAAAAATTTAAATAAATACAATACAATTTTACATATAACAAGAAAGCTATACAATATACAATATAATGGGTAAATGACATTGGGTGTAAACCAGGCAGAGTAGTGCAAATAGGCAAATTTACCACGTCAATACACAGCATGGCAGGGAAAAATATTTTTTCTATCATGGCAACCTTTAAAAAGTGAAAGGAGACAGAAAGACAGGTGAGAAAGGATAGAAATTTTTTATGGCATTTTACATAGTACTGGTACAGAATCTAGAAAATGTGCGAAACATGGGCATCATATACAGTATATACTTCTAAAGAAGTTATGATGGGACCCTGATGGGACAACGGATGGATTTCTATACATTTTACATCAGATGAAAACGTTTGTTGTAAGAATAAGATAATTATTTGTTAAAACAGAGATATTTTAAATGAGAATAAGAAAGAAAAGTATTTCTTTGTGCCCCCTTTTCCCTGTTAAAGCCCTACCTGGCCCCCCAGGCAAAATTTTGCTAGACCCGCCCCTGCACAGTTACCAGCTGTCAGCTACTTCTGACAGCTGGTGTTATTTATCTCTCAGAAAGAGTTCATAACTTCCCTTTAATTTATTCATGTCACCTAAAAGATAAACCTGTTTCTCCATCACGACATCCACTGGTTTCTTCTTTCTGGCGCAAAGTGGGCAATAAACAAGCAAGAGAAAAAAGCAGATCAGCTGATCATTGATCAGTTTCATGATTGAAGTAGCAACAGGAGAGGGAGGGGAGAGAAGAAGAAACAGCTGTGCAGCGTAAACACAGAATAACTCCAGCTTTGTGTCTCTCTCCCCCCCATTCTAGCTGAAGTACGGGACAAACTGTGTTCCATTTCACCTGAATACAAAACGCATAATATTTTCTCTGAATACGAGACGATTCTGTTTTTTAGGGGACGGTTGGCAACTCTAATAACTTATGAACAAAATAAAGTTCAACATCAGTGACATCATAGCACCACCCAGCTGTATAGAAACTCCGTCATGCTAGCTAGTACCCAGTACAAAAAAGTCAGCATAGCGAAAACAAACTGCACCTAAACTTGGTTTATATCTGACCCAGATAGACTGCAGGTCATAACTTCTTACCTGAAGTTCAGTTCACCTGACACTCGGACCGGCGGCCGCCTCGGGTCTCTCCTCCTGCCTCACTTTTCCCTCATACACCTGCTGGTCTCCACCACTTGCTAATGTTAATGAATCTGTGGAAGCTCTGCCATAGCCACCACCAAACAACTGAGTTATTTTTACACACCTGCCAGCATCTGGCCAATCCACAACCTCTCATTGTTTATACCGTTACAAAAAACCCCCCAAAAAAAGTAAAAACAAAACATCGGCCCCACCAAGTCCAGCTATGGCTGCATATGTGTTTAGTAGTAATTTATTTTTGCAGCTAGCAAAACAACCATTATCATCATACTGGAATCCGGACTTCTCTGACGAGGCTAACTGTCATGATCAACGAGGTGAGCCGTGTGGAACTTTTTAAAGGACCCAAGATGCAGGCACAAGGGATGTGAGTGGGCTTTTATTGAGGAGGAATACAAACAGAAAAGGCAAAGGTGTGGACAGAAACTAAGCACAACCTAAACTGGAGAAAGCTAACAAAACAGACCTGAAATGGAGACGCAGGTATATGACACAGACTGAAGCAGGGAATGAACCGGCAACAGGCAGGAGAACACACACTACTTAAATATACACAGCAGCAATCAAGGAATTTGAGACAGGACGGGAACATACCTGGGAGAAATGAGATGAGAGCTGATGGGACAGGGGAAACGTAAAGTGAACACACTCACATGAGACAGAGACCTTCAGAATAAAACAGGGAACTCAGACACAGAGAACCAGACAAGACACTGAAATTAGACAAATTCACAAGCAGACAGTGTGAAACCATAGACAGAGGGAACACAGAAGTGGGAGCAGTCATAGAACATAGAACAAAAACCCTAAAAAATAGAAAACCTTAACAAAAGATATAACAGAATAAACAAGAACATAGAATAATATAAAGAAACACAAAAGACTGAGTCATCAGACTCAGGACCATGACACTAACCAGAACACTGTTTGCTCGAGTGTGACGTCATTCCCAGGTCCATGTTCCGATTTCCAAGGTGATCCCAACGCAACACACGTAGTAACAAATAACGACCCTTTCTAAATCCCAGTAACGATTAACGCATACCTGATTTTGGCATAATAACTAGTTACTGTGCTCGTTACCACAATAATAACGTAGTTACTGTAACGCGTTACTTAATAACGCGTTAGTCCCAACACTGGACATTAGTGATCAATAATCAAAGAACACACAGATCAAACTGATTGATCAGCCATCAGAGGAGTCGGATCAATGGAGCTGCTTCTGTTCCTGATGTCCCCTGTTTGATCCTGGACCTGAACTCTCCCTGCAGAGGAGACACAAGACAGTCAGAGACACACACACACACACACACACACACACACACACACACACACACACACACACACACACACACACACCTCTGACTTTGAGCAGCACTGTTTTTCCTCTGATCCAGATGTTCTTCCTGTAGACGCCACATCTGTATTCTCCACTGTCTCTCTCTGTGGGCTGTTTCAGGGTCAGACTGAGGTCTCCAGTTCTCAGCAGGTCTTCATTCATCTTCGTTCGGTCTCTGTAATCCTGGTGCTGTTCTTCAGGCTGGTCAGAGCCGTTCTCATACACGTGAAGCTTGTGGTATGAACTCACATCCCACCACTCCACTTTAGCATCTTCAGGCAGGTTTTGTGTGGTGTTGAAGGGCAGCTGGACAGACTCCGCCCCCTCCTCCACCTCCACCTGACACACTGAGAGGACAACAAACACAACATGAGCTGTACAAAGTGTGATTGGTGTTCAGAGCAGCATCATGTGACTCTTGTTCTGCACTAAATGAAGCGATGGAGTGGCGCCTCCTTCAGGCAGAGAAACAGCTCATGGAGAGAAATAATTATTAGAGCAAAAACAAGAGTGGAGCTGCAAATAAGGCCGAGAGGAACGCTGCAGAAAACTGTTCATGTGTGAATTCATCACTTCATAGATTTCTTTGAGCACTAAAATCAGAGCTGCTTCTATTTCTAATATGACAGCTGTACATTAGAGCTGCAACACTTTAAATGTGAGCCATAAAAACATGATACTCTACAAGTGCATTCAGCTCTGACACTGTCACATCATGAAGGAGACGTGGAAATCACTTTGTTACACAAATCAAAGTCCAATCAATTCTATTGATGGAATATTGTGTGATCAATAGACTGATCAGTTTCTAATCTGTCATCGATCAGCTGGAAATCCAGCATGTCAAACAGACAGGCAGCAGATTAGGACCAAACACAAACACAGTGAGACTTTTTCTTCACAGCAGTTGCAGGTAAACTGCAGCAACAATGCGACTCAGACAGTTTCTCTGTAACTGCAGGGCTTCCTGCGCTGCTGTTAGTCAGACACGGATCAACAGGTTGTGGATAGAAAGCAGATTCCTTCAGCAGAGGATCCATATCACACGTGAAGCATGTCGTCGGGAAACAATCAGTGAAAATGGGACACTTTGAGCCTCAAACTCTGAACATGACCTGCTGCAGACCAGCTGATGTGTTCAGCATCAGTTACCATGGTGAGGAATTTCACAATAAAGGAGCCGTACGCTCTGTCTTTTCCCGGCCCGACGCTCTGGGACATTTTAGACAAGTTTCGTATGGCGTTATTTTTTTGTGCCGCTATTCTGAGCGCACGTAAAAATAAAAATTGCAGGTGCAAGTGTTGCATTTTGAGAAGAAGTTTATTTTGAGTGAAGAAAGGCTAAATTTGAGTGAACAAAATTCATTGCTGCGTGCAAAAAATTTGCCATTATCCATATACACACACAATAGTGGCGGAGGAACACCAAGTGGCGATTTGTTTTTCGCCCACTTTGCACCAGAAAGAACATCAGATGATAATAGAAAGTAACATGAAATAAATTCTAACAACAGCGTATAAAGCTTAAACATCCTGCTGTTGTTTAGCGCAACATCCACTGGTTTCTTCTTTCTGGCGTAAAGTGGGCGATAAACAAAGAAGAGAGACAGGACTTGTGGCAGAAAAGCCAATCAGCTGATCATTGATCAGTTTCATGATTGAAGTGGCAACAGAAGAGGGAGGGGGAGAGAATGAGAGAAGAGGCAGCTGTGCAGCGTAAAGACACAGAATAACCCCAGCTTTGTGCCTACTTGCCTGGTATGCCCAATAGCCAGTCCAGCTATTCGGTCAGCTGGTGGGTAACAGGCATCTCCGAAAAAGTTAGACCACTTTTGCGAATATGTGATGTCTTGATAAATCGAGCAGATATTTGAAGTTTACACAGCACCATTCTCGCATGAAATTATCTTAAAAATTTATTTTGTGACCCAGAAAGAGTAATATTTCAAACTCCGCCACTCTGTGTTCCTCCGCCACTGCCTCGTTTGAGTTTTGGACGAAATGGATTCTGGGATATTGCATTTCGTCATTTCGAGCTGATTGGAGACCAAAACAGCCAATCAGATTTTTTTGCATCCGAGTCTGTGATTGGTTGGTTTTGTCACACAAATATAACGATGTACGCGCACGGGCAGCACATTGCGCAAATGCAAAAACTGAGCCAGAGGGGCTGCTATTTTGTGTGTATATGGATAGTAGCAAACACTGAAATATATTTTTTGCACGCAGCAATGAACTTTGTCGACTCATATCTAGCTATTCTTCGCTCAAAACAAATTTCTTTTCAAAATGCAACACTTGCACCTGCAAATTCTTTTTATGTGCACTCAAATTTTTTTCTTACGTGCACTCAGAATAGTGCCACAAAAATAACGTCATAGTTTCCAGGCTGAATACAATCCCGTCCGGAGGCTGACAGCATCGTTATCCACATGGGCACAAACCAGATTCCAAACAGCACACTTACTTCCTCAAACTGGATTTGTGTGTGACTGAGCAAGCAAAAGAACGGGTGAATTCTATTGCACTAGGGGCTAGGTTTCCTTCCCCTTTTTAGTGAGAAGGGGGAGGAGCTGAGGGGAAGCTGGAATCAGCTGAGACCAGAGCTGTCCAGACTGGGGACTGTCACAACAAATGAAAACTCAAAATAAACATGACATCTGGCAATAAAGAACTGTGTGTGTGTATGTATGTGAAGTGCATCTCACAAGTGGTGCCGAATCCCTGTCTGCATGGGGATATCTGACCCACATGCTGCGCCGCCCGCCCAGCCTTTGCAGTTCCTGGCGCAAATGATGGCAGAGATGGCGAAGATGAGCCAAGACAAGGCGGCTGCCCAGCGTGATCACCTTGCAAAGCTGCAGGAGCAGGCAGACCGACAGACCCAGGTTCTGGAGCGGCTGATTGGAGCCGCTGCGCCGCCGAAGGCCCCTCCACTATTGGTGGCGATTAGAAATGAGCATTGCCGCCCCTGAGCCACGGAGAGCTGCATAGACGCTAGGGCAGGAGTGCTGGAAGTGCGGGCAACCAGGAAACCTGAGTTCCGTGTCGGCGGTGCCCCAGCACCCTCTCGCGGTCCAGGAGGGACATACAGCATTCCGGTAAGGACTCGAGGGGGTATACGCCATGCTTTGGTGGACACAGGCTGTACGCAGACCCTCGTGCACCAAAGCTTAGTTCGCCTCGGGGCATTGCTGGAGGCAGAATGGGTGGAGGTGAAGTGTGTTCATGGTGATATTCACAGGTATCCTATAGTTCCGCTGTTATTAAAATATAAGGGCAAAATGCACAGAGTGAAGGCTGCGGTTAGTTAGCTCCTGTCGCATCCGCTAATTCTGGGCACAACACAAATTACCCGGGGTTTCATCATCTGTTAGGGCAGTACGCGGGGATGCGATAATGACCTTTAGTAGCGTGTAGTGTCTGCGCAGCGATCACCGCAATAAGCGGTGATCGCACTTTAGAACAGCACACAGCAACACTACATATGAGCGGGCGTAGGGAGGTTTGAGGTCTTCACTCACCCCGGTTCTGTTAGCCGTCAGGGCTGGGGGGCTGGGAGGAGGTGCTGCCTGTCAGACTGGGGTCTGGGATGCGGGGCCTCCCCGCTACTGCAGATAAGGAGGTGGTCCGCTTGCCTCCACCCCAGAGACAAGGGTTACATGTCCTGGGTCTAGGTGCGGCTTGCCCCTCTGAGGGCGGGGGTACCTGGACCTGGGATATAGAGTATGTTTGGGGAGTGCGACTGTCTGTGCAGTGTCTATTTGTGTCTGTCTACATGTTGGGTGAGTGCCGAGTATTTGGTGGTGCATACGGGGTGGGAATGCACGTCTGTGTCCGCGTGTGCCTGTTCGTCTGTGTCTATATGTCAGGTTGGGTCTTAGACTCAACCTCTCTGGGTACATCTCAGGCCCTCTAAAGTACGGAGGCCTATCTCCCCTCACCACACTCCCTGCCGGTGGTTGATGCCCTCAGACGTTGGTGTGTTGGTGGTCCTTGTCGTCTGGGGCTGGGCGCTCATGTATGTACCGGCTCACTCCTGGTGGCTGATTGGCGTGGCCGGGCTCCTGTGGCCCGGCTGGGCTCCTTCCGGGGAGTGGGATGCCCTCAGGCCTCTGGCCTCTGGGCCTGAAGCTCAGTCCTCTCTGCCACAGCTGGCTGCCGGCAGAGCCCGCGGGCACGCCACTGCAACCCCCTCTGGCCTCTGCTCCGTAGCTGTGGGGTGACCTCTCCTTTGGGGCTCTCCTCAGCTCTTCCCAGGAGGGTGGCACGGTTCCCCCCCCTTTGGTGGTCCTCCTCGGGTCCTTGTACTCTGGGGCCTCTGGATATCTGGGGCCTGGATCTCCTCCATACCTGCTTCATACCCTGGTGGACGGGGCTATGGCTCCCCACACTCCCTAGCAGATCGTTACATGGAGAAACCTTCGGAATACAAGCATGCTGATCCACACAGGTGTACACCCGGGTGTTCACAGACGTGGACTACACCTTTCTTGGCTGCTGCCTCAAAGCACATTGTGCGCTGTCTATCTTGCGTGCTGCACAATATCGTTTATTATTTAATATCTACTGTTATCTACTGCTAGCTAGTTTATTGTGATGGTGCTGTTTTTTTTATTATGTTGCTCTTTGTTGTTTGCTTTCTCTTGTTTTTTTCTCCATACAGGTGATCCAGGTGTTTTGTTTGGTTTTGTTTTTTTTGTTTTTTTCTTTCTCCCCCCTTCTCACCGTCTCTTCTCCCCTTTGGTTTTCTTTCTCTCCCTCTCTTCCTTTCATTCTTTCCCCCTGTCCTATCCCCCAGTCATGTCTGTCCCGTTTGTAGCAACTAAAAATAAAATAAATACATAATTATAATAAAGGTCAATCAAATGGACCAATATGGCAAGGCCATGATGATCCACTTGGTAAAATAAATCCGCTTGGCATCTTTCTTGGCCTTAAGACAACAATTCTGATGGCTAAAGATCCAAACGGGACACAAAAAAAAAAGTCCATGATTCGTAAGTTCATTAATGACAATGAACGCAATTGGGATCGCTGGCTAGACCCCTATTATTTGCAGTACGGGAGGTGCCCCAGGCCTTCACGGGATTTTCTCCCTTTGAACTGCTGTTCAGCAGGAACCCACGTGGGGTGCTCGACCTAATTAAAGAAAGCTGGTAGGAAGGTCCAAGCCCCGCCAAGAATGAGATTCGGTATGTGTTGGACCTGAGAGCAAAACTCCACACTTTGGGGAGGTTGTCACGGGAGAACTTGCTCCAGGCTCAGCAGCGTCAGTACTGCCTGTATGTCAGAGGGGCTAGACTGAGGCAATTTTCACCGGGAGACAAACTGCTTGTATTACTCCCTTCTTCCAGCTCAAAGTTGCCAAAGTGGCAAGGACCCTTTGTGGTCACACGGCAAATTGGGTACATTGACTATGAGGTCGCTCGGTCAGACAGGGGAGGAGCGCCGCAGATTTATCTCCTCAATCTCCTTAAAGCGTGGAGAAAAGCTGAAACTGCTTCTCTGGTGAGCCCGGTTAAGGAGAGAGATGATTTGGCGCCGGAGATACCAAATTCCATCATCTCCACCTCCCTCCCTTGTGATGACCATCTCACACAGGCCCAGAGAGCGGACGTTGTCGCGTTACAACAGCGGTTTGCAGATGTGTTCCCCCCTGACCGGCCGAACGTCTCTCATTGAGCATCATTTTGAAACACAGCCCGGCGTGACGGTGCGTTCACGGCCCTACAGGCTTGCTGAGGATAAATGGCAAATTATGCAGAGGGAATTGGCTGAAATGCTGAAAATGGGAGTGATAGAAGTTGCACAGCGCCTGGTGTAGCCCCATAGTTCTTGTGGTGAAGAAGGATGGGTCTGTACAGTTCTCTGTCGAATGAAGTGTCAAGCTTTGATGCTTATCCCACGCCCCGGGACGACGAGCTCCTGGATTGGTTGTGCATGGCCCGTTTTTTCACAACACTGGATTTAACCAAGGGCTACTGGTAGATTCTCTTGTCTGCCGAGTCCAAGGAAAAACCGGCCTTCTCCACTCCGTACGGTTTGTAACAATTCATTACGCTTCCGTTCGGCTTGTTCAGAGCTCCTGCCACCTTTCAGCACCTCATGGACCACAGCGACACCTGGGCGGAGCATGTGCAGCGGGTGGCCGCGGTCCTGGAGTCCCTGAGAAGGGCGCGGCTCACGGCCAACCCGAAGAAGTGTAGTAGGTAGTAGGTTCGGCCGGACAGCTCCCCAGGGGTGTGGTCCCGTGCGTGGCTGCAGGGGAGGAGTGGTGCCTGGAGAGGCAGATGAGAACACAGCTGATGGAGTTTGGGCTGATGACGGTTTCCTTCCCCTTTTTAGTGAGACGGGTGAGGAGCAGAGGGGAAGCTGGGATCAGCTGAGACCGGAGCTGTCCAGACTGTGGACTGTCACAACAAATGAAAACTCAAAATAAATGTGGCATCTGGCAATAAAGAACTGTGTGTGTGTGTGTGTGTGTGTGTGTGTGTGTGTGTGTGTGTGTGTGTACGTATGTGGAGTGCATCTCACAGTTACCCTGCCTGGGGGGAACACTAAAGTCTCAGTTAAGATCTTGAGAGACACTGGCGCTGTCAACTCTTGTGCTGTGGGGTCCATTATCCTGTTTTCTGATGAGACTGCTACTGGGGATAATATCCTTATGCGAGGAATGGGAATGATGTTAGTTCCGGTTCCAGTGCATAGGTTGAATATTGAGTGTGATTTGGTGCATGGTGAGGTTTTAGTGGGGGTTAGGCCTGCATTGCCAGTGGAAGGTGTGGAAATCATTTTGGGTAATGATTTGGATGGTGGTCGTGTGTGGGGAAAGGTGTCATCAGCACCAGCAGTCACGGATTCACCTTCCAGGTTAGATCAGTTGGATAGTGCCAGCAGTTGTCACTTCTCTTACCCAGCCTCTTCTGTTACAAGGGCAATGAGTAAAGGTGAGTCTAAAGAAGTTGATGTTGAGGATCAAGCTGCTTTACTGACTTTGCCTGATTCACCTTTGGATGTGCCCCACAGTGAGGTGCACAGAGAGCCGACCCATCCTTGAAACGGCAGTTTGAGTCTGTGTTGTCAGCTCCGGAGGTGAAAAGTGTGGCTAGTGGCTATTTTTGCAGGATGGTATTCTGGTGATGAAGTGGGTGCCCCATGCATAGGAATTTGTGGGGGGTCCAGTGTTTCAGGTAATAATTCCATCAGTCAGGTGTTGAACCTAGCTCATGATAGGTCAGGGCACTTTTTTGGCCATATTTGAAGAAGGATGTATCATTACACATTAGAAACTGTTGGGAAACTGGTAAGCCGAATCAGGTTGTTAAACCTGCTTCACTGTAGTCGATTCCAGCTGTTAGTCAGCCTTTTAAGTACTTACTTATTGATTGTGTTGGGCCTTTGATGCGTGCCAAGTCTGGTAGTCAATATCTTTTGTCACCAATATCCAGCAGCATATCCCTTGCATACAATTACAGCTAAGTTGGTGGTGAAGGCCTTGACATAGTTTATTTCTGTGTTTGGCATACCTAAGGTCATCCAGAGCGACCAGGGATCAAATTTCTCTTCCCGTTTGATTGCCCAAGTGTTAAAAATGTTGGGGGTCAAACATAATCAGTCATCGGCCTATCATGCCCAGAGTCAAGGTGCTCTTGAACATTTTCACCTGACACTCAAGTCCCTTCTGTGTGCACATTGTATTGAGCTGGGGGTTGACTGGGAAGAGGGGCTTCCCTGGTTGCATGGGAGGTGGTCCAGGAAAGTACTGGGTTTAGCCCAAATGAATTAGTGTTTGGCCACACTGAGGGGCCAACTATCTGTGTTTAAGGATGGGTGGATAGAAACAGACCCACCCATAAATTTGATTGGCTATGTGAATGGCTTTAGACACAGGTTATATGTTGCAGGTGAGCTGGCAAGAGGCACGTTGGCAGTGTTGCAGGCAAAAATGAAAGAGAGGTACGATCGTCACGCTAAAGTGCATGAGTTTAGCCCTGGTGACAAAGTTTTGGCTCTCTGTCCGTTGGTGAGTTCTCCTTTTCAGGCTAAGTTTTCCGGTCCTTTTGCAGTTGCCAAACGTGTTTTGGACCAGAACTATTTGATTTCAACTCCTGGTCAACGGAAGCCAGCAAAGTTATTCGATGTTGTGTGGACCAAGTTGGTGCAGCCAAGTATGTCAGCAAGTTTGATCTGCTGAAAGGCTATTGGCAGGTTCCCCTGTCAAAAACAGCGCAGAAAATGGCAACATTTATTATTCCATCAGGGCTGTACTCTTATAAAGTAATGCCGTTTGGATTTAGGAATGCACCAGCCACATTTCAGCATCTTATGAATCATGTCATGGCTAGGTTGGCAGGTTGTGCTGTATATTTAGATCACTTGGTGGTCTACAGTGACTCTTGGGTTTCTCATATGCAGAGAGTTAGGGCTCTGTTTGACTGTTTGACAGAGGCAAACCTCATAGAAAATCTTTTCAAAATGTGATTTTCATTGGGCTACTGTAACTTACCTGGGTCGGTTGGTTGGGCAAGGGTGTGTCGCTCCGGTGCAGGCTAAAGTGATGGCAGTCCAGCATTTTCCACAACCTTCTACAAAGAAGGAATTGATGAGGTTTCTGGGAATGGTAGGGTATTATTGTGGTTTTTGTAAAAACTTTTCTACTGTGGTTGTACCACTCACCAAAGACCAAAGTCCCATTTGTGGGGTCAACGGATTGCCCAGACCTTTGATGGTATTAAGTCCCTTTTGTGTTCAGCACCTGTGCAGGCTGCACCAAGATTTGACCACCTTTTTGTTTTGCAGGTGGATGCAAGTTATGTGGGGGCTGTCCTGTTGCAAGATGAACAGGGGGTTGATTGAGAAAGCCCTGTCTTTGATTTAGGCTCTGCAGGATCTTTTTGTCTATGTGGACGCTGCTGTAAAGCCTATAGTAGTTTATACAGACCACAACCCACTGACTTTCTTGCATTTGTTGCGGTGCCCTAATCAGAGGCTGATTAGGTGGTCACTGTTTCTGCAGTCCTATGTTTTGGATGTCCGACACATTAAAGGCTGCGATAATGTAGTTGCAGATGCACTGTCTCGAGATCCAATTCCCAAACGCCTTCGATGCATGTTTCCTGCGGGGGAACACAGCGGGTCTGTGTGCCGTGCTGGAATGGTAGCGCTGTGCAGCGCTTCGGATTACTCCTGACCCCCCCACCCAACCCTGTGGTTTGTCATGTCTTTCACAATGTTGTGCTGTGGACATTTATGTGCTTTTTGTGCAGAGGAGTTTTTTTATTTCCTGTTCTCATGCTGTCCTACCATGGAAGCACAGCATGAGTAGAGGTCTCTTTTTTTCCTCTTATACTTTCCCATTGTAGTGTACATTTCAGTGTTTTTCTGTAACGCTACCGATCTCCGACTTGTATCCCCATGTGATGTCTGTGTTGTGTGTGTAAGGTTGGGTGGGGTCCCATTTCACTGCAGGGCAACCTGTATGTGGCGAATAAAGCTTTGATTGATTGATTGATTGATTGACTGAATAGTGTAGTGTACCACTGGTCTATAAAGCTCTGAATGGTTTAGGATCAAAATATATCAGTGACCTCCTGACCCAGGATGAACCTTCCATATCCCTCAGGTCATCTGGATCTGGTTTTTTATCAGTTCCCAGAGTCAGAACCAGACATGGAAAAGCTGCATTCAGCTTTTATGCTCCATATATCTGGAACAAACTCCCAGAAAGCCTCAGATCAGCTGAAACAGTTTATTTAAATCCAGGTTGAAGACTCACCTGTTCTCAGCTGCATTTGAATAAAACACCAAATCCACACTTTTAAGCTTAAATTTCAAAACTTACCTTATAACTACTGATTTTATCTACTGTTCTGATTTTATCTACTGTTTTTTTTAGCAATTTTAAATAATGCTTTTTATTTGTTTTTGTTTTTTAATGTCTCTGTAAAGTACTTTGAATCACCTTGTTGTTGAATTGTGCTATATAAATAAACTTGCCTTGCCTTGCCTTACCATGAGGGAGATTATGTATTGTACTCATAGGGTTTTGACATCTTTTTTCAGGGAACGGAGATCCAGTGGAGGACTCCGGTCTTATGGAAGGGGGAGGTGACGACCCACTGCGCCCTGCCTTCCTTTTGGCTTATTTGTGTCTTGTTTGCAGGCGTTGGAGAGGCGGAGTTCCCGTTTACAATCAGTGACACTGCCAACACCTGGGCCAGTGTGCCAGGGCTCTATATAAAAAGCCTTTAGGGCATAGTTGTTTTTTGGCTCATTCCCCTGAGACACCATGTTGGACTCTGGTTGCGTTTGGTTTGGCTTTTGCCTTTAACGCCATTACATGTACCATTATTACTACCATCCATTACCTCACACTACTGATGGTCAGAGATGGGCAGTAACATGTTACAAGTAACGCGATTACTTTTTTCAAGTGACGAGTAAAGTAAGGGATTACTATTGCAAAAAAGGTAATTAGATTACTGTTGCTTTTCTGTAAGCACGCTGCGTTACTACGTTACTACTGATTTCATTTGTTTTGAGTGTCTCATGATGATGACGTAGGTGAGTGCGACGTTCATGGCAACAGCTGTGTGCAGGTAAAAAATGGATAATATAACAAGTGCGGGAGAGAGTATGACCGTGCAGCTTTTAAAGTGTGGAAGTACTGACCTAATTTTGAGATTGATTCCATAAAAAGTGACAAAAACATTAGCGTCCGCTGTTCACTAGTTGGGAAGAAAACTTCATTTTACAGCGAAAGAAAACCCCCTAAACTCCTGAGCAAGCACTGAGTAACCTGCCACGGGAAATTCACAGAGAAACTCCCGGATCCTCCCACTGACACGACTGCTGCGGCACAGCTGAACAGGTGGAAATAGAGCAACAGGACTGCTGAGTCTTTGATTGTATTTATTTTCTGCTATGTTTTACTTGTATCTCTTTGAAAGAGTGAATAGGTTTAATTGAACACATTTCTTCCAGTCAGAGAATATTGCATATAATTTAATTTTTGCTTGATGCATAAAGTTAAAAGATTAAAGTTAATAAAACTACTTTTAAAAATAAACTTTTTCATTTGATTACATTTTATATGATGGATTATGCACAAAAAGTAGAATTGGTCTGAAAGATCTATTGCTATTATTACCTATTCTAGTTGTAAATCATGTTTTTAAAAAGTAACTAAGTAACTAATTACTTTTGAAAATAAGTTTTGGGATTTTGGGAAGTAATCACTAATCAGTTACTGATGACTTTTTTCAAGTGACCAACACTGCTGATGGTACTGACTACACATACCACAGTTTGCTTTTTGACAGTAGGTTTTCTTTTCTGTTTTGTTTGTTGTTTGTTTATTTATTATATTTGTTGTCATGACCATGCGGCCCGGTTCGTGAAAGTGTGGCTGTGAAACAAGCCCACCGTAGTGTTCTTCTGTCTTCGGCCCACTCCCATCTGTGGCCATGGATTGGGCCGTTTGGGCGGGCTGCTCGGCCTCCATGCCTGGCTCTGACTCCCTCAGCCTGGGCTTTAGAGACAACTTTAATGTTTTCTGGGGCAGGAGGTATCTTTCTGGAGCAGATGGGCTCCACTTCAACCAATCAGGAGCCAATCCTCTCTGCTAACATATCATATGGAGTCCAGTGTGCAGGAAACACTCCATCACATACCTGTCCACATCTGCCCACACCTGCTGACCGCTCCATCACTGACTGACATCCCACAGGTCCTAGTCCCTATCATCTCAGTTAGACTCTAAACAATCCAGTCATAATAACTAACAGGACAGTTTGTGCAAGGTGGAGAAAATCTGCTGTATCATCCCATTGATGAAGCATTCAGCTCCACCTGCTGCTCAATCTTCTGCTCCAAGGATCTTATGTGTGATCACATGATCTAAGCTGCTGATTTTAAGATCCATGTTGATGATCTTACTCACTCATTTGCCACAGAGTTCCTCATTACATTAAATTCATGTTGTTAAATTCAGCGTGTTGTTGGCCTACATATAACTGTGGGCTTCAGTATGAACTCCAGGCTTTGAGCTGATGAGGTTCTATCTGATCAATTATGGATTCTGTTTGAGATCATTTTCATAAGTCATCAGGCAAAAGAAGCTGTGTCAGTACCCTGACGCTCTTTTCATGAGGAAACGGGAGAAACATTTTCATCAGTGTTTCCTACCACCACTGGTATTCCTCCTCCCTCACACACACAGACACTCTGAATGATCTGAACCACATAAACCTTTCCCAATGAAGCTGAAGATCCCGTTGAGACTTTTTAAAATAAACTGAAATGATGAAAATTTATATTATTCCCAAACATCAAATGTCAGACTATGCATAAAACAAATTACCTCAAATAAATAAAATAAATAAAACCATAAAGTAACTATAAATATCACTTACATTTACCACGGTGATGGAGCCACAGAGAATACCACCATGGCCAGTAAAGATGAGGCAGAACCAGGTAGCTCCAAACAGACGTACTGGTCAAAACAATTCGAGGACCTTGTTCCTAAACGAGGGGCTACCTCTGTAGCATGGACATGGTTTGGTTATGACAAGTCTGACATGGACCAGAAAACTGTACTATGCAAATTATGCCGCAAACCGGTCCCCACCACAGACTCAAACGCGGCAAACCTCTTCTACCACCCACGCAAGAATCACCTGAAAGAGTATGCAGAGAGTTTATGGATGAGAAGCAAAAAAGAGCCATCAGGTGCTCAAAATAAACCTTAGACTCAAACTTTAGAACAGCATGACATGTAAAACTGCAAAGAAAATAGCGGCTGAGAAAACACATGTCTAAAACTTTATAGCAGGGGTCTCAAACTCAAATGAGCCGCGGGCCACTGCACCGTCATCTCATTGGACGTTAGTGTTCAAGTAGTATTTCCTAAAATGTTGTGTTTTGGGTTTTTTTGTTTTTTTTTATTTCAAATATTGTATAACAAGAGAAAACTGCAAACGTGAACACATTTTTTTTCTCACTCCTAACTAAGTGAAGCCTTTCATTGAACTACCAAATAAACAAATTGGTACTCTCTTTCTGGCAGAACTTCTGCTATAACTTTGTTCGCATTTAACAAAATAAAAATGCAAACAAAAGAGTACACAGTTTTTGACTGTGAGCAAAAATTTTTATTTTGTTTGTACTCTCTTGTTACCTCGGCCAGTTCCGTGGTTCCGAACCGTAGTAAAGACACCTCTGGCTAATACGTCGGGTTCCGTGTTGGGCTCGTAGCTGAGAACTAGCTTTACTATCTGGGCCAGCTTTGCTAGCGAGAGACAGAGAGAGGCGTTGAAAGTGTACAGTCGAGTCTTAACAGCTTACTTACAACTGGGCTCATCAGGCACTCTTTTTGGTTGCAGTGGTTATTATTATATTTACATGCTTCCATCTCCCGTTTCTGGTCGGGGACAGCTCGCACTTTTCAACTCCCCTTTTTCTCCCTCCCTCGGGCTCACACACACACACAATGGAAGGGGCAGTGCCACACATTCTCCGTGCAGCACGGACTACACTGCCCATGAGGCTACATACTTAAAAGCCTATGCCTGTAAAACTCTGCTCATATTGCTTTCATATTAAATATATTTTTGAACACTAATTTTTTTTAAAAATATTTCTTCTCGTCTATATGGGGGCCACAAGAAATTCGTTGTATTGGGATATGGGATTTTTATCATATCGCACATCCCTTGCCCAGAGTTCTTTGAAGCGCAGTGGACCGTCTTTGAAATCCGTCAAGTTTTCATCAGATTACGGCATTGAGAGAAAAACGTCTTCACTTTCCAAACTTTCCGAAGGATCAAATGAATGAGAGGAAATCCACAATATCTGATCTACTTTTCTTTCAGTCTTTGTGGAGGAGCTTTTACGGACTGTGGCACAACTGAAACACCCATCAAGCTGTCTCTTGATCTCTAAGTATTTCTCAGCAACCAGGCATTGGTTGGTTGTTGGCACAAGTGTAGAGCTGCTGGAGTTACTCACAGTTGGTTTAATCCATCCATCCATCCCTCTTCTTCCGCTTATCCGGGGCAGAGTCACAGGGGCAGTTGCCTAAGCAAAGAAGCCCAGACCTCCCTTTCCCCAGCCACCTCCTCCAGCTTGTCTGGGGGAACACCAAGGAGTTCCCAGGCCACCCGAGAGATATAATCTCTCAAGCGTGTCCTGGGTCTGCACCGGGGCCTCCTCCTGGTGGGACATGCCCAGAACACCTCATCCAGGAGGGGCTCAGGAGGCATCCTTGTCAGATACCCAAACCACCTCAACTGGCTCCTTTCGATGTAGAGGAGCAGCGGCTCTACTCTGAGCCCCTCTCAGATGGCTGAACTTCTCACCCCATCTCTAAGGGAGAGGCCAGCCCCCATTCAGAGGAAGCCCATTTCTCCCGCTTGTATCCGTGATCTCATTCTTTCGGTCACTACCCACATCCCGAGGGGATAAGTGAGGGTAGGGACATAGATCAACTGGTATACTGAGAGATTCACCTTTACACTCAGCTCTCTCGTCACCACAAAAGAGCAGTGCAACATCCGCATCACTGCAGCCACAACCAAGGCAGAGTGCATCACCTAGCAGCAACGATTTCAACGTATTGCTGGCTATGCGGACCAAGCTTTTGTAACGGTCGTATAACGATCGAATGGCCCATAGCAATGGGCCAAACACCCCATACTCCCGGAGCACCCCCCGACAGGACACTCTGAGGGACACGGTTGAATGCCTTCTCCAAGTTCACAAAACACATGTAGACTGGTTGGGTAAACTCCCATGCACCCTCAAGTATCTTTGAGAGGGTAAAGGGCTGGTCCAGAGTACCACATTCAGGACGAAAACCGCATTGTTCATCCTGTATCTGAGATTCGACTAACGGACGGACTCTCCTTTCCAACAGCCTGGCATAGACTTTCCCAGGGAGGCTGAGAAGTGCTATCCCGCTATACGTGGAACATACTCTCCGGTCCCCTTTCTTAAAGATGGGATCCAGCACCCCAGTATGCCAGTCCAGAGATACTCTGATCTCCACGCAACATTGTAGAGGTGTGGAGATCAAGACAGTCCTAAAAACATCCAGAGCCTTCAGGAACTCAGGGCGGACTTCATTTACCCCAGGGGCTCTGCTACCAAGGAGACAACATAGACATTAATATGTCTTAAAGTGGGAGATTAAAGAAATGATTCCAGGGCCCAAATCATGGAGACAAACATCAATCCACACTTCACTTTATTTCATGTCTCTAAAGTGGGAATATTTCCATGTGATGAACAAACGGCCTCCAACAAATGAAGCTGATTTCCTTTTCCTGTCTTTTCTCCAGCGGCCTCAGCTTCTTCCTCTTTCCCCTGTCTTCTTCTACAGACAGCTCCTCTCTAGCTTAAAGCCATTTCTCTTTACAAGGAGAGCTACAAACCTTTTCACCCAGCCACAAAGACCCCATGGGCTCCTCTGGATCATCACACTCAGCATTTTCACTTCACAATAAAAGCCTCATATTTATTGCTGCTCCACCCAGACATTTGACAACATCCAAATGACTGGATCAAAGTGTTTGAATGATCTCAGCAGCTTTAAAACTATTGATATTTATACAGTTAACAATGATTTGGACTAAACTAAAATATTGATTTGATTAAACCCAAATCATGCCAGAGGCTTTTATTTGAGGTTAGGATAATTTCGACTCCATTTTTGATCGTCTTCTTAGTCTGTTCATTTAAACACACAGTTGCTCCACCTGACATTTTTAGCTTTTACATCAAAACTTCAAAGAATTTATTTTATTTGATTGAAGTGAAAATGGATTCAAACTAGAAGCTTTTAGAGAATAAACTCCTACATTACCTCTGACTTGTATCTACAGCACTGACCTCTGACTTTCAGCTCCACCTTTCTCTTCAGCAGGATGTTTCCCTCCTTGCTGTAGACGGTGCAGGTGTAGGTGTCTGTGTCCCAATCTGTGGGGTATTTCAGGGTCAGACTGAGGTCTCCAGTTTTCAGCAGGTCTTCATTCATCTTTGCTCGGTCTCTGTAAAACTGGTCCTGTTCTTCAGGCTGGTCAGAGCCGTTCTCATACACATAGACCTTCCAGTTGTATTTGTTCTCCTTCAACTCCACTTTAGCATCTTCAGGCAGGTAATGTGTGGTTTTGAAGGACAGCTGGACAGACTCCACCCCTGAATCCACCTCCACCTGGGGGGCTGAGAGGACAACAAAGCACAACATGAGCTTGGATGGAGACATTTGTGTTGACTCTAACAGGCTGAATGCTGCTGCTTCACTGGGAGCTCACTGTTAGATAGAAAGTGGTCAGTGTGAAGAGGAGACGCAGCAGAAAGATGAAGACTGACAGGAAGAAAGCAGTGAACAGACTGTTGGAGCTGCTGTTAGTGGGACAGGACTTTATTCAGTCTCTGAGGACCAGATTTGACTTGATGAAGCAGAGAAACACAGTCTGAATGTTTCTGTCACACTCACTTCATCACACAGCTCAGTTTGACAACATTTGGAAGAATTTGATAGAAGCCTTCCTTTAGTAAAAGCACCAAGAAAACACCATGAAAACACCTCACTACACACAAAACTGCAGTACTGGCAAATTGTACATAAAGTATGAAAAGTCAAAGTACTTATTGTGCAGAAAAATGTTCCCATCAGTGTCTGTGGATCAATATTACTGCTGCACATGTTTAAGGCTGAGCTCATTTCAAATCCTTTCTATTGTGTTGAATCTGCAGTAATGCATCATATTCTATAAAATCATATGTTTGTAGTGGCTGTCCTGTGAGGACCACGTCTCTCTAAACAAACAGCTGTTAATGAGCTCACAAACACAGGCCTACAGCTGGATTTGAAAAAGTCCATTCAATAGAAAATCAACAGTCACAGCTGGATTCAAAGGCTTGAGCTCTGTGTGACATGGTTACCTGTCAGCATCTACAGGGGGATTCAAATATGAAGGAAACATGAAGGTGGTGCATTAGAAAAACTGCTGCTTTCAAGCAGAGCAACAAACTATTTGAACTGATCCAACTTTATTCACACAGACAAAGATTTGTGCGTCAGCTGCTGTTTGCTGCTATAGATATAATCCAGCTGATGTGGAGAACTACATGTGACACTGTGATCCAGCCATGAATCTGACTGATTTCTTTCCATTTTCAAAGGTTGATGCATCAGTTAAAGTCCTTAAAAAGCTCAGAAATAAAGAGAAAGGTTGGTTAAAGCAAAGAGAGGCACTGGCAGCATTGAAGACACTAAACAAGAGAAACAGATCAGAGAACATCAGACTGAATAAGTGGAATAAAGTGAAACAGAACTAACGCTCCCTAAGAATGGAGCTGTCAGAGGAAGAGAGCAGCAAACTGAAAGTCTCTGTTAGCTGCAGAGCTCTGAAACTTCACACAGCTTTGGATGATAACATGGAGAAAGGATGTGGAGATGTTCACACTTCTGCTAGAAATCATCTTCTAGTTATTGTGACTCAGATATGACTGATTATAGATGAGGACCAAAGAAGGTTGTTACTGAGATTTGAGCTGACTTAGCTTAGCCTGTGTTTTAGCCACATGCTAAACAAACACATGTTCAGAAACTAGAAGATGTTACCTTTCAGATGAAGTCTCACACATGAACTTTGCTCCTACAGTTCATCTGATGAAGCTTTTACATTTGAGTGGAAATCAAAGAAAAACCAAAACAGCCACAAACATCAGACATGCTAACACTGTGACATTATTGGATGGAGCTGAGAGCTGAGACTGAACAACCATTATGAGTCTGACCTCTGACCTTGGACCTGTATCTACAGCACTGACCTCTGACGGTGAGCAGCACTTCTTTCATCATCAGGATGTTTCCCTCCCTGCTGCAGACGGTACAGGTGTAGGTGTTTGTATCTGTGGGGTATTTCAGGGTCAGACTGAGGTCTCCAGGTTCCAGAAAGTTTCTCTTCATCTTTGTTAGGCCTTTGTAATCCTTGTGCTGTTCTTCAGGCTGGTCAGAGCCGTTCTCATACACATGGACCTTGGTGTATGAACCAATCTTCCACTCCACTTTAGCATCTTCAGGGAGGCAAACTGTGGTTTTGCATGTAAGCTGCACAGACTCCACCCCTGAATCCACCTGCATCTTGTAACCTGAGAGGACAAAAAATCACAACATGATCTGTAGTAAAAGTTAACAATGATCATATATCTGGCCTCCTTAAAGTAAACTTATTTCTGTGCGGCAGTGTATTATTTGATTCCATTAATCAAAATATTTTGTCACATAAAAAACTGAACACACTGTTTCTCTTCTGGCTCTTGGCAAAGCCGATCGCACTTTTCTCTTCTCCCTTCCCTTATCTTCCCTGCTTAGTGTCTTGTGTCCTTGTCTAGTCTCGCCTATTTTCTCACTCTTTCCCCGGAACACTTTCTCACAGCCTGTTCTCTTAAAACTAAAAGAGGAATTATGGATTTGATCAACTGGTCCCTGAATGCAATTGACACCCTTTTCTCAACGAGAAGTCTGGGCTCGGGTGAGCCTGAGTGTTGAAGATATCTACCTATTCGGAACCATGATAACAGGGTTCTTGCTGATCGAAGCTGGCTTGGCCCTGGCTTATCGAAGATTAAAAAAAGCTGAACCTGTTCAAACCCCCACAAGGCTGCCCGCTGGGATTGAAACGATGGGACGAGTCGTGAGTTCGCAAAATGGGCACATTGAACACAGCACGGATAAGATCTTGGAGAAGTTTGAGACCACTGAGCAAAAATTGGATTACATCTTGAAGAAGCTTACAGCGGTCGTGAGTTCTCAGAATCTGCTCTTTGAGTGCAAGAATGATAACATCATGGAGAAGCTCACAGCTCTCCAACGGGAGATTGAGAGACCAGTGTCGGACTGCTAGAACAGCTTTGAAATTCATATGAGTTGTTCACACTAAAGTAAAAACCACAATCACTTCATGCGGCTACCACTCCAGCGCCATCTGTGGTCTCAAGGCTGGAGCTGAACAAAAACACCCTGATAATAGACTGTGCATAGACGGTTTCTTCCTATCCTACGCAAGGCCACCTGGGTTGGCCAGAGAGGACAGATGGTTTGAAAGAGGAGTGAAAGAATCCATTTAGTAGTAGGAGACACTCACCTGACATGAAATAATGCCGGAAATAAAATAAAAGACCTCCTGAAGCCACAAGGAGAACCAGGAGAACCAGGAGAGCTGTGGCCCAGGAAGGAAACCGTTCTGTGGAGAAACACAAAGAATGGATGACCTTTCACCTCAATCTACTATACTGACCTCTGAACTGCATCAATAGCACTGACCTTTGACCTGCAGCACTACTTTCTGTCTCAGGATGTCTTTGTCCCTGTAGATGGTGCAGATGTATCCTCCACTGTCTCTCTCTGTGGGGTATTTCAGGGTCAGACTGAGGTCTCCAGTTCTCAGCAGGTCTTTGTTCACTGTTGTTCGGTCTCTGTAAAGCTTGTCCTGTTTCTTAAAGTGGCCACTTCTGTTTGAATACACATGGACAACTATCTGCTCCAGGTCAGAGTGAGTCCACTCCACTGTGGTGTCCTCAGGCAGGTCAAGTGTTGTTTTGAAGGGCAGGATGACAGACTCTGATCCTTCTTCCACCTTCACCTCCACCTGCTGGTCTGAGAGGACAATAAACAACAATATCAGTTACATCTGTGGGTAACCCACAGAAAACCTCACTGGCCTCCGCCTGTTACAGGGGCCCACAGTCAGTACACTTTCCCACCATCACCCTACCTAGGCCCCAGTGGTAAACGTTTGCTGGCAGCATCAGTAGTCATGGTAAGTGAACTGACTATGTACATTCTTGACCTCTGGAACCTCTGTAAACAGTATTATAATGTAATAATTAAAATAATATTTTTTTTTACTCATTTTGGGGAATTACAACTAAATTGAAGTAAATTCCTACAAACAAATGTGTTAATTTGTTCAAAATTTGGCACTTTGCAACATTACCAACTGGTGAGGTTTGGCTACACTGTCCCCAGTGTTCACAATAAGAACTGTGTCACGGTGTGTTAAAACCCCCACCAACAGACGACCACCTATGAGGAGTTCTTAGTGACTATAGGGAGGAGAAACTCTCTTTTAATTGGAAGAAACCCGCAACACTTCCAACAGGCTCAGAGAAGGACAGCAAAATCCCGCTGAATGTGAAAGGAAAAAGAGACAGGACTGACTCAGACCATATGAGTAAGAAGGCGTGTACAACTCAGTGATGTTCAGGGAAGCCTGATCTTAAAGCAGAGATGGTTTCTGTCTCCTGAATCTAAACCTCTTTTTAGTGTGTATAACGTCTAACACCTGATCTGGTGTAGGATAAAATATTTGAAGTATTCATGTCAGCAGTCAACTGTCTTAGATAATCTTTGAATAATGTAATGTGTAAAACCTTACATTTTAAAAATCTACCCACATGGTTAGTACAGTTACTAGCTACACTCTAAATTTACACAACACACTGATACATACACATATCTGAGTAGTTCCTGACATGACCATAATAGTCACATCAGAACTGACTGGATGAAAATTCTCACTCTATTTCTGCTGCAGTTTCTAGGATTAAAGCTCAATATCTGTGAAGGAGCTTTGACCCGTACACAAGGTGTTTGAAGCTGACCTTTGACCTGAAGCTGTATGTCTCTCAGTCTCAGTTCTTCTCCTCCATCACTGATGGAGCAGGTGTAGTTGCTGCTGTCAGTCTTTATTGGTTTTCTCAGAGTGAGGCTGAAGTCTCCAGTGACCAGAGCATCAGGTCTCATCGATGTGCGCCCGCTGTAACGCTGGTTTTGTTCACTTAGATCATCTCCTCCCTCTCCTCGCGCATGAACAGATTTGGGATAAAGATCATTGCGAGTCCACCTTACTGCAGAGTCCTCTGGTATAAAACCTGAGTACTGACAGGGCAGAAGGACAGACATCTCCCCCTCATTTACCTCCACCACCACAGCCAGGGCATCCTGGGAAACTGGAAGAACACAATAAAACGAATTTTAAAAAAAAAGAATGCTTGGACACTGCTAGGATAATGGAGAGGGTTTTGACGGGGCTCCCACACAAATGCAAAACAGAAGGTGATGCCAAATAAAATCCAAACCAAGTTCCTTCCAAGCCAAAGACTAGAAAATACATTGGAGCATATCTTGCCTCACAGACAATTGCAGAGGAATTAATACTTCCCTGCACCATGGATATGGTTTCAACTATGATTGATGACACAGCAGCCAGCAAACTATGGGCTATTATGGGCATTATGTATTCATGATTTGAATCCTGGGTTGTGTGAAATCCCAGAAATAAACCCTAGACAAAGTGAATCTGTGGACAAAGGTGTAGGTTTATTTGGCTATGTTGTGGTGATCCTCGAGTTGGGGGATTTGTGTTCATACTGGAGTGCAAAATTTAAACCAAGATGGACAAGAAAAGTTCAAAGCCATCAGGTGCTCAGTTTAGAGAAAAGAGAAAAGAAGAGGAGGAGAAACGAGCAAAAGATGCAGGTAAGCAGATGTGTGATTGGATAATGGCAGGTCATCCTGAACCAATCAGAATCAGAATACTTTATTAATCCCTGAGGTAATAATGTGGTTACAGTTGCTCCAAGAAGAAATGGTAAAAATAGTAACAGTAACAGACTAAACTCCAAACAATACATTATGTTACAGATTTAAGAAACAGCACTAATATATACAGATCACTCAATTATAAATATCAAGGATTAACAGAGGGGATTATAAATAAATATCAAGAAAATTGTCAAGAATATTACAGAGTAGAAAAGAGCGTGTGTAAAAAGGGTGTAACTATTAACTATTTACTTTATCCTATTTGTCTGCCTTTTCGTCTTTGGCTTTTTCTACCTCAAACACCTCTTCCTCTGAGCACTGCGGTCGGCGTTTGAGGAAAGAGGAGAAGAGTAAGGCCTTTGCCAGCAGAGGTGACGATCATGGCTCAAGAGTTGGCAGTTAGTCTTGTAATCGGAAGGTTGCCGGTTTGAGCCCCAGCTTGGACAGTCTCGGTCGTTGTGTCCTTGGGCAAGACACTCCACCCACCGCCTACTGATGATGGCCAAAGGGGCCGATGGCACGATATGGTAGCCTCACTTCTGTCAGTCTGCCCCAGGGCAGCTGTGGCTACAACTGTTGAATATTCTTAGACCGTAAAAAAACAACTACAGATAAAATAATTACACCATAAAAATGGTTTGATTTCCTGTTCTTTAAAAGACATAGTAGTTTATTTTATTGTAACCTGTAATATACTGCAGTTTACTTTTATTTGTTTAATTGTTTACAAGAGCCTTGAGGAGTGAAATAAATGGAGTTTATTTTAAAATATGCATCTGTGTGGTTGGAGGATGTGTTTGCGGGGGCAGGGGGCACGAAGGGCGGCCTAGCAAAAAAGGCTTGGGAACCAGTGAACTAACATATCAACATGAATATAGTTGGTGGTTTCAGCAGAAAATACCACACAGTTGGGTTTTGTACCACGTGTTCATGCCCCGGTTTTACATCTCACTCTCTAGAGGTCTGACTGACTGAGCAACATGCTCAAAAGCACGATCACCTCTAGTTTTAAAATCGGAGTGAAGAAAACCTACAGACCCTGGTTAGAGGATCATAGAGGCTGGCTGCTCTGATAAGGTTTCTAGAAGCTTTGCTATATAAGAAGAGCCTGTCTATGTAGGGCTCTGTGTGTTTTTGTTACTTTGTGTGTGTGTAATCTGTAAAGTGTTAAGGTTCAAATATTGAGGAAGGAGAGTACAAACAACCATGGTCCAGAAGAGCTTGGTCAAACAATTGATTTTATGAAATACACGCGTGGGAAGATCACTCCGTTCGCAGACAGCGCTGATCTCCGACTAATCAAAGCATAAGCAGATATTTTATACCATCAGGGCTTGAATTTAATGACGCCCCTTCAACGTCACAGATACACTTCATACATAGGTCACATCAAAACCACAATGACTTTTAACACAGTTTAAAAAGGAACATTGTCTCTGTCTTCATGGCAGATGTTTCCTGTCAAGCTTTTGACTGCCGCTTCTTCAAAACCCACAGTTACAAGCAAACATGATTAACCTCTCACCTATAAATGAACTCACTAACTGTCTGTGTCTCGTCCTTAAATGCTCTCTCATCTCACCCGTTGCACTTCTGACCTTTCACCAGAACAGAGGCTCATCCTTACATGTAATCCTCAGAATAACCTGCACCTGACTCTGCTTTCGATTTCACTTCTGCAAAAGGCACACTCTGCAAACCTGCAATTTCCTGTCAGCCTGCAACTTAGTCTTTATGAAAGACACATACACTGTTTAAACATCTGAATGCAATATGAATGCTGTAGATTATATTATTAATGCAATGGTAATGATGATGATTATTAACAGTAGCAGCCAAAAAATTTCCCTGATCTCCACAAAAGCAATGGTAGGAGAAACCATTAAAACTATTAATTAGATGGCCCAGAGGTAACAGAAAACAGAACTGATCCAAGCATTGAGCCCTAGGGAACTCCACGTACAAACGTTGCAGATGAGGACCATTCATTGATTAATATAAATTCTGAAGTATCTCTTTGATAGTATTAAGAAAACCATTTGAGAGCAGCACCAGTGACACCAGCCCAGTTTTTTAATCTGTTAGTAAGAGTAAGAGTAGCATGATTTTTTTATTCTATTTTTTGCCTCCCTCTTCCCGTTCCACCACACCCACCCACACATGGAGGGCCTTGGGGTGCAGGGGAGGCATTGCTTTTCTGTCCCCTTCTGGCCGCCTGTGCCTCAATTTTATTCCACAACCTAGACATCCACATTACTCACACTCTCATTACACATACACATAGGGCCTTGGGGTTGGGCACGTTATATGGCGTCCAGAGGACGGTCCGTGTATTCAACCTCACCTCTGCTGCCACTGCCCACCTCTCAATTTTGAATGAGGGTTCTCGGTAGGAAGGTGCTGTCACCTGCTGCTCTCTGGAAGGAAGGCCGTCTGGTTGGGGGCTGGGACGTGGGGCTACCCTGCTACTGTGAAGCTGGAGGTGATCTGCTTGTCTCCACCCCAGGGAAAAGGGCAACATCTCCTGGGTCTAGGTGCGGTTTCCCCCTCTGGGGGCGAGGGTACCTGGACCTGGGATATAAAGTATGTTTGGGGGGTGAGAATGTGTGTACAGTGTCTATTTGTGTCTGTGTTTACGTTGGGTGAGTGCTGAGTATTTGTATATGTGTGGAAGAGGGTGGGAATGCACGTTTGTATGTGTGTGTGCCTGTTTGTCTGTGTCTATGTCAGGTTGGGTCTTAGACTCCACCTCTCTTGTAACATCTCAGGCCCTCCAAAGTATGGAGGCCTATCTCCCCCAACCACACTCCCTGCCGGTGGCTGATGACCCATACCCCGATGGGTATTGGTGGTTCTTGGTGTCTGGGGCTGGGCGCTCAGGTATATACCGGCTCACTCCCAGTGGTTGCTTCCTAGTGGGGTCCGTAGCCCGTGGCTCGGTCGGGCCCCTTCCGGGGGGTGGGGGGCCCTCAGGCCTCTGGGCCTGGGGCTCAGTCCATTCTGGCACAGCTGGCTGCTGGCAGAGCCCTGGGCACAGCACTGCAGCCCCCTCTGGCTTCTACTCCGTAGCTGCTGGGTGACCCCTCATCTGGGGCTCTCCTCAGCTCTTCCCAGGAGGGTGGCACGGATGCCCCTCCGATGGTCCTCCTTGGGCTCTCGCATTCTGGGGCCACTGCATGTCTGGAGCCTGGATCTCCTCCATGCCTGCTTCATGCCCTGGGGGACAGGGCTATGGCTCCCCACACCCTCTAGCAGATTATTACATGAAGAAACCTTTTGAATACAAGCATGCTGATCCACACAGGTGTGCACATAGGTGTACACTGTTCAAAGACACAAACCACACCTTCCTTGGCTGCTTCCTCAAAGCAAAGAAAACCTCATTAAAGACATGAGACTGAACAGTTTTCTCTGGGAGGACAACACCAGACACAGAACTCTGTTAAAGGTTATTTGTGATTGGACAGTAGGTCCGACATTGCCAGAGAGTTTATAGATAAACTGAGACTAAAAGCTAAAGTCCAGGCTGGTCCAGTGTTATGTGTGGGGCCAGTGACATGTTGGACTAAATTAAATGCCTGTGCATGTCCACTTGTGAGCAGAGGTGTTTCAGTGGGGAGTTCAGTAAGAGTTTGATAACGACCGTTATCAGGGACGGAGTCAAAGAGAACAACTGCATACACTGAGTTTAATAATTTACACTGACTTCAGGAAGTTTGTTAATCCTGTTTTGAGGAGTGTATCTGTGATTTAGTTACTAAGTGGAGAATAGCTCTGTTTGATTAACCTTTAACACTGTGTATTTATTTTAAAAAGTAACCACATCGGACTTTCTGCTCAGCTGTTTCGTACATCTGGTCATGGTATAGAGGACAGAGCAGATTTTATTTTGGACTGAACCTTACATGGCACTGCAATAAAAACCAGAAACACTGCAAACAACTGCCCTGACTATAAATATGAACCCGTCTACCTCCCCTTTCATCCTGCCAACACTCCATCGTTACACCAACATCACCAAAGAGAAGAAACACAAGGATCTCTGCTCAAAATGTTTTGGATGAAAAGCTGTAGAGAAGAGACGAATCTTTAAGGCTCTCCCTCTAAAATGTTACACTGTGAAAGAAAGACTAAAATAATAAATACACAAGCAAAGAGGTCAGCAGCAAAAATAGCTGGGATTGGAATAGCGGGATTGGAACTGACCTCAGAGCAGCCATGCTGGATGTATTCCCAGGCTGAAGGAACTTTAAAATGGCTGCTTACCTCCACCAGATTATTGATCATGGTTCGTAGTCTGTCTCAAACCATCCTTTATGCTTTAACAATGAGAAAGTTATTCAGAGCAGGAAATCCCCCCAGACTACTCTGTTCATACAAACCACCAAAACACTAATTTTGTAGATTAGGACTGCCACAATATTAGATTACCATGTGACCACAATAATTCATGAAAACATTTTATTTTGGTGTCTGTAGAGATTTCAGCAACAGAAAGGAAAGTTTAGTCAAATTAAATGTTAAAAAGTAAATCACATTTAAATGACAGTGACAGACACAGAGCTCAAGCTCAAGTGTTTGTACATGAATAAAACTACTTCACTACACCTTAACTAAGTCTGATCCACAGTGATGTAAAACAGGGTGACAGGTATAAACTTGTTGAACTTTTACACTCATCTGTTTCCTGACTGTTTTCAGCACATTTTCAGCTGCTGCTCTTTTCAGCCTCACACACGCACACACACACACACATCATTACATTCCTTAAATGTGGCCCTCTACTTGACTGACTGTGACATTTCTGCACTGTTTATTCAACTAATAAACAGATAACAGGCCCTAATCCAGTCACTACTCTTACTCAGGTATCCATGAAAAGCATTTCCAGGGCTGCTGTAAACCTGTTCTGTCTGAAATGTGCAATCAAAAACTTTTCCATATGTTTGGAGTTTCTTACCAATGAGCAGGAATGGCAGCAACGTCTTCATCATCCTTCAAACAAGGACAGCCAGCACCGAGTCTTGATCACTCCGCTCATAACCGAGTGAATCCACATCTCAACACTCAGCCATTCCCGCCTCACTGCTAACAAACAAAGAGGATTTTCTGCCTGGCTCGGATACAGTAAAATCAACTGGCTCAGAGTCCCTCGAGTCTGAACTTGAAGTTGACAAAACACTCCGGGGTGTGGGTGCGTGATTCACAATATTAAGGTGGATGTGAAATAAACACCGCTGGTATCCAGGTGTAGCTGGGTGTGAGAGAAGTGCTCAGGGGCCGTCTACAAAGTGCAACACGACAAAGGCATGTTGCTGCTTCATTCACATATAGTGGTGTTACTACTAGATTACTTTATGCTGCAGGGCCATCCCGGTCTTATCGATCATTCTGTCGTAATAAATAAAAATGTGATATTTTTAAATAGGAGAATTATTAAATAATTTGTTCTTACAGTGAAAATATAAAAGTTACTCATGACCTGTTTTTGTCTCACCATTGTTACTGATATATAAATTTACAGCGATGAACTGTTGTGGAAGTCTTCTGTTTAATCAAGCCTGCAGACAATGATTATTAACCTGTGATGGACCGGAACCGAACCGAACACAGGCCTGGGGACTCAAACCCCAGGATTTTCCCTCCAGAGACTCGAACTTCCCTTGGCCAGTGTTGAGAAATCAGTTTTACCCTGGTTCTTTTTATTCCTCGAGCATCCAGAGATGGCACCGGACTCAGTAGTCATTTTCACAAAACTTTATTCATCTTCATTCATCTTTACTCTTCTTCATTTATCCTCATTTAAGCATGCACTTCTAGAAGGGAAGACGAGGCCGGTGTTCCTCTCCTAAAATCTTCAACCCTTTGTTCATTGCAGCTAGCTTTATAGTCTCTGTCCCCTATCATAAAACCCCCGCTACGGTGTGCTGCAAACTCTGTCTTTGTGTCTATGTGTGTGCTCGTGTGTGACTGTGTGCGCATACCTGTGTGTATGTGTGAGTGCTCATGAGTGAGTGTGCGTGTGGATGTGTGTGCGTGACAGTTAAAACACGGTGGGGGTAGATGACTCCCTAGAGGTCATAAACCCCTCTCCCTTCTAGACCACAGTTACAGGTATCATAAATGTTGCGACCTCCACCCTAAAGCTTCCTCTGGGGAATTTCCACTCAGTGGGGGAGAGGCCTCCTACAATCCACTCCTAAGTTCAGAACACAAAGAGGCCTTCATTACTCTACACACAGTGTCTCTATAATAGTTCTATATTCTACAATAACACATTTCTAAACTCTAAATCAGCTAAATATTCTACACCAGACAAAAACTTTGAATGACTGTATACAAGTTAGCTACATCTCACCCATCTGCAGGAGTCCCCTCAAAGTCGATGGTCTCGGTGGTGGCTAAAACACACGGCTCCGTAACTTCTCCATTTCCTTTGCTTCAACAGTAGGACAAAGGTACCTTTTTCCTCAGGGGTGATCAGCCCGTCCACGGAACCGTTGTTCAGCGACCACACGGACCACCCTGTTCGTGACGCCATCTTGTTGTGGAAGTTTTCCATTTTATAAAGCCTGTAGACAAGCGGTGAGTGGTAGCTAACATTCTTTAATCAAAACAAGAGCAGAAACCAAGCTTGGTGAGAGAATGCATCATCGTGGGGCAGACGATCAGCAGAGTCTCTACTTGAACCTAGCATGGCTGTCAGTTAAATACCTCTTACAGGAACAAAAGGCAGTACACAGCTGTTTCACACTTCCTTGCTACCTCCCAGAGTCCTCGAAGAGACAAAAGACTCTTCCGGTGGAGTTGTCTGCTTCCCCCAACTTCCTTTCAGACACCTACCATCTGACTGCATTAGTGTGAGGCATGTTAAAATCCAGTGGCATGAAGACATTGTACAACAAAATAATGTGAATAATACATAAATAAAAGAAATTCTTCCACAATAGTACTCAAAGCACTTTAACAAAGTAATTTAAAGTAGATGTCCTTTAAAAAAAACACAGTTACCAAACTTTGCTGTGTTTTGTTGGTGTTGCACTTTGGAGACAGTCCCTGAGCACTCTAACGCTAAAGCTCAGTCCAAGTCTGAGGACTCTTTTAATGGAGACCAGCTCACACTCTGCGGTCTGCCTTCATGATGAAGATGAATGTGGATTTTTATTGGTGCTTATATGCTTATACCACGATGGTGTCAGAGCCACAGCACTCACATGTGTAGAAGGGAGTGATATACACCCGTGAATCATGTCTTACAGTAAAAGCATCTATTATGGATCAAACCACATCTCTTTACTTCACGTTCACTTTATTTCCAAAGCATTTTTAAACAACAAAACAGCTGACCAAAGTGCTGCACGAAAACAATGAAAAAATAATTTGATATTACAACCAAAGAATACACACATTTGTTGACAAGTTAATTTTTGTTCATGTTGGTTACTGGGTAAATGATCTTATGACACTCAGTGACGGGGACAGCAGGACTGATAATGATATTATGTAATAATGTCTTTTGTGTTTTCATGTTGTAAAATTACTGTGAGAACGCTCCTCTTCCTCAGAGGATCCACCTGTGCTTCCTCTCCTCTCTCCTCCACCTGTTACAGTGAGGGAACGTCCTCCATGATGGAGGAGCTGCTGGAAAGTGCTGAGAGTTTCCTCCAGAGTGAGACCTCTGTCACAGTTCAGAGGATCTACGGCAGCAGAGACCTTCATGGACACTAAAAGTCTCAAACACACAACAACAACATCACACTGACTCCACTCTGACATCACTGATCAATAATCAAAGAACACACAGATCAAACTGGTTGATCAGCCATCAGAGGAGTCGGATCAATGGAGCTGCTTCTGTTCCTGATGTCCCCTGTTTGATCCTGGACCTGAACTCTCCCTGCAGAGGAGACACAACACAGTCAGAGAGGGAAAAATAAATATAAACATGACGACAGAGAGACAGATACCTTTGACTTTTAGCAGCAAAGTTTTGTATTTGGTTACATTGAAGGTGTTTCCCTTCCTTAAGCCAACTCCACAGCTGTATCCTCCACTGTCTCTCTCTGTGGGCTGTTTCAGGGTCAGACTGAGGTCTCCAGTTTTCAGCAGGTCTTCATTCATCTTCGTTCGGTCTCTGTAAACCTTGTGCTGTTTTTCCGGCTGATCAGAGCCATTCTTATACACGTGGACCAAAAGTAATGGTTTGGGTTCCTCACGGCACCACAACAACTGTTCATCGTCAGGCAGGTGAAGTGTGGTTTTGAAGGGCAGCTGGACAGACTCCGCCCCCTCCTCCACCTCCACCTGACACACTGAGAGGACAACAAACACAACATGAGCTGTACAAAGTGTGATTGGTGTTCAGAGCAGCATCATGTGACTCTTGTTCTGCACTAAATGAAGCGATGGAGTGGCGCCTCCTTCAGGCAGAGAAACAGCTCATGGAGAGAAATAATTATTAGAGCAAAAACAAGAGTGGAGCTGCAAATAAGGCCGAGAGGAACGCTGCAGAAAACTGTTCATGTGTGAATTCATCACTTCATAGATTTCTTTGAGCACTACAATCAGAGCTGCTTCTATTTCTAATATGACAGCTGTACATTAGAGCTGCAACACTTTAAATGTGAGCCATAAAAACATGATACTCTACAAGTGCATTCAGCTCTGACACTGTCACATCATGAAGGAGACGTGGAAATCACTTTGTTACACAAATCAAAGTCAAATCAATTCTATTGATGGAATATTGTGTGATCAATAGACTGATCAGTTTCTAATCTAGACATTTATGGACGCAGACACGAGCATGAGCATGGTTTCCTGTCAGAGCTTTTCATGCTCATGTCTGCAATCATGTGAGCTGATAATAAAACATGAGAAGAAGAAATGATGTGAGTCAGAGTCCAGGAAGTGTCAATGACAGGACAACCTGTCATTGACACTTGACAACAAACAACTCAAACCTTTGACTTCGAGCAGGAGTGATTTCACTCTGAGGATGTTTCCACTCCTCCAAACTTCACAGGTGAAACTTCCACTGTCACAGTCTGTGGGGTGTTTCAGGGTCAGACTGAGGTCTCCAGTTTTCAGCAGGTCTTCATTCATCTTCGTTCGGTCTCTGTAACGCTGGTGCTGTTCTTCAGGCTGGTCAGAGCCGTTCTTATACACATGGACCGTTCTGGATCTCCCATCCTTCCACTCCACTTTAGTGTCTTCAGGCAGGTTTTCTGTGGTTTTGAAGGGCAGCTGGACGAACTCCACCCCTGAATCCACCTCCACCTGACAGACTGAGAGGACAACATACACAACATTAGAAGTGATTATTAGATGAGAGATGATCCACTGTCATGGATACAGATATGGAATAAAGCCGTTATGAGCACAGAGCTGAGCTGCTTCAGGACATTCATTCAGACAGAAAGAGGAGACATCTCACAGAGGTCATACATACAAGGATCTTCAAGAAGCTCCTTTTTTCTTTGGATAAATGAGGCTGAATGAAAAGTGAGGAGAACTTGAGGACACTAAACAGAATAAACTTCTTAGTGACTCTGCAGATCATGAAATTAAGCTCATGTGTGAGTTCAATAAGGAACACCTCATCTCATCTGTCTGCTTTCCAGGTGCTTGGCTGCTCGTCTATTCTTTACATTGCTTCCACTTTCCCAAACCCTCAAACTCAACGCTGACATCATTACTCTAGTCCAATGATCTCACTGCCTGTCTTCTTCTAGCCAATCAGCCTCCTCTCTGTGTAATATAAATCTCACAGCTCATCTCTCATTCTCCTTTGCAGACTCCTTTATGCAACCCACCTCCTCCCCATCCCAACCTCAGCTCAGTGCTCCATCACTGCAAGGATTCTGCCTGCCATTGGAGTCCAAGACCCTGAACAGCAGAACTAAATCCTTTATATGAATAAATCTGGACATGGTCCGGACCACAGACCTAAACTTGTACAACATTTCTCCTTTGTGACATTTAATGTTGCCTCAGGCTGATGTGCTGATTCTGACTATGAAGAAATGGACACGCACTGTAAGAAGGCTAAACTCTGACATGTGACAGAGATGCTGACAAATTTACATCAAACCTCCCAAACTAACTAAATCAACAACACCAGCTGTTGTGTAAAGAAATGAAGAAGTGTGTTACTGACTGAGGGAAGCAGACAGGTTGAACTGTATAGAATAAATCAGCTTTGTGATTAGAAACAAAGACATTTACATATTTATGGACATGACTGCCATCAAGCAGTAGCTGTTTAAGAGAAGCAGGTGGGTCATTACTCCAACTGAAACCTAAACCTGTGTCTCCACCATCATTTTCCCACTTTGGAAATCTGCCCTTAAAGTGTTCATTACTTCACAACGTCACCGCCTGCATTAAGTAGCATGCAAGAAAACAGTCCACCTTAAAAGCTGCTGCTAGCTGCTGCTTTCACATGTTAATGAGTGAAAATAACAGGCAGCAGATCAAAGGTCATCACAATGAGGAAGGCCTTTACTTGATTCACATGAACTGTGTTTTCTCTTCCACTCGCTGACCTTTAACCTTTGACTTCACCTGCTGAAGAGAACTTTTCTTCTTCTTCTGTTCGATAGAAGAATCAAACAGTGATGTCACAATAATCCATCAGTGTGTTTTGGCCCTGCTCTCTTAAACTTACTGCACTACACTCTCTATGGAAAGACATCACTTCCTGTGTGCATTTTAAATTAAAAGCACTCTAACATGTCAGTGGACACAAACACTTCATTTCTGAGGGTCCATGTGGGTCACAGTGACGTAAATGTCATCAGACGGTGAGCGCGAGGGGCTGTGCGGACATCGGCTTTTCCCTATTTTGTTACCGGGTAGATTTCATGCGAATTCAAAAAAGTCTAAAAGGAAGGTGTCATGTAATTAATTTATCCTTAGTGCTTATTTTCTTATTATATTTTTTATGTACTTTAATAATGAAGGTTTGTAAAGCAAGGCCACTTTTGACTCACAAACTAAGTGCTCAGCCAGACTGAAAAACAGGAAGTTAGTGTAGATCAGGGGTAGGCAACCTTTCTGATGGCGAGTGCCATTTAAAATTTCCTCAGAAGTCAGTGTGCCATATGATTGCATTAGCAATAAATTTAATAATGCTCTATATTAACAGTTACACACTATATAGAACAACTTTATAGAATTATATTTGTTTGCAGATGTTGGCAGCTATCAGCGAATAGTTATCAGCTATTTTGAAACAAAAAAAGACTTTTTATCCATAACAGCAAATGAACTGAACAACAGAAAATGCAAATGCTATTTATGGTCTCCTCACAACAATGATAAGAAAAATAAACTAAGCCAATATGGCATGTTTGTTAATACAGAGACACACATGTTAATGTGATCTCTGGTCTCCCACTCAGAGATGCAGGTCTCTGAGTGTCCAGCATTCAGACGGCTACTTGAGGACTCATGTGATAGAAAATGTGCTCACACAGATATGTAGACCCAAATACTGTCAATAAGATCTCTGCAATGTTCTGAAGACAGTTAAACTTGTCAGGTAGTGATGTCCAGCAGGTGAAAATGCAAGCTCCATGAACACGCACAGCTGTGGATTCCAGCTACTTCGACGTTATATGTATGATTTCTATATATTTCATGTCAGATAAAAACTTTGGTTGTAAGCTTCAGATAATTATTTAATAACAGCCAGACATTTTAAATGAGAATAAGAAAGTATTTCTTTGTGCCCCCCTTTCCCTGTTAATGCCCCACCTGGCCCCCTGGCAACACTTTGCTAGACCCGCCCCTGCACAGTTACCAGCTGTCAGCTACATAAAAAAGGATCCCGGCCGTCCGACTGCGGTCTGGAGTGCGGGGCCTCCCTGCTGCTGCGGAGTCGGGGCGGTCTGCCTCTCCCCACCGCAGGGAAAAGGGTAACACCACCTGGGTCTGGGTGCAGTTCCCCCCTCCAGGGGCAAGGGTACCTAGACCCGGTTCGTAGAGTACGCTTGGGGAGTGTGATCGTGTGTACAGCGCCTCTTTATGTCTGTCTCCACGTCGGTTGAGTGTGGAGTAAGTGCATATGAGAGCATGAGGGTGGGAATGGATGTTTGTGTCTGTGTGTGCCTGTATGTCTGTGTCTATATGTCAGGTTGGGTATCAGACGCCACCTCTCTGGGGACATCTCAGGCCCTCCAAGGTTTGGAGGCCTATCTCCACCCACCACCACATCCCCTGCCAGTGGCGGACTCCCTCAGGTGTCGGTGCGTTGGTGGTTCTTTGTGTCTGGGGGTGGGCGTCCAGGTACACACCGGCTCACTCCTTGGCGGCCGCTTATCGGGGCCTGGAGCCTGGGGCTCGCTCGGGCCACTTCGGAGGTGGGGTTCCCCCGGCCTCTCGGCCTGGGGCTCGGTCACTCAGGCACAGCTGGCTGCCGGCGGAGCTCACGGGCGCGTCACTGCAACTCCCCCTGGCTTCTGCTCCGCGGCTGCTGAGTGAGCCCTCATCTGGGACTCTCCTCAGCTCTTTCTGGGACAGTGGCGCGGCTGCCCCTCTGTGGGTCTTCCTTGGTCTCTTGTGTTCTGGGGGCCTCTGGATGTCTGGAGTTTTGATCTCCTCCATACCTGCTTTATGCCCTGGAGGATGGGGCTGTGGCCCCCCCACACCCTCTAGCAGATCATTACATGAAGGAACCTTTTAAAAAACAAGCGCGTCCATGCTCACAGGTGTGCACACGGGTGATCACACCCACAAACTACACCCTTTTTGGCTTACAGTGGGGCAAAAAAGTATTTAGTCAGCCACCAATTGTGCAAGTTCCCCCCCCCAAAATGATGACAGAGGTCAGTAATTTGCACCAGAGGTACACGTCAACTGTGAGAGACAGAATGTGAAAAAAAATCCATGAATTCACATGGTAGGATTTGTAAAGAATTTATTCTTAAAGTGGGAGATGAAGAAATGACTCCAGGGCCCAAATCATGGAGACAAACATCAATCCACACTTCACTTTGTTTCCTGTCTCTAAAGTGGGAATATTTCAGTGTGATGAACAAACGGCCTCCAACAAATGAAGCTGATTTCCTTTTCCTGTCTTTTCTCCAGCGGCCTCAGCTTCTTCCTCTTTCCCCTGTCTTCTTCTGCAGACGCTCCTCTGTAGCTTCAAGCTGTTTCTCTTTACAAGGAGAGCTACAAACCTTTGCATCCAGCCACAAACACCCCATGGGCTCCTCTGGATCATCACACTCAGCATTTTCACAATAAAAGCCTCGTATTTATGGCTGCTCCACCCAGACATGTGACAACATCCAAATGACTGGATCAAAGTGTTTGAATGATCTCAGCAGCTTTAAAACTATTGATATTTATACATTTACACTGATTTGGACTAAACTAACAAAACTATTGATTTGATCCAAACTCACATCATGCCAGAGGCTTTTATTTTGAAGGTAGGATCATTTTATGGTCTTCTTAGTTCATTTAAACACACAGTTGCTCCGCCTGACATTTTTGGCTTTTAGATCAAAACATCAAAGAATTTATTTTATTTGAATGAACTGAAAATAGATTCAAACTAAAAGCTTTTAGAGAATAAACTCCTACATGACCTCTGACCTTTGACCTGTATCTACAGCACTGACCTCTGACTTTCAGCTCCACCTTTCTCTTCAGCAGGATGTTTCCCTCCCTGCTGTAGACGGTGCAGGTGTAGGTCCTGTTGTCTCCATCTGTGGGGTATTTCAGGGTCAGACTGAGGTCTCCAGTTCTCAGCAGGTCTTCATTCCTCTTCGTTCGGTCTCTGTAAACCTGGTGCTGTTCTTCAGGCTGGTCAGAGCCGTTCTCATACACGTGGAGCTTCATGTAGTAGAACTCATATTTGTCCATCCACTCCACTTTAGCGTCTTCAGGCAGGTGAAGTGTGGTGTTGAAGGGCAGCTGGACAGACTCCACCCCTGAATCCACCTCCACCTGGGGGACTGAGAGGACAACAAAGCACAACATGAGCTTGGATGGAGACATTTGTGTTGACTCTAACAGGCTGAATGCTGCTGCTTCACTGGGAGCTCACTGTTAGATAGAAAGTGGTCAGTGTGAAGAGGAGACGCAGCAGAAAGATGAAGACTGACAGGAAGAAAGCAGTGAACAGACTGTTGGAGCTGCTGTTAGTGGGACAGGACTTTATTCAGTCTCTGAGGACCAGATTTGACTTGATGAAGCAGAGAAACACAGTCTGAGTGTTTCTGTCACACTCACTTCATCACACAGCTCAGTTTGACAACATGTGGAAGAATTTGATAGAAGCCTTCCTTTAGTAAAAGCACCAAGAAAACACCATGAAAACACCTCACTACACACAAAACTGCAGTACTGGCAAATTGTACATAAAGTATGAAAAGTCAAAGTACTTATTGTGCAGAAAAATGTTCCCATCAGTGTCTGTGGATCAATATTACTGCTGCACATGTTTAAGGCTGAGCTCATTTCAAATCCTTTCTATTGTGTTGAATCTGCAGTAATGCATCATATTCTATAAAATCATATGTTTGTAGTGGCTGTCCTGTGAGGACCATGTCTCTCTAAACAAACAGCTGTTAATGAGCTCACAAACACAGGCCTACAGCTGGATTTGAAAAAGTCCATTCAATAGAAAATCAACAGTCACAGCTGGATTCAAAGGCTTGAGCTCTGTGTGACATGGTTACCTGTCAGCATCTACAGGGGGATTCAAATATGAAGGAAACATGAAGGTGGTGCATTAGAAAAACTGCTGCTTTCAAGCAGAGCAACAAACTGTTTGAACTGATCCAACTTTATTAACACAGACAAAGATTTGTGCATCAGCTGCTGTTTGCTGCTATAGATATAATCCAGCTGATGTGGAGAACTACATGTGACACTGTGATGCAGCCATGAATCTGACTGATTTCTTTCCATTTTCAAAGGTTGATGCATCAGTTAAAGTCCTTAAAAAGCTCAGAAATAAAGAGACAGGTTGGTTACAGCAAAGAGAGGCACTGGCAGCCTTTAAGACACTAAACAAGAGAAACAGATCAGAGAACATCAGACTGAATAAGTGGAATAAAGTGAAACAGAGAACTAACGCTCCCTAAGAATGGAGCTGTCAGAGGAAGAGAGCAGCAAACTGAAAGTCTCTGTTAGCTGCAGAGCTCTGAAACTTCACACAGCTTTGGATGATAACATGGAGAAAGGATGTGGAGATGTTCACACTTCTGCTAGAAATCATCTTCTAGTTATTGTGACTCAGATATGACTGATCATAGATGAGGACCAAAGAAGGTTTTTACTGAGATTTGAGCTGACTTAGCTTAGCCTGTGTTTCAGCCACATGCTAAACAAACACATGTTCAGAAACTAGAAGATGTTACCTTTCAGATGAAGTCTCACACATGAACTTTGCTCCTACAGTTCATCTGCTGAAGCTTTTACATTTGGCTGGAAATCAAATAAAAACCAAAACAGCCACAAACATCAGACATGCTAACACTGTAACATTATTGGATGGAGCCACTGAGACTGAACAACCATCATGAGTCTGACCTCTGACCTGTATCTACAGCACTGACCTCTGACTTCCAGCTCCACCTTTCTCTTCAGCAGGATGTTTCCCTCCCTGCTGTAGACGGTACAGGTGTAGGTGGAGTTGTCTCCATCTGTGGGGTATTTCAGGGTCAGACTGAGGTCTCCAGTTTTCAGCAGGTCTTCATTCATCTTCGTTCGGTCTCTGTAAACCTGGTGCTGTTCTTCAGGCTGGTCAGAGCCGTTCTCATACACGTGGACCTTCCTGTCGTATCTGTTCTCCATCCACTCCACTTTAGCGTCTTCAGGCAGGTGAAGTGTGATGTTGAAGGGCAGCTGGACAGACTCCACCCCTGAATCCACCTCCACCTGGGGGACTGAGAAGACAAGTTTATTTGTATAGCACAATTCAACAACAAGGTGATTCAAAGTGCTTTACAGAGACATTAGAAACAAAAACAAATAAAAAGCATGATTTAAAATTGATTAAAACAAGCAAACAAACAAACAAACTAATTAACAAACAAACAAACAAACAAAACAGTATATAAAATCAAAACAGATAAAATCAGAACAGTAGATAAAATCAGTAGTTAAATGTAAGTTTTGAAATTTAAGCTTAAAAGTGTGGATTTGGTGCTTTATTCAAATGCAGCTGAGAACAGGTGAGTCTTCAACCTGGATTTAAATGAACTGAGTGTTTCAGCTGATCTGAGGCTTTCTGGGAGTTTGTTCCAGATATAAGGAGCATAAAAGCTGAATGCAGCTTCTCCGTGTCGGGTTCTGACTCTGGGAACTGATAAAAGACCGGATCCAGATGACCTGAGGGATCTGAAAGGTTCATACTGGGTCAGGAGGTCACTGATGTATTTTGATCCTAAACCATTCAGAGCTTTATAGACCAGCATCAGAACTTTAAAGTCTATCCTCTGACGGACAGGCAGCCAGTGTAAAGACCTCAGAGCTGGACTGATGTGGTCCACTTTTTTGGTCTTAGTGAGGACTCGAGCAGCAGAGTTCTGAATGAGCTGTAGTTGTCTGACTGATTTTTAGGTAGACCTGTAAAGATGCTGTTACAGTAATCAAGCCTACTAAAGATGAATGTAGAGCTGGGCGATATAAGATTTTTTCATATCACGATATGTTTTTTTCATTTCAGGCGATAACGATATCTATCACGATATAAGCCAAATAACTATATTTGTAAGATTTAAATGTGCCGTTGCTCACAAGTAAAATGTGAAATAATCAGCAGCTTGTTTTTATTTAAATATTTATTTCCCATAATAAGTTGAACAGGGTAGATGTACTTAAGGAACATGAGACTTTTTGAGACAAATAAAGGCAAATATTGCAAACTACACAAAAGGCAGCCGCTAAAGCGTTTAAGTTTCAACATAGAACAAACGAAACAGACTACTAAATTGTCAATTCCACTTAGAAACTGTTATGGATTCAAATATTGGGGATGGAGACAAGATGAAAAACCACAATAACAACACTGGTCCGGCCGGGTTAAGTCAAACGATGATTTTAATGATCACACGCGTGGGAGATGGACACCGTACGCAGACAGCATCAGACATCAAAATGGTGGAGCATTGCTCAAACTCTTATAGTCTCTAGTGGCCCCCACCTAATCACAAAAGCCTAAACATTCAGATTCTCTCTCACACGGCGCCTAAGCTACGACCTTGGCTCCCTGTTTATCTGCTCCTGCTGAGATGGGGCAGGAAACTCCAGTATGTTCTGTTCTCTTCTTAATCAGACAAATAAGACGATGACTTTCTGCGAACAGTATTTCTTATAACTCAGCTGTATAATGCATCATAAAACAATATCATTCATTCACAATAAATCAGCAGTCTAATGTAATGCAAATCAGTTTAACAAATGCAATAGTTATCAGCTTCTTCTAATTCAGGAGAATAATGCAAACTACAACTACATAATAATTCACAATCTTTAATTGGGGGTCTAACATGGCATAAAATAATATTATAATCCAACAAAACAAAATATTAATTCTAAAAATAAATCTTAGTTTGTTTTACAGAAGAACAGACAAAATTGACTAACTTTTGTCAATATCAAATAAACTGAGAACTAAAAGGAAATTCTCAATCTCTCCTTGTTGTATAGCTTAGCTTTTCAAACAGTTTTAACAGTTACTTTAGTCTGACAAAAGCCGAATGACGAATTAGCGCTTCCAGTCAGAGACTGAGGCTACGTCCACACGTACACGGGTATTTTTGAAAACGGAGATTTTCCGTTTTCGTTTTAAAAAATAATCCCGTCCACACATAAAGGCAGAAATGAAGGAAAACGCTGCTATGAACATGCCAAAGCAGCAGGTGGCGCTAGATTCCTAACCGTGCAGAAATGTTGGCCAATCAGAAGTCTAGAAGCCTCTGTGGGAAAAAGTAAACAAAGCTGGGGCATACAAGCAGAACCGAGTCGTATGTGTGGAGGGACAGTAACTGTGTGTGTATGTAAGCATTTAAACACTGCAGAGAGTAGAATTAACAGCAACAGTATTGTAGAAATTCATTTCACCGAAACAATAACGTGGCGCACAGTGTGACGTCAAAAAATGCGCACACCTTTGATGCTGCGTTTTCTCCGTTTTTCTAGTCCACACGTAAATGCAAAAACGGAATTTTCAAAAATATCCACCCTGGCCGGAGTTTTTAAAAATCTTCGTTTTCAGTGACCAAAAACGCCGTTTACGTGTGGACGAAAGGTGAGCATGCACCGGTTTATTGTATTTCCAGACTTACTTGCGGCACAATTTACAGTGAACGCTACTCTGTTTTTTGTCAGACTTGAAATAGCCGAAATACCTTCACACTACGGAACTTCTATGGCTCTTCCGTTCGACAATCTCTCCGGCATTGGAACCATCATCTGTTTTCTCTTCGGTAACCTTCGGTCACGCTCGGTTGATTTTTCTAGTCGGCACACTCATTTCCTCCATTACCCGGGCGGTACGGTGGCTGGCTGCTTCCCAAACAAATACACATGTGCGGCTTGGCACTTGTGCTGTACGTAACAAGTCACGTGACGTGACGCTGCGGCTGTGATTGGTTCGGCTCTGCGCTACTTAATTTGGATTGGCTGTTCTTTTTTTTCTTTTTTCTTTTTTAAGAGGACAAGGGCGGCGAGGTCTATCGCAATAGTTTAATTTTTCTATCGAGAAAAAGTTATATCGCAATACATATCGTTATCGTTCTATCGCCCAGCTCTAGATGAATGCATGGACTAGTTTTTCCAGGTCCTGTTGAGACATCAGATCTTTTATCCTTGAAATATTCTTGAGGTGATAGTAAGCTGATTTTGTTATTGTCTTAATGTGTTTTTCTAAGTTTAAGTCTGCATCCATCACTACACCCAAATTTCTCGCCTGGTTGGTGGTTTTTAGGTGTATAAATTGAAGTTCTCTGGTGACCTGTAATCGTTTGTCTTTGGCACCAAAGACTATTACTTCAGTTTTGTTTTTGTTTAGCTGGAGAAAATTGTGGCACAACCAGTCATTGATTTCCTCAATGCATTTACCAAGAGCCTGTACAGGGCCTCGGTCTCCTGGTGACATTGTGATATATATTTGTGTGTCATCTGCATAGCTGTGATAGTTTATTTTGTTGTTGTTTATAATCTGTGCCAGTGGGAGCATGTAAATGTTAAACAGAGGGGGTCCCAAGATGGAACCTTGGGGAACTCCACATGTGATACTTGTCTGCTCAGATGTGAAGTTACCTATTGATACAAAGTATTTCCTCTTTTCTAAGTATGTTTTGAACCAGTTTAGTACAGTTCCTGAAAGACCTGCCCAGTTCTCCAGTCGTTTGAGTAATATGTTGTGGTCAACTGTATCAAATGCTGCACTGAGATCCAGTAAAACTAAGACTGACATTTTTCCACTGTCTGTGTTCAGACATATGTCATTAAACACTTTGGTCAGAGCGGTTTCAGTGCTGTGGTTCTGTCTAAAACCTGACTGGAAGGCATCATAGCAGTTATTCTGTTTTAAGAAGTAATTGAGCTGTTGAGAAACTGCTTTTTCAATAATCTTACTTAAAAATGGGAGATTTGAGATCGGCCTGTAGTTGTTCATTTGTGTCTTGTCAAGATTGTCCTTTTTCAGTATAGGTTTTATTACAGCAGCTTTTAGTGGTTCTGGAAACACACCTGATATTAAAGAAAAGTTGACGATCTGTAACTGGTCTGACTCTAAAGTCTTTGAGACCTTTTTGAAAAAACTTGTTGGAAGGACATCTAAACAGCAAGAGGAGGAGTTCAGTTGACCTAAGACGTCCTCCAGGTCTTTGCTGTTAATAGGGTCAAACTGTTTCATGGTGTTTAAACAGTTTTTCGGTGGACACAGTAAATAGTCTGGATCTGCTGTTGATGTACCAATTGCTTGTCTAATCTTTTGGATTTTGTCTGTGAAGAATTTGGCAAAGTCATTGCAGGCCATGGTTGAATGAAGTTCAGCTGCCACTGACACAGGAGGGTTTGTTAGCCTGTCAACTGTAGAAAATAAGACCCGAGCATTATGGCTGTTTTTAGTGATGATGTCAGAGAAGTAGGACCTTCTTGCACTCCTCAGTTGTAAATTATAATTGTGAAGTTTCTCTTTATAGATGTCATAATGAACCTGGAGGTTTGTTTTTCTCCATCTGCGCTCAGCTTTCCTACACTCTCTTTTTTCATTTTTCACCAGTGTGGAGTTTCTCCATGGAGACTTTTTCCTTCCAGAGATAACCTTCACCTTAATGGGAGCAATAGTGTCCATTACATTTAACATGTTAGCATTGAAGCTATTGATGAGCTCATTGACTGAACCTCTGGACAGGTCAGGTGTTAATGGGAAGACCTGGTTAAAAATTGCACTACTGTGTTCAGTTATACACCGTTTTGTGATCACTGTTGTTGATATATTTATGTGGGCTGAGATTTTACTTTCAAAGAAAACACAGTAATGATCAGACAGGCCCACATCAGACACAGTAACCTTCGAAATGCTCAGGCCCTTGGAGATCAGTAGGTCAAGAGTGTGTCCTCTATTATGTGTGGCCTCTGTTACATGCTGAGTCAGCCCAAAGTTGCCCAGAGTGTTACTCAGGTCTTTAGTCCCTTTGTCCTGAGGGTTGTCCACATGGATGTTAAAATCCCCAACAATAATTACACAGTCGAAATCAACACAGATCACAGACAGCAGTTCACTGAGGTCATTAAAAAAGTTTGTGCAGTATTTGGGAGGCCTGTAAACATTAAGAAACACAACTTTGGATGGGGCCTTCAGCTGTAAAGCCACATATTCAAAAGACTGAAAACTTCCAGGAGATAGCTGCTTACATTGAAATGATTCATTAAATAAGACAGCGACCCCCCCTCCTCTCCTGCTCACCCTGACCTCACTGATAAAACTGTAGTTAGGAGGGGTCGTCTCGATGAGAACAGCTCCACTGTTACTTTGGTCCAACCAAGTTTCAGTTAAAAACATAAAATCAAGGCTGTGCTCAGTGATTAAATCATTAATTAAAAATGTTTTCCCAGCTAAAGCTCTAACGTTTAATAAAGCAAACTTAAGTGTTTTAGAGGTATTACTTGTCCCCTCATGTTTGGGAGCAGTCTGTGGCACACAAGGTATGTTTACTATGTTTAAAGATCTTTTAGAGTGCAGCTCTCTGTGTTTTGACCAGGCCACATGTCTCCTTCTGTCACCTGAAAGTACAGAGATTTTAAAACCTTCTAGTAAACAGGGTCCCAGCTTCTCCTGGGAAAAGTCACCACTGCCATAATCCTCGCAGCCCAGACCCTTCACACATCACACATCAGACTGCGGAGACAGGGCATGAAGGTGGTAAGGAGGAACTAAGGGGGGCGAGGCTGGGCAATGTGACTTCGATTGCTCTGTTGAGGGTGGGGCTCGATGGCGAACCTTTGGCCGCTCTGGTGGGGGGTTTATGGGGGACAAAAAGGGATTGGGCCCGGGGGTAGATCTGAGCCCAGCATTGACCCGCTCCATCATCTCCTCAGTGCTCAGTGAATTTCAGGTGTGGGGAGGAGGGAGAAAGGGAGGCGGAGGAGGGTGATGGGGGTGATGGCCTGTCAGGGGTTTGGGGGACTGGGGAAGATCGTGGTCCCTGGTCCTGGTCGTTGGTGTTGTTGAGAGAGTTGGAGGCAAATAGGGACCCCTCTTCTTGCCTCAGATGTCTCTCCTTTCTGAGGCTCTTCCTCAGATGCCTTAGATGTCTCTCCTTTCTGAGGCTCTTCCCAGGTGGGGGCAGATGGAGCTCCTCCTCAAGGTTTCTGCTGGGCTTTGTCTGTTCTTGGAGTACTGTTTGTTCCTCTTTATGAGATAACTCCTCGTTTATCTCAGCCTTGGCACCAAGCACAGATGGATAACGTATGGAATAAAACAAGTTGGAGGTGAACAGTTTCACCCCTGACTTGTTAAAATTAAATCCATTTGCTTTAAACAGATGCCTGCGTTCCCAAAAAATATTAAAGTTGTTGATAAAATGCACTGAGTGGTCAGCACATGCTGATATAAGCCATTTATTCAGTGTAAACAACCTGCTGAGTCTCACGTCTCCTCCTCTGACCGGCGGTACAGGTCCACTGATGAATACAGCTGCATTCAGAGAGTTTACAGTATTTAATAATCCAGTAAAGTCCCGTTTCAGAACCTCCGACTGTTGTTTGGACACATCGTTTGACCCTGTATGCAGAACAATGTTTGTCACAGTTGGATATTCATCTGCAATTTGAAGAATTCTCTCCTTCAGGTTGTTGACCATATCGTTAGGAAAGCAGAGGACTTTAGTGTTCTTACCGCACATCCTTTGTACATCCTTTACGGCAGAGTCACCCACAATCAGAGTTTCAGGCCTAGCCTTGAGCTTTCCCTGTGGCCTTTTACTTTTCAAAAGATTTTCGGACCTTACTTCGCTACTTTTAGATGGATGGTTGTCCGATATAGCTCCAGGGTCCTTTGATAGTGGAGCAAATCTGTTGTGCAGTTTCACATTCAAATTCAAATTCAAAATTCAAATTCAAATTTTTATTTGTCACGTACACAGTCATACACAGTACGATATGCAGTGAAATGCTTAGACAACTGCTCGTGACCTAAAGAAAACAAAAAAGGAAAAGGCTATGAATAAGATAGGAAATAAATATGAAAAATTAAAAAGGGTAAATTTAACTAGGAAGGAATAAAATATAAATTAAGGTCAAAAATGAAATAACTGTACAACACAAATTAGAATGAAGGGTAAATTTAACTGGGAAAGAGTAAGATAAAATATATAAATTAAAGTTGAAAATAAAATAACTGTACAACAAAATACACAGTATAGAACTATATAAGAATGTATGAAGAAATATAAATAAATAAATATATACACAATAACAGCAGCTGTGTGTGGTGTGATTGAGAGACCGTATCGCCTGCGGGAGGAAGCTCCTCCTCAGTCTCTCTGTGTTGGTCTTCAGGGAGCGGAATCGCTTTCCTGACCTCAACAGAGAGAACAGTCTGTTGTTGGGATGGCTGAGGTCCTTCACCATCTTCCTGGCCTTGGTCCAGCACCGCCTGCTGTAGATTGAGTGCAGGTCAGGGAGCTCGGAGCGGATGGTGCGCTCAGCTGACCGCACAACCCTCTGTAGAGCTCGTCTGTCCTGCATGGTGCTGTTCCCAAACCAGGTTAAGATGTTTCCCGTCAGGATGCTCTCTATGGTGCACGAGTAAAAGTTCCTGAGCACCTTGGAGGGCAGTTGGAACTCTCTCAAGCGTCTGAGGTGGTAGAGACGCTGACGGGCCTTTTTCACCACGGAGTTGATGTGACAGGACCATGACAGGTCCTGCGTGATGTGAACTCCGAGGTATTTGAAGCTGTCCACTCTCTCCACTGGGCACTCGTTGATGACAGGGGTCTGGTAGTTCCTCTCCTGCTTAGTGCTGAAGTCCACTATCAGCTCCTTTGTCTTACTGACATTTAGAAGGAGGTTGTTCCTCTGGCACCAGTTCTCCAGATTCCTAATCTCCTTCAGGTAGGCCGTCTCGTTGTTATCAGAGATCAGGCCCACCACGACGGTGTCGTCAGCAAACTTGATGATGGTGGTGGAGCTGGTAGTGGCCACGCAGTCATATGTGTACAGAGAGTACAGCAGGGGGCTCAGAACACACCCCTGGGGGGCTCCAGTGCTGAGAGTGGTGGAGGCTGAGACATGTCCGCCCATCCTTACTGCCTGTGGTCTGCCAGTTAGGAAGTTGGAGATCCACTGACACATAGATGAGCTGAGTCCCAGATGCTCCAGCTTGGTGGTGAGTGTGGAGGGAGTTATGGTATTAAATGCAGAGCTGTAGTCGATGAAGAGCATTTTAACATAATTCCCCCTTCTAGTGTCCAAGTGAGTGAGTGATGTGCGGAGGAGATGAGAGATGGCATCGTCTGTGGAACGATTTGGATGGTAAGCGAACTGTAGTGGGTCCAGTGTGTCTGGTAGTGAAGAAATGATGAAGTCTCTGACCAGGCGTTCAAAACACTTCAACACAAAACATTCAGTTGTTTTGGAGGTTTGTTGTTAACCTTCCTATTCACGGTTGTCCAGTCCTGTTTCCTCTCGTATACAGGGGTAGAAGAGCTTCTCTGTCTCGTAGGAAGTGAAGGCCAGTCGGTTTCAGAGATTTCAGCTCGCTGTGCTCTGCCTGTAATACGTCCTCCCCCTTCCAGGAGACATGATTTATGTCTTGGTTTTGCACCAAGACAGTCCAAGGGGGATTATCGCTTGAGGATTTATAATAATGCACAGTCTACTTTCTTGGTCATGTTATTTGTGCTCCTTAGCTGTGTACTAGCTTGCTCATCGCCATTGTTTTGAATCAAAGGCAAGGTTGTTTCATTTCCACACAGTCCATTTACCTCCACGTTTACTTCTAAGCGATGAATTTTTGTCTCCAGTACTGCAATCTTCTGCAGGAGGCTGTGGTAGTCATCTGTGGAGAGGGAAGGCATCTTGTTGCTAGTTAGCCTAGCGGTTAGCACCTTTCCAGGCTATTGAGGCTGTTCAGTGCCCAGACGCTGTAATCAGGCTTAAGCTGTGTCTAGGCCACAGACACACGGAGCGCTGAAGATAAGGTAACTATAAAAATGTTGCTGTTTCTGTTAAGAACACTTTAGTACTAATGATCTATAAGTGTCCAGAAGCTATCGCAGGTAAGCTCATACAGAAAAAAAGGGAAAAAATCAGCATAAAAATAAAAACAAATCAATAAAAGAAGCAAAGCATTTAGAGAGCAAAGAGATGAAGCGTCCACACTCACAAAGGGTAGTTAGGAGGGGTACTTTGACTTTTCATACTTTATGAAAAGTCAAAGTACTTATTGTGCAGAAAAATGTTCCCATCAGTGTCTGTGGATCAATATTACTGCTGCACATGTTTAAGGCTGAGCTCATTTCAAATCCTTTCTATTGTGTTGAATCTGCAGTAATGCATCATATTCTATAAAATCATATGTTTGTAGTGGCTGTCCTGTGAGGGCCACGTCTCTCTAAACAAACAGCTGTTAATGAGCTCACAAACACAGGCCTACAGCTGGATTTGAAAAAGTCCATTCAATAGAAAATCAACAGTCACAGCTGGATTCAAAGGCTTGAGCTCTGTGTGACATGGTTACCTGTCAGCATCTACAGGGGGATTCAAATATGAAGGAAACATGAAGGTGGTGCATTAGAAAAACTGCTGCTTTCAAGTGCAGAGCAACAAACTGTTTGAACTGATCCAACTTTATTCACACAGACAAAGATTTGTGCATCAGCTGCTGTTTGCTGCTATAGATATAATCCAGCTGATGTGGAGAACTACATGTGACACTTTGATGCAGCCATGAATCTGACTGATTTCTTTCCATTTTCAAAGGTTGATGCATCAGTTAAAGTCCTTAAAAAGCTCAGAAATAAAGAGAAAGGTTGGTTAAAGCAAAGAGAGGCACTGGCAGCATTTAAAACACTAAACAAGAGAAACAGATCAGAGAACATCAGACTGAATAAGTGGAATAAAGTGAAACAGAGAACTAACGCTCCCTAAGAATGGAGCTGTCAGAGGAAGAGAGCAGCAAACTGAAAGTCTCTGTTAGCTGCAGAGCTCTGAAACTTCACACAGCTTTGGATGATAACATGGAGAAAGGATGTGGAGATGTTCACACTTCTGCTAGAAATCATCTTCTAGTTATTGTGACTCAGATATGACTGATTATAGATGAGGACCAAAGAAGGTTGTTACTGAGATTTGAGCTGACTTAGCTTAGCCTGTGTTTCAGCCACATGCTAAACAAACACATGTTCAGAAACTAGAAGATGTTACCTTTCAGATGAAGTCTCACACATGAACTTTGCTCCTACAGTTCATCTGCTGAAGCTTTTACATTTGGCTGGAAATCAAATAAAAACCAAAACAGCCACAAACATCAGACATGCTAACACTGTGACATTATTGGATGGAGCCCACTGAGACTGAACCACCATCATGAGTCTGACCTCTGACCTGTATCTACAGCACTGACCTCTGACTTTAAGCTCCACTTGTTTCTTCATCAGGATGTTTCCCTCCCTGGTGTAGACGGTGCAGGTGTAGGTGGTGTTGTCTCCATCTGTGGGGTGTTTCAGGGTCAGACTGAGGTCTCCAGGTTCCAGCAAGTTTCTCTTCATCTTTGTTCGGTTCTTGTATTTATCGTCCTGTTCTTCAGGCTGGTCAGAGCCGTTCTCATACACGTGGACCTTCCTGTTGTTTGCATCCTTCCACTCCACTTTAGCATCTTTAGGCAGACAAACTGTGGTTTTGCAGATCAGCTGGACAGACTCCACCCCTGAATCCACCCCCACCCAGGGGACTGAGAGGACAACAAAGCATAACATGAGCTGCAGTAAAGGTTACTAATGGTCTCCTTATCACCTGTTACAGAGGACGTATTCCTGTGCTTGTCCTGTTAGACCTCAGTGTAGACCACAACATTTTACTGCAAACACTAGAAAACAACAGTTATTAAAGGGAATTTACTGCAGTGGTTTGAATCACATCTGATAGATTCCAGTTTATTTATGTAAATTAGGAGTTTTCTTCATATAGAAAACTTTGGCATGGACTTTGTTGGATTATAATATTATTCTTGTGCCATGTTAGATCCCTAATTAAAGATTGTGAATTATTATGTAGTTTTAGTTTGCATTATTCTCCTGAATTAGAAGAAGCTGATAACTATTGCATTTGTTAAACTGATTTGCATTACATTAGACTGCTGATTTATTGTGAATGAATGATGTTGTTTTATGATGCATTATACTGCTAAGTTATAAGAAATACTGTTCGCAGAAAGTCATCGTCTTATTTGTCTGATTAGAAGAGAACAGAACATACTGGAGTTTCCTGCTCCATCTCAGCAAGAGCAGATAAACCGGGAGCCAAGGTCGTAGCTTAGGCGCCGTGTGAGAGAGAGTGTGAATGTTTAGGCTTTTATGATAAGGTGGGGGCACCAGAGGCTATAAGAGTTTGATCAATGCTCCACCATTTTGAGATCTGATGCTGTCTGCGTACAGTGTTTATCTCCCACGCGTGTGATCATTAAAATCATTGTTTGACTGAACACGACCGGACCAGTGTTGTTCTTTTGGTTTTTCATCTTGTCTCCATCCCCAATATTTGAATCCGTAACAGCTGGGGGCTCGTCTGTGGTATTGGGGTGGAAGGTTTGGACGGTCCGAGGTTGTCGAATGGACAGGCACAAGCCAGTGGTCTGACGTGAGTGGGCATAAGCCGGCTTATACAAAGGTAAGGCACTACCTGTTGAATCTATTTCCGAAGTGTGCCAAATTGGACATGACAAAATTAAAGTCTACTCACTGAAGTTGCTGGTGGATGTCTGTTTTGATTTTGATGAAAAAATCTCATGAGTTAAAGCAGTTGGACTGCTGAGTGAATTACAGTACTGAGAGCCAGTTAAGAAATGAATGAAATGAATGCAGGAACAGGCTGCTAAGAAGTTGAGTTAGAGTCTCAAGTAGTTTGGTAGGGAATTGGTCATGTTGTTGGTTAAAGTCCAAATTGGTTATAAGTGTGAACCTGTGTAATTATAAGTGGGGGAAACGGCTCCATTGACCTCTAGGTTGCACTTGCCTCAGTCAGACTCTTATTTTAGGGTGTTGACTGTTGTTTCAAAGTGTTATAAATTATTATAGGACGTCAGTCGGAAACTGCTAAGAAGCGCATAGGTTACGCTTAATTAGGTTACGCTCCCTCCTGGCCGTGGATGCGCAGTCTTGACCTGTCGGCGAACAGGGTTAGTTCAGTTTGGCTTAACTGTGGGGTACAGGGCATCCTGGAATAAGGTAGGAGTTAGAGTCTCCTCACCGTCTGAAACGGTGTTTTGTGCTTTTTTGGACACAGTTAAATTGAGTTAGGGACTTTAGAGATTAGGCCAGAAACTGTAGAAACAGATACTGGGTAAGTGGCAGTAAAAAAAGTGGAGGTTAAATTTGTCGAAATTTGTTAGGCGCTAAAGCTGTCGGGCCTGTCAGTGTTTGTAAATATATAAGACGTCGTTGTAATATAAAATAATAGAGCTTTGGGTGAGCTGGCTGTGAGACTGTGTATGACGTGAAGCTGCAGTACTGCGAGCTATTTTTAGACTGTGTGTAAACATTCTGCTGTGACGCGCATGTAGCAAGTACATAAGCTAAAATAATTTAAGTTGGTTATGAATAGTTGGGCTAATTCAGAAGATATCAGATTCGGCTCTAGGAGGTGAGTGAAGTACAATAAACGTACAACCACAGATATTGTGATTACAATTGTTATTTATAGTGAAAATAAAGTGCAATTACCAAACACCAATATTTACAAAATCTGCAGACAAGGAAAAAATAAAACAATTCAAGCTTGTAAAATATCCGCTGCACGGCAGTGCAGGAACCTCGTCCAACCTCTGGCAACAATGTCCATAAAGTTTATTTCATGAGTGATATAAGTCCAACGCGTATGACAGTCTAGACAGGTTGAAATTTGAAGTAGGATGATCAGCACTAAGATTCCAAAGCTGAAATCTCAGAAGTGAGATTTAGGGGACTAAACCAAGAGGGGAGAGTGTAGGCCGCAGCAGCCTCCTACCAGACCGCAGGAAGTTGTAGCTGGGGTTCTGGCTCGTTGGGCCTAGCTCGCCATCCAAAGTAGTGGTGTCGCTGTGGTCTCTCCAGGGCACCACTAGCCTGCACTATAATCACAAAACCACTATTAGCAAAATTCATCTAAACTTCCCAAGCTAGCTTTAGTTCCAGTGTACACATAAAATCCATGAGAAAATACAACAAATACATATCCAACCATTGTAATGAATTAAAACAAATGACAATCTCAAATAACAAAACTACAGCCACATAAAGTGAGAGCAGTAGTAATACAGTAAGCCTCAGCCATCCCATCAGCTAATAGCACTGGCATACTGTTACAGGTTACAAATACAAACAAACATTCAGACTCACTCACCATTCACTACGTGCGATGTCACATACGAGCCCCACGCATCTACCCACGGCGGTATCAAAATACTGTTGAACGCAATCCACAATTAATTCAAAACAAGTCAAGATAGTAAACAGCGAAAAGCGCTCGCCCCACGTACCTGTTGCTTCCATCCGCTAACGCCTCTCCCCCGCGTCGTTTCGAGGCGACAACCCGGAAGGCATATATCGGTGCCTCGCGAATGTGATTGGTCACAACAGGCATGTGCAGCCTCGCGGCATGGCGTGCGTCATGACGCACGATGCCTTCACGGACACGCTCCGGTTGGAATTTAAGATTCCAATTTAGTTATAGACGCAGTTCTTTTTATTTTTATGTGGGTTACATCCTCCCCGCCTTAACCATGCACGTCCCGTCGCATGTTAAACGCTAGACAACGTGAACAGACGAAGGACGGCTAGCATTATGGCCCAATGCATCGGAAAGACTATGCAACATCGTTTGGACAACGGAAACCAGAGGATTACCACGAGTGAAATAGTGAAGTCGATCAGGTGGTGCTCTTTGTCGTTGTGAACGTCTTAGCCCGTCACCTATGTCGGTGTCCTGTTCAATAACACTAGACTCTTCAGGAGAATCTTCAACAGCAACGACAGGAATGTTGACAAGTATGTCTCCACTTCCAGGTAAGTTTTCAGGCAAGCTATTTCTATCTTCAGGGTGACTTTCAATAAGTTCAAGCAAAATGTCTTCCACATCAGAGTCAGATTGCCCACCACCAGACTCCACTGCTGGAGGAAGAACACTGGACACAGAGGCTGGTTCCCCTTGCACTTCCACTTCAACTGAAGGATCCAAAATCAGTGGTCCTAGGCTCCCACCGTCAGATGAATCTGGAAAATGATTCTGTTTTTCCACAGTGAAGTGCAACGTTGGAGGATTAACATATAATGAAACCAAGCTTCCTGTATCCTCATCCTCAACCAGAGGTTCTGTGAAGGAATTTAAATCCGGGTTCTGCTGCCGAGTTCTTGGCCTGTGAGGAAGCGATTGCTCTGGTGATTCCAAGTTAACCTCACTGCCCGTGAGGAGGCCGCATGGAAGGAGGAGGTCGCGGTGAAGGGTCCGCATAGGTCCATCGCTGTTCTCAGGTTTTACCTTGTAGACCGGGAGGTCCCCAGCCCGATGGACAACCACATAAACTTCTTCCTCCCATTTATCTGAAAGTTTATGCTTCCCTCGAAGGCGGACATTCCTCACAAGCACACGATCACCTGGTTCCAATGCTGATGGTATCACACGATTGTCAAAGCGTTTCTTATTTCGGTCGGCAGCCTTTGTAGCGTTACTGGAGGCAATACTGAAACTTTCCTCCAATCTCGATTTGAGTGACTTAATGTACTGTGAGTGACTCTTTTGCTGGGATTCCCGCAGTGGCAGATTGAACGCCAGGTCCACAGGTAGACGAGGTGTTCTACCGAACATGAGTTCGTAAGGAGTAAACCCTGTAACCTCGTTCCTGGTACAATTATAGGCGTGAACCAGCGGTTTCACATGCTCTTTCCACCTTGTTTTTTGTTTTGTCTCCAAGGTCCCCAACATTGCCAGCAACGTCCTGTTAAATCGCTCCACTGGATTTCCCCTCGGATGGTAAGGGGTTGTACGGCTCTTCTGAATGCCTGCAAACTCACACAATTCTTTTACTAGTCTTGACTCAAAATCTTGCCCTTGGTCGGTATGAATTCGCTCAGGAATGCCATAATAAATGATATAATTCTCCCATAAACACTTCGCCACAGTTCTTGCCTTTTGATTGGGTGTTGGAATGGCAACAGCGAATTTAGTGAAATGGTCAGTCAGGACTAAGATATCACGAGTGCCACTAGTGTCAGGCTCAAGAGCAAGAAAATCCATACACAAAAGCTCAAGGGGTCGAGATGTTTTTATGCTGACAAGTGGAGCAGCTTTTTCCGGCAGGGCTTTTCGGCGCACACAGCGGCCACAAGTCTTAATCTTCTGCTCAACATCCTTTGCCATTTTAGGCCAGTAGAATCTCGTACGGACAAGGTCAAGTGTACGTTCAATCCCCATATGGCCCATATCCTCATGGAGGCTTTTCAGGACTGATGGCCGCAACTCCTCTGGAAGGACAAGCTGATATAAAAGGTCTCCATTGTCCCGTCTCCTCCTGTACAGGACTCCATCCACCAGCTCCAACCTGGACCATTCTCTGAGCAGGAACGGAAGTTCAGGGAGCTCAGCTCTAGCTGTTGGTGGAACCCTGTTCCCCGTCTCAAGCTGGTGAATAAGCTCTCGAATGCAGGGATCTGAGTGTTGTTTCTCTTTGATGTTAAGAGTAGAAACGACAGGCAGCTGATGACAGTCCTCGGAACAGTAACTGTCAGGGATGGTATCCATTTGAACTGACAAAGACTCGACAAGTGTGAAGCCAACCTCACTGCAGTCACCCGGCCGTGTGGCTCTGACCAAATGACTTTGGCAGATTGCTCTCACAGTCTCTTCTGGAAGGACATCAGAATCAGCTGTGTGTTGAGAAATGAACTGACGAATGAGTTCATGGTCATTAGAAACTTCATCACTGGAGCAGGAGTAAGGTCGCCGCGAAAGCGCATCAGCGTCACAATTCTGTTTGCCAGCTCTGTACAGAAGTTTAAAGGAGTACGTTGACAATGCAGCCAACCAACGGTGTCCAGTAGCGTCCAGTTTAGCTGTTGTCAAAACGTAGGTCAGTGGATTACTGTCCGTCACCACTGTAAAATCTGCCCCGTACAGGTAATCTTGGAATTTCTCGGTCACACTCCACTTAAGGGCGAGGAATTCCAGCTTGTGGGCTGCATAACGGCTCTCACTCTGCGACAATCCGCGGCTAGCATAAGCTATGACCCGGAGTTTCTCCTCTTGCTCTTGATACAACACTGCTCCAAGTCCGGTCACACTCGCATCGGTGTGCAGAATGTATGAACGAGACGGGTCTGCAAACCCAAGAACCGGAGCAGTTGTAAGCTTCTCAATCAAGGTTTCAAATGCAACTTGACATTTGGTATCCCACCTCTCCCCAAAGGGTTGGTTTGGCCTGTAGGTGGGTATCTTGTGAGCTTTCAGGGTCTTTGATCTTTGAACTGGAGAATATCCACGAGTCAGGTCATTGAGAGGTTTGGCAATGACGGAATAGTCTTTTATAAACCGGCGGTAATAACCAGCGAAACCCAGAAAAGATCTTAATTGTTTCAGAGTCTGGGGAACCGGCCATGTCTTGATGGTCTCTATCTTCTCAGGATCTGTTTGAACTCCTTCCTCAGAGACAATATGACCCAAGTACTTTACAGACTTTTGGAAGAATCGACATTTCTCCGGTGCCAGTTTCAGCCCATATTCCTTCAACCGGTTCAGGACTCTCAGCAGCCTTCGTTCGTGTTCCTCAAGAGTGTCCGAATAGATGATTAAGTCATCCAGGAAAACGAGCACTTCCTTTAGGTGAAGGTCCCCCATGCATCGCTCCATCAAGCGCTGAAAGGTGCTTGGGGCGTTGGTAACACCTTGAGGCATTTGGTTAAACTCCCAGAACCCAAGAGGAGTCACAAAAGCAGTCTTTGCCTTGTCTTCCTCCTCCATCTGGATCTGGTAGTAACCGGACTTCAGGTCGAGCACTGAAAACCACTTAGAACCAGTGAGTGCTGAAAAGGATTCCTCCAAATTAGGTAAGGGGTATGCATCCTTGATGGTTTGAAGGTTTAGTTTCCGGTAGTCTATGCACAGCCGGACCTCACCGTTCTTCTTCCTGACCACCACGATAGGCGAAGCAAAAGGAGACGATGATTCCCTTATAATGCCGGCTTCCAGGAGCTCACGCAGGTGACGGCGGACAGCTTCGAAATCTTGTGGATGGATTGGCCGGGCACGTTGCTTGAATGGTGTATTGTCATGGAGTGGAATATGATGTTTGACAGCTGATGTACATCCAAAATCCAAGTCATGATGCGAAAAGACCTCCAAGATGTCATTCAGCTTGCCTATGACTCGCGTCCTCCATTCAGGTGACAGTGGAGAATCACCAAAATCAAAGTTCAGGCTGGTGGTAGTGTTCCTGACTGGAAGATGGGTCACGCGATGTTCAGACAAGATGCAGTGGTAGGTTTCCAAATCCGCAATGACACTGTGAGGTGGAATGAAGGTATCTTGCTCCGACTCATTTGTAATAACCACAGGAACCTTGTATGGAGAAAGAGCTGGGAAGTTGATGAGACAACTGCTGACACACAACCCCCCAGGTAAGGTGGAAGCAGGATGCTGTAGGAGAACACTCTGGCTAAACAACGGGGTGGAAACTTTGGCAGAGCCCTGGATGACAATAGTGCGGCCGGCCGGAACACGCACTGGAGCTTTGCTTAGTAGCCTCACATTTCCAATGCTGCCATTCTCCTTCTGCTTGTGTGACAGCTGTAGTGTTTTCAACACCGCTCTGTACCCATGAGTGCTAGGCTGATAGCTCGGATGCTGGTTAAGATGCTGTTCATACAGGGGTTCCAGGGTGTTCATCCCAATTAGCACAGTAGCGGGGACGTCAGGGTGTACGTCCGGAACAACTAGAGCCAATGTTGTTACTTCATATTCTTCACCAACAAAATCTCTGGGGAACTTGACGGAAACCTGAATGTATCCAAGATATGGAATGGTTTGACCCGCAGCACCTTCCACCTGGAGAAGATCATGGAGTGGTTGAATTTGTTGGTCATGAAGATGATTGTTGTAAAAGGATACAGGTATTGTAGTAACCTGTGATCCTGTATCAAGCAGGCATTTCTGTGGATGGCCTGCTAGGGTCACCTCTGTTGTGCATCTTGACCCAACTAACCCATGAGGTAACATTGTAGTTGCCTTCGGACAAGTGTGTAGGTCTACACAGTGAACAATTTCCTCCTTGTTCCTTTCCTCCTTTGCGGGACAATGTGGGTCCTGCACAGTTCCTGTACGTCCCATTACAGAAACTGTATCTAGTTTAAATGTCCAGTTGATGAATTCCGCTTCTGCCATTTTGGTTTCCTTTCACTGAACTGTTTGCGTTTTGTATTGACCAATGCAGGATTGGGTCTGTTCTCACACTGTGGTCTAATGTGTCCATCTTCCCCACACCTGAAACAGAAACCAGGCTTGGGGTTAGGTGATATATTCCCCTGTGTATCCGTCCTTTGCTTCGGGTGCTGCTTTGGAACAGGAGTACAGGACTGGTGAGACTGGGAGGCAGTTAAGGCGGCAAGTTGCTTTTGTATCTCCGCCATCTGCTGGGTGAGAGTGGACAACGCAGCACAGACCCCCTTTTCTTCTTCTACTGCGAACTGAGCTTGAGCTGCAACTCTGTGTCTTGGTGTTCCCAAATGTTGCTTCATCCTCAGAGTTTTGCTAGCTTCTCTGTCTTCTTCAGTTCTTAATAGGAGTAACAGTTCTGCAAAAGAGGGTGGGTTGGATTTTCTCTGCTTCAGCTGGAGCTCAGAGATAAGGTTACTATCCCAACATCCCCTACAGAATTGGCTGAGCAGGTGCCTGTTCACTTCACCCTGCTTGACCCCTCCCCGCTTAACAGCTAAACTCAGGGCCACCTGAAGTCGCTGTAAGTAGCCGGATGGCTTCTCACCCGAGTTCTGCAGCGTGTCCATGAACTTCGCATAAAGTTCTTCCCCGTCCTGTACAATTCCATAAGCAGAATCAAGATGTTGAATATAAGTCTCTGCTGGTAGGTCGGGGTTAAGGTGCTTGATTATGTCCGCTGCAGGTGGTAAAAGACTATCAAGGATGTGTCTGGATCTTCGCAGTTCTGAAATGGCTGGATCCTTTAAGATGAGATCCACTCCAGAGCGCCATGTATCATAGTCCACCTCATGCTGTGGGTGTGGTAGTCTCCCAGAAAACATGCGCAGCTTATGGGATGAGCGTATGTTTACATCTTCGCTCTTTACTATATGCTCCACAACATACCTCTGTACTTCAGGTGGATTCAACTCAGCCGCAGACATGGCCTGTAAAATGGCCTGTATTTTATATAGCGCTTTACTAGTCCCTAAGGACCCCAAAGCGCTTTACATATCCAGTCATCCACCCATTCACACACACATTCACACACACTGGTGATGGCAAGCTACATTGTAGCCACAGCCACCCTGGGGCGCACTGACAGAGGCGAGGCTGCCGGACACTGGCGCCACCGGGCCCTCTGACATACTGATAGAATGTCCTTCTGTTGTTGTAGGATGTAGGGTAGCTGAAGAAGTGACAGGGCTAGCCATGTTGTGGGTTTGTCGATCCGGAGTGGCAGCCATTTTGTGTTCAGATGCGGCAGTGCATTCCTGCTTGAGCCCTTCTGGTTTTCCTGGGCGCAGTTCTGAAACAGCTCCATTTATTTGGGTCATTAGTTCTTGGAGAACTTCAGCAAAATCCTGACCAGACAGTTTTGCTACTTGTTTTAAGTCAGCTAAATAAGTCTTAGTCTTTGTGCACCCGACAGTAGCCGCATAGATTTTAGACAAGCTTTTTATATGATATTCATTATTTAAGGGCTTAAATGTATACGGCAGAATCGGACCCAATAAATCAAAAGCAGACCCCGTTTTAAACTCAACAACGAGCATATTATTAAACTCAGAACCGGGTGAGTTTATTGGCACGGAGCGTTCAATAGCACCATACTGGAGAAGAAAATCTTCAACCTCCTCAACCTCATATGCGGGGACGCCACTGACCAACACCGCGTTTGGTATTTTAACACCTAATGACTCCAACAAGTCCATGTTCATAATAATATGGTGAGATAGTGAGACTGAATGTACACAACAATATTATACTTGACACAACCTCCTGGCTGGTTCGCCACTAATTTGTCTTATGTAGCAAGTACATAAGCTAAAATAATTTAAGTTGGTTATGAATAGTTGGGCTAATTCAGAAGATATCAGATTCGGCTCTAGGAGGTGAGTGAAGTACAATAAACGTACAACCACAGATATTGTGATTACAATTGTTATTTATAGTGAAAATAAAGTGCAATTACCAAACACCAATATTTACAAAATCTGCAGACAAGGAAAAAATAAAACAATTCAAGCTTGTAAAATATCCGCTGCACGGCAGTGCAGGAACCTCGTCCAACCTCTGGCAACAATGTCCATAAAGTTTATTTCATGAGTGATATAAGTCCAACGCGTATGACAGTCTAGACAGGTTGAAATTTGAAGTAGGATGATCAGCACTAAGATTCCAAAGCTGAAATCTCAGAAGTGAGATTTAGGGGACTAAACCAAGAGGGGAGAGTGTAGGCCGCAGCAGCCTCCTACCAGACCGCAGGAAGTTGTAGCTGGGGTTCTGGCTCGTTGGGCCTAGCTCGCCATCCAAAGTAGTGGTGTCGCTGTGGTCTCTCCAGGGCACCACTAGCCTGCACTATAATCACAAAACCACTATTAGCAAAATTCATCTAAACTTCCCAAGCTAGCTTTAGTTCCAGTGTACACATAAAATCCATGAGAAAATACAACAAATACATATCCAACCATTGTAATGAATTAAAACAAATGACAATCTCAAATAACAAAACTACAGCCACATAAAGTGAGAGCAGTAGTAATACAGTAAGCCTCAGCCATCCCATCAGCTAATAGCACTGGCATACTGTTACAGGTTACAAATACAAACAAACATTCAGACTCACTCACCATTCACTACGTGCGATGTCACATACGAGCCCCACGCATCTACCCACGGCGGTATCAAAATACTGTTGAACGCAATCCACAATTAATTCAAAACAAGTCAAGATAGTAAACAGCGAAAAGCGCTCGCCCCACGTACCTGTTGCTTCCATCCGCTAACGCCTCTCCCCCGCGTCGTTTCGAGGCGACAACCCGGAAGGCATATATCGGTGCCTCGCGAATGTGATTGGTCACAACAGGCATGTGCAGCCTCGCGGCATGGCGTGCGTCATGACGCACGATGCCTTCACGGACACGCTCCGGTTGGAATTTAAGATTCCAATTTAGTTATAGACGCAGTTCTTTTTATTTTTATGTGGGTTACACGCACAGACGACTTTTGCTTCCTGTTTGGCGTGTTATAGAGCTTTATAATTATGAGTTGCACACAATGATACATGCCTGTAATTAAAACGCTGATTTTGCTGATTATAATATTACAAATAAGGTTTTGAATGACTACGGTGAATGTTTGATGTTTGGCTGGGTTTTGATATAGAAGAGACAAATCGTGCATGTGTAAGACCGGCACTTCAGTCGGCAGAGTGAGTGAGTGATAAATACAGCTGTGATTTGTTTCAGTTTTGTGGTGTGAAGTATGTTGGGTTTTAAAACTGAAGTAGAGAGAGGAGTGTGTGGGGAGGCTGGCATGTCGTCTGCGCTGTAAAGGTGGGCGTGTTGCCTGCTGGTCTATTTAACAGTGATGAAATGACATTAAATAAATCTCTTAGTGTGTTAATACAGGTGGCTACGGGCCTGGACCAACTGCCCCCACAAGCACAGCGGCCGAAGCAAAATTATAGTAATGAAAACCACACTCAGCAACAATCAGCAGCTATGGAAAAGTCAGCAGCTAGGAGAGAATTAAAGGAGAAATTAAGAGAAGTTTTTAACACATAAAATTGGGGCCAACAAACTTGTGGAGGTTGGGAAAGCGCCCGGAGCATCACAACAAAAGGTGAAACAAAAACACACACACGCAATGAAGAAACAGCTTACATTCATGAACACGTGGAGATTTTCCACCAAGGTTAAAGCAGCGAAACTTAGCATACACCTGTTGTTAAATGATAAAGGTTATCCACTACTAACGAATAAACTCTCTGGGTTTCAGGACAACAAATTAACTTCAAAAAAAAAAAAAAGACACTGGTCTGACCAACCAGTGAGGACATGACAAATTTAGTGAGTAAAAGAGTCAAATTGTGACATGTTTTCTGCTGATTGATTAATACAAGTGATTACTGAATGAAAGAAAACTCCATTTTTGGGGTTTTAAACATGATCTTAAGGATTTTAACATGAACCTGTGTTGTCCTGTCAGCTTGATGGGTTATATGTTGATTATATGTTATATATATTATATTATATGGTGAGAAAAAACAAAAAAAGGGGGGGAAGGCTAACACAGGGCCTGGCCCCGTTGTTTCTCCCCTCTCTGAATAACACAGCCAACACAACATTTCATGACAACATCACCCGTTCGCCCGTTTTGTTTTGTTTTTGTTTTGTTTTTTCTCTTTATGCTTGATTACAGGCTGCTTTGTCGGCCCGGAAAGCCGAGGCTGACCTGGACTCCTGCTCTCCCCTCCTCCATCGTTGCTCACTCCTCTACCATCTTTGATGTGACCCTGACCAAATGCTACAGCAGCTGGACCCACAACAACAACTTGAAAATGTCAACAGTGCTGCAGGAAAACGATCTCATGCAGCGGAGACGGAGAGCGTTAAATCAAAGGCCCGTTTCACTACACGGGGAGATTTCCGTCAGCGCCTCTTCTTTCTGAGAAGACTGAGAAAGGCCCGGCTCCCACCACCGATCCTGACCACCTTCTATAGAGGAACTATCGAGAGCATCCTGAGCAGCTGCATCACTGTCTGGTTTGGGAACTGTGCCATATCGGACCACAAGTCCCTACAGCGGATAGTGGGAACAGCAGAGAAGATCATCAGGATCTCTCTCCCCTCTATTGAGGACATCTACACCAGGACCTGTCATGGTCCTGTCACATCAACATCGTGGTGAAAAAGGCCCGTCAGCGTCTCTACCACCTCAGACGCTTGAGAGACTTCCAACTGCCCTCCAAGGTGCTCAGGAACTTTTACTCGTGCACCATAGAGAGCATCCTGACGGGAAACATCTTAACCTGGTTCGGGAACAGCACCATGCAGGACAGACGAGCTCTACAGAGGGTTGTGCGGTCAGCTGAGCGCACCATCCGCTCCGAGCTCCCTGACCTGCACTCAATCTACAGCAGGCGGTGCTGGACCAAGGCCAGGAAGATGGTGAAGGACCTCAGCCATCCCAACAACAGACTGTTCTCTCTGTTGAGGTCAGGAAAGCGATTCCGCTCCCTGAAGACCAACACAGAGACACTGAGGAGGAGCTTCTTCCCGCAGGCGATACGGTCACGAGCAGTTGTCTAAGCATCTCACTGCATATCGTACTGTGTATGGCCGTGTACGTGACAAATAAAAATTTGAATTTGGAAAACGAGGCATTCGCAAAGCCACCAGCATTGTGGCTGATCGGACACACCCCTCTCACACACTCTTCACACTCCTGCCATCTGGAAAAAGACAGCTTCAGCTGACAGAGCTGTGACGAGACGCCCATTAAGCCCAGATGAAAAGTGAGGCCAAGCAAAGGAATGCTGACCTTAACAACTCTGCATTAAAACTGTGCAGGACAGTGACGGACCAACACGGATGATCGGGCAGCAAAAAGGGCGTGCCAGAGACAGGAGGAGTAACTGAGGTCAGAAGGCACCTCAGAATGGACAAAAGCACAAGAAGAAAATGAGCTGAAGGCACAGGTGTCGGGGCTCGGCCAGGAGCTGACCTCTGAGAAGAGCCGAACAGCAGAGCCACAGAAGGCCGTGGAGCAAAGCAAGGAAAACATCAATGGACGTCAATCTGACTTGTACGGAAAAGACTCTGAGGTTTCTGCCCTCGGTGGGAGTTCAAGGCATCAGAGCAGAAACTGAGCATGGCTCAGGAGGAGTTGGCTGACAATCGAACCCATCAGTCAGGCTTGGAGTCCCAGACACAGGACTTGAAATCAGGCCGGAGCTCGCTGGAGCAGGAGGTCGCCAAACCTGACGGAAAAAGCGCCAGCAGCATGAAGCCAGCCCTGAAGGAGCTACGGAAGCAAAAGGGTCAAGTTAAGGAGGAGCTGAGTGGATGGGGGGGTGGGTGCAGTTTTCTCTGTGGTGGGGTTGGGTGGGCTGTCCCGGGCTCTGGGGGGCCGGGGGGCGCTGCTGCGCTGGGCCCCGGTCTGGATGGGCCTGGGCCCCCTTTCCCTGGCGGGTCGCGGAGTATGGGAGCGCCTACTGGGGTCAGCGGGGGAGCTGGCCCCAGGGAGGGGTCACCTGCCCCTCCCTTCCTTCCCTCCCCATCTCCAGCTGCCTCCCTCTTCCCGCTCCACCACAACCACCCACACATGCAGGGCCTTGGAGTAGGGGTATGTCACCAGGGTGCAGAGGAGGCTACCCTCCCCCTCTGTCCCCTTCTGGCTGCCTCTGCCTCAATTTTATCCCACAACTTAGACATTCACATTACTCACACTCTCATTACACATACATATAGGATCTTGGGGGTGGGCACGATACACGGAGTCCAAGTTACCATCAGGGTGTACACCTCACCCCTGGCATCGTTGCCCACCTCTCAATTTTAAATACACGTAGACATTGAGGGCTAGCAGGAGGGACTATGCGCTTACCTGCTGCTCTCTGGCAGGTAGCTCCATGCCCTTCTGGGTTTTAATTGCACCTTAGAACACACATGCATCAACACTACAATGAGCGGGTGGAGGGAGGTTTGGAGTCTTCTCTCACCCCCGTTCTCTGCGGCCTGCTGGAGTGGGGGGGCTAGGAGGAGTTGGCCGTCCGGCTGCGGTCTGGGGTGTGGGGCCTCCCTGCTGCTGCGGAGTCGGGGCGGTCTGCCTCTCCCCACCGCAGGGAAAAGGGTAACACCACCTGGGTCTGGGTGCAGTTCCCCCCTCCAGGAGCAAGGGTACCTAGACCCGGTTCGTAGAGTACGCTTGGGGAGTGTGATCGTGTATACAGCGTCTCTTTATGTCTGTCTCCACGTCGGTTGAGTGTGGTGTAAGTGCATATGAGAGCATGAGGGTGGGAATGGATGTTTGTGTCTGTGTGTGCCTGTATGTCTGTGTCTATATGTCAGGTTGGGTATCAGACGCCACCTCTCTGGGGACATCTCAGGCCTCCAAACCTTGGAGGGCCTATCTCCACCCACCACCACATCCCCTGCCGGTGGCGGACTCCCTCAGGTGTCGGTGCGTTGGTGGTTCTTTGTGTCTGGGGGTGGGCGCCCGGGTACACACTGGCTCACTCCTTGGCGGCCGCTTATTGGGGCTCGCTCGGGCCATTTCGGAGGTGGGGTGCCCCCGGCCTCTTGGCCTGGGGCTCGGTCACTCAGGCACAGCTGGCTGCCGGCGGAGCTCACGGGCATGTCACTGCAACTCCCCCTGGCTTCTGCTCCGCGGCTGCTGAATGAGCCCTCATCTGGGACTCTCCTCAGCTCTTACTGGAACAGTGGCGCGGCTGCCCCTCTGTGGGTCTTCCTTGGTCTCTTGTGTTCTGGGGGCCTCTGGATGTCTGGAGTTTTGATCTCCTCCATACCTGCTTCATACCATAGAGGACAGGGCTGTGGCTCCCCACACTCCCTAGGAGATCGTTACATGGAGAAACCTTTGGAATGCAAGCATGCTGATCCACACAGGTATGCACAAAGGTGTACACATGGGTATTCGCAGACGCGGACTACAGCTTTCTTGGCTGCTGCCTCAAAGCACATGGTGCGCTGTCTATCTTGCGTGCTGCACAATATCGTTTATTATTTAGTAACTATTGATATCTATGACTAGCTAGTTTATTGTGATGGTGCTTTTTTTTTCTTATTATGTTGCTCTTTGTTGTTTGCTTTCTCTTCTGTTTTTTTTTCTCCATACAGGTGATCCAGGTGTTTTGTTTTTTTTTGTTTGTTTGTTTGTTTTTTTCTCTCTTCCCCCCCTTCTCACCGTCTCTTCTCCCCTTTGGTTTTCTTTCTCTCCCTCTCTTTCATTCTTTCCCCCTGTCCTATCCCACAGTCATGTCTGTCCCGTTTGTAGCAACTGAAAATAAAATAAATTCATAATTATAATAAAGGTCAATCAAATGGACCAATATGGCAAGGCCATGATGATAAAATAAATCCGCTTGGCATCTTTCTTGGCCTTAAGACAACAATTCTGATGGCTATAGATCCAAACGGGACAAAAAAAAGAAGAAAAAAAGAAAAGAAAAAAAAGGAGGAGCTGAACAAGGAGAAGATGCAGGACACTGGAGAAAAGGACTGCCTCAATTGGGGCCAGAACCAGTATGGACAGAACTTTGAGCAGCAGCACCAATGGATGCAAACAGACTGAGATGGAGGGGGGGCAGGATCCCAGGGCACGCTTCAGGCCGCGGTTTACCCAGAACACCAGAACAGGAAAGTGATGAACACAAACACCCACACAAACACCCACATCTACATGCACTGACTCAGAACGAAGAGAAACACACACATGAACACATATGCACTCATTGATTGAGTGAGAAATGACGCATACACACACGCAGACACACACGCTAATGCAATGAAGAATGCTTTACTAACAAATGCTGCACACAAATATCCAAATACAGAATCTGTTACAACAACAAGATGCCATTGATTGTTTATTGGTTAAATGCATTTCATGTCACCCAGAGTGCGTTTGTGTAGATTTGGGGGACAAGGTCTAAGGCGGTTTGGTTATGAAAACAATGTCTGTGCGTGATGTCTGTTTATGGCTTAATTATACATGAATGTAAGTGTAAATGGTTATTTGTTTCTATCTGATAGACTGGTCAGCTGTCCGGGGTGTACCCTGCCTGGTAACCTATCACTTCAGGGTTGTTTCCCAGCCCTGCTGTAACCAGGATAAAGATAGGAGGATAGTAGTTGTTGTAGACCCCTTCGATTTTTATGGTAACCATGATGTAGACTTTGTTGAACCGCATGCAATGTGAAGACAACATGTAGTATTTAAGTGACCAAGTAGTATTTGGATAAAAGTTGTTGAATGGTGTTGAAATAAAATGACAGAATTGTGAAGGATTACAATATTCCAAGAGCTCAACTGACTCCATCTGAACATGTTTCAATCGTGTTTTATGAACACAAAAGGCACAAGTTTACCAGATATGAAAAGGTTGTGTTGATTTAACTCAGTTGTTTAAGTTTCTACCGAAGCAAAACATTTGTGTGCAACCAGTGTCCACTATTGAATCGAGTAAGTCCGACATGTTTTTGTCAGTGCAAAAAGGAGTTACGGTATCTGTGCTCCTACACAGTATTGTCCCGGGAGGGAGAAAAACTTTCTGGTGAAGTTTTGGTTGATTTTTGGGTTTTGCTTAACACCAGGTTGATTATATCAGTGAGGTTTGGATTGTTTTCTTCCTCTGAGAGAGAGAAAGATGGTTTTATGCTTGGACGTGTTTTGCAATGGGCCCCAGTATTTGTCACCATAGGAGTATTTTATTGGTTACGTTTGTTTTTGTTTTTGTTACAGTGCACTGAAACAGGAACATGTGAGAGGTGTGGTCCACCGGTGGTGATATTTTGGTATTTTGTGAGCTCCTGATTTAACAAATCAGCTCTTTAATCCAGGCCTGAGAGATTGAACTTTAAAGCGCTATAAAATATTCTTACTGAAAGCAGTCGCAAAGTGTTTTCTCCATGATTATAATGGGTTTGGGAGAAATTCACTTAGATGGGACATTGATCACATGAGAAGTCCTGAGCCTAAAAGGATTGCAGCGAGTCAATCCAGTACAAAAAAATAGGAACTGTTTTCCTTTAAAATGATGACGTCATCTTGCTGGTGATGGAGGCTCGAATAAGTTGCGCGTGAGACTCCATTATCAGCAATAACTGGTATGAATGTGTGTGAAAGTATGCATGTGACTGGACTGTGATGGACTGACGACTAAAAGTTTTAACTGACTTGATACTGAGACAAAAACGATATTGACTTTAGAGTTAGTAAAAACGTCCACAAACAATTCACCCAGCCTGTAGAAGAAGGGTGGAGGTTTTGTCTTGCTTTGTTTTGTTTTGCAAAGAACAGAAGGATGATAGAGACAAAGGGGGAGGCTGTAGCTTCACAGGAGTGTGAACTGCAGACTTAACCCTTTAGTTGCTAAATTTTGAGTTACTGATGTTTGCATCAAGAGAAATTGTGTTTGAATAACTGTGTTTTAATTAATTATATCATTTATAAAATTATTGTTTTTAGCTTTGAGAAATTAAAATTAAAATGTACCATTGCACTCAGAGGATCAATATGAAATTCAATATATGCTAATTTGGTATAAAGTACATGACTGGTGACTGTTCTGTTCTGAGCTTTTGTTTTTACAGCACCCACTTGACCACACCAACAGTTTCTCGCCACCAACAGGGGGTACTTGCAAAGAATAGGGAGGAATTGGACTCAAAACTGGGAAAGGTAAGCCCCAAAGGGGGTGATAACACCATAACTTTTACTTATTCCTGCTCCAAATTCTCAAAATTTGACCCCAAGCATGAAAAAGTCTTCAAACCTTTAGAGACAGAGTGGAGTTCTAGGTGAATATAATGTGCCAAACCACATGCGGATGGAGCATTTGAATCGATAAGATGGTGAAATAACACGCAGTAAAATGTTGATCATGTTGATTATGTTTATTCCAGTGTACAGGGCAAGGTTATTATCATCAACGAAAACTAACGAAAATAACGACAACTAGAAGTGAGAAAACATTTCATTAACGGAAATAAAAATAAAAACAAAAAAGGAAAACTAACTAAAACTGTAATGAGTATTCACAAAACTAACTAAAATTAACTGAATTTATAGCAGATGTGTTTAGTTTTCATTGATGTGTGTGTCCTACAATAGTCAAGAGTGAAAATGAAATTTAGTTTCCAGATTTTTTCTTGCTGTCTCATTATGCCAGCAGGTGGCAGTACGTTTATCGAGTCATCTGTGTTGCTGCCAGTGGTGCCAACTTAGCGACTTTGTCGCTATATTTAGCAAGTTTTCAGACCCCTTAACAAAAAGACGTGAAAGCGCGTATCGCTTTTACTCTCAACAAGCAGCGGGGCTATAACGCAGTCAATTCTTGTTTTACTGTTTTACTCTTATGCTGTTTTGTGGGTCACAAGGTTTAAAATTAGTTATAAACACACACACACAAAGTAACTCCATAGGAGTGCCTATTTCGGATCACTTTTGCCGGTCCAAGCCCTGGTGAAGGAGCAGGGTTGGAATTGTGTCAAAAAACAAAAAAACAATAATTGCAAAACAAATTTAACTTGTAGTTCTAAATAGACTCTAAAGTTTTTTACCCACTTCATGTCTCTTCCACGATGTTATTTCTCTCTCGAACAACTTAGGTTACAATGAGGTTAGCATGACCAATCCGGTTGTTCAGTGATGACGCGACGAATCCTATTTCCGGGTCTACAGTAGTCTGCGCTTAATATGGCTTTTGTGTTGTTAACATGTTTAATGTTATGTATTTTCTTCTATTTAATCTCAAAAAGCTCCTAAAACAGTCAGTGATCCCTGTTGACCTCCCTCGGCTTTTATTAACGCTAATCATTTATTTAAGCTCAGTTTTTAAAACCTTAGGATGTAACTACAGCCCAGCCCATGCAGCAGTATATGAATGACTAACCTCGTATTATGGATGGATTATCTCAGTTGTTCTCCTGGCTGAAGTTTGGTCCTTTTACAGCATCCTGCCATGCGATTACATTTGTTCCTGACCACCGAGAACACTCACGTTAACTTTTATCGAGTGGAAAAAAAGTTAGCTTGTTTATATTATGCTAACATAGCTGTGTCGCTAGCGGTCACGTAGCACATCATTATATACCAGCAAGCCCAACTTCAGTAACCCTACAAACGTCACTGCTGTTTAGTTTTCTGTCTTCGTTTATGCTGGAAGTGATAGCAGAGCTGTACGTTTTAATTTGTTTCTAAAACCCCGCAGTCAGGACATGCTATATTGTATTTAGATAGAAGCTAGCGAGCTAACTTCCTGCTAACTTCTAACTCCGTTACATGTCAAAAATTCCGTTTTCATGGATGCCTGGATGTTAAACTCAATTGTTACACCTGGTAGAGCAGAACGCTGATCATTTTATTAAAGATGAAAGACTTTAGACAGTTTTTCAACTCTCAGTAATTCCATAATGATCGTTTGATATATAGACCTGCAGCGGAGTTTGGACCCGGACACGGCTGGTGACGTCAGACTGAACGACCGGATTATGCAAAATTAGACGATGACGTCATTCAGCGGCTTTTGGCGACTTCTAGCGATTTTTAGGACAACCAATAGCGATTTTCCTTACTGAGGAGTTGGCGACACTGGTTGCTGCTCCGTCCTCGTGCAGAATCATGTCAGGAAAGGTCGGGAGAGAGCAACAGAGTTCAATTTGGGATTACTTTGAATATGACTGTGTTTTAGTTGAAGCAAGGGTCTTTTAGTGGAAAGAGACAAATTATGAGGGACATTTATAAAATGGAAAAAATCATACAAACCTTAAAGTGCACTTGAAAAGCTCACACAAGGAGGCTAACCTAGCTTACCTTGAAAAGGTAAGGGAGTACACTCCCCTCCACTCAACCACTCAACCCTCATCCCCAGAAACAGAAGCTAACCCCAGACAAGGCAGTGTGATGCATCCCGAGACAACAGGACGGGAACATCTAGACAACTGTGTGAGTCAATTGTCTTCACAAAGTTTATCAATTCACTTGAACCAAAATTAGGAACACCCAGTGCTGTAAGAGTTAATAGTCTCAATACCTAAAGATAAGCAGCGGAGGAGCATGACTGATATGATGAAACTGGGATTTTGTTACACTTAATTATTGCAAACACAACCAAAACTAAACTGAAACTAATCAAAACTAGACTAAACTGAAACTAAGGATTTTCAAATAATAAAAACTAAACTAAACTAGCAAATAGTTGGTAAAAACTAATTAAAAACGGATATAACATTGAACATCTGAAGTCGAAGCTAAATAAAAAGATAAACTAATGAAAATTGCAATACTATTAAAACCCTGGTGAAGAGGTTGGCAAATCTGACCAGGTAATGTTATGAAATGGATTGTCGGAACAGTCAGCGTTAAAGTCACCTTTGACAGTCCAGACTAAGATGGCGTTGAGCATCTTTAGGGCGGAAAAAGGTTGGTGTGACCAAGGTGTGGTTTAGCTTGTTGTAAGTATATTTCATGATCATATGGCTCTGGATGGACCAGTTACCAGGGTATGGAAGGAGGACAGACTCATTAAATGAAGAGAAGGAAATTTCTGGATTGGAAATCCTCTGGGTGAGTGGTTGACTAAAAGCATGCATAAAATAAAAGCTATTTTTTCATTTTTGATTGGTAATAGATTGATAATTGGCCACATTTACAGCTGTATTGACTTGTTGTGGACGCAGTCTACTTCATGTTTAAGCACTCTAATTAACAGATTACAAATAGTGACATTAAAGGAAGAGCATGCAGCGCCACCCTGTCAGACGCCAGTGACGGTGGGGCTCAGTGATGAATCAGGTGAGCTGCATTCATGGCTGATTCAAAACTAAGTTTCACCTGCTGTGGTCAGTGAGGGAAAAATGGGGGGGGAAATAAAATTTAAAAGAGGCTGGTAAAAGATACATTTATGTACGTTATATGTGAAGTAAAAGGGATAAAAAGGGGGTGTTTTACTGTTATTTTAGCATCAGCATTATTATTGCACCAGAATCATATAACAAGAATTGCATTAATGATTTATTGAAGCTTTTGACATTGTACTAACTTTTGTGTTCCAGTGATTGTTATAACCCAGGGGTGGGCAACTCCAGGCCTCGAGGGCCGGTGTCCCTGCAGGTTTTAGATGTGTCCTTGAACCAACACAGCTGATTTAAATGGCTAAATAGCTCCTAAACATGCCCTGAAGTTCTCCAGAGGCTTGGTAACGAACTAATCATGTGATTCAGGTGTGTTGACCCAAGGTGAGATCTAAAACCTGCAGGACACCAGCCCTCGAGGCCTGGAATTGCCCACCCCTGTTATAACCTGAGGTTAACCTTCTATTTACAGGTGTCAGGATAATCATATGATCTTTCATTGCAGGTGTAATCATGATCATTTTTATACATATTGCAGTTTGTTGCTCATTATAGAGTTGTGCTCAAGTTAACAAAGGGTTAAAAGCCACAGGCAGCGCGATGTCTGGCTGATCGATGGAGTGGAGTGACTTCGAGCATAGAAGGCCGCACGCGCTTACATAACACTGATATCATGTTATTCTTTGTGATCTTTTTTCAGTTATATCCTTTGCTAAGTTTTAAGTAGTGGCAGTTAAACGACATTCATTTACTTTTACATACCTGATTCAGAATATTACCCACAGATCAACTTAACTGTCTGCAAAGCCTTGTAGCTGCAATATTGTGTCTCCACGAGGGACAGTTGGCTCCAGGAGATAAGGGGGAGTCAGCGCCTGTCCTCGAGAAAAAGAAAATATTCCTTTGCTGTGTCAAAAAGTAGTCAACGAGTTCATATTCAAGTGAAGTTCATATTAATGCAGGTTTTGTTTCTTGGCAATTCTAAGGACGCAGGCTCTGGGTGGAGCCAGGAGTTAAACAGATCTAACATGTCAATTAAATTGATTTCATTCTCTAACACAGGATGACAGCACTGGAGCAATGACACTGGATAGGGGAAGGTCTCATACTTTCTAAGATATGAGGTCACTAACCTTTTAATTTTCTAGCTCCGTTGATTTGACACATGGGAATGTGTCAAAAAAGGGGGGGGGGGGGGGGAGTTGAGTTTTAACATTAAACAAGGGTTATGTGAACATTTCTATGACTTCATTTGTGTTTTAATAACTTAGGTATGGTAAAAATTTAAGCTAATAGTGACCCTAAAGGTTTCATAAATCATTTTTGCAGGGTTAAGCGTTAATCATTGAAATGAACTGAATTTTTGGGAGGGGGCAAATGTTGGGATTAAAAATGGCTAATTTGTTTTTGATGCCTTTTGCAAGGTGTGTAAGAGAATTATTAGAACCACTCATTTTAACAAATGTGCTTATAATGAGTTGGCACTCGGTCTTTTGAAGGTCATAAGCTTCGTTCGGCATGATGGTCCGGACTGATAAAGTGTAGGACAATGCCTTGAGTGCAGAGGGCTAAATGCAAACACGCTTACACACACATAGGATATGATTAGAATAAGTCCCTGGGACATTCTAAGTGTTCTACACCAATTCTGAATCACTAGAAGGTATATAGATAACAACATTAGATTAGTAGGGCTAGGCAGGGAGGTGTTTTGGTTTTCTGTCTCTTACAGAGAAAGGAACAGACACCAGACGAGGTCACAGATATACGAGGATTCTTCGCAGCGGAGACAGACACAGTAACTGCTGAGACACCAACTGGGTCCAAGTATCATGGCGTTTGGGCTCCGATTAGTCACCTCAGAGGATGGATCCCATAAACACAGCGATAACCATGAAGGAGTTGGCGGAAATCCAGGAACACCAGACCAGCGAGGTTCGAGAGGCTCTTGGGCAAAAGGGGGACACGTTCCTGTTCCTTTTTCTGGAGGATACACCGGACCGGAGGATACACAGATTGTTGTTTGAAATCGGGGCAGAATAATCCCCTGATCTGTGCAACGACTGAAGGGTTGTCTAACCCCTGAGGTTGAAGAAAGAAGAGCAAAGGACCACCCAACTGGCCGACACTGGTGGCTGCAGCAATAAAATAAAGGCTAAAAGCTCCTTGGACAGAGGTTCTAGTCTGAGTATGTCTGAAGTCAAGTCAAGTCAAGTCAACTTTAATTGTCAATTCTGCCACATGTACAGTACATACAGAGAATAGAAATTGCGTTACTCTCAAACCCTAGTGATTAGAAAAATGCAAATAAAATAATTAAAAAGTAAAAATTTAAATAAATACAATACAATTTTACGTATAACAAAAAAAAAAATCTATGCAATATACAATATACAATATACAATATTCAAGTAAGGAGGCATAGTGGTGCAAAATAGGCAAATAGTGCAAATGGAGATTTAGTAGTATACGGTAAGAGATAGTGTAACAACAGAGTCTTATGAGGTAATGGCAGTCCAATGCTCCACAAAGTGACTGGAGCAGGCCAGTGAGTGCGTCAGAGAGTGAGTGTGTGTGTGTGTGTGTGACAGAGTTCAGTGAGTCAGTGGTGGAGAAGAGGGGAGAGGGGGGCAGAATCGGGAGGGAGTTAAGCTTTCTGACAGCCTGATGGATGAAGCTGTCCTTCAGTCTGCTGGTCCTGGCCTGGAGACTCCGCAGTCTCCTCCCTGACGGCAGCAGCTTGAAGAAGCTTTGCATTGGGTGCGTGGGATCGGCCGCTATGCAAAGGGCTTTTTTAGTGAGACGGGTGCTGTAAATGTCCTGGAGGGAGGGGAGAGAGACACCAATGATCCTCTCTGCAGCCCTCACTATGCGTTGGAGGGTTCTATGACAGGACGCATTGCAGGCTCCAAACCACACAGTGATGCAGCTCGACAGGATGCTCTCGATGGTGCCTCTGTAGAAAGTGTACATGATGGGGGCTGGTGCTCCTCCTCTTCTTAGTTTGCGGAGAGAGAAGAGACGCTGCTGTGATTTCTTGGCCAGTGCTGTGGTGTTGTTCGTCCAGGAGAGATCCTCTGTGATGTGCACACCCAAGAACTTGGTGCTGCTCACTCTCTCCACAGACGCTCCGTCAATGGTCAGAGGAGCATGTTGGGTGTGCATTCTCCTGAAGTCCACAACAATCTCCTTCGTCTTCTCCACATTCAGAGAGAGATTGTTGTCAACACACCACGTGGCCAGGTGTCTCACCTCACTTCTGTAGTCGGTCTCATCCCTGTTGCTAATGAGACCCACCACCGTTGTGTCGTCCGCAAACTTGATGATGAGGTTGGAGCTGTGTGATGGAGTGCAGTCATGGGTCAGCAGAGTGAAGAGGAGGGGGCTCAGCACACATCCCTGCGGGGCCCCCGTGTTTAAAATGATGGTGCTGGATGTATTACTGCCGACCCGTACTGCTTGAGGTCTTCCGGTGAGGAAATCCAACAGCAAGTTGCACAGTGAGGTGTTGAGCCCCAGCTGGACCAGTTTTTGAGTGAGCTGTTGGGGGATTATAGTGTTGAATGCTGAACTGAAGTCTATGAACAGCATTCGAACATATGAGTCTTTTTTGTCCAGGTGTGTGAGTGCTGAGTGGAGTGCAGTGGAGATGGCATCATCGGTTGAGCGATTGGGCCGATACGCAAACTGGAAGGGGTCCAGGGAGGGGGGCAGGACAGTCTTGATGTGTTGCATGACTAGTCGTTCAAAGCACTTCATCAGGATGGGAGTAAGTGCAACAGGACGGTAGTCATTAAAGCAGGAGGGAGATGACTTTTTTGGGACCGGAATGATTGTGGTGGCTTTAAAACATGTGGGGACGACAGCCTGGATGAGTGATATGTTGAAGATGTCTGTGAAGACATCAGTGAGTTCCACTGCACAGTCTCTCAGTGCACGACCAGGAATGTTGTCAGGACCCGGAGCTTTACGTGCATTGATCCTGCTGAGGGATCTCCTCACGCTGTCCGGGGACAGAGTCATCACCTGGTCACCAGGAGGGGGTGGGGTCTTCTGTGCAGTGGTGCTGTTTTGGACTTCAAAGCGAGCAAAGAAAGTGTTCAGCTCGTTCAGCAGGGGGATAGTACTGTCACAAGTCTGTGGTGGGGGCTTGTAATCTGTGATGGTCTGAATGCCCCGCCACAGGCTCCGTGAGTCTCTGCTGTCTTTGAAGTGATGAGATATTTTCCTGGAGTACTGTCTCTTAGCCTCTCTGATGCCACAGGAAAGGTTGGCCCTAGCTGTCCTCAGGCTCGCCTCGTCTCCATCTCTGAAGGCAACATTCCGAGCTTTCAGCAGCCTGTAGACCTCTCCTGTCATCCATGGTTTTTGATTTGCCCGGACAGTTATGGTTTTCGTGACTGTTACATCCTCAATACACTTGTTGATGTAGGCTGTAACAGTCTCTGCGTACTCCTGGAGGTCAGTGATGTTGTTGTAGGTGGCAGCCTGCTTAAACATGTTCCAGTCTGTGGTGTTAAAGCAGTCCTGTAAAGCCTCTGAAGACCCTTCTGGCCACACTTGTATCCGCTTACGAACCGGTTTGGTGGCTTTAACGAGCGGTCTGTAAGCAGGCATTAGCATGACAGTGATGTGGTCTGAGGCGCCGAGGTGGGGGAGGGGAAAAGCTTTGTAAGCTCCTCTCTGGGTGGTGTAAACAAAGTCCAGTGTGTTATTTCCCCTTGTTGGAAAGGTATAAGGTAGCACCAAAATAAAGCTGTGGGAGACCTGGGGAGTGTCATCTGTACCTGCTACTGTTGTAAAAATAGTTTTTCTTGCATCTGAACCGCGCCAACACAGAGGTCATCTCACACATGGTTCGCCCAACAGGGGGACAAAGGGCCTCAGGAGTGAGTCGAAATGGACCCGGCCACACTGGGTTGCAGGGTGTAGGTGAGCTCTGGATTCTCCAGAGTTCAACAGAGGGAATGTTGGATTATAATATTATTCTTGTGCCATGTTAGATCCCTAATTAAAGATTGTGAATTATTATGTAGTTTTAGTTTGCATTATTCTCCTGAATTTGTCACGGTCCGGGGCAGCGGCCGTGTGGAGAGTGGAAGGAGGACTCAAAGCGCAGCACTCATTCAGGTGTGAGGGTGATTTATTGATAATAACAAACATAAAGAGGAGATGGCAAAACAGAACTACGGATGAACTAAACTGGGTGAAACTACACAAAGGAGTGGCAAACCTGAACACGAAGGGAGAACAGCAGGGAGAGCACGCAGAGGATTTCACAGGGTAGATGCAGAGTACGCAGGGTAACACAGAGGATGAACACAGGTAGGAACACAGACGACGCGACGAGGAGCGGAGGAAATCACACGCTATAAATACACAAAGAGACACTGGGAAATCACACACAGATGGGGGAAACAGCTGGACCTGATTAACCTGACGAGACAGGGGAACACTAACACCAGGGACCAACAGAGGGAGCACAAACCCAGAACCCAGTGTCTAAAATCCCAAACACAAACCATCCCAAAACAGCCATGAATAATAATGAAAGTAATAACAATAAGTACATAAACATAAAGTCACTGAGTCATGGTCGCAGGACCATGACAGTACCCCCCCCTCAAGGGCTGGCCCCCGACAGCCACAGAAACACACCACCAGATCCGGGCGGGCGGCAGGGGGCCCAGGACGGAGGGACCGGACCACGACCACGGACGGAGGCCCCAGAGTCCCAAAACAAAGATGAACACAAAACCCACAGGGGAGCAGAGTCCAAAGCACAGTTCAGGAGGCCGTCCACGAAGAAGGCAGCGGCGGTGCGTAAAGAGTTCAGGAGGCCGGCCGTGCGGAAGGCAACGGCGGCGCGTAAAGAGTTCAGGAGGCCGGCCGTGCGGAAGGCAACGGCGGCGCGTAAAGAGTTCAGGAGGCCGGCCGTGCGGAAGGCAACGGCGGCGCGTAAAGAGTTCAGGAGGCCGGCCGTGCGGAAGGCAGCGGCGGCCACACAGGCGATGGCGGTCCGGGGGCCGGCCGTGCGGAAGGCAACGGCGGCCAGTCAGGCGACGGCGCTCGGCCAGTAGCCTAGCCAGCGGTCCAGAAAACGGCCGTTTAGCTCCAGACCCAAACGAGGCTGGGCCAGGCGAGGCTGAGGGCACGGAAGCCAGGACCGCAGCAGGCGGAGATGATGATGCAGACACAAAGGCTGGACCAGACGAGGATGCAGACACGAAGGCTGGACCAGACGAGGGTGCAGACACGGAGGCTGGACCAGACGAGGGTGCAGACACGGAGGCTGGACCAGGCGAGGGTGCAGACACGGAGGCTGGACCAGGCGAGGATGCAGACACGGAGGCTGGACCAGGCGAGGATGCAGACACGAAGGCTGGACCAGACGATGGAGACACGGAGGCTGGACCAGACGATACTGATGATGCTGATGATGGACCAGACGAAGATGAAGCTGAAGCTGGACCAGACGAAGATGAAGCTGAAGCTGGGCCAGGCGAAGCTGAAGCTGGGCCAGGCGAAGATGAAACCGGGCCAGGCGAAGATGAAAACGGGCCAGGCGTGGATGAAAACGGGCCAGGCGTGGATGAAACCGGGCCAGGCGATGAAGAAGCTGCAGCTGAAGCTGGGCCAGGTGAGGATGAAGCTGGACCAGAATCAGGCGAGGCTGAAGCGTCAGGCTGAGGCGTGGCAGTAGCAGGTGGTAGCGCTGCAGGTGATGGTACTGCAGGAGGCGGCGCTGCAGCCACAGGTGGAGAAGCAGCCACAGGTGGAGAAGCAGCCGCAGGTGGCCGGACGGGATCCTCGGGCCCCCCAGCCGACGTGGCAGCAGGTGTGGCATGAGGCTGGACGAGCTCCTCGGGCCCCCCAGCCGAAGAAGCAGGAGGCCGGACGGGCTCCTCGGGCCTCCCAGCCGACGTGGCAGTCAGTGTGGCATGAGGCTGGACGGGCTCCTCGGGCCCCCCAGCAGGCGAAACAGGAGGCTGGACGAGCTCCTCGGGCCCCCCAGCAGGCGAAACAGGAGGCTGGACGAGCTCCTCGGGCCCCCCAGCAGGCGAAACAGGAGGCTGGACGGGTTCCTCGGGCCCCCCAGCAGGCGAAACAGGAGGCTGGACAGGCTCCTCGGGCCCCCCAGCGAAAACAGCCGCAGAACCAGTGGGCACCGGGGCCCCCGGCACACATGAAACAAAGCCAGTAGGCACGTGGGCCTCTGGCACACATGAAACAAAACCAGCAGGCACGTGGGCCTCTGGCACACATGAAACAAAACCAGTAGGCACGTGGGCCTCTGGCACACATGAAACAAAACCAGTAGGCACGTGGGCCTCTGGCACATGTGAAACAAAACCAGTAGGCACGTGGGCCTCTGGCACACATACGGAGGGCTGCAGCTGCGCAGAGCACTGACCCTGCTCAGGCAGTGACAGCCCGGTGCAGTTCACAGCTGGCATCTTGGCCACCAGGGGTCCAGAGTAAGCTGAGGGCAGCAACCCCGCCTCTGGGGAAGCCCCGGAGTGAGTAACAGTCACTAATGTTGCCAGCTGTTGAGGAACAGGTCCGTAATGTAACAGTTTGTCTCCCTGCTCAGAAACGGCGGTGGAAAAATAGTGTGAAAATTGTGGCTTAAGGGAGGCTAATGGTTGAGCTACAGACTGGGAAGCTTGTGGCTGGACACAGAACTGAGCCGGAGAATGGTGATAGAGTCCTGGCTCAGAAGGAGCGGCAGAGAAACAGTCTCTCGGTTTCACAGAGGGTCTGTACACGCCCACTTGCGAAGGGTCCGTTACCACGAAGGTGGGTAAGCGATCCGAACAGTCTCCCATCCCGCTCTGGATAGCCCCAGAAAACAGAGTCTCGGAATCTGGGGAAGCCAGAACATGCCGCTCGCTCACCGCCTCGGACTGCTCGGAAGTAAAAGCAGACGGGGGGTGAAGACCGAGGTCCAGAAGGAGGAACTCCCGCTCCCACGAACAAAGCGAGCCCAGAAGCCATGGGAGACCGGTCACCAGACGCTGTAGCCGCCTCTCTACAGCGCGCTGGGACGTGCCACCCGGGCTTTCCAGCCACAGGTCGATCAGCTCCTGTGTGGCATCGATGAGATTTTCCCGTAGTTCCCTGGATGGATTAAGCGCTGCTGGGTCCATGTTGTGGTCGCGTCGTACTGTCACGGTCCGGGGCAGCGGCCGTGTGGAGAGTGGAAGGAGGACTCAAAGCGCAGCACTCATTCAGGTGTGAGGGTGATTTATTGATAATAACAAACATAAAGAGGAGATGGCAAAACAGAACTACGGATGAACTAAACTGGGTGAAACTACACAAAGGAGTGGCAAACCTGAACACGAAGGGAGAACAGCAGGGAGAGCACGCAGAGGATTTCACAGGGTAGATGCAGAGTACGCAGGGTAACACAGAGGATGAACACAGGTAGGAACACAGACGACGCGACGAGGAGCAGAGGAAATCACACGCTATAAATACACAAAGAGACACTGGGAAATCACACACAGATGGGGGAAACAGCTGGACCTGATTAACCTGACGAGACAGGGGAACACTAACACCAGGGACCAACAGAGGGAGCACAAACCCAGAACCCAGTGTCTAAAATCCCAAACACAAACCATCCCAAAACAGCCATGAATAATAATGAAAGTAATAACAATAAGTACATAAACATAAAGTCACTGAGTCATGGTCGCAGGACCATGACAGAATTAGAAGAAGCTGATAACTATTGCATTTGTTAGACTGATTTGCATTACATTAGACTGCTGATTTATTGTGAATGAATGATGTTGTTTTATGATGCATTATACTGCTAAGTTATAAGAAATACTGTTCGCAGAAAGTCATCGTCTTATTTGTCTGATTAGAAGAGAACAGAACATACTGGAGTTTCCTGCTCCATCTCAGCAAGAGCAGATAAACAGGGAGCCAAGGTCGTAGCTTAGGCACCGTGTGAGAGAGAATGTGAATGTTTAGGCTTTTATGATAAGGTGGGGGCTACTAGAGGCTATAAGAGTTTGAGCAATGCTCCACCATTTTGATATCTGATGCTGTCTGCGTACGGTGTTTATCTCTCACGCGTGTGATCATTAAAATCATTGTTTGACTGAACCCGACCGGACCAGTGTTGTTATTGTGGTTTTTCATCTTGTCTCCATCCCCAATATTTGAATCCGTAACAGCTTCCACAGAAAGGTCACCATTTCTGCTGACATTATACTTGGTTTTCTACAACATAATGTAAAGTTATTATACATTATTCACGTTTCTGTTCAGTTGTGTTGGTTGTTTTCATTGTAATTTCCCTCCGCTGGTCTCTCTTGTAAAAGAGATTTTAATCCCAGTGGGACTTTTACGTGCATAAATAAAGTACACAAAGTACGCTCTGTGTCAGATCAATGCAGTGAAGCACACACACTGTTTAGTAAAGTCATGTTGTGGAGCTGTTTCACTGATCAATGACTGAGTCTGAAGGAGGTTTTCTGACTTCTGGAACAAACCTGGAAGTTTCTCTTCAGCTCTCTGTATCAGCTGTTTGTAACTCTCAACTCTTTCAGCTCCTGGAACAAGTTTGTGTGAGCCACAGTCAAGGAGCCACCAGAAGACACCTGCTGACCATCGGCATTATGGGTAGTGTAGTAGGAGACACTCACCTGACGTGAAATAGTGCTGGAAATAAAATAAAAGACCTCCAGAAACCACAAGAAGAACCAGGAGAACCAGGAGAGCTGTGGCCGAGGATGGAAATGGTTCTGTGGAGAAACATAAAACAATATCAACATGACTGTTGAACTTTGACCTCAATTTCCTCCACTAACACCTGGTGTTTTTCTACATCTCTGACCTTTGACCTGCAGCACTACTTTGTGTCTCAGGATGTCTTTGTCCCTGTAGATGGTGCAGATGTATCCTCCACTGTCTCTCTCTGTGGGGTATTTCAGGGTCAGACTGAGGTCTCCAGTTCTCAGCAGGTCTTCATTCATCTTTGTTCGGTCTCTGTAAAAACTGTCCTGGTCATCCAGGTGGTTACTTTTGTTTGGATACACATGAACCACCATCAGTTCAGGGTCAGAGTGAGTCCACTCCACTCTGGTGTCCTGAGGCAGGTCAGCTGTAGTTTTGCAGGGCAGAATGACAGACTCTGAGCCTTTTTCCACCTCCACCTCCATCTGGTGGTCTGAGAGGACAATAAACCACAGTATCAGGTGTAGAAGCAGCAGCAGTCACACTGATGGTAAGTGAAGCACCATCTCAACCATGAGTTAAATATTCTGCAGTTTATTTTTCACCTTATACTATAGTCAGTGTTGAGGAGTACTCTAAAGCGGTGTAATATTTAGGTGTTCATTCACTGGGTGCTAAGGTGTCTAATTCAACAGATTGCTGGTGTTGTTTGTCTGTCGACTGTTACCGCGCCTATCTGTGTTTCTTTCTTGGACTCCGACATGTAGGAGGTAGGTAAAAATACTTTATTTACTTTGGGATTTTCTGAGAGTGTAGTGATGTTATTTGTATATATTTGGTTGCATGTATGCATAAGTAAAATCTAAAGTTAACTAACTAGCACTACATGTGTTTTCTGTATGTTATGCTGATTTGGAGATAGCAGCTAGGCTAACGCTAGTCAAAAGTTAGCTAACTAACTTATCTTACTGTATTTTACACATTTGACGTTGTCAATGAAAACGTTTATTTCTATTTCTTAATTTTAACACTAACGTTTAATTTAACGTTAGCTAACTACAGTGATATTCTGTTTAGACTCATGGTAATGGCCGTATTTAACCAAAGAGAGGTGCAGCCTGCACTGATGAGATGTTGAGGTACCATTAACATCAGTTAGTTAGTCCTGCTGCACACTGAGATATGCACACAACCCTGTCTCCAGAACTGTAAAGACAAGGACACAGCAAACATGCGGTCACATTGTCTGCTAAATCTAGCCTAGCTAAATAGATTTTAAGCAATATTTAGTGTGGGCAGGCTAACTCAATGTAAGAAAGTGTTTATTGATTAAGTTATACACAGTTTACATAAAGCTAACAACCTTTTCTTCTTGTGTTGTGTTTCATAGTAGTAAAGGTCTTTTTTTCCGTAGGTGGCCAAGATGTTGATAAAAGGAAAACACAGAGAGACAAAGAAATATGCAAAATTGGAAGAAGTTAGCTTCACAGATTTTATGAGTGCAGGTAAGTTATGGTTTGTACTAATGTTGTTATTAACTAAGAGATGATTTTACTTCAGTGCAGCAGAAGTTTCTCATACCAGAAAATGCAGCACTGAAAGTCACGGATGAGCAGGGTATAGAGGTGGATGAGGATGTCTTTCCTGAACTTGCAGCAGTCAAAGAGGTGTGTTTTGTCATCTATACAGCTGAAGGTAAGTAAATATATGCTCTGATAGATTTTGAAGGATTTGATTTGTACAGTTACTCTTAAATAAGCATTTTTAATTTGTCTAATATCCTGTGTTAACAATCACAAAATGTTGCAGGACACTGTAGTTCAGATTTCTCGTTCGTGCGGGCGCCATCTTGGTTCAGTGTTTACTGTGATTTGCAAAGGTAAGCACTGTCAGTGGTGTACTGCATTGGTTTTTTGTTTAAAAATAAGTGTTCCACTGTGTAAAATGGTGGTTTGCTAAGCATATATTGTGTTTGTTGGGAGGTTCATGTATTGTCTGATGAGAGTATGAGCAGTTTGTGTGCATGTTCCATTTTGTAATATCTGCCGCAATTTCGGGCTACATTCCCGCTAGTTAGCAGAGCATTCATTCGGGCAAAGTAATGCAAGATGAAGCATTAGCTTTTCAGCTACAGTTTGCTGGTAGTCCTGCTATGTTAGTTTTGCATCATACACATTCCTGAGATCGAGGAATTTTGTAAAGACATGATTATTTTTGCTTAATGTGTTTTTTATATATTTGTTGTTGTTTTTTTACTACACTCAACAAAAATATAAACGCAACACCTTTGTTACTGCTCCCATTCCCCATGGGATGGACGTAGAGACCTAAAATTCATTCCAGATACACAATATAACCATCCCTCCCAAACAGTGGTCACAAATCAGTCCAAATGTGTGGTAGTGGGCACATCTGCTATATTGAGATAATCCATCCCACCTCACAGGTGTGCCACATCAGGATGCTGATCTGACATCATGAGTAGTGCACAGGTGTACCTCAGACTGCCCACAACAAAAGGCCACCCTGGAATGTGCAGTTTTTTGCGCTATTGGGGGTCTGGGGTCCCAGAACCGGTCAGTATCTGGTGTGACCACCATTTGCCTCATGCAGTGCAACACATCGTCGCATGGAGTCTATCAGATTGTCAATTGTGGCCTGTGGAATGTTGGTCCACTCCACTTCAATGGCTGTGCGAGGTTGTTGGATATTCGTGGGAACTGGCACACGCTGTCGTATACGCCGGTCAAGCACATCCCGAACATGCTCAATGGGTGACATGTCCGGTGAGTATGCTGGCCATGCAAGAACTGGGACATTCTCAGCTGCCATCTGCCCTGAACAATGTGAACCATGATTCATCCGTGAAGCGCACACCTCTCCAACGTGCCAGACGCCATCGAATGTGAGCATTTGCCCACACAAGTCTGTTACGGCGACGAGCTGGAGTCAGGTCAAGACCCCGATGAGGACGACGGGCATGCAGTTGAGCGTCCCTGAGACGGTTTCTGACAGTTTGTGCAGAAATTGTTTGGTTGTGCAAACCAATTGTTCCAGCAGCTGTCTGGGTGGCTGGTCTCAGACGATCTTGGAGGTGAACCTGCTGGATGTGGAGGTCCTGGGCTGGTGTGGTTACACGAGGTCTGCGGTTGTGAGGCCGGTTGGATGTGCTGCCATATTCTCTGAAACGCCTGTGGAGACGGCTTATGGTTGAGAAATGAACATTCAATGCACGGGCGACAGATCTGGTTGACATTCCTGCTGTCAGCATGCCAATTGCACGCTCCCTCATTGCTTGTGGCATCTGTGACATTTTGCTGTGAGACAAAACTGCACATTCCAGGGTGGCCTTTTGTTGTGGGCAGTCTGAGGTACACCTGTGCACTACTCATGATGTCAGATCAGCATCCTGATGTGGCACACCTGTGAGGTGGGATGGATTATCTCAATATAGCAGATGTGCCCACTACCACACATTTGGACTGATTTGTGACCACTGTTTGGGAGGGATGGTTATATTGTGTATCTGGAATGAATTTTAGGTCTCTACGTCCATCCCATGGGGAATGGGAGCAGTAACAAAGGTGTTGCGTTTATATTTTTGTTGAGTGTATGTTGATAATCACGCAGTGTGTACTGTGATTTGCAAAGGGCCAGCAGCAGAGTTGTTTGCCCCAGCATTTGAATAAACGGCGCGGTCCGAGCCACAAATTGAACGCCTGTGTCCGACTGGTCTCTCTACTGTGCACCCCAATCCAACACAAACTTACACAACGCAGAGTCCAGGGTGTAGGTACATAAACCCCTGCACTGGTTGGGTTACATATACTTTAATCAAAGCGTGCTGTCACGGTTTGTGAAGACAGACTGTGTGGAGATGTGTGTGGTGGACCCAGGTGCGAACACAAGTGAGAATACGGGAGTGAACTTAAACAAAAGCGAGCCTTTTATTGTGGCTGATGATCACAAAAGAAACAAACAAGAAAGAGGCCAGCACAAGAGCAGTAACTAAAACCTAAACTGGGAACAAACTATGGTATGGCTGGGGATACAAAAGACTGGGCATGGAAACACGGAGGTTTGGAACACAGACGACGCGACACAGACTACATGAAACACAGAGACTAAATACACATGAGGGATGATCAGGGGAAGTGGCCACACATGGGAGCACAGCTGACACACATGAACCTAAAGACAGGACAGGAGAGGTGAAACTAAATACAATGACATTGAATACAGACTTTCAAAGTAAAACAGGAAACATGGAGATTAGACATGACATGAACTAAACATAACCACGCAGACATGACGCATGAACCAGGGAGACTTAGTACAGGGGGAGATGACATAAACAACTAAGGAACAAGACTAAACAGCAATCTAGAAATTAACTAGGTGAGCTAAACTAGGGCACAAATGAATACAAAAGATACATATAAGAACTCAAACACTGGATCACAGACCCAGCCCATGACACGTGCAGTTTACTGGCCCTGTGTGCATGAATGGTATCTTTGTTGTGTTGTGTTTTTGATTGTATATACCTTATATTCTAATATTTTTATTTGTCACCCTCAGATTTGACTGTCCTGAAGCAACATGTGGAAGAGTCCTCCTCTCCAAGTCTAACAGATACATTGTCTGTCTCAACCACCGGCAGTCAGAGCAGTGACACAAGTGATGCCGGACTTCAAACGGTTCAGCCTCTATTGAACAGCATACATGAAAGAAATGTAGATACAGTACTTAATTGACTTATACTTGACTCTTTAGTTGCCATTGAGCTATAGTCAAAATCTCTACCATTGGCCAGATTGATATTGTTTCTATCTATAGCCCTATAAGCGTAAAAACTATAATCTCTATCAAAAAAGGAAAGTTTGGAGTCTAACCTTAGAAGTAGAGAGGGTGTCTGGGATCTTTTGTTTTTCTCTTGAATGGTTTCATAAAATATTCACTGGATCTTTCTCTGGGACAGCCAGTCCACTGAAAAAGATGCTTTCTATTTAGTTTTTTACAAATGTCTCTCAAATGAGTTTGTTTGTGTATAATGAACTTACAGGAAAGTCTATCGAAACTATTTCAAGTGTTTCCGTCAGGCAGCAGCTGTCTGAGATGATGGTTGATAAATGTAACAGATAAAAACTTAAGCAGAACAATATCAAAATATAAACATCAGTCCTACAGTTTTATGCCATTAACTCTGCAGTCCCCTCGCTGTTACCTGAACCCCGCTATGATTTACACTACATATCCTAAAACAGCAGTTATTAACCTGAGAGTCTCAGTGACATCAGGACCAGCTGGATGAAACATGATGACCCGTCTCTGCTCTGTCTGCGTTTCATAGCAGCTCCTCCAGTCTGAGTCTGTACAACATCAGGACACTTCCTGCTGCTCTGTGAGCTGCAGTGAGGCTTAGAGAGCTCATGCTCTCCACTGTGTACAGTGTGTAAATGTTGCGAGTGTAACCCTGCACATGCAGTAAAGACTGCAGCTGTTGTAGCAGAGACATCCTGTTTGCACTGAGGTTAGCTCTGAGCTACATGTTGCTGCTGGTTTTTCAGGTTAGTCACAACAATTTACAAAACTTCAGTTTGACCTCTTACTCTGAGATGTCACATAGATAACAGGCTCCATGTGGAGTCTCTAACCCACCCAGAGTTCTGACTGACCTTTGACCTGCAGCTGTATATCTCTCAGTCGCAGTTCTTCTCTCTCATCGCTGATGGAGCAGGTGTAGCTGCCACTGTCAGTCTTTGTTGGTTTTCTCAGAGTGAGGCTGAAGTCTAAAGTGTCCAGAGCATCAGGCCTCATTGATGTGCGCCCGCTGTAACGCTGGTTTTGCCCTGTAAGATCGCCTCCTTCTCGTCGTAGATGGACAGATTTGGGATCAAGATCAGAGCGAGTCCACATCACTGTGAGGTCATCCTCAGGTATAAAATCTGAGTACTGACAGGGAAGCAGGACAGATCTTTCCCCCTCATTCACCTCCACCACCACAGCCAGGGCATGCTGGGAAACTGAGGACACATAAACACAAATTATCTGCATGCAGTGGGTTTGTCTCAGAGCCCACATTTATCAGCAGGACACAGAGACCAGTTTTACAGTCAGACACTCAAATTGAATGCATTTATTTATTAAATCTGAACATTTAATCTGTGAACACCTGACAGATTAAACTGAGTGTGTCTGTGCTCATGAACCAGCCTCAGTTTGGTGCATTTTACTGAGTTTACAGAAAATGTTGGAAAATGTGACTCTTCCTGGTCTTTATTTTCTAAGCACTTCCTTTAAACTCTGCTGTATCTTCATCTTTGTTAAATGTTTTGGAGGACCTGAAGGTTTTCTGCTCCCTCTGAAGAGTTCACTGTGACAGTCTGCCATCACGATGAGCTGTACTGAAACCTCCCTTTGAACTGAACGTACTCTCATGATCCATCTCTCTGAGACAGACCACCAACTGGCAGAATGAGTCACATGAACACAGCCAACATGTTTTTCATCACAAATACAAAAAACTGCACCTAACACAACACAAACACGGACTGGTGATAAATGAACTTAAAACCCAGAATGAAGCGTCTCAGTAAGGTGTTGGGATTCTGTGAGCCTCCAGATCAGCTTCACTGCTGCTCAGCATTGTTTCTGTGAGGAGGGATGAGCACTGTTCTTCTGAAATATTCTCTTATTCAGAGACAGATTTACTAAGAGGCGAAGGCTAAAAGGCTGCAACTGCAAAACTATCCCACCAGGAGCAGAAAGGTCTGTCAGTTATTTTATTTTAGTGTTTTGATTCTGTTAATGCTTCCCCAGTATGTACTGTTCCCTTTAAAGCAGAGTACTGTGTGTGCTGTCAGGTGACTCCACACTGTCCAGTCTCTTTGTGTGCTCCAAAAATCCTGTTTTGCTCAGGATAATTCTTCACTGAGAGACGTGACCCGGTCATATCTGTATTGCAACCATAATTAAAGCGGTTCCAGTTCTCCAAATAAAAAGTGTCACAGCCATCTCATGTAATTGGGAGCGGGGCCTGGGTCTCTACAGTTTAGGTTACTCACGATATTACCTGCTCAGAACCCAAAATATGAACTATGTACATAAACCACAAGACAAGGATTTCATCTGAAATGCATCAGTTTGACTTTATTTCAGGACAAAATAAAGGAAATAAGTTAATTCAATTGGGTTTAGTGTTATTTTAATATGTACCACTGATGAAGTGGTATTCATTACCGTTCATTCACTACAATTTCTAATACCAAATAAAACTAGATAATTAAACACTATGGTGGGCCCACACTCACTCTCACCCATGCACACCTTAATTGCAACAGTCTCTAATGATCTGAAAATAAAACCCTGGTTGCCTGCTTGGATCATGACAGACACATGCGCTGTGGCCTAAAACCAAATGGCCACTTCATTTTTAAACACACAATAAAAAAAAGGCACATGCAAATAGAGCAGGGCGATATGGCCAAAAGTATTTATCACGATATATATTTGAAAATCAAAAAGACAACTTTCCATTTATTTTCACTTAAACAAGAAGCTGGTTTTTATGTAGATTAAAGCTTTTAACAGTGCAAATGCAAATTCCTTGCTGAAAGTTTAACCAAAAGTCATTTCCAGTAGAAATGGGCTGACATATCCTGAGCATAACCATGTATAATATCCACTGAAGTTAAAAAGAGGTGCTTTGCAACATTAAACTGCAGTGTGCAGTACGCATTTTTCGGACCATAAGGTGCACGGGATTATAAGGCACATTAATAAACACAGTAGTTTGGACCTGGAAGCAGGTTTCATCAGGTCATGACTTAAAGATTGGATATCCCACCTGCTGTGAATGTTTTAATGCAGTATAGTTGTTATCATTATGTCACATCCTGTTCATGACAGTTAAAATAAATAACGTTCATATAAGAAATAAAATTGACTCCTGTAAACTGTTAATAGGCCTTTACTACTGTACTTTAATGTCGGTCATAATGGTGGTACTTCAAGAGCCATATATTTTATGAGGTGGTACTCATTGTGAAAAGTTTGAGAACCACAGGTTTAAACAGTTTTGTCCATTAAACAGTCGTTAAATGTAACTTGGTGTTTTTTAATTTTGCACTGGTTGGTTATTCTAATATTTCCAGAGTTTACTTTTTTTTTTTTTTTAAAGATCGAAAGAAAAACCACATCCACCACACGCCCATTTCACCGTTTACCTGTTCATCTGGCTCACCTGGCCACACAGCAGCCTCGACACAAATGTCACCTTTCACTACATAATCCACAGTATCAGTCCTAATCCATGTGTCGTGCCAAGGTAGGTAGGTATAACCACCAGTCGGGAGCGCGCTCGGAAGGGAGAACGGATTCAGTTGACTCCGTCTCCCATCCAACAACCAGACGTGGAAGTAGTGAGGTTTACTTCAGTGAAAAAGTGAAAGATGAGTGTCGGTACATAATCGATCTGTTTGTTGGTGACAACAGAAAATTCTACATTTATTCTTCTCACGTGTTATCGGACGGGATTATTAAAAAAACGAGGCCTGATACTTATTTGTACGCTCCTGCAACTTCACTGTATAAAGTGCTAAAACCTCCAAAATTCCAAGAGTAATAAGTTAGTATAAGTGTATGTGAACTAAAAATCAAGAATGTGGGATACTGTTTGTCCGTGATTTGGACAGCCCAGTGAGCCCTCCCGACGCAGGGGACACCGGCATTCCTCAGACCGTCCCTCACTCTTTCACCAGTAAAGATATTAAATTGATATTTTCTTGCATGTGCGTGTGTGTATGTCGCTAAAGAGTCCGCGGTCCCTCATTATTCAGAGAGGTTCTTACCGTTAATGAGCAGCAGCAGCAACATCATCATCCTCCTTTAAAAACCACAAAGTCCTGTTAGCAGCTCCCACACACTCCTGCTCCTCCTTCAGCTGTGACTCTGACAGGAAGTGTCGGTTTGACAGGAAGTGTCGGCGTGAGGCTGAAGTCTGATCCACAGCTCAGCTTCATGCATGAAGGCAGATACGTCCCTGGGCTTCCCGATCTCAAGTAATAGTTTGTTAAAATGCAGGTTTATTCAGGTATCTTTTTGTCACAGTTATCATGACAGGCCACACCTGAAACTCTCCAGTCTCTGACTAAACTACTCTAATCATGAGAACCCATTACAGCTGAGAATCCCTCCGCAGGTCCAGCCGACAGTAACGTCAACGCCTGCGCTGGATTCAACAACTAGCGGGTGTAGTGCAGACCCGGTAAATCAGGTGGAGATTAGCTAGTTTAACCACCTCATTAATAGACAAAAGAAGCCTTTTGAAAGGGGAAACGAGGAGTGCCTGGGTGAGGCGAGAAGAGGAGCAGCAGACACTGCTGGCAGACACCACACACCTCTAACACTTTTTCACAGATCCACTTTCTCATCTAAGCCGATTCCACAAACAAATTCATAACGACATTATTAAGAAATCATCACAGACCTTTGATGCTGTAGACATGAAATAATATGAATGTATTAATCATTAGGATCAATATAATCATTATTAATAATATAATCAATAATTGACCACGTCTCTTAAGTTTAATAATACTGACTTTAAAAAACAAAACAAAAACAACAACAACAGTTAATCCATAAGAAATAATGTCAGCTCAGAACTCTGTGCAGTCCAGTCAAATTCTTCCACACCGGACTTTCTCATCCATGACCCTAACAGACCGTGGCCGGACTCGTTGCGCACGTAGCATCCTGGCACGACACCACGCTGACATGTAAGGAGCTCCTGAAAGCGAGCCATTCTTTCACAGATCTTTGTCGAAGCAGTCTGCATGGCTAGGTGCTGACATTATATACTTGTGACCATGAGAGAGATGGAACACCTAAATTTAATGATCTGAATGGGTGAGTGAATGCTTTTTATGCATGTATGTGTATTTAGAGCATGCCATAAAGACGACGAGAGAGGTTAATCTACTTCATGTTCCATATTCGGGGAGTTTTCGTGACATCTAGTGGACATTTGAAGACACTACAAAATAATCTCTGACTAGTATGAAACAAATACACCACAATCACAAAAAACATGTAAATGGAGAGTGATCACTAAAGTACTGTAAAAATAAAATACTGCAAAATGTAAAGGAAAATATGAATTAAAAGTGAAAGTGGCATGACTATGACTCACTGTGAGACTGTGACAGAATCCAATTAAAATAAACTGCAGCAGGAAACTGTCTGTGCACATCTACAGCTGCATTAAATATTGGCTGTTCAGTGGTGACTTTGATTATTATTTAGCTTTTGTGATGTGAAAGACTGCATTTATTATTTGCTTTTCTGTAATCTGATATTGGTTTAATAACTGGTTGGTTCAAAGTAGAAATTCAGTAGATGCATAATGTGTTAAATATCTAAAAATTCTTCTTATAACCAGAACAGAGGTGATGAAGAGTGCGGCGGATTAGTGAGATGCCAAAATAGAAAGCTGAAGAAGAGCTTGCATACAAAAATAGTCACACTGCAAAGAGTTTAAAAGGAACCCTTATGGTTCAATAAAAGCAGAAGCTGTGAGGCCAGGACTGGTAAAATGTAAAAGCTGAACAAAGTACTGTCAGCATACTGTCTCACACATGAATACTTCATTAACATTTTTACTTTTTTTTTTATTCCTGCTGCTTGAAATAAAAAACACACACAAACAAGAAGAACTCAAACTGGACTGATGCTTTATTTCAGACACAGACACAAACATGCATTACAACCCTTTGTGTACACATGTACAAATACTCAGCACTCACCCAACATGGAGACACAGAACTGAACGCCATTCAGAGCACATTTTGAATCAACACCATGGGCATGTTCAGATTTTAACACAAGTGATTGCTTCACTCTGAAAATGGAGTGAAGGTGAGCGTTATTAACCCTTTGTTGTGGGCAGTCTGAGGTACACCTGTGCACTACTCATGATGTCAGATCAGCATCCTGATGTGGCACACCTGTGAGGTGGGATGGATTATCTCAATATGGCAGATGTGCCCACTACCACACATTTGGACTGATTTGTGACCACTGTTTGGGAGGGATGGTTATATTGTGTATCTGGAATGAATTTTAGGTCTCTACGTCCATCCCATGGGGAATGGGAGCAGTAACAAAGGTGTTGCGTTTATATTTTTGTTCAGTGTATATCTGAAAACGGGAAAAAGGTAAAATGTCAAACATCTGCTTCCATAATATAAATATCATTAAATAACTTTAGAAAAACTTCCACTTGACTCTTTACATGTAATGTTGTAAAAATATATATTTTATTGTTTAATTAATCTGAAAATGTTAGTCTGCCAAATGTGCAGCAATTGAATTTCTTTATTCTCTTTAGCTGATAGTTGGTGGGGCCCAGGTAGACTGTATAACTGCATCTCTACCAGTTTCTCTGCACTCCAGCCTCTTATGTGCCATGTGAAGGGATTTTCCTTAAGGCAGGAGAAATGATCTCCACGAAAACGAACAGGTTCATCCATCGCACATTAGAACAAATTCTCTTTTTAAATAAAAATGAAAAAGGGTTACCGTCAATGCATCATGTTTTTAATTTGCAAGTTCATAAGCATTTTCCTTTTCCATTTCACAATCAATTCTACCACCAGGTCAAAAATATGTCTGGGAAAATTTTCTTAATATAATATTATTTATAAATACACCCCTCCGGCGATTAATTGCATACCTGCATGGAGGCGGGACCTAACAGCAGAAGCATACTCCATAACGTGTTGTACATTATTATATGTATATTATATGTAACGTGGTATTTTTCAATTATTGTATTTACTAACATGAAGAAGTCACAAGCAAAGAAAGACCACACCATGGTGCATGTTTGAACAAGGAGAGTTTACTGGTCAAAACTATTTATTAAACAAATAAAACACATTTTCTTAACCACCAAAAAATACACGTTCAAAGCAACACAACGGAGGCCCAATATCAGACAGGATTCCACTGTGTAGAGTGGGCAATCATAATGAAGCGGTTGGTTTTATTTTGTGGATTCAAGCTGCTCTTCATATTTTTGGCCACCAGATGTCACCAGAGAGGACTGCGTTGAAAAGCTTCGAGTAATGAACCGTTTTTCAATACAAGCTTCAGAAAGCTTCATTTGGCCATCACTAGGTGAGTGCAAACACATTTATCATCCACCACACCCATGAGACACGCCCCACACCCGTGCACCAATACAGTGAGTCCATTTAAACCAACCCATTTAGTCAAAAAGGAACAACTCATATGGCTCCTACACCACTGATTTCCTTTCCGATCCGATACCAAGTAATATTCAGGCTGGTATCGACGATACTGATCCGATACCGATACTTTGTACAAAAACGTATTTTATTTATTGTATCTCAAATTATAGTTTCATAATGATTACAGGACATCAGATTACTTGTTCTTATCACTTAATAATGCAGAGTTCATCATATAGAAATAAAGAACCTGAAGTTGTGCTATTTGAACACCTTGCCTGCCTGCACCTGTTGCCTCAACATATGCTCGTCATATTCTGTGATATAATTTACTCTGAGGTGTTTGACAAATCTGTGGTGTTGCCACAACACCTCACTTTCTTGCCACATGTATCGCAAACCACGTCTTGGCTGTTTGTGGATGTAAAATACGTCCGCACATAACTCCAATTACGCTCAGCCATTGTTGTGAGTGCGCACGCCAAGGGGCTGCGAGACTTTTATACAGCCTTATTTCGCACATGACTATGAAAGGTGGGAGAGGGAGTAGTTCCTTCCAATTGTAGACAATCCGAATGAAATAGTTTCTTTCCGCTGTGTTCCTGTTAATGATAAACTACAAATTTACCCTAAATTACTAAAATATCAATATTTTAATGTGAGAATCGATTCTAGAACATAGATGATTGATGATGATGATTGGTATCGGAGGAAATCGATATTTCAGTATCGATCCGCACATCACTATTGTGAATTATTTCTTGTTTCCGGTTTTATTGTGAAGGTCCGTGTCTCATGTGAATGTACGAAGTTTTAGATGTGAGTGCAGAAATGACTCATTAAAATAATGGGTGACTGTACTGAGTGTAATGACAAAGAATTAAAACTGTGTTTTAGTATGTACATTTAAAATGTTTAACAGCTAATTACTGTACTTGTTGAACAATTGTTTCCGTTGGTTTCTCATGGTGAAATCTAGAACATGCTGCATGTAAGAATGGTAGGTGCTTCAAGCAACAACATATTTGGTCAATAATTCGGGGATTTTTTTTCTTTTTTGTTGTTGCCTCTTTTAATGCTTTGGCCATTTATTCATCATCTATCATAAGAGCTAACTGCAACAGTGACCCCTTGTGAATGAGGGATCAGCCTAACTTATTCACTATTTGTCAAAACTCATTCGCCAGGAGGAACGAATAATTTGGCAGTTTTTACAGAAAACAAATAGATCAAGAAAGGAGAAGAGAATTCCTGAAAATCTGAATGAAACATCAGGATATGTCCAGGAACACACATGGATAAAATCCAAAAAGAAAATCAAGGAAAGAGAAACAGAAATAAATCCCTGGATAGCTTAAGATAAGAAAACCTTTATTAGTCCCATGCGTGGGAAATTTCACACTTGAATGAGCTCAACGATTTGAAAATTGAACAGGAAATGTCATTAAACTAATATTCAGGCTCTCTTCATACTTCATCATCCATGCATGTCACACTCCTCAAAGAGTCCAGGGAATTTCAGAAAAATGTTAAGGCTGAAAAAGCTGACCAAATAATACTTTACATGGATTTATGCAAATGAGTGCATGCGATGTGGGAGGGACGCTGCAACCAGGGAGAACAGAGCAAGTTTTTTGTGTTGAGGATGAGTTCAACCTGATTACTCCTGTAAGAAGATTTGTGAGCTGTGGAATACATTTTTGTTATATCTTTTCACATCGCAGTCCCGTGGAAGTTTTTCTTCTTCAAACTAATGTAGGCTACACGAATGAAGCACGGGAAAACTGGTCTCAAGGTTATACAAATTCTCTTCTTAAATGAAACCCAAACAGGGTAACCTTAAATGCACCATGATTTTACTTTACAAGTTCATAAACATTTTTTCTTTCCACTTAACAACCAATTCTATCCCCAGGTCAAAAATACGTACCCGAAAAATACATGTTCAAAGCAACACAACGGTGGCCCAAAATCAGATTGTGAACTCCACTCTGTGGAGTGGAAATTCATAACGAACCAGTTCATTTTATTTTGTAGATTCAAGCTGTTCTTCATATTTTGGGGCATCTGATGTCATCAGAGAAGACTGTGTTGAACAGCTTCGAATAATGAGCTTCAGAAAGCTTCATTTGACCATCACTTAATCATTTCCTTACGAACCATTAAATCAGGTACCGAAACAGTTAAGTTCTAAAGAATTCTTCGACGTCACTGATCACGTGACTCTGGCCAAACAAATCACACTTTGAGACAGGGATTCTGAAGCATACCCGCGGAGCTTCAAGCTTTCAGCGGGCTAACGCTAGCTTTTAGTGTTCGGGTGTGGAGTGGAGCTTGTTGTTCGTGTCTCTGTGCGAAGAAACTGTAAGTTTGCTTTGTTTCCTCCTTTAACAGTTTGTCTTCATGAACTTTACTATTAGTTCAGCTCATGTTTGATTTCTTAAAACAACAAACTGTTGGAACAAAACCGTCGTTTCCTAAACAGTCAGCCCGTTGTAACTCGGCCGAGTGTGTCCGCCATTTCCTGTTACTGTTTGTGATCCAGGAATCAGACTAAACACGGAGTTCGGCCGCTGTTCCACAGTAACTGCTGGCAGATTAACCCGTACTCAGTTTTTTTCAAAAGAAAAATTAAACAGTTAATATTTTTTAACCTGAAATTCATTGGCTTTGGCTTATTTTCTGTGAAGAACATAAATCCGAACTAATTTTCAATGACCTCATACTGTACCCCCCCACGCATTTACATTACATGCAAGGTGTTCGGGTCCACTGGACCCAGGTCTAATAAAAGTGTTGAAAGTGTAGGTCCTGTGTTCCCACACTCTGTCTTCCTCCTTTCTGGTGCTGCTGATAGTGTTTTCTTCCCCTCCTGCTCCGCACAAACACCGTCTGCTCTGACATTCCCACACATTTTACCCTCTTTCTTGAGGGATCCAAATTTTATGTTCTCATACCCTGTCCCACCTGCAAATTAGGGGCATAATGCTGTAAATAAGACTTTGCCAGTGTGGTTCTTTATCACAACTGCTCAAGATGGCAAAAGATTATCTGCTGCGAGGGCCTTATTGATTTTGGAAGACAGAGGAGCTTCTGATGATGATGCCGGGGAAGAAGTTTCAGAATATGAGGATCACATTTTTTGTCTGACAGTGACTTTGAAGAAGAGGGTGAGGTTGAGTGCCATTTAGTAACAAATGAAGATGAGTACCCCATGAGAAGCCAGCTCCAGGACCAGAACAAGCCCACCAGACAACAAATGAAGAAATATGGATGTAAAAAAAAAAAAAAAAAAAAATGGAGAAATTGAATGATCTTCTTGCCCAAGAAATGTTGTCTTTCCACTCCACTTGATTATAACTGATTTTATTTTTTATAACATTTTATAAAAACAAAACAAAAACGAGAAGCACATTAATTCATAAATGTGATCTAACAGAGGTAAAGGGAAAAATTAACCATGTTTGCTGTTCATATGGCTTGTAAGTGGGATGAAGTAAACATTGTTGAGTAATTTAACATAAAATTGTTTGATAGTGTTAATTTGGAAAGCCAAAGCTCTAGCGGGTCCACCAGACCCATGAACACTGGCTGAGTAACAAAAAATACGAACACCACACAAGGGTTAACTGATACTTAGTTTAGCTAGCAGTTAGAATATGAACTGTCAGCTTGGTCCTGGGAATTGTTATGGCCATGTTTGACCTGCTGCTTTGTAGGACTACAGGAATGGAGGATTTGGAGGCTAATCTCTCTGTGACACTTTTTGTTGTGAACTGATGAAAGCTGTGGATGTTAGTCCAACACATCAAAAGCTCTCGATTGATGATTTGTTTCCTCTGCAGGTAGAAAGTGTGTGTGAGCTGATGTGAATTTGAATTCAGAAGCATGGATCAGTGTGAGGACAGAGAGGAGGGAGTCCCTCCCTCTAAAAGCACTCTGTGTGGGGAACATGAGAGCCAGACCAAAGCTCAGAGGTGAGATGACCATCTCTAACTGTCCATGACTCTTCTCCATGTCACAGCTCAGCACTCACATCACTGCTCCATCATTATTCACAGGAACCAACCTGGACCTCCACTCAGCGACGAGTCAAAGGACATGGATGATGAGTTTAAAGAAAACATCTGTCCTCCTGCAAAGAGGTAATGTGTGTCTAAATGTTGTGTCTCAGTGTTTGTGAATAAATCCTCCATCATGTTTAATGTCAGCTCAGCTGTGTTTCACACACATTTCTATGTTTATATGTGAAGCGGTGTGTGTTGGAGTGTTTCCACAAATGCATCATGTAAAGAATGGATGTTGTAGGAGGTGTGAAGAGGCTGAGTGTCTGTAGGACTCCAGCTGCTCAGTGTTCTTAATTTTCCTTAAATGTGTATATCAACAGCAGTGTCAAGGCTGAAGTTACATCAAGTGACATATACATGCCTAGTAGATGTCATTGCCAAGATGTAGTACTGCTGATTCTACATTTCATGTTTTGTAGATGAATCCTTGTTGCTGATATTTGTATCTTACTTTTTGCCTCTTGCAGTAGACTAACTTTCTTGAACAAATATTGTTTTCCTATAATAAAAATTAGTCACTTTTTTTAATCATTTATAATTTAATAAGCAAGTTGTTACACAAACAAGCCTTATCTCCTCATGCGTTTACTAAAATACCACAAAAATCTATAAGTAAAATGGACAGTTTAAAAAAACCTCGGTCCTTATAATCCAGTTGCAAAGATTTATTCTGCTGTTTAATGTCCTAAATAAGTATATTCGACATATGATGAGACTTACTGACTATGAATCATGTCCACATGTTTTACAGGCCAAAGACGGAGAAGGCAGTGAAAGTGCAGCTGCTTGAAATGTTGAACAATCTGGGAGACGAGGAGCTGAAACATTTCCAGTTTTACCTGCACAATGACCCTGGCGATGACTTCCCCAAAGTCTTTAAACGCCAACTGGAAAATGCAGACAGACTGAAAACAGTTACACTGGTGCTGCAGACGTATGCGGGCAATGAACTGGAGGTGGCGAGCTCGATTTTAAAGAGGATGAATGAAGGTCGGACTGCGCAGTATGCAGATACAACATTATCACAATTAATTTTGTGATATGTATTAAACTGAGGCTGTTTTAGTCTAAATGAATATCAATGGTACTAAAAGTAGCTGTAGCTAATACTACATCTGTGGGATGATTATGGGTAAATTTTTTTTCTCTAATGATTAAAATTTTGTGAAGAAGTTCATGAAGTCATTACTAGCTAACGTTAAAGGGATGGTTGGCTCAACAGAGCTCTGACTTTTTGTCAGCCTGGCTACAGAGCTGAAGAGAAACCTGGGGTTGTTCTTATTTTCTTCAATCAGTGACGAATAGTAAGATGTTCTGGCTTTGCGGAGGGCTTTCTTATAAAGCAACCAACTATTTTTCGAGGCTAAATTATGATCTTCTAAATTTGTGACACGCTGTTTCATCTCTGGCTTATTAGATTTCATCCCGCTTTAAGGTGCAGGTGAAATCTACTCTCCACTGCTGTGTAATCCGTTATTGTATTAGGCTTTGTTCTAAGGGAATGATCAGACGAGTGTTTTCAGTAAACACTGTTAGATGTTCAGTTTCTATTCCATATGTTAAAACTAAATCTGTGTGGGTTCTTTTACACACTGAGAGAAGCCAATTCAGTCTATTAACTAATTAAATGCTGTGTTTAGGCTGTCATTTTTAGCATCTTCATGGATGTTAATATAAATGAATGACCTTGTTCAATAAAATATTTAAGTATTTTCTATATCTAGAATTGTATGTTTCTAACCTTTGTGACATGTCATTTTCATGCTAATTGAAGATGGTTCAATGAAAGGTCCAATTTGATTTGTGTTCAAATTACCCAAATATCTCCTGAGATTTTAACGAAAGTTATTAAGATGGAAATGCATGATTATATAAATAATGGTTGACACTGTAAAAACCATAATAGACTAATCATCCTTCTTACTGTTTTTAATTCAGAGGCTCTTCAAAAGTGTCATCGTCATCTTAAATTCAAGTCCAACCTGAAGAAGAAGTTCCAGTGTGTGTTTGAGGGGATCGCTAAAGCAGGAAACCCAACCCTCCTGAATCAGATCTACACAGAGCTCTACATCACAGAGGGAGGGACTGCAGAGGTCAATGATGAACATGAGGTCATACAGATTGAAACAGCATCCAGGAAACCAGACAGACCAGAAACAAAAATCAGACAAGAAGACATCTTTAAAGCCTCACCTGGAAGAGACGAGCCAATCAGAACAGTGCTGACAAAGGGAGTGTCTGGCATTGGGAAAACAGTCTTAACACAGAAATACACCCTGGACTGGGCTGAAGACAAAGCCAACCAGCACATCCAGTTCATATTTCCATTCACTTTCAGAGAGCTGAATGTGCTGGAAGAAAAAAAGTTCAGCTTGGTGGGACTTGTTCATCGCTTCTTTACTGAAACCAAAGAAGCAGGAATCTCCAGGTTTGAAGACTTCCAGGTTGTGTTCATCTTTGATGGTCTGGATGAGTGTCGACTTCCTCTGGACTTCCACAAAGCTACAATCCTAACTGACCCCAGAGAGTCCACCTCAGTGGATGTGCTGCTGATAAACCTCATCAGGGGGAAACTGCTTCCCTCTGCTCACCTCTGGATAACCACACGACCTGCAGCAGCCAATCAGATCCCTCCTAACTGTGTTGGCATGGTGACAGAGGTCAAAGGGTTCACTGACCCACAGAAGGAGCAGTACTTCAGGAAGAGGTTCAGAGATAAGCATCAGGCCAGCAGGATCATCTCCCACATCAAGACATCACGAAGCCTCCACATCATGTGCCACATCCCAGTCTTCTGCTGGATCACTGCTACAGTTCTGGGGGATGAGCTGAAAACCAGAGAGGGAGGAGAGCTGCCCAAGACCCTGACTGAGATGTACATCCACTTCCTGGTGGTTCAGGCCAAAGTGAAGAAGGTCAAGTATGATGGAGGAGCTGAGACAGATCCACACTGGAGTCCAGAGAGCAGGAAGATGATTGAGTCTCTGGGAAAACTGGCCTTTGATCAGCTGCAGAAAGGAAACCTGATCTTCTATGAATCAGACCTGACAGAGTGTGGCATCGATATCAGAGCAGCCTCGGTGTACTCAGGAGTGTTCACACAGATCTTTAAAGAGGAGAGAGGACTGTACCAGGACAAGGTGTTCTGCTTCATCCATCTGAGTGTTCAGGAGTTTCTGGCTGCTCTTCATGTCCATCTGACCTTCATCAACTCTGAAGTCAATCTGATGAAAAAACAACATGTCTACCAAATTGCTGTGGATAAGGCTTTAAGGAGTCCAAATGGACACCTGGACTTGTACCTCCGCTTCCTCCTGGGTCTTTCACTACAGACCAATCAGACTCTCCTACGAGGCCTGCTGACACAGACAGGAAGTTGCTCACAGACCAATCAGGAAACAGTCCAGTACATCAAGAAGAAACTCAATGAGAAGCTGTCTGCAGAGAAAAGCATCAATCTGTTCCACTGTCTGAATGAACTGACTGATCGTTCTCTAGTGGAGCAGGTCCAACAGTCCCTGAGATCAGGAAGTCTCTCCACAGATAAAGTGTCTCCTGCTCAGTGGTCAGCTCTGGTTTTCATGTTACTGTCATCAGAAGAAGATCTGGATGTGTTTGACCTGAAAAAATACTCTGCTTCAGAAGGGGCTCTTGTGGGGCTGCTGCCAGTGATCAAAGTCTCCAACAAAGCTTTGTAAGGAAATTTCTGATCAGGCTTTTATTTTCTAAATATTTATTCTAGTAACAATTGCAATTTGTTCATGGCACAATTGTGCCATGAACAAATTGGACGAGCACTGTGATGGGTGCTCGTCCATTTAAAAAAAAAAAAAACAAAAAAAACTTTAAAGTGCAATGATCATCAGCACTAAATCAAGTATATGATTCTCCTAAAAATTCAAAGCAACAGACAGTATCAACATTTCTGAGACATCTGTCGGTGTAACACTTACCAAAGTACCATTCAAAACGGTTTACTTTATACCAAAAACTCATGGACTAATCCAGTGTCCTGTTACTAGGGATGGGTGTCGTTTAGGTTTTATCCAATAACAGTGCCAAACCAGTACTTTTGAAACTGTGCCGGTTCTTAAACTGTGCTTAAAGAATGGAGAACACAAACTTTGTGCAAAAACCTCTTACGTTTTTATTTTTAGCAGTCTCTATTTTTCTGCAAAATGATAACCAAGTTAGCCTTTTCTGTTGATACAACATGAAGGGAGTACCTGCCATCAAACAAGAAGACAGCCGCATGTAACTACGACAGTGTTTGCTAGTTCACCTTGCATGCATTAATGTAATAACGTGGTTAGCCTACTCAACGTAAATTACACACAAACGACATTAAGCTACTCGCCCAGAGAAGAACAGCTGCTGCTGTCATCATCATCCGTCGCCATTTCTGCTACACTGGCAGGGCTAGGGGCCAGGACTCTACTCTTCAGTTTCTTGGGGGATGTTGCTAACTCCGGGTCCGATAACAGGCACCACACCCGCAGTAGATGTGCTTGTTGTGAGGTCTTGCAGCAAGCTGTCAAATACGATGTATTTCGCGGCTTTTAAAAAAACGCTATGCGTCGCCAGGTGTTTCATCAGATTTGAGGTGTAACCTCCTTTGCACAGTATCGCCTCCATCACCACCTAGTCAAGACTGGGTTGAGAAATTTCATAAGAAGTGTTCTTGGTGGAACATTATTATTTCCCTTCAACCTGATCTGGTGCATTATATCCAGTTCAGCTGGCAACATCAAGCACATCCAGTATCCATTACGGTATTTTCACGACCATAAGACGCACTGTACTGAAAGGTGCAGTCTCAGTTATGTGTGCCATTACTGTATTTAACACACACATAAGGCGCACCTGATTATAGGGTGCATACAAGTATGCATATTTAAAACTAAAGCGGGAGCAAAACTGAGTTTGGTACTAACATTTTTATTACCTGTAATCGTCACCAATCAAACCCATCGAAGTCTTCATCCTCTGTCTGAATTGAACAGCTGCGCTAAATCTCCATCAAACATTCCAGGTTCACTTTCTTCACCGTCAGAGTCACTTTCCGTGCCGTGCGGCTCCTCGGAAATTATGGCGGCTTTTGCGAAAGCTCGAACAACAGTGCCAGCAGACATGTTAGCCCAAGCATCTACAATCCATTCGCAAATTGTGGCGTAACGTGCCCGGTGCTGCCTTCCACTCTTAGTGAAACTGTGGTCTCCATCGGTCATCCATCGCTCCCACGCCGCTCGCAGCCTTACTTTGAACGGCCGGTTCACACCAATGTCCAGTGGTTGGAGTTCCTTTGTCAGGCCTCCCGGAATGACAGCAAGCTCACAGTTCATTTGCTTAACTTGTTTTTTTCACATCGGCTGTGAGATGGGCACGCATAGAGTCACAGATCAACAGCGATGGTGATGTGTGGAAAAAAACCACCTGGTCTCCTTACATAAACCTCCCTCAGCCACTCTTTCATCATTTCCTCATCCATCCAGCCCTTTTCATTTGCCTTAATGATGATTCCTGTTGGAAACTTCTCTTTAGGCAAAGTCTTTCTCTTAAAAAATCACCATTGGCGGCAGTTTCTGTCCATTAGCATGGCAGCCAAGCACAACAGTAAAAGAAGACTTTTCGTGCCCCATTGTGCGTATCGCTACCATGCTGGTCCCCTTCTTCTCCACATTGTGACTCACCGGGATGTCGAAAGTGAGCGGCACCTCTTCCATGTTAGTGATGTGGCTGGGCTGGATGTGTTTGTCGGCGATGTGTTTGCTGCAGTAGGAGCGGAAGATGGCCAGCTTTTCCTTATAATCCGCTGGAAGTTGCTGCACTACCGTAGTCCTGGTCTGGATGGAAAAATGGCACCGTTTCATGAAACAAAAGCACCAAGACGGACCTCATTGGAAATGTTCAATTTTCATTTCTTCTGCTAGCGAAACTGCTTTTAGTCGAATGGTGACCGTCAAAACGCTTCTCCCACTCGTTCTTTGCTCGATGATCCACTGCTCGAGTCTTTCCTCCAACTCGGGCCACCTTGCCTTATGTCCGCGGAAAGTCAGCTGCGTGTTCTTGACCTCTCGGAGCTCGTTTTCCAGCTTCCTCCACTTGCGAACCATCGATTCATTAATCTTAAATTCTCTCGCGGTTGCTCGATTTCCATGTTCCTCCGCGTAGCTGATGGCCTTCAGTTTAAACTGTTTCATAAGCGTGTCTCTTTGCCATTTTCAGGGTTGTTAAAACAACGAAGTTCTGCATAACGCACATACCTGTTCTTTTATACAGGTATGTGCGATTGTAGCGGTATATACAATCAACGCCCACACTTCACTCTTTAGCGTTCTCATGGTGATCTCTACTACGTCCTCCTTACAACACACACAGGGCGCACTGCACTATAGGGCGCACTGCACTATAGGGCGCGCCGCACTTTTTGAAGAAAATCTAAGACTTTTATGTGCGCCTTATAGACCCGAAAATACGGTATACCAAAATAAGATTCTTTCAGGCTCCTATGTCAGTCCTATGCCTGGTAGCTGTGTGGTTCCTTGGTGGGTCCTGGGTGGGCTTGGGGACTTGGACTTCTGGGGGTCTTGGGTCATGGCTGGTGTGTTGCCAGGTTGTGGGTGGGTGAGTGCATGCACAGGGTACCCAATCTAGATGGGCCCGGGCCTGGACACCATGCTATTATTGGGTTTCGGGGAACGGGGTTCCCTCTTCCGGGGTGTGTAGGGTCCTCGGTTCGCTTGGCCCAGGGCTCAGTCTGCTCTGGCCTGGCCAGCTGCCAGTGGAGCCTGCGGGCTCATTTCTGCGGCCGCCTGTGACTTGTGCTGCTGGGTGACTTTTCTAGGTGGGGTGGTGTGATTGTGGTCCTCCTTGGGTTCTCGAGCTCTGGGGAGGAAGGGCCTCTGGCTCTCTGGTGCCCGAGTCTCCTCCATGTCTGCTTCATGTCCTATGTGGCAGGGCTGTTCCTCGCCACACCCAGTATAAGACATTTACATGGAGAAACCCTATGAATACAAGTGCGCTCAGACACAGGTGTGGACAGAGATGTACAAACAATTAATCCCAGAAACACACTATCTTGGTTGCTGCTCAGTAACATTTATTGTTTACGGTTACTTTTGCATATGTTGGTTGTTTCTATGGTTTCTGTGCTATGTCTTGTTCCTTCCTTCCAGCTTACATTTTGAAATTTTTAGTTAACCATGACTTGTAGTGTCCCTACAGCGCGCGCGTGTGTGTTTGTGGGGGTGTTATTTATTTATTTTTCCTCCCTCTCTTTTTAACAAATGTCACAGATTTCATGCTTCTTTATTTTTAGGCTGAGTGTCTGTGAGCTGTCAAAGGCAGGCTGTGAAGCTCTGACTTCAGTACTCAGCTACAAGTCGTCTAGTCTGACAGAGCTGGACCTTAGGATCGACAGCTTGGACGATTCAGGTGTAAAGCTTCTGTCTGCAGCCTTGGGGAGTTCATGTTGTAAACTGAATACTCTAAGGTCAGTATATTCAGTTTTTTGTTTTGTTTTTTGTTTTTTTTCCTCCCTTGTTCAGCTGACAAGTGAAACGGTTAAAAATGCCACTCATAAGTGTTTATTAGTATTTCTCATTATCCCCAAGTTAAACTGTCACATTTCTAACCTGTTTAATCCCAGGCATTAAGGATTATTTTAAAACACATTGCTAAATGTAGTAGCTTATTAGTAAAACGAGTGTTTCATTGTTCATGTTATAATTTTCAGACTGAGTCTCAGTAACCTCTCGGAGAGCAGCTCTGAAACTCTTTCTGCTGGACTGCAGAATCTAAACTGCAAGCTGATTACTCTGAGGTCAGATCAAGTAACATTTTATTTTTCAGAATTAATCAATAAGTTGATTAAAGTTTAGCCAATCATTGTTGCATCTTAAAAAAACAGGATTGAATATTGGCAATAACGCCATGCTGACAACACTTTAACACTAGTGTGTTTTCTTGTGGGTGTTGTTTTTGGTTTTTTTTGTTTTGTTTTTGTTTTTTTAAATAGGCTAATGGGCTGTAAGTTCTCAGAGGGAAGCTGTGAAGCTCTGTCCTCAGTTCTCAGCTCCCAATCCTCTAGTCTGAGAGAGCTGGACCTGAATAATTCTGAGCTGTGGGATTCAGGAATGAATCTTCGGTCTGTAGGAATAATGGCTTCACAGTGTACACTGGAAACACTAAGGTCAGATCAACAGTATTGTTTATTTTTATCAGTTGCCAAAAATAACCAATAATTGTAGCTAATTCAATAAAAGTCATCTATGTGTTATATAATTTCATAACTTCTCTCTTCACTACGATTACACTTTAACACAGGTGTTGTGTTCTCGATAATTTTTCAGACTGAGTAGCTGTTTCCTGTCAGAGGGAAGTTGTGAAGCTCTGTCCCCAGTTCTCAGCTCTCAGTCCTCAAGTCTGAAAGAGCTAAACCTGAGTAACAACAACCTGCAGGATTTGGGTGTGAAGTTTCTGTCTGCTGCACTGCAGAGTCCACAATGTAACCTTGAAACTCTCAGGTCAGGATTCAAATCTTTCCACAGAGGATCGTTTAAAATGTGATTTATATCTTTGCACAAAAAGCATCATAAGGGTGATACTTCAAGAGCCATGAGGTGGTACTCATTGTGAGAAGTTTGAGAACCACTGTGGTAGCTTAGAAACATGAATCAGCGCAGTGCACCTGGTAGAAAGGTTTCTGGTTGGGCTGGTGGGGGGATTAATCTCCTAAGACCCAAACTCTGTCATGGCATGCATTTTTAATTTCTCTTTGCTATGAGGGAGATTGGGACCTGATGAATGTAAAAACAAAGAATTACCAGATAATTTGTTTTGTTTTTTGTACCTAATTTTTGTTTCTGAGAAAAATAAAATCCACATATGTTTTAAATTTTGATAGAACAGTGGCAGTATGATGTCATAAATTGATATCAGGCCCTTGTAGATAAAAATTAAGGATTGTGGCCACAGCTCAGTGCAGCAGCTTTGGCAATGGAGGTGTTGAGCATCATCCATTCGGACTCAATGTCCCCATTCTCCCTCAGAAGCTCAGCTACAGGTGGGGGTTAAAGAGCTTGCAGACCGGGGCCTCTGCCAAGTGTTCTTAGGGCAAGATCACTATAGGTTTAGGTGTGCCAGGTCTGTGCAGCATCCTCCCCCGCCATCTGATCCAACAGCCTACCAGGTGGTGATCATTTGACAGCTCAGCCCCTCTCTTTAGGCTGTTCCTTAAAATCACACCCATCCAAGTCTCATTGTCTTTACCCATATGAATGTTGAAGTCTCTCTCACAGTAGGACAACTTGCTGTGGTACCAGCTCCCAGTTTGAGTTCAGGAGACAGACATCCTCTCTACTTTTAAGATCAGTTTCAAACTTTCCTTTTTGATAAAGCTTATAGTTAGAGCTGGATCAGTTGACCCTGAACCATCCCTTAGTTATGCTGCTACAGGCGCAGACTGTTGATGGACTTCCCGTGATTCTCTGCTTTCTTCTCCACTCCCCTATTTTTACTACTGATGCTTTTATATGTCACTACCGCATATCCTTACCTTTTTTTTTTTCTCCTCTCCACTTAGTTTATCTTATAAAGTCATTTTAAATATAATGGATGGAAATGGATGTTGTTGTATCAGCCATCCATAAAATTGTTGTTCACAGATTGCTTGTTATTTTGTGTTTCTGCAGTCTGTCAGGCTGTCTGATCACAGAGGAAGGCTGTACTTTTCTGGTCTCAGCTCTGAACTCCAACCCCTCCCATCTGAGAGAGCTGGACCTGAGCTACAATCATCCAGGAGACTCAGGAATGGAGCTGTTGTTGGCTGGACAAAAGGATCCACGTTGGAGACTGGACACTCTCAGGTATGGAGAGAATGCCTGACAAAGGCGGAAGAGCTGGAAACATTTCTTGTGTCCTTCACTCACTTCCTATTTTTCTTGATGCATGCTCAATCATACAGGCAAGGAAATCCTCCAAATATGATTATATTCATCTGGACGCGGTGTTTTCAGTGGGAGAAACATTTTGTCACTCATCCAAGTGACTTCTTCAGTCTCAGCTGACTGCAGGTTTTCTCAGTATTATAAATAGTACATTTACGCATTGACGGAAACTAGAACCACTGGTGAAAAAAGGGCTGTGAGGTCAGTTTCATGATCATTAATATGCAAATATTAATTGTTCTCAGAGCTAACCCACGACCATTGATACATGGTCTTTGATCAGTGGTTGGCAGTGTTGGGTAAGTTACTTTAAATTTGTAACTTAGTTACTTTTGATAGAAGTAACTAGTAATGTAACTCAGTTACTACTTATTAGAGAAAGTAACTTATTTTACTCAGAATTCTCTTGTTAATGTGTTGCTTCTGTAATGCTGGGCTTACACTGTGCGATTTTTGGCCCATTTTGAGCCGATTTTTCAGTCGTGCGACCATTTTGGCGATCGGCCCGATTTTTGCCTTCATCGTGCGTCGTGCATCGTGTAGTATACGTGGGGTAACGAGAAGCGATTAACACCTCACGACCAGCTCCCGATCATCAATCGCTTGGTCGTGAGGGTGTCACCGCAGTTTCTCACACTGCGCACGCGCAAACACAAATGTCAGCGAAAAAGACGGCACAGCACAGCAGTGTAGCGTGTGATGTGGACACAAGCGATGGAGGCACAATTTGTAGAACTCTGGAAAGCTCATCCGAGCCTTTTCGGTGTGGCCTCACAAAATTATCACGAACACAACAACCGTGAAAATAGTTGGATTTACATGCTGCTCAATCCCAGCAGCCTGATCAATGTTTTTCATTAGCAATTTAGCAAAGTTGATGGTGGTGGTGTGTCTGTGTGAGTGAGTGAAAGACGGAGAGGGAGAGCGAGCGACAGAATTTCTGTTATAACCTTCATTTTATGGACGCACAGTGTGAGCACTCAGGTCGCATCAGAGCATCGGGCCGTATAGTGTTAGACCTGCATCGGGACCTACCAACTTCTAACCCCTGTGAGTCAATCGTACAGTTTGAGCAGGAGCTGAATCGCGCGACTGAAGAAATCGCAGAGTGTCTGCCCAGCATAACTGGATGATAATGATGATAATGATGATGAGGGATTGCATTTATATAGCGCTTTTCCAGGCACCCGAAGCGCTTACCCAGCAAGATTGCCAGTCTAGGTTGCTTACTTGCCACAAGTGCACTGTGCCACCTACCAATAGAAAGGAAAAGATAATGTGCATATTTCCACGAGAGAAATCCCACGCCTGGACCGTCATTGACTGCTGCCATGATTCTAGCCTACGTCACAGCGTCATGTGCGCCTTTTACATCCAACACGAAAACTGCAGTCGTGGTGCTTTGATTGTACTCAGAACTCAGAATTCTGCATTCTGAATAAGATGTAGGTAACACCAGACTGCAGATGAGCTGCATACAGGGCTGGACTGGGACAAAAAATCGGCCCGGACATTTTGACTATAGACCGGCCCACCATTATAGGAAAAATCATAAAGCCTTTGAATAAAAAGAAACGCTGTTGTGACAGTGATGCACACTGTCTTGATGGTATAAATGTATTAATAGTTTGTAAATTTCAGATAATCTTTTTTAAAAGCTAATTTTAAATGAGAATAATGCTATTTCCACATGTAACAGGTATTTTTGAAAACGCAGATTTTTCTATGCGTTTGCACCTTTCGTCCAAACATAAACGGTGTTTTTGGTCACTAAAAACTGAGATTTTTAAAAACGCCTGCCAGGGTGGATATTTTTGAAAACTCAGTTTTTGCATTCACGTGTGGACGAGGAAAAGAAAACACAGTGTCAAAGGTGTGCGCCTTTTTTGACGTCACACTGTGCACCGTGTTGTCTCGGTGAAATGAATTTCTACAATGGCGGACTTGCACAAAATACTGTTACTGTTACTCTCTGCAGTGTTTAAATGCTTACATATACACACAGTTACTGTCCCTCCACACAGGACTCAGTTCTGCTTCTATGTGCTATCTTTGTTTATTCTTTCCCACCCAGCCTTCTGGACTTCAGATTGGCCAACATTTCTATACGGTTAGGAATATATCGCCACCTGTTGCTTTGGCATGTTCATAGCAGCGTTTTCCCTTTTTTTTTTCTTTCTTTTTTTCTTTTTTGTTTTTTCAACGTGTGAACAGGATTTAAAAAAAACAAAAATGGGAAAACTGTTTTTCAAAAATACCAGTGTACAGTGGTGGTGTATAGTGGACGTAGCTTAAGAAAGAAAAGTAATCCCTCTCCCTGTTAATGCCCCACCTGCCCCCTGGCAACACTTTGCTAGACCCGCCCCTGCACAGTTACCAGCTGTCAGCTACCTAAAAAAGGATCCTGGTGTTATTTGTCTCTCAGAAACAGTTCATAGCTTCAACTCATTCATGTCACCTAAAAGGTAAACCTGTTTCTCCATCACAGCTCTGATGGTTCAGTAAGGACATCTCCTGGTTTCATCTTCATGTTTCCCTCTCACCACATATCCAAACCATATCATGACCAGCAGCTTTACAGCTGTGGCTCCAGCAAACATCAGCTGATACTAGAGATTAATATTAAATAAATTCTAACAACAGCTGATCAAGCTTTCTGGCGCAAAGTGGGCGATTTATTTAAAAAAAAAAAAAAAAAGAGAGAGAAAAGCCGATCAGCTGATCATTGATCAGTTTCATGATTGATGGAGCAACAAAAGAGGGAGGGGAGAGAATGAGAGAAGAAGAGGCAGCTGTGCAGCAAAGACGCAGAATAACTTGAGCTTTGTCTTTTTTCCATTCTAGCTGAAGTACGGGACAAACTGTTATTAGCACAGACACTTTTAAAAGCGATCATTTAGGACTTGAGCAATAATACAAACAGCAATGTAGTTAAACATCTTACAGTTCGTTTTATTGGGAATTGGCTTTAAAAAAAACAAAAGAAAAAACTCAATATCTGGTGAGGTTTTCATTTTTTTAAATTTTTTTTCAACAGGAGTGAGATGTGTTATATAAGGCAACGTTTTTGATAGGTTTGTAGCTTGAACCTATTCGCTGGAACGTGTAAGACAATATAATTACACAGCAGCAAGACACGAAGTAGGCAAAGTTCTTCGTGTTTCTCGTGCACGGAGAGAACCGGACAAACGCCGTTCCTTCGCTTGACCCCAGTTGCTCTCTTCCACTCCCCCGTAACACTGCTCTTTTATTGAGCTTACATGAATATACATAGGTTCATTAACATACGACGTCTACATACAAAGAGCACCGTGTGTGTGTGTGTGTGTGTGTGTGTGTGTGTGTGGTGGGGAGTCAGAGTGTGACTCCATAAATGACTTCCCTAAACCTGCTGGTCTGGAAGTCCAACAGTTCATCTAAACAAACGGCACTTAGACTAAAACAGATACAGCCACGTTTATCCTGCCATAAAACAATAAGAAAATGTACGACCTCTCCCACGCTCCCAGGATGTAGGTGTGCACACAAAGTGTGCAGACTATTAAGGATCAAACCTCTACCAATCTACAACTAATTATAAAACTCTGAGCATATATAAGTAGATATTTCTAAGCATAAATGACAATCAACAATACAAAACCTGACAGTTTTCCTTTTGCATTATTTTTGTGTGGTGCATTTTTCTACATTTTAACAAAAGGGGAACAGTTCACCTAGGATTTGTTATAATTTTCACATGGTCTTGCTGAGGTAATGCAAGTCGAAACTGCCATTCTTGTCTTTTTTTGGTGGGGGATATGCTGGAAAAACCTTTAAAATGGACCTTGAAGGTGCTTAAAGTGCTTGAATTTAACCCTGAAAAAAGTGTTTGAACCCCGTCAGTCATATTTCATTCAATACAGTGGTGTACTGACAGATCCAGGATCAGTCCAGTCATCAGCAGTTTTATCCACGTATAGATTAAAGTGTATTTGTAAAAATGTTGTACTGTTCCTTTTGTTAGTGTGTAACAGTGTGTATGAGAGCCATGTAATGCTCATGTGTGCATGCTAAGGCTGTGCTGGTCTGACACCCCCCCCCCCCCCCCCCCCTCCTCCTTTCAGGGTGGAGCCTGCTGGAGAACGATGGCTGACACCAGGTCTGAGGAAGTGTAAGTGTGTTTTTAATGTGATTCATGAAAACAAAGCAGCACACATTCAACCATCTTCATCATTCACATCTCTGATGTCAGGAGTCATCATCAAAGTGTCGATCAATGAACAGATGATGGATCAATAACTGCAGCTGGATTGTGTTTGTTCTCTCCATCAGATTCCTGTCAACTCACAATCGACACAAACACAGTTCACAGATGGCTCAAACTGTCTGACGACAACACGAAGGTGACACGTGTGTGGGACACTTTTTCATATCCTGATCATCCAGACAGATTTGATTGGCATCCACAGCTGCTGTGTGAAAATAGTCTGACTGGTCGCTGTTACTGGGAGGTCGAGTGGAGAGGAATAGTTTTTATATCTGTGAGTTACAGAAGAATCAGAAGGAAAGGAAAGGGCATTGACTGTGTGCTTGGATACAATGCTCATTCCTGGAGTCTGATCTGCTCTGATGATGGTCCTCAATCTGTCAGGCACAACAACAAACAAAGACCCATCTCCTCCTCCTCCTCCTCCTCCTCCTCCTCCTCCTCCTCCTCTGTCTCTAACAGAGTAGCAGTGTATGTGGACTGTCCTGCTGGCACTCTGTCCTTCTACAGAGTCTCCTCTGACACTCTGATCCACCTCCACACCTTCAACACCACATTCACTGAAACTCTTTGTCCTGGGTTTTCATTTGACTATGATTCTTCAGTGTCCCTGTGCTGAGTGGAGTGTAAAGAGTGTCTCCTGTTAGAGAAAGATTCTGACTGTTGAAGAGAGAGTTCAGTCTGTACATGTCTGTCTCTTTCACTCACAAACACGTTTTCAGATTCATGGATTCAATCAGTTGATGTTTTAAACTGTTCTAAATGATTCCTTGTAAAGCTCTTCCTCTTCAGTCCTTAAAGATGGAAGCTCACATTATTCCAGGATCCACCTGTTGTTTTTCTGTCTTTTCCCACTCAAAGCGTCACAGTGAATATAGTATGTGGTGTTTCTGTGAAGCTCAGTTCACAACCAGCTCCTCTGCATTTTCACCAAGTCTGAGCTCATTAAAATGAATCCAAATGTTTCATTTCTTTCTTAATTGGATTGTTCCATCATAACTGAATGAGTGGACATCCAATAGTACTGTGTATAAACTATTAAAGACATTCAGCGTCTCATGTTTCTGTCATTGTATAAAAACAGCTGCTTTTAAAAATTGATCCAATAAAACAAACTGCATGTATTGATCAGGTCAATACGCACAGCTCTCATGTCACTAACATCTCCATGATCTCTTCATTGATGGTGATTTGTGACCCTCTGCTGGTGAGAAGATGAACTACATGATGTCAGCTCATGAGCACAGATGATGAAGTTTTTTGTTTTTTTTTTAAATTTTTTAAGGGTGTTGGGTCGCAAATTTTGAAGATAAAATGATGACCACCGGATGATGTAGAGATTCACCTTTTTATTGAAAGATCCAATTAAAATCACTCAAATATCCTCTAGAAAAGATAAATATTGAAACGCAGTTTATTAAACGGTCATATGAACTGCAAAACAACATTGCAAAGCAAGCAAAACATGCACCGGGATCTAGACAGAAAGCGCTGATGGGGACATTTCTGACCCTACTTCTCTGAGATCCTGTACCCCTCCTCTAGCCAGCTTTTAATTTTTGACTCCTTGTCAAGTTAGTTTAAGTTTAAACTACAGGTATTTTCTCAATTTTACAAAGACCGATTTTGCAACAATTATGACTAAATGTGTTTGTCAGTGTTTTACATGTTAATCCTAATGATTAAATCTCACAAAAAACAGTGGGTTAACAGGAGCTCACATAACATGTGGTGCAGAGTTGTGATATAAGTGAATAATACTAAACCTAAATACATGGTGACAGATAGTTTAAATATGTGGGGTAAATGGTTAATGTGGCTGTTGTACAGAGTGTTCGTGGCGTTGCACCCTGGATCCTTCAGAGGTTTTTCAGAGTTTTCCCTGCTGGAATGTTTCAGGTTTCTGTATGTGTTGTGGCTAACTGTTGACGTCTCAGAAAGTCATCATTAAATGTCCCGATTAAGGCTCTTAGTTTGCGAGCATCATTTTCCTGAGGTTATAACACCTTTTTGGTGATGAGCGTAAAAACTAAATGTAGACAGCTTTGAGTTTTTGCTACGGAATTTGCAGTCAGATCACCAATTTGCATCTATCACTATGATTGGATCACTCATGGAGTTCACAGACGGTGACTGGATTGAATATGATAGGCTGGAACACTTTTTTGGCAAACGGCATTGAGGACGAAAAAAAAAAGTTCAGTTCTTCTCAGTGCATGTGGATCAAGGATGTAAGAGTTGATATGTAACCTAACAATACTTGGGAAACCTGTGGACTTCAGCTTCAAAGAACTGGTGACGTTGGTGCAAAATCATTACTGCCTGAAACCCTCCGTGACTGTTCAGCGTTTCAAATTCCAGACTCATTCACGCAGGAGTTTCAATGGCTGCATATGTGGTGGAGCTGAGACAGCTTTCAGAGCACTGAGTTGGAGGCATGCTGGATGACATGCTGTTGTTAGCGGAGCCCACACTGGACTTTAAGAAAGCGTTGGAAATTACTAAAGCAAGAGAAACAGCAGCTAATAACACTAAAGACCTATGGAAAGCTGACAACAATATGAATTAAGCCGATGCACATCAAATATCTAAGAGTGTTGGAGGCACATTTTGGCAAGTACTGTGTTTGTAAAGACAGTATCTGCCATAATTGCAAGAAAATGGGGGCACTAAGCCAAGAAATGAAGGAGAACTAAAGAAGGAATTGGAAAACTTAACCCAAACTAAACATGCATTTACATGGATTTAATAAGTGCTTTGTGGAGCCCATCTATGCCATTATCCATGTAAATGGGAAGAGCAGTAAATGGAGGTTGAGCCAGGGGCCTCGGCTTCCGTGATCAGCCAAGCCACCTACCACAGCTTGTGGCACTTGGGCGGGATGCCGGCTTTCCAAGCGACTGAGACAGTACACCGGTGAATGCATTCACCCGCTTGGCGCTATAGAGGTGCATCAGCATATCAGGGTCAAGAAACTGCAGCGACGCTACGTGTGGTGCAAGGAGAGAGGCCTAGTCTGCTGGGTCGTGATCTTCTGCAGAAAATCTGCCTGAATTGGAGAGAAATTGTCACGGCCTGAGGCCAGTGGGAAAAACAGAGGCAAACAATACTCTGAGGCGCAGGGACCGAGCATGACAAAGCTTTATTTGCAATGGTGCAATAATTTCCCCCAGGGATCAATAAAGTATTCTGATTCTGATTCTGATTCTGATGCAAACAGCGAAAACAGTGAGAGGTGCTCAAAGAGCTTAACATTACCTAGAACTGCTCAACGTAATCAAGGAATAACTCAAAAACACTCGAGGAACTGAGGGCTAGCGGCAGCCTAAATAAACTTAAAAAACACACTAGAAACTCTACTCTGGAACATGAACTTGGAACATGATTGGCAATAACATTAGCTTTGAGGCACACTATGATTCGTATTACTCCGCTTGGAGACACACAGGTTTAACTCAGAAATTCATAACCTTTCACTGTGAAACACACATGGCCGACTTGGCATTTCTATTAAATAAAGCTAAAAAGAGCACTAGAAGTGTCCGCGGTGGAAGCCATGGGGCTGTTGTGGATGGGATGGAGAACCCAACACTGGGTAATCTGCCAGTACAGGAACTCCTGGGGGGGAATCCTGAACACTGGGCAGGTGGGCACGGAGAAACTGTGAGCAGACCAGCGCTGAAATCTAAACAAATTACAGCAGTGGCTTTGCAATGTCCGGAGGTCCTCTGAGAGTGGAGAAAGCACAAACGTCAGAAAAAACATGAAACGGCTAAGAACAGCTGAAACTGTGGAAGCCCTGACTGACAAAGGTTTGCAGATGATCTGGCGAGGTGTGAGTCTGAGCGCTGCTCTTAACAAGCCGGCAATTCCAATTAGGCTCAGGTGCAGCCTCTCAGCATGATGTGTCGGCTCCACCCAGGGGTGGAAACGCCCTGTGGGAAGACCCGGCACTCACCCGGACCATGACAGAAATCATGTATACAACTGTAATAGCAGAATTACTGGGAAAGTATGCAGATGAAATTAATTGGACACCCTCAGGGGGACCACTGTGAAGCTGTGTGTGGACGTCTGCAAAACATTCCCGGTGTTGCTGTCACAGCTGTTCAGAACCCCACAAAGCTGACTGCCATGATTGAAGCAGTGAGGACAGCCGTGAGTACTCAGACTGTGCACATTGAACGCAATATGAATACGATCTTGGAGAAGCTTACCGGGTTCTCAGAGCATGCGCCAACCAGCTGGCAGGGGTGTTCACCAACATCTTCAACCTCTCCCTGAGACAGTCAGGGGTCCCCACATCCCTCAAAACAACCACCGTCATTCCCGTTCCTAAGAAATCAGAGGTCTCCTGGCTGAAATGCTACCGCCCTGTTGTACTGACATCGGTCATCATGAAGTGCCTTGAGTGGCTGGTCAAAGGTCACCTCTGCTCCTCCCTCCATGTTACATATCTGCAAAATTTGGCATGAACGCCAACATCCCTCCAAATTTCTACAATGCTCCACTTTTTCTCTTCCTGTGAGCTCGACCTCTTCTTACTCTCCCTTTTCTTTCTCTTGTTTTTGAATTCTCCTTTTTAACTTCCTTTTCCTCTCACTTTCATGTTTCCTCTTTCACAAACTGTCTAATCACACTCTCCAGTGTGTGTGTGACTTCGTACATCTCTTACTTTCTCCTTCTCAGCTTATTCCTTAAACATATAAATTACAATTTACTTCTTTTCTTGGGCAGTAAAAATCCCTCTGATGTTGTGGGACTCTCAAAAACTTCAATAATTCCTGGTTCAAGCCTGACACTCTGGGCTTTGCAGGGTGAAGGCCTCGTGTTTCATGCTCTTCACTGAGTTAAATGCATTCACCAGCAGAATAATGCTGCTGGGCCTGTTTGCAGACAGAGGCGGGAGCTCCTGCTGATTTGTATGGGACTAAAAAGCTGTGATTACATCCATCCAGCTTCACACTTTGTGAAAGCACATCTGTGGAAGGAATGGAAAAGTCATTCAGACGGCCACAGATCACTTCTGAGGAAAGAAGAGGAGATCGGCTTTCCTTGTAGTTTCACACCCGAGTAAACCAAATAAAAGTTAAAAAAAAAAAAAAAACTCAGAAAAAAATTAATTAAAAATCATATTCTATTAAAGTTATTTCACCTGGAAACAAACCTTTACACAGTACAAAATTAAAAATTAATCAATCAATTAATTAATTAATTTTCTTTTTTTCCAGTGTTTTTTGTAACGCCGTTCCCTCAAAGAATCTTTCCTTCGCCCCTCCTTTTTTCTTTCCCACTGTACACCACACTACAGCTCGCCGTTCTGATCCACTCTCAATCCAGATTATGCCAAAAACTGCTTTCAAAAATCAAGAAGCCACTTGCTGTACAGCTTCTCACTCTATCATTCGTCCTCTTCCTCCAGGCGCTGAGGAGCAGCTGAGTCAGTCTTCAACATGTGAGGGTTTGACAGGAGGGCGGGAAAGACTGGAGGAACCACATCTAAGAGAGGTAAGCAGCACATGCCCACACATGCTTACTGAGACAGGAAGACAAGAGAGAGAGAGAGAAGGCGGGCCAGAACTCAGAGACCATGACAGAAATATGATCTGATAGCCAAGGGTATTAAAAATAGATATGAAAACATTTAAAAACACATATCATTATTTTCAGCATTGGTTGGTTTGGTTGCAACTTGTGATGAGACTCTGATGGATTCTGTGAAGTTCTGTGTTTTTATCGTAATTCCTGTACGTACTTTCATAATCCGGCCTCTGACATATGCTCTCCACAACATAATAATGAATAAAAACGGAAACTGAAACTAACAGAAACTAAGCTCAAATGAAATAGTTTCATATATAAACTAACTTCTCCCAGCTTCATATTTCTGAGAGTGCAGTGAAACACGCTTGATGGTTTCATCATTACAGTTCCCTGTATTAAGCTCTGGAGCAGTAGTTACTTTTATTGTCTGGCTCTGTTCCACAGCGTGTTTTTATCCTCGTCTCCCTCCACTTTCTCTGTAGGATCTACCTTACAATATAAACGCCTCCAGGTGACTGTTGTTGTAAATGACATTAAATTGAACTCACACCCAACTGAGAGAGAAGATGTAAAACCTACATAGAAACATCTCAGCCAGCTAAAGCCACAACCTTCTGCTGTATTTGGTATTTTCTGTCATTTTAAAAAGGAATAATAATGTCAACTCATTCATTTTGGCATTCATTCATTGTTTATCTTGCTTTGTGTCATCGTAGTCTAAGGAGCTTGAAAAGAAAAGCGTTGAGTGCAGGTTTATTTTAACTGGATACACCAAATGTTCCTATTTCTTTGTTATAATTTACAATTGTGCTATTTTAACCCTTTGTTATGGTGCCTGAATGATTGCATGCTATTCTGAGTCACGTGTTTTGTAAAGCACATTGTAATGTTTGGTTTGATAAAGTTTATACAAATATAACAATGCTATCTGTTTTTATCCCCATAAATAAAAACTTCCCTCATAATAATTCTAACAATAATGCCAAACGTGAAACGTGGAAGTGGTGTCACTGTTATGGATAAACTATGGCATTAAAAATAATGTGTCAGTAAGATAACATGTCCTTTTTTAAATGATTGAGAAGGTCTATGAAAACTCATCAAGTGACAGAGAGAAAAGGTTGTGGCCCTTTAGTACCCCTTCATGGCTTCCTGTTAAGTTTCATTTTAAATTCTTCTTTTTTTGGTTTTTAAATCTCTTAATGGTGTTGCCCCTTCTTATTTGTCTGAGGTGCTTCACCCTCACATGCCGTCACCTGTTCCTCAGCTAACCAGATGCGTTTGACTGAAGACATTTAATAAATCCTGAGGAGACAGGAAAGCCTTTGCAGCTTTGGCTCCTAAAATGTGGAATGAGCTTCCTCTGGAGGTCAGACAGGCTCAATCGCTTCTTTTCTCCTTGACTTTTAACCCAGTATGAGTTGTTATCTGTCTGAAACTTTTACTCTTTACACGTAGCTGTACTGATTTATGGCTTAATTGTTGTTTTCTTTTACAGCACTTTGGTCAGCCGTTATGTTGTTTTAAAGTGGTTTAGAAATATAGTGAACGTGGAAGGTAAAAGATGAGTGTGTTTCTGGACTGCCTTGAAGAAAGATTTTTTTCTAATTGATATTTTGTTTATTTTTCATAAAATAAAAAGAGTGTCCAGGTCTACAAAAGAGACAAAAATGTTCCCAAAATCACTTTTTTAACCTTTTCTCTGGTTAAATACAAATAATAAAAGCATAAATAAATAAATGTAAGGCAGTGATTCTCAAACTTCTCACAATGAGTACCACCTCATAAAATATATAGCTCTTGTAGTACCACCCTTATGACCGATATTAAAGTACAGCAGTATAGGCCCATTTACAGTGTTGGGAAGGTTACTTTTAAACTGTATTCCACTACAGATTACACAATACGTCCCCTCGTATTGTTTCAGAGGAAAACACGAACACGGTGTAAAGTCGAGTCTTAATAGCTTACTTACAACTGGGCTCGTCAGGCACTCTTCTTGGCTGCAGTGGTTATTATTATATTTACATGGTTCCAGCTCCTGTTTCTGATGGGTGACAGCTCGTACTTTTCCATTTTCTCCCTCCCTCGCGCTCACAGACACATAATGGTTATGGCAGTCCATTCTCCCTGCAGCACGGACTACACTGCCCATCAGGCTACATTCTTTAGAGCTATACCTGTAACACTCTGCCTGTTGCCTTCATATGAAATAATTTTTTGAACAATAATTTCAAAAACATATTTCCTCACGTCATTTTGCGGGCCGCAAATAGAGTTGAGACACAGGCATTAGAGCCTCGTAATGTGTGTTTTGTTTCCACTGGCGTGGAATTACCAAAAATACAGAGGGCATAGTATAACACATGAAACAGGAAAAGACCATTTATTTCAGCAAAGTAACTGTATTCTATTCTTTTAAACAGTAACTGTAACAGAATACAGTTACTCATATTTTGTATTTTAAATACGCTGGTACATGTACTCCGTTACTCCCCAACACTGTATATTTAACACCACATAAAGTTTACACGAGACGATTTTATTTCTTATATGATTGTTATTTATTTTAACTGTCATAAACAGGATGTGACAGGTGACAATAACAACTGTACTGCATTAAAACATCTGCAGCAGGTGGGACTTCCAATCTTTAAGTGATGACCTGATAAACCCTGCTTCTGGGGCCAAACTACTCTGCATTTATCAACGCTGTTGTGTTTTTCACTTGTTTTAATTACTGCTCCCAGCGATTATCTCAGTTGTTCTCCTGACTGATGTTTGGTCCGTTTACAGCATCCTGCCATGCGATTGCATTTGTCCCTCACCGTCAGGAACCCTCACCTTAACTTTTATTGAGTGGAAAAAAGTTCATTCATCCTCCATCTTCACTGTGTTTATGTTATGCTAACATAGCTGTGTTGCTCGCCACCGCATAGCACATTATTATATTTTCTCAGTCAGAACATGCTATATTTTTTAATCTTAAAAAAAACTTTGGAGGCTTCCCTTGTACTACTAGAGGACGCCCACATACCACAGTTTGAGAATCACTTTCCCACTGTGTCCTTGTGATAAGCTGAAAGAGGAGGCTTATCCATGTTTATGATCAAACAGCTGATTCTAAACTAAGCCTTCAGATCAAACTGATTGATCAGCCATCAGAGGAGTCGGATCAATGGAGCTGCTTCTGTTCCTGATGTCCCCTGTTTGATCCTGGACCTGAACTCTCCCTGCAGAGGAGACACAAGACAGTCAGAGACACACACACACACACACACACATATCTTAGTGGAGCCATCTACTTGACATAATGTTTTCCCTAACCATCTATAAAGATTGACTAAATCTAACCATAACCTAACTTTAACCTTGCTCACATTTTGAGCCTCAAAAATGCAAATCAAACTCGAGGGGTGTTCCAAAAGAGACTGTTGGTCCCCACAAGTACGAGAAAGAGAAAACCTATATTTTCATACTGACCTTTGACCTTTAATAGCACTGTGGTCTCTCTTAAAATGCTTCTTTCTTTGCTGCTGACATCACAGCTGTATTCTCCACTGTCTCTCTCTGTGGGCTGTTTCAGGGTCAGACTGAGGTCTCCAGTTTTCAGCAGGTCGTCATCCATCTTCGTTCGGTCTCTGTAATCCTGGTGCTGTTTGTGAGGCCGGTCAGAGCTGTTCTCATACACGTGGACGATCAGTGGTGGATCCAATTCAGTATGTCTCCACACTATTTCAGCATCTTCAGGCAGGTTTTCTGTGGTTCTAAAGGGCAGCCGGACAAATTTGGCCCCCTCCTCCACCTCCACCTGACAGTCTGAAGGAAAACCACATCATGAGCTGCACAGACAGAAGTGAATCTACAAGTTAGGTTTTTATTTGGTTAATGGTAATGGTTGAATAATGATTTTCAACCACACAAACAGAAATATTTTCTGACATGCACACTCATACTGACTCGTCACTATCAGCAGCACCGTTTTCTTCCTCTTCATCCTCTTGTCCTTGACACTGCAGATGTATTTTCCCGTGTCTCTGTCCGAGGGTTTCTTCAGGGTCAGACTGAGGTCTCCAGTCATCTGTGAGTTTGCTTCCATCCTTGTTCGTTCTCTGTAGACCTGGTGCTGTTTGTCTCGCTGGTCAGAGCCCTGCTCATATTTGTGGACTGTAATTGGTGGTTCAGGTTCATAGCGCCACCACTCCACTTCAGCACTGGACAGGTTACCTGTGGTTTTGAAGGGCAGCTGGACAGACTCCGCCCCCTCCTCCACCTCCACCCGACACACTGAAAGATTCCACCATGTTTTATTCAGCCAGTAGCCACTCTGAATTGACAAGCGTGTTACAACTAGATTTGCTGAATGTGTTTGATTGGATAAGTAAAAACAACATGATTTTAAACGTGTCTAAATCCAAATCCATGTTAATAGGAAGTAGAGTACGCTTAGTCAACAGCCCACAACTAAATCTTTCCATAGCTGGATCGGTATTAGAACAGGTCACCCAGATTAAATTACTTGGTGTTACCATAAACCACCACCTTTCATGGTCTCAGCACATCAACTCTGTTATTAAGAAAATGGGACAGGGCATAGCTATAGCTAGGAAATGCTCTTTTTATATCACTTCTTCATTATGAAAGATGTCATTAATGCTCTAGTATTATCTCATCTAGAGTACTGCTCAATCATTTGGTGAGCAGCTAATAAGACAGATCTGAACAGACTTCAGTTAGTCCAAAATAGGGCGGCCAGATTAGTGTTAAGGTGTTCATATTATACAAGTATTGATAAAATGCACGATAAACTTTCTTGGCTTTCTGTACAAGCTAAATTATACTATGGCTTACTTGTATTTTTAAAGAAAGCAATACTGGTAAACACACCACACTTTTTTATGCTCAGTTGCAGCATCCAGATGAAATACATAATCATGCTACACGATTGTCAACTAACCACAATTTAGTAATTCCTCGTGTTAAAAGTAACTTTTTGAAAAACTCTGTTATATTTAGAGCATCTTTTCAGTGGAATAAGTCGCCTTATGCAATTAGAGAATTGGCTTCTATTCATAATTTTAAAAATCACCTAAAAGCCTATTTAGGCAGTTTTTAATGTATTTGTAAAAATTGTAGAGGGTAATGTCACTTGTAATGGAAATTGTGTATTTTGTTTGAGTGTTTTGTTTTGGGTTTCTTTGCTTTTTTATATAATTTTTTAATATTCACATGTTTACATTTTCAGAATTGTAAAACCTTATTGTGGATCTAAGAGCCAAATTATGTGGTGTCAAAATAATCAGTGGACAATTTGCATCCAACTCACTGGGTAACATTTTATTTGGTGGTATTTGATGGTTTGGGCCCCAGGAAGACTAGCAACCACTGTTGTGGAAGCTAATGGGGTTCCTTATAAATAAACAAATAAACAAAAAAAAAAAGAACAAGGTCAGTGAGGTCTTTACTGAACCTTACAATATAAAACTCATTGAAGCGACTGTGAACTGACACTACAAACAAAATGTAATTTAAAATATACAGGTGGTAATAATCAGGGGCAAGATTTGTCTACTCAGTCTAAGGAGCTTGCAAAGAAAAGCGTCTGGACTTCTTTAAGTTACTTGAAGACGTTTCACCTCTCATCCGAGAAGCTTCTTCAGTTCTAAGGTCAAATGGTGGAGAGTCCCAGATATAAACCTAGTGGGAGTTTCCCCCCACAGAGGGACAAAAGGACCCCCTGATGATCCTCTAATCGCCTGAGCCAACGTGTGAAAATGGGTGTGTTTCACAATCAGCCAGGGTTTTGGGTGAGCTCATTGTGAAACCTTTCCCCACCCTATCATGTGATTTCCTGAGGTCAGATGGCCCAGGATGTGAGTGGGCGTTAAGGCGTCTGGGAAGGGATCTCAAAACTGGATTGTAGATGGCAGACAGTTGGTGTCGTAAACCCCGCCTCTGTTCAAGAGTTTTGAGAACCACTTCCCAGACGCCAGCACTCTCAGTAGCAGGAGCAGCAGCAACACCAACATTGTACCCATCAGGTAAAGCATAGGCTACCTTCAGGCTGTAGAAAAAGCTCTCCTGAATCTAACATGCAATGGTGTTTGCTGTAGTGAGTGCTTGTGACAGGAGAACTGAAAACAGATGAAACCTATGTTGTGAACCAAATATGTGACTGTGGAGTTAAAAATAAAACAAGTTGGGATCCTTAAATACTCTGTCAGTCTTACTTGATAAGCAAAGCTGTTATTTGGTTTCTTATCTTTGACCTGAACCTTTATTTGTTTCTTCATGAGGATGTTTCCCTCCCACTCAAATCATGCCAGAGGCTTTTATTTTGAAGAAGGATCAAGAGAAATAAACAATTGCAACACATTTAGATGAGCTTGCAAAGTCTCTCGACAGATATTTTCCTACAAGAGATTCATATCCAGCATGGGTGAGACAGCCGTTCACGTTTGCTGTTGAGACAGCAGATGTCGATGATGAATACCTTGATGAAATCATTGAAGTTCAGCAGAGCCAGGTTCAACAGCAACTCTTCAGAACAACAACGCTCTCAACGTTTTGGTGTCGACAAATGGACGAGTATGTAGTTATTGTTAAGAAAGCCCTGGATTTTTTTTATACCATTTGTTACAACATATCTTTGCGAGCAATCCCTGTCAAGGATGCTGGACATAAAAATGAAGAAAAGGAAGAGACTTTGCTGTGAAAATGACATGAGAGTGGCGCTTGCCAAGGTGAAGCCACATCTGAACTGGTCTCTCAAAGGCAACAGCAGAAGTCACACTGATTCGCAGTATGTACATTTGTATGTAATTTGCTGTAAGTTCGTGCATTGTGTTGGTTTTGTTCTTTGAACAAGGTGATGTTCGTGCACGGGTCATTTTGTGCACCAGTAAAAAACATATCTATGTCTTGAATATGAAAAAAAATCATATTTTATTTTTCACTACAGAGGGGTTCGGTGAATGCGCATATGAAACTGGTGGGTTCGGTGCCTCCAACGAGGTTAAGAACCACTGATTTAAACACACAGTTGTGCTGCCTGACATTCTTGGCTTTTAGTCAAAACATCAAAGAATTTATTTTATTTGAATGAACTGAAAATAGATTCAAACTAAAAGCTTTTAGAGAATAAACTCCTACATGACCTCTGACCTGTATCTACAGCACTGACCTCTGACGTTCAGCTCCACTTGTTTCTTCAGCAGGATGTTTCCCTCCCTGCTGTAGACGGTGCAGGTGTAGGTGTAGTGATCCCAGTCTGTGGGCTGTTTCAGGGTCAGACTGAGGTCTCCAGTTTTCAGCAGGTCTTCATTCATCTTTGTTCGGTCTCTGTAAAACTGGTCCTGTTCTTTAAACTGGTCAGAGCCGTTCTCATACACGTGGACCTTCCTGGTTCGAATGTAAATACAAGTCCACTCCACTTTAGCATCTCCAGGCAGGCGAAGTCTGGTTTTGCAGGGCAGCTGGACAGACTCCACCCCATCCTTCACCTCTACACAGGGGACTGAGAGGACAACAAAGCACAAGGAGTTGTTCAGCCAGTGCAGCAGCGTGAGGTTAAACCTTTTCAGTGAGAACATGTTTGACCAATTCGACTCTGAAATACGTTCCTTTGCTCCACAGTAGTACAGTACAGTGGTGTCTGTCCAATCAGCAGCAGAGCGGACTCTTTACCAGAATCCTTTGTGCCAAATGTACAGAATCAAATCCTTTGTTTGTTTCTGCAGAGTAAAGTTTTTATTTTCATCTTTCAAGGTTTATATTATTTCTTAGAATCTTTCAAAGAAACTGTAGAAGTTACTAGACTATGATTCAACTACACAGACAGCTGGTCACTCGATCTGCTCTCTGAATGCTCAGCTTGTGCTCAAAATGAACTTAAAGAAACGTCTGTTGTGGTTGTTAGGTCTGCACTCGCAGGCCTCGCTAGCTCAGAGACTTATCCCGATGAACAAAGCAAGACAATCAGACCTCGATCGGTTTTTACTTGCACAAGTGTGGTAATCTCAGAGCTGCAAGCTCGGCACCCAAACTCAGTCAACTTCAACTCCAGCCTCTCCTCGCAGCCTTTTATTAAATGAGTACTTGTAAAATAATGTGTTGTAAGAGCTAAGGCACCGCAAAGCTGTTTAAAAGCCCCTTTGAGGTCCCTGTGTAATCACATAAACCCCAGGCAAAGTGTCCAAAAACGTAGGGACCTCCTGTATCTGCAGCTCACTCATAAAACCCTGTTCACCATAGTAACCACAGACACATTATTGATGACAGGCTCTTGTTACCGAACTTCACCATTTTCCTATACTGTAAACCTTTGATCTGTATCTTCAGCTCTGACCTTTGACTTTTAGCTTCACTTGCTTCTTCAGCAGGATGCTTCCAAGGATGTTGCTGCTGACGGTGCAGGTGTATGTGTCCGTGTCTTTGTCTGTGGGGTACTTCAGAGTCAGACTGAGGTTGGCAACTGTCAGCTGTTTTCTCTTCATCTTGGTTCTGTGTGTATATAACCAGTGTTGTTGTTGTTGAGGCTGGTCAGAGTCACTTTGCTGCACATGGACTATCCTTTTAAAGCTGTCAGTCCACATCACTGTAGCGTCTTCAGGCAGGTGAACTGTGGTTATAAAGGGAAGTTCAACAGACTCCACCCCTGAATCCACCTTCACCTGCGGGACTGAGAGGACAACAAACATCATCATCAGCTGCACAGGAAGTCTTTAAGATGCTAAAACATGACGCTGAAAAACTAGTTCATGCATTTATTACTTCCAGGCTGGACGACTGTAATTCATTATTATCAGGATGTCCTAAAAACTCGCTGAAAAGCCTTCAGCTGATCCAAAATGCTGCAGCAAGAGTCCTGACAGGGACTAGAAAGAGAGAGCAGATTTCTCCTGTTTTGGCTTCCCTTCATTGGCTTCCTGTTAAATCCAGAATTGAATTCAAAATCCTGCTCCTCACATACAAGGTCTTAAATAATCAGGCCCCATCTTATCTTAATGACCTTGTAGTACCATATCACCCTATTAGAGCACTTCGCTCTCGCTCTGCAGGCCTACTTGTTGTTCCTAGAGTATTTAAAAGTAGAATGGGAGGCAGAGCCTTCAGTTTTCAGGCCCCTCTTCTGTGGAACCAGCTTCCAGTTTGGATTCAGGAGACAGACACTATCTCTACTTTTAAGATTAGGCTTAAAACTTTCCTTTTTGCTAAAGCATATAGTTAGGGCTGGACCAGGTGACCCTGAATCCTCCCTTAGTTATGCTGCAATAGACGTAGGCTGCCGGGGATTCCCATGATGCACTGAGTTTTTCCTTTCCAGTCACCTTTCTCACTCACTATGTGTTAATCAGTGTTGGGTAAGTTACTTTAAAAAAGTAATTAATTACTAATTACTTAGTCAATATTGTATTTAAAATAATTATCTAATTACTGAGTCAAAAAAGTAACTTAATTACTAAATAAGTAATTTAACGAAATACTTCTTAAAATCCCTATAAACCTTGAGTGGACAGACAATAGAAATTAAACTCTTTAAATAATATTTTTTTTAGAGACGGAGACTCTACAGTACGCAGCGGTAGCATCTCTTCCACAGTGTAGCCTGCAATCATTTTTTAAGCTCACCTTCAGACGCTTTCTGTGCTGCTGAAGTAAAATCAAGCTTTGCCTGCTTAGCAGGAGCTGCCACGGTGATGGATGATGAACAAGGATCACTCAGAAGTGTTCGTCTATGCTCTCGTGTCAGGTGCTTCAGTAGATTACTATTAACAGCAGCCGATAGTTTTTTCTCCCCAGGACATAGTATTGCTGTAATGTTCTTGTCTGCTTGTTTCAGAAAAGTGAAGAGACGGGAATACAGTGGAGCAAAAAAGTAGCTGGTATTTTGGCCCATTCCTCCATGCAGATCTTCTCGAGAGCAGTGATGTTTTGGGGCTGTCGCCGAGCAACACGGACTTTCAACTCCCGCCACAGATTTTCTATGGGGTTGAGGTCTGGAGACTGGCTAGGCCACTCCAGGACTTTCAAATGCTTCTTACGGAGCCACTCCTTTGTTGCCCGGGCGGTGTGTTTTGGATCATTGTCATGTTGGAAGACCCAGCCTCGTTTCATCTTCAAAGTTCTCACTGATGGAAGGAGGTTTTGGCTCAAAATCTCACGATACATGGCCCCATTCATTCTGTCCTTAACACGGATCAGTCGTCCTGTCCCCTTGGCAGAAAAACAGCCCCATAGCATGATGTTTCCACCCCCATGCTTCACAGTAGGTATGGTGTTCTTGGGATGCAACTCAGTATTCTTCTTCCTCCAAACACGACGAGTTGAGTTTATACCAAAAAGTTCTACTTTGGTTTCATCTGACCACATGACATTCTCCCAATCCTCTGCTGTATCATCCATGTGCTCTCTGGCAAACTTCAGACGGGCCTGGACATGCACTGGCTTCAGCAGCGGAACACGTCTGGCACTGCGGGATTTGATTCCCTGCCGTTGTAGTGTGTTACTGATGGTGACCTTTGTTACTTTGGTCCCAGCTCTCTGCAGGTCATTCACCAGGTCCCCCCGTGTGGTTCTGGGATCTTTGCTCACCGTTCTCATGATCATTTTGACCCCACGGGATGAGATCTTGCGTGGAGCCCCAGATCGAGGGAGATTATCAGTGGTCTTGTATGTCTTCCATTTTCTGATGATTGCTCCCACAGTTGATTTTTTCACACCAAGCTGCTTGCCTATTGTAGATTCACTCTTCCCAGTCTGGTGCAGGTCTACAATACTTTTCCTGGTGTCCTTCGAAAGCTCTTTGGTCTTGGCCATGGCGGAGTTTGGAGTCTGACTGTTTGAGGCTGTGGACAGGTGTCTTTTATACAGATGATGAGTTCAAACAGGTGCCATTCATACAGGTAACGAGTGGGGGACAGAAAAGCTTCTTACAGAAGACGTTACAGGTCTGTGAGAGCCAGAGATGTTCCTTGTTTGAGGTGACCAAATACTTATTTTCCACCCTAATTTACGAATAAATTCTTTACAAATCCTACCATGTGGATTCATGGATTTTTTTTTCACATTCTGTCTCTCACAGTTGAAGTGTATCTCTGGTGCAAATTACTGACCTCTGTCATCATTTTAAGTGGGGGAACTTGCACAATCGGTGGCTGACTAAATACTTTTTTGCCCCACTGTATGTCCATGTCATAAAACAGCCACACGCTTCATCCGAGTCCAACATCTTCCGCTTTAGAATACGACTGTGCAGCAAACTGGCGCGAAATGACGCGCAGCTGCACTACAGCCATGTTAAATCGGCAGAGTTTACTTCTTATTTTACAATGTAACACAAGTACATTGTAAGTAACTGTAATTAAAATACCTAAAAATGAACAGTAATTAGTTACTCTGCTTTTTCAGTGGAAAAGTAATTTAATTACAGTAACGCATTACTTAGTAACGCATTACACCCAACACTGGTGTTAACAGACCTCTCTGCATTGAATCATATCTGTTATTAACCTCTGTCTCTCTTCCACAGCATGTCTTTATCCTGTCTTCCTTCTCTCACCCCAACCAATCGCAGCAGATGGCCCCGCCCCTCCCTGAGCCTGGTTCTGCTGGAGGTTTCTTCCTGTTAAAAGGGAGTTTTTCCTTCCCACTGTCGCCAAAGTGCTGCTCATAGGGGGTCATATGATTGTTGGGTTTTTCTCTGTACCTATTATTGTGCGATCTACTGTACAATATAAAGCGCCTTGAGGCGACTGTTGTTGTGATTTGGTGCTATGTAAATAAAATTGAATTGCATTGAATTGAATTAACCTTTGGCATGTGTCTGCTTGAGTGGAGCAGGGAGTGATTTAAATAGTTAGTGTTGTTCCTGAAAACATTTGTATTATTTTGTGATTATGGTATCTCTGCCCATTGGTTTAGGGTGGAATCATATTTTTTCTCTTCTCTGTGGGGTGTTATTCAGCTTGTACTGGTGTAACTGTAATCATAGGTGAAGCTCATTGGACTTTATATGTATTCCATTTATCATTCATCCTAGGTACCGAAGTGACACAGCACCACACAAAAGCCCTTCATGTCTTCATATCTTGGGAAATTGGGAAATCGGTGGAGCGATTTAGTGAAATATGTGCAAAGTATTTAAGACAAAAACAGAAGATCTTGAATGTCAATATTTGACATTTTTGATATTTTTGTCATTTTTACACGATCACCTTTATTCTTCAGCACAGTCTGAACTGTTCTCCAGGACTTTTGAAGGACATTGTGATTTAAAAAACAAAAATCCAGAAATGCTTTTACTGCACTGGCAGCGAGTTTGGGATTCAGTTCTTCTGTATCAAGAATGGCTACCTGACAACTGCCCTTCCATTGAGACCATTTCTGATGATGCTTTAATGGACGACTTAAAGAAAAAAAACATTATTCGGTATTTCTACTTATGTATTACAGCTTCCAAAATCACAGCATTCTTAGATAGCTGGAAACAGGACAGAAGATCAAGTGTTTAAATGTCTTCAAGAGTTTTTTGGTTTTTTTTTTGGCAAGTTGTGCTGCTGTGTCTGCCTTTTTATGACAGGGTAAAGCACAACTCCCAGTACCCCCCACTGCCCATGGCCTTGAATAACAACAATAAAAGCAGAGTTTCTCTGAAAATACAAACAGTAAACTTAAAATGAGTGATGCTTGTTTCATGATGCTCCAGATGTTCTAAGCTGGTAAAAGCTTTGAACTGCAAGCAGACCAGTTCAGGACCTGAACTCTTCCCTGCTATTTTATCAGACGCTGTTTAGTATGATGTTACTGAAATATGTAAGGCCTTCACTTAAGAAGACATCGTATCAATTGGAGCATTTGTTGTTGTATAACCTGTAAATACCTTTGAGCACCTTTCCAGATGTGGAAGCACTATTACATACCATCAGAGATCAGGTTTTGTAAGTGAGCTCTAATAACAAGTCAGATGCCTCCTTTTGAGGATGCAGTGTCCATGTTGTTCCCATAATCCTAAAATTTAATCCGTCTGACCACAGAATAGTTTTCGACTTTTTACTGACATTTGCCCCAAAGAAGAATAGCAGTGTCTCTGGATCATGTTCACATGCGCTGTTTTCTTTGCATGATACAGCTTTAACCTGCATGTGTGCACGGCATAGTCAAGTGTGTTGCAGTAATATCTGTAAATGTTTCAAAGCTCATGACCTGCCTGAGGGCACAAGGATCGCAGGTACCCAGGACTGATTTTCAGCCTTGTTGCTGTGCACAGACATTGCTCCTGATTCTCTGAAACCTTTGGCGATGTTATGTGCCGTAAATGATGAGATATTTATAGTTTTCAGAATTCTGTCCTGAGAAACATTGCAATTATTTTGTAATTGTTTTTGCAAACTCTGAACATCTTTACTTCGGGTAACTCTGCCTCTCTTAATACTCAACAATGTTATTGACCTGTTGCCAATTAGCCTAATTCAGTTAAATGTTAGTTAAATAATTATACGGATGTTTCATTTTTCGCTTTTTGTTGCTGCAACTTTTTGGAAAATTGTTACTGCCATCGAATTCAAACCTTTATTAAAATTGTACATTTTCTCAGGTTGCTGGTTCCCTTAAGAACATGGCTGGATAAATCTGAGGTCAACATCACTAACCACCATCATTTAAAATTGGAAATTTGACCACATCACACATGTGACAAATCACTTACCTTTCACAAAATAGTGTCTGAAGTACATGCCTCCACCCACAATTAAGAAAGCAGCCAAATTCAAGAAAACCAGGAGAACTGTGACCCTGCTGCGACCTGACAACAAAAATGTGAACAAAAACAGGAAAATTGTGTGATGTTAAAATAATGCTGCAGAATCTCTAACGCTGCACATGATTTTTCATTTGTTTGCACTGACCTCCACCTGTGGCCCTCTGGACCTGCAGCTGCACTGTTGCCTGACCCTGTTCAATACCAGACTTGCGGGCGGTGCAGGTGTAGTTGCCACTATCAGACAGTTGAAGATTTTTCAGAGTGAGGCTGAGGTTTCCAGTTTCCAGAGCATCAGTATTCATGGACGTTCGCCCGCTGTAATGCTGGTTTTGGTTCTGAAGGTTATCACCTTCCGGTTCACGCAGGTGAACTGTGGGTGGGTTGAGGTCGGACCGGCTCCACACAACTGCGCATTCTTTCACATTAACACTGAGAAACTTACACGGCAGCAGGACAAACTCTGCTCCCTCCTGCACCTTCACACTTGAGGCATGCTGGGAAACTGTGAGGACAGGAAGAGTTTAAACCTGAAATCATTCCCACACTTTATTATGACAGCAGGAAACTTATTACAGGCTGAAGTAGACACAGACACAATGCAGCAGTTCCAGTGATGCACACCGGCTGATTTCATGAAATCATGTTGATTCAGTGTTTTTTTTATTAGTTTAGATAAGTAAGGACATTATTCCTAAGACATGACCAAAGTGGCGGCTGTTTCATAACTGTCACAAAACCCGTGAGACCAGTTACACTGTCATGGTGGCTAGAGAGGAAATGAAAACCGCCAAGTGCATCAGCTTAGAGGGACTCGAGCTGATAACAGAACAGATAGAGACCATTTTTGTCTCACTGCTTCAGTGAGAGAAGACATTTAAGATAAAGTTACGCTGGCTCGGATAATCTCAACTGCAACAGCATGTGGCAGTTGAGACCTCACCTTGTTTATGAATGCACACAAACCTGTCTGACTGTGTGTGTCTCTGTGTGTCTCTGCAAGTGTGACATTAATGGAGCTTGGATCGTGAGAACAGAGGCAGATTTTCTTACCGTGCAGGAGGATCACAAACACCAACAGGGTCTGCATCTTTCTGTAAAAACAGCAAATAGCTAAAACTTTTCCTTCAGTCGTCTTCTGCCTGAGGAAATCAGCAGTAGATCCACAGACATAATCCACCTGCTCCTCACCTTAAACGAACACACCTTCAATTTTTTCATTCAGGAAGAGGAAACACTTGTTCAGAGAGAGGACGGGACTGTTCACGCACCTCTAGCCAGTAAAGACGACGACAAGAGAAACAAAGCAAATAAAGAGAAAAGAAACGTGAGTCAGGACCAGTTTAAATTTTAATCATCACGTCAGACTAAAGTGAAATATTATCTTTGTTTCCTCGTATACTTCCACATATGATAAATGTGAATACAGAACATAATAATAATCATAATAATAATAAATTATGTTTTATTACTGTCTACCAGCAGCAGCTTCACAGCCCACCAGGGGGCCCACACACTGTTATTTGCAGACTACATGAAAGGCTGGTGGTGAAATGTGAGTCTATTCAGTGACAGACAGAAGCTGAGCAGGTAACACTTTCTAATGAAAACATAACAACCAATGCTGGTTATTTATATAATATGGCTAATTCAACTTTGTACTGCTGATAAAACCAAGAGGACAGGTTTAAAATACTTCCCCCAACAGCAGCCGTCACTATAAAGGTAACTGTGGTTAGTATCTGCAAGAAAATACAGATGCTAGCAACAGTTAACTTTATAATAACAATAGCTAACTTCAATTCAGCAATAAACAATATTATTATTATCATTAGAAAAGAACAGGAGTGATGTACTGGTAACACAGTGTAAGAGTAACAGTATTTAGAATATTAGTAGTTATTAATTATATTTTAGTCAAGGTCAAGTATTACCCTTCCACCTCTAACAGTGATGATATATTAGTTTAGGATTAACAAATATTGTAGTTTGTATTCTTTCTTTGCATGTTAGAGTTTTAAATAACAATATTTATTCAGTTGTCTGTGGAAAGGCAAAGAGGGAACTGCACATCTCGTTCAGTAACTATAAAAGAAAAAGTTTCCTCTGTGTTGCTGTGAAAATCACTCATTCAGTTCAGCAGCTCAGCCTCACTCTGCAGAAGCAGCGTGCCGAGCTGATGATGTTAAGAGGGAAGTAGTGAAGGTGATGATGTCGCTCTGCTGTCAGTCATCATCCCGACAACATGAAGACTGCATCTGCTCCTCTGTGAGTCACTGAAATCCTTCACTGATCTTTTTCATCGATTCATTGATAGCAGCTCTAATAAACACTCTTGGATGCTCTCACTCACTGACTGCTTGTTTTAGGTGAGAGGATCAGTTCACTCTTCTTCTCTTGTATTACAGGTTTCATCTGAGAGCAGTCTGTGATTGGAGCCAGGAAGAGATATTATTGGCTTATAATGAATATCACAAGTTTATTTTATTTTAGAGCTTCCAGACCTTCTGCAGTTTATTCTGGAGTAATGCATTAGTAAAGTCCACCATGTAATCTGGACTGTCATAATAAATTGAGGCCTCATGCCCAGTTAGTGACTGTAACATGAAGTCAGATGACCTCTTTTCATCAAACATGCAGGGTCAGGAAACCACAGCTGCTGGCTGCATGTGCCACAGATTGTTCTGCCTGTTTTGTCGTCTTCACTTCCTCTATTAGAAGCACATTTTCCACAGTGAGTCAAACCAAAGAAATGGAGACTGTTTTTGGTAAAATCAGGTTTCTTTTTGCATGTTTGGTTATTTTTCTGGTGCTGAGTTCTAAAGAGCAGCAGAGTGCAATTTAGCCCTAAACTTGTAAATAAAAACCACTTTAAGAGATTTTGATGCATGCTCAATCATTCAGGTAAGTTGATTCTGTTCATCTGGACGTAGCGTTTTCAGTCAGAGAAACGTTTCATCATCCAGGTGACGTCTTCAGTCTCAGCTGACTGCAGGTTTCAACCTTATAAACAGAACATTTGCATAATGATTGAAACCAGCACCACTGAAGGAACAATGGGCCGGGAGGTCAGCTCCTTAATCTTAATTATGCAAATTCTCATGACCATTGATCAACAACCACTGATCAATGGTCATGAGTACCATTCACAGAGAGTTGGGGAATGGCATTAACATCTTTCCACCAGGGTAGGTGCACAGTTTTGCTAAAGCAGAAAGACTATCATGAGAATATTTTGTCCCTGCTCAGTGACGAAAATGCTTATGAGCCCCTGACCTCATACCACAGACTATACCAAGGGGAACCTACACCAACTCTGTATGGTTTACTGAAGATACATAAACAACCTCATAAACAACCTCACCTCAACCTCAGCAACAGGACCGCTCTCAGCATCGACCAAGTGTGTTTGCTTTTGGAGCTGTGTCTTCATTCCACCTACTTCACATACAAGGGTCAGTTCTACAGGCAGAAACATGGGTGTGCCATGGGCTGCCCAGTTTCACCCATCGTGGCCAATTTGTGCATGGAAGAAGTGGAAAAGAGGGCTTTGCTATGCTACCCTGGAACACCACCAAGCCATTGGTTCAGGTATGTGGATGACACCTGGGTGAAAATCAAATCTCAGGGCGTTCCACAATTCACGGATCACATTAAGTCGGTGGACCGACACATCAAATTCACCAGGGAGGATATGAAAAGTGGCAGGTTAGCCTTCTTAGACTGTGAGATTTCCATCAGGAATGGGGGACATCTAAAAACTGATGTGTACCATAAATCTACACATACAGATCAGTATCTAAGGTTTGACTGTCATCATCCACTGGAGCACAAACTGGGTGTCATCAGGACGCTACAACACAGAGCGAACACCATCCCCACTGACACAGCGGCCAGGAAGCAGAAGAACATCAAGAAGGCCCTGAGTAAATGTGGTTATCCCAGCTGGACTTTTGTCAAAGCTGGGAAGGCACCTAAAGAAAGCTCCAGCCGATCCAGGAGAGAAGGACAACCGCTGCCCAAGCGAAAACCTGTAGTGATCCCACATGTGTCAGGAGTATCGGAGCAGTTGAGACGCATTTTTTCTAAACACTGGGTCTCTGTGGCTCTGTTAAAGAGCTCCTCAATACACTACTTGTACTTCAGCTTGGCCTCTTTGATGACCAGAGTCACTGTGCCCCTTTGTAAGCCTGTAAGTCCCCAAATTTGAGACAGTGGTGACAACAGACTGGGACCAGAAAAAGTAGCTGCATATATCATTCATTAGCTCCCAAACTGTCCAGTTATGGACTGAAACAGTGAGGGTTACCGTGAACATGACTCATGCAGTTTATCAGGGAAGCGGCTCAGCCTCGCTCTGCAGAAGCAGTGTCACAAGCTGATGGTCTTAACAGGGAAGTGGTGAAGCTGAAGGTGTCACTCTGCTGTCAATCGTCATTCCGACAACATGAAGACTTCAGGTGTGTCTCTGCTCCTCGGTGAGTCAAACACTGAAAAACTTTTCATGCTTACTTTCAGTCATGTATTCATTTATCACCGCTTCATCACACAATAAAGTGGGAAAACACGTTTTCAGCAGGAGGAAGCTTTTGCTGAGGGTGGATGGATCCCCAAGTGAAGTTTGTTGGATCTGCTTAAAGTTTGTTTCATTTAGGAGAGAGGAAGAGTTTGCTCTTTTTCTGTTGCCTGTTTTCTAGTAGGGCTAAAGTAATTTAATTAAAAGTCATTGAAAATAGACAGTGATGCAGCTCACACTTTAACTCAGAGGCATCTAATGAAATAAATTCTTTCACACAAGCATGAAGCAGGAAAGTGTGCTTACATCATGACTTTGTCTCATCAACAGATGTGGATACAAATGAGTTCTAAGCAGGAAAACCTTTTTTGTGATCCATCATGTAATTTGGACTCAGAGTTAGAGCTTCATGTTAAGTTCACTGTCTGTAACATGATGACTTAAGGAGAAGTCGGGCAACCTCGTTTCTTCGAACATCGACGTTCATTCAGGAAACCACAGCTGCTAGTTGCACTCACCACACGTTTGTCTTATCTGCCTATTATGTATCCTTCACTTCCTTTAATAAGAGCAAATTTTCCACTATAAACACAGAGTCTAACAAAAGACTGGAGACTGTTTTGGTCATTTCCCTCAGAGTTTGTATGTTTTGTTGTTTTTCTGGTGATGAGCTTCAAACAGCAGCAGATTGAGACTCAAATAGAACCTAATAAAATCAGTGAAGCTATTCATTGCTCATGTCATCCATCAGGGAGTTACTTTAATATCATTACATTGTTTGCTTTTAGTAAATGTGGAAATTGAATATGAATTCATTTTATGTTTTTCTTTTCTTTTTTATTTCTTAATACCTAACTGCTGCACCTGTACTGCCCGTATCTCTGCAGATATACTGTATAGCCACTCAAAACTGATGTTCAGATAAGAGGGTGGGAGCCGCCTGTTTTCTCTCTCCACTATAATCCCTGACAATTTTATTAGTTTGGGCGACCTTTACATGTCGGTTGTTGGGATCACAGCAGAGTTAGAACAGAGGGGACATGGTGTTTGTTAAATGTCCGAATGGCCCAGGTGGAAGAAGCTGTTAGTGAATCTGGAGATGTGGGACCTGAGGTACCAACATACAACACTGTAAAAAATGACAGATGCCACCAAAGAGTCACAGAAGGTCTTCAAAGCGCTCCCTGGACTCCAAATGACCTCAGCCGCCTCAGCAACTGCGTTTTCTAAGGACAGCGCTAGCAAACGCTCTCCGCTTGCGAGTGAAAAAGAAAAAGCACCCCTTCCCTTCCTTATTCATGTTGAAGTGTACCATGTCCACCAATCAAAAAATGATATGGCAACATGAGGCGTTTGGTTGTTTAGGAAGAGGGAGAAGTTTTAGGAGTGACACCAATGAGAGAGAGAGAGCGAAAGAAAGAGAGAGAGCGAGTTTTCACATGTGAGAGATTAGTGACGTTTAGTGTGTTTGGAGGCTGTAGTTAGTGTGTTATGCAGTTATTGGGTTTTTGTGAGTTATACTAGTGAATGTCACAGGTGCTCCTGCTGTCAGACCTTGTGGTGTTCTCCTCTGTTTTATAGTGGACAGGACCTATTCTTTGGGAGTTGCATGAATACTTTGTGTGCCTTCTTATTTGATGCAACACACCTGATTGTTCTGTAAATAGTTTGAAATGATTGTGCAAAAAATCTGAGGCCTTGGCTGCATTTTGGGGTAAATAGCAACATTTTACTTTGTTGTTTGCATCATTTTTAAAAATGTATCATTTCTATTTGCATTTCAAGTTATGAAAGGTATTCATTAAACATGTTTATGTTTTAACTGTTTTCCACTCGGACTATACAAAAGGTTGAAGATACTATTACATACGGAGAGAACTCCACACCGGGTGTAGGCTTGCATAACTAAGAAACAATTTGAGGCAATTTTGTGGCGTTTGAGGTTGGACTCGGCTGCACATGTGTGTTTAAGCCGATCGATGGCTGCAGCCTCTGTGGGAACTGAAATCAGCCCGTCATCGATGCAGAAGTGTCTCTCGACAAAGTGTCTTGTGTCTGCTCCAAAGTTCGTCTCGCCTTCCCAGGTGGCACCCGGGCGTGGTCTTCCTGCACTTTGTCACATGAGTAGAAGTAATCAACAACTTTTTATTCATTTTTATTCTTATGAGCACGAGAGAGAGGGGGGGGGGGCAGGTACACAGTCACTAAAGATAAATAGCACAGCATTTAGTTGAATAGACGTTAAAAGAGAAGGTGTTTCAACAGCTGTTGTCTGCACCCTTGACACAGGAGAACAGAAGACTTCACCACCAGGACCTCCCCACCAACTGGGTGTCACCAACTTTCTCACAACACCTAACTGTGACCTACACAGATAACCAGTGTGCAGCTTTGAAATATAACATCCAGAGTCTATGTGACAAATGGCTAAACAAGTGCCATCATAGCAGGGAGAAGGGTGAACATGGTAACATAGAAGATGCTCTCCCAGGCCTATTACTGCCTTCTGGTCATAATGTCCACTCTCTTTCAGTGACCTCTGACCTTTAATATCCTCTGACCTTCAGTGACCTCTGACCTCCTGTTTCAGGTGTGTGTGTGCTGCTGCTGTCTGCACTGACTGTTTGTGCAGGTGAGTAGATGAAGTGCACCATGGTCCAGGACAAACACTGAGTGTAAACACTGATAGAAACTGTCCGTCTGTCCTCCAGTCTCTCTGAGCGTCAGTCCAAACCTTCAGCAGTTCTTCACAGCAGCCTCAGTGTCTCTGACATGTGACGGTCAGCTGGGCTCTGATGGATGGACGGTGAAGAGGGACACAGGAAGTGGGACTGAGTCATGTGGAGCAAGGGGGCGGGGCTTCGGGAGGTTCAATGGTTCATCCTGTTTGTTTGATGAGTTCAAGCCAATCAGTGGAGTTTACTGGTGTGAAGGTGAAGCTGGAGAGAAGAGTGAAGAAGTCAACATCACTGTATCAGGTAATGAAGTCATTCATTTCATCAGACTAACAGCACACTGTTATACCACCTCTACATCACTCTGTGGGTCTTTTCTTTAGATAAACATGTGATCCTGGAGATCCCTGCACTTCCTGTGAGGACAGGAAGTGATGTCACACTACGCTGTAAGAAGAAAACTGGTGGCACAGCTGCAGCTTATTTCTACTTTAATGGACGTCCTGTTGGACCTAAATCAGAGAAAAACATCACCATTAACGTGCAGCAGTCTGATGAAGGTCTCTACTGGTGTGCCCCTGATGAGTTTGGATCATCTCCTCAGAGCTTTCTGAGGGTCAGAGGTCAGAACACTGACATCACTTCCTGTTTAAAGCCAATCTGCTGAGCTGATGATAAACTGACTGAACCAGCTTCCTCATCTCTCCTGCAGGTCCTTCAACCACAGCCTTGTTTACAACAACAAAAGAAGAAACAACAACCATAACGTCACTCACAAACACTCATATCTCCTCTTCTTCTACCCTTCTTTCTCCTCCCCCTTCTCCCTCTCCCCCCTCCTCCCTCATATCCCCAATTGTAGCTGCTATAGGTTCCCTGGTGCTATTGGTTCTGGTTCTGTTTGTACTTCATCTTCTGTGGAAGAAGCGCACAGGTATGGCGTCTGTCTCAAATTTTCATCCAAAGTCATCATGTTGGACACATCAAGACAGCCTCCATCAGCGTTTCTATTTTTAGAACACTTAGAAAGTAGATTCAGACTAAAACTCCACAGACACAAATACTAGTATTCTTTCAGATCACTTCATCTTTGCAGGGAGATACCAGTCAGCTCCAGTAAATGATGTCACCTATGCTGAGGTCACCAGTAGAGCCTGGACCAATAAGACTCCAGCCAGCGAACCTGAAGTACTTTACTCCAGTCTGAGGACAAACACTGCAGGTACACATTCACCTGTGTTCTAGCGAGGGACATCAATGAGAGATAAACCCAAAAGTAGTTTTCATTGGGCTTGTAAAATGTGCTCAATGAAACAATGAGAATCTTCTTCTCACACTTATCAAACTAGTGTTTTGAAAGTGGGACCTGAATGCAGGTGCAGTTCACTCTTCAGGTTCCTGTTTCCTCAGTAAAACCTGTCACTGGTTTCATAATTAAAGCTGTACTGTGGTTTCGTTGGTCAGTTCAGTGTTTATAACATGAGGCAGTCAGCAGAGAGAGACGTGGCACTGAGACAGGAAATCCTGCAGCTTAAACAGATATGATCGGTGTTTGATGGGAGTCAATTCAGGTTTGTGTGTATGACACAGTGTAACAGGAGCAGTCGGCCTGAACTGAAGATTAAAAATAATCTGAGCGGATTTGGTTTGTTTTTAATCCAGATGTATCTTTTCAAAAATAAATCAGAGAAGCACACGTTGGACAGTTTAATAAAAATACTCTACAAACCAGCAAACCAGCAAAATTAGGAAAATAACAACCAGTACAAGGTGAGAATGTACTGCTCGCGTTCTGACTCTAATCTGAGGAGCAAAAACACATTTTAAGACATTATTTAAAGACAGGCAGCGAGTGGGCTGAACTAACAAGGGCAGGGTGATGCTTCCACAGTTTAGGCTACAGCTGAAAAAGCCCAGTCAGCTCTCACTTTGAGTCACGTTTTTGGGACTAGCAGGAGAAGCTAGTTCAGTGACCACATTATTTCTTTTATTGCCATGTAAATCTGAGGGTTATACACAGTAGTAGCAGTAATCAGATGTAAAAGCACATAAATAGTGAAGTCACCTGAGTCAGTAGTTCATATTTCCCGGAGTCGAGCGTTCATTCACCCACATCAAAACAGGTGCTGCTGGTGTGGTTAACTGCTGAGAGAAGCTCTCTGTGACGGAGCTTCTTTGTTGAGATCAGTGGGAAATGATCAAAGGTAAAACACATAAACCATGAAGTGTTTTATGTGTTTAAGATCAGTCTAGCAGCTATTTGAATGTTGTGGACTCTGTAGAGATAAACAGTGTCTGAGAGTAGAGAGAGTGCATGTCAGCAGATACCGGTGCTGAGATACAGGACTGAACAAAGGAAGATGTAAAGTTACCACACAGCAAAAGATGTTCTTAACTTTGTTTCTTGTCTTCATCTCTTTGTGTGACTAGTGTTTAAAGTGAAACAAAATGAGTTCTTTTTCAGAGAGAGATTCATGAAGCCCCTCACAACGTCTTCATAAGAATTAAGATTTCTCTGCAGGATTATTATTAAATGAAAACAATATATATTTGAATTCAGTTCAGCAGGCAAACAGGGTTGATGGGAAATCCAAGTTCAGTGAGTTGTAAATAAAACCCGGATATTCAGTCACTCATTGGCATGTTCTTGTCTTGATGATGTCATCCCAAAAACACACATGACCAATGCTGACATCATCACTCAGACCCCTGAGAACACAGGTAGGGAGGCTGCACCTATATGACTCATGTCCCAGTGTTATTACATGCTGAACTATCGGGGCGACTGTGGTTCAGTGGATTGGGAAGCTCCTCTATAAGTGGAAGGTCGCCGGTTTGATCCCTCCTGCTCTCTCTCTGTCCTGGTGGTTGTGTCCTATGGCAAGACACTTCCCCTACCGCCTACTGGTGATGGCCAGAGGGGCCGATGGTGCGATATGGCAGCCTTGCTTCTGTCAGTCTGTCCCCGGGCAGCTGTGGCTACAACTGTAGCTGCCTCCACCAGTGTGTGAGAGTGACTGTGGAACTGTACTTTGGGTGCCTAGAAAAGTGTTATATAAATGCAATCCATCATTAACTTTTTTCTCTTTAAGCTTCAGTTTAAAAATTAGGTTTAAAGTTTCGTATATTTGTTACATACATATACATTTTAATTAGGTTTTAAAGTTGGTAGGACAATAAATGCCTCACCCTTCTAGTGACCTGCACCATGACTGCACACTCAACTGTCCCATTTTTACAGAAGCTAAAGGAACCACAGACACCACAGAAGAAGTGTAAACAGGAAGCTGAGGACAGACCTGCAGACTTCCTGTGGACAGTCTCACTCTGTCAGTCACCATGGGAACATTTACAGGCAGTCATCAGCTTCCTCCTTTCTTCATTCACTCCCATTCATTCACACAGTGATGTCATTGTGGGAGCAAGTTCCTCCTGAGGAACCAGGATTGACGGGGAACTAAAGAAATCAACCTGCTGCTGGTTTGAGTCTGTGCAGCTTGAACTCTGACAAAGGTCTACTGCGAGGTGAAGAGTCGTCACTTTCAGGAGCTGCTTCCATCATTTCAAACTGATCAATACTCTGAACTTATGAACACTCATGTTTGACACAGAGTGTCCTGTGATGGTCCTCAGTCTTTGAGCTAGTTTTTGTGTTTGTTATGGACTATGTGTTTATTTGTTCTCTTGTTTCAATGACCTTTGTTCTGGTTCTATATTGGTGTCTCTTGAGCTCAGGTTCCCTTATTTGTCAGAGTCGTCATTATTTATATTTCTTATTCTCTATTTCTTGTTGTTCATGTTTATTTCCTTCGTGTCCAGTCTGTGCCAGCCTCTTCTCTGTGTTTTGTTATTCTTTCAGTCTCCCCGCTCACGTACCTGCGTTTGTCTGTTTTCTCTGTGTTCTGTCTCATTGTGTTTGTAATCCCATCCCTGTGTTTAGGTCCTCAGTCTCCCTCGTGCCTGTTTTGCTGTGTTCTTCTGTGAGTTCTATGTTTCCTTCGTAGTTTCCTGTTTATATTCTCTAATTTTCTTTGTTTGTTTCTCTTGTATTTTTATGTTTCTTTCTGAGTATCTTCTAACATTAATAACGCTGCCTCTTTTAGCCGACCCCTTTGTTTCCAAGTCCTGCATTTGGGTCTTGCCTCTGCCTGCCACACAGCTGTTCATGACAGGCACAGAAAACGATTTTGAGCCTAGAAGTAATAAATGCATGAACTTGTTTTTTCAGCATCACTCTGAGACAGGATATTTCTAATTTTAGAGATGTTGCTCAGATGGAAGAAAGCAGTCCTACATATTTGTTTAATATGTGCATTAAAGGACATGTCCTGGTTAAAAATGACTGGTTTCATCTCAAAGCTGGCCAGTTGGACAGGAAACAAAACAAGATGTTATTTACATATGAGCATCACACTTTACCTGAAATACACAAAGAATCTTTCTAATAATAGAAAACAGTTTCAAACCTGCAGGATTAAAGTGATGAAAGTTTGTGATTTAAATTTGTCTCATAAACGTCCAAAACCTGCTGAAGGTTCAGTTCAGTTAGTATCTGTAACATGACGACTGAACATGAAGGCAGACGACCTGTTTTCATCAAACAGGAAACCACAGCGGCTGTGTTTAGCATCGCTCCTGCTGATTGGGTCTGTTATGTAGACGATGTTTCCTCTATTAAGAACAAATTTTCCACTGTGTGGACAGAGTCGATAATCGTCCTGTGTCTCTCAGAGTTTCATTGTTTGGTTTTCAGTCTAAATGTTGCCATCAGTCACTGTCAGTTTGGGCACCGAACCTTAAACACGCATGTCAACAATAAATCTACATTAGTAATGCATAAACAGCAAACCAGCAGGATCTCTCTGTGCACTGTGAACACTGACTGAGGCTCATGTGATGCAGTGGGTTGTCTTCTAAATGTGTCTTCTTGTCTGCATGCTGAAGTATTCTTAGGCAAGATACTGAACGCCAAATTTCTTCTGACGCCTCCATCCAAACGTGAGTGTTTGATAAAGGTGCTTAGAAAGCAGTGTGTGAATAGCTGAGTCTTGAGTGCTCAGCTGGATTAGAGCAGTAGCAGCAGTTCGTTTACACAAACAACCAGTTTACATGTATAAATGATGATCAGTGAACTGCCATCACTCGTGGTTGAAGCGTTTCTTATGTAGAGCCGGAAAATAAACCACAAGCTTGAACACTATTTTTACTGACCTTTATCTATGTAGCCTTCCTGTATTGAGCTTGGCAAGGACTAAATGTCATCTTTTCATTTCCAGTCAATTTTATTCATATAGCGACCAATCACAATAACAGTTACCTTTATATTGTAAGGTAGACCCTACAGAGAAAAACCGAACAATCATATGATCATCTGACCAGACCATATTTCACTGGCTTCTCTAAATGTTCAGCAAACTTTAAATGCTTTTCATCATGCTTTTTCTTCAGCAATGGCACCATGGATGGTGACCTACATGCCATGCCTTCTTGAAACAATTGTACCTGCTGATTCCAGGTTTTTCTGTAGCACCTTGGCTCTTCAACGACTCTTCTGATCATTATTATATATGGTGAAATGATGTTCTTTCCACCTCTGCATTAAGAACCCAACAGTGCTCACTAGAACCTCCAGTAGTTTAGAACCAATACCTTCAGTATGTTTTGCAACAATACGGTTGTGAAGGTTTTGAGACGGCTCACTGGTTTACCCATCATGAGATGTTTCTTTTGTGACACTTTGGTAATGACACAGATCTTTATAGGTCATCAGTTGGGACTGAACCTGCTAATATTAATTTGTAATAACTGTCAGGATGGCTTTCAATTATTGATAAATTTCATTTGCCATGAATCATGATTTCCTATGTCTCATTGCACCTTCCTTTTGTTTTTCTCTGTTATTTCTCATTATTACACGTTAACCCCTGACCTGAACTTTCAAAGGTGAGTGATAAAACATTAATTGAATTACAATATTATCCAAAGAACAGAAGTAAACACAAAATGCAGTTTCTAAATAAATGTGTTTATTATTAAGGGGAAAAAACCCAAACCTAGATGAACATGTCAGAAAAAGCTATTGCCCCCTGAATTTAATAAATAACTGCAACCAAGCATTTGTAACAACCTGCAATAAATCTTTAACAGCACTGTGGAGGATTTTCAGCCCACTCACTGTTGCAGAATTGTTGTAATTTAGCCACATTGCTGGGTTTTCAAGCATGAACCACCTTTTTAAGGTCATGTCACAGCATATAAATCAGATTCAGGTAAGAACTTTGACTTATCTGGGTGTTTTGCATAATTATCCGGCTGCAGAAACCAAGTGCGCTTCAGGTCAGATGAGAACGGATGGCCAGATAGTCTCCTAAAGAATTGTTTCTTTAAGAGGGCCGAATTCATGGTTCCATTTAGGGAGGCAAGTCTTGCAGGTCCCGAGGCAGCAAAACAGCCTCAGACTATCAGACTATCACCACCATATTTTACTGTTGGTATGAGCTTCCTTTTCTGAAATGCAGTGTGTAATGACACACACTCATCAGTCCAGGGTTTTTTTCCCCAAAAGTCTTGGAACTCTGCCACGCAGGCTGGTGTGCTCCAGTCCCTTTCTTAAAGTGTAGTCATGAGAAAGGGACTTTGATTTTAGCTTGAACTAAAAGCTGATCCTAAACTAAGCACAGATCAAACTGATTGATCAGCCATCAGAGGAGTCGGATCAATGGAGCTGCTTCTGTTCCTGATGTCCCCTGTTTGATCCTGGACCTGAACTCTCCCTGCAGAGACAAGACAGTCAGACAGGGACAGACAACAAGAGACAAACTTATATTTTTATACTGACCTTTGACCTTTAATAGCACCGTGGTCTCTCTTGAAATGCTTCTTTCTTTGCTGCAGACATTACAGCTGTATTCTCCACTGTCTCTCTCTGTGGGCTGTTTCAGGGTCAGACTGAGGTCTCCAGTTTTCAGCAGGTCTTCATTCATCTCCGTTCGGTCTCTGTAAACCTGGTGCTGTTTGTGAGGCTGGTCAGAGCCGTTCTCATACACGTGAACCCTCCTGTATTCAGGTTCTTTACGTTCCCACTCCACTTCAGCATCTTCAGGCAGGTTTTGTGTGGTTGTGAAGGGCAGCTGGACAGACTCCGCCCCCTCCTCCACCTCCACCACACAGTCTGAGAGGACAACAAACACAACATGAGCTGTACAGACAGCAGTGAATCTAGAAAACACCTTATTAAGCTTCTTTATAGATGCTGCAGTCTGATATTTACATTTAATTATTGTTATTGTCATTTTATAAACAAATACACTGTAAGAAATATTTCATAGGTATTTGCACTGACTCATCACTCTCAGCAGAACTGTTTTCTTTCTCTTGATCCCTTTCCCCTCAACTCTGCAGATGTACTTTCCAGTGTCTCTGTCTGTGGGGAGTTTCAGGGTCAGACTGAGGTCTCCAGTTTTCAGTGAGTCGTCTCTCATTTCGTTTCGCTCTCTGTAAAACTGGTCTCGTGCGTCAGGCTGGTCAGAGCCGGCGTGATATTTGTGAACAGTCATCGGTGGTTCAGGTTCATAGCGCCACCACTCCACTTCAGCATCTCCAGGCAGGTTTTGTGTGGTTCTGAAGGGCAGCTGGACAGACTCCGCCCCCTCCTCCCCGTCCACCTGACAGACTGAGAGGACAACGAACACAACATGACACAGCAGCAGTTTTATTCAATGATTCCAAAGAGAGCTTTAATATTCAATTTTAAGCTCAAACTATGATATTTGTCTTTGCTTGTGTTGATTTCCTAAAGATGAAATATACTACACTCATTTAATTCAGGATTAATGTATTTTATTGGTTGTTCTTCATTTCTTTTGAATTGTTGCCTTCAGTCCACTTTAGTAGGATTTGAGTGGGACTGCTCACAAAGAAAGAACGAGTCTCTAATTTTTTATGGTAGTTTGATTTTAATAAAGGGAGACAAATTATCACCTCGCCTCTGTCGGTGCGCCCCAGGGTGGCTGTGGCTACACTGTAGCTGCTGTCACCAGTGTGTGACTGTGTGTGTGAATGGGTGACTGAGTGTAATGTAAAGCGGGTCCTTAGAGACTGAGTAAAGCGCTATATAAATACAGGCCATTTACCATTTATTAACAAAAAATCCAAAAAAGAAAGATTACATAAAAAGGGTAAATTCCTCTGTATATCATTGAGTGAAACACATATTTGGACCCTTAAACTTACCCAAAACTACAATCTGTGTGTTCATGTAACACACAGATTGCGATCAATCAAATCAATGAAGTACAGATACTCCTGATCTCAACTCATTTTGTGTATAAAGTATCTATTGTATTGTATCAGTACAATCTATTTTGGTAACTAGTTACAAGAAAGTGGAGCATATAATGACAAGATGAAAGTAATGACTTTATTGGATCTTACACCAGTTTACCCAGAGCACTTCACTGTGGGATGCTAATCATACAAGGTCTTAAATGATCAGGCCCCATCTTATCTTAATGACCTTGTAGTACCAGATCACCCTATTAGAGCGCTTCGCTCTCGCTCTGCAGGCCTACTTGTTGTTCCTAGAGTATTTAAAAGTAGAATGGGAGGCAGAGCCTTCAGTTTTCAGGCCCCTCTTCTGTGGAACCAGCTTCCAGTTTGGATTCAGGAGACAGACACTATCTCTACTTTCAAGATTAGGCTTCAAACTTTCCTTTTTGCTAAAGCACATAGTTAGGGCTGGACCAGGTGACCCTGAATCCTCCCTTAGTTATGCTGCAATAGGTGTAGGCTGCCGGGGAGTCCCTAGAGTGTGACCAATTAGGTCCTAGAACTGAAGAAGCTTCTCGGATGAGAGGTGAAACGTCTTCAAGCAACTTAAAGAAGTCCAGATGTTTTTCCTTTCCACACTCCTTAGACTACGATGACCTGGATCACTGAGAAGCTTCACAGACAAGATCCAAACTACAACTCACATTTGATAAATGTTATCATTAATTCCACTTTTAAAAAGAACCTCTGCAACTTTGCTCTGCTTCACTTCAGCAGCATCAGGTAATGTTCATATGTCGATTCATGGTTTTCTACAGTTTTTGATCTACTGTAGAATATTTTTATGGTTATCTGCTATAAAACGCCAGACCAGGAAAATCTCCTTCATGTTTTTCTGTGTTTTATCCTCAGTTACTTTCACACAAAGACATCTGCTGTGATGTTCACAATTGTGATGAAGTCTCACATGTATCAGTGCTGATAAATGATCAGAATTATAATATTTCTGACTGTCTGAGGCTAAATTGAATCAAATCGGGACTTCGTGAATCGGAATCAAAGGGATTATAGAAATCAGTGATGATACCCAGCCCTAGTGAGCAGCCTAGGCCTGACAGAGTGGATGTAGGTGTGGGTAATAAGGAAAGATGAAAAGAACTACTGATAACTTTTTTGTTAAGTTAAAGTCTGATCCGTCTGAAGTTCATAGCCAGCTCTGACACGGAGCCATCGATCTCTGAATGCTGTAAAAGCAGCAGTGTATCCAGGAAACACATTATACGTGATAAATGCACTGCCTGAGTGTCCCCTCTCCCCACTGCCTTTCAGCAGCATGCAACAGCAAACAGGTCGTCAGAGGAGCCGAGATGATGATTGTGTTGATTGTGATTGCGATGATGTGTTAATACACTAATACACCTCTCTGAATGTAATAATTAGTCATTAATAACCTCTGCCTCTCTACCACAGCACGTGTGTTTATCAGCCATCGTTTTGTTGGAATGGGTCAGAAATGGCCGCCCCAGTCCTGGTTCTGACGGAGGTTTCTTCCTGTTAAAACTGAGTTTTTCCTCCCACTATCACCAAAGCACTTACCCATAGTGGGCTCATATGATTGTTGGGTTTTTCTCTGTTTTCTCTGTATTAATGAAGGAACTACCTTATAATATAAAGTGCCTTGACGCAATTGTTGTTGTGATTTGGTGCTGTATAAATAACTGACTTAAATTCATTTCTGACCTTTGACTCGAAGCCTCACTTCTCTCTTCAGCAGGATGTTTCCCTCGCTGCTGTAGGCGGTGCAGGTGTAGACTTCGTTGTCTCTGTCTGTGGGATATCTCAGGGTCAGACTGAGGTCTCCAGTTTTCAGCAGGTCTTCATTCATCTTCGTTCGGTCTCTGTAAAAGTGGTCTTGTTCTTCAAGCTGGTCAGAGCCGTTCTCAGACACGTGGACCTTTGTGGTCCGGCTGTAAATGCAGGTCCACTCCACTTTACTGCCTTTAAGCAGGTGAAGTTTGGTTTTGCAGGGCAGCTGCACAGACTCGACCCCCTGCTCCACCTCCACCAGGGGGACTGAAAGGAGAAAAAATACCACAATGAGCTGAACACAGCATCATCAGAACATTTTGTTTGGATGAAGTGAAACATCTGCACTGAAAACATGTTTGACTGGCTGCAGCCTGGGATTTGTCCCATTGCTCCACTGAGCAGACACTGTGTTATCTTTGGTGTCCTAAATCAATTATGGGAAGAAATTTATCATCTATCTTTATCTTCACTTCCTACACCCAAACTGGAAATGTTAATATACCATCATGTGAGCTTGCCTACTTAATATTTCTTTTGAATTTTCTCTCTACATGTAGATTATTATGAACTTTTGTTAAATAAGCTATTATTCTGGGCTATGCAGGCCCAGACAAAGCGTGCAGCATTTTAATGAGGTTGTTTAATGTGGAATAGAAGAAATAGAAGAAGCTCGTGTGAGTTTCCTTAAGAAAACATCTGATCCTCAAAATCCTGGTGCTTTCAGGCTGACATTGACTCAAAAACATTATCATTATAATATTTTCATTCTAAATCATTTCATAAATTTCTCTTAAACTCCTCAATTTCTTGGACTTGTGTCACATCTTCAGTTTGAGCTGATAAAAAAGTAATGGTTGAAAAACCTAACTTAATAGATCTTACTGTAGCTCACTCATCAAGTCCTGTTCACCTCAGGGACAGATTATCAGTGTGGTCACCAAGCTCTTCAATTCCTGACTCACATCTTCATCTTCTGTCTACAGCACTCACCTCTGACGTAGAGCTTCACTTGTTTCTTCTTTAGGATGTTTTCCCCCCTGTAGACGGTGCAGGTGTAGGTGAGTGCGTCTCTGTTTGTCGGGTATTTCAGAGTCAGGCTGAGGTCCACAGCTATCCGCAGGTTTTTGTTCATCATTGTTCGATTTCTGTAAAACCAGTGCTGTTTTTCAAGGTGGTCAGAACCGTTTTTAAAGACGTGCACTATCCTGTTGGAGCTGTCAGTCCACTCTACAGTTGCATCTTCATGTCGGTGACCTGTGGTTATAAAGGGCAGCTGAACAGACTCCACCCCCGAATCCACATCCACCTGTGGGACTGTGAAGTAAGAACAACAAATAATGATTTGTGCGCGCAGTCTGTCAAAGCTCCCATGTTTGACATGTAAAGTGTGTGAGGGGAGCCTGTTCTGCAAAATGCGCTGGAGGATTCCTTAAGAACATGAAACATGGGGAAACACTGGTTTGTGTTTTATTGAAAGAAAGGAGACAATTAAAACAACCTATTAATATAACTAATAGATTAATTAAGAAGAAGAAAAGACACTACAAGTCAAGTCAAGTAAAACAAATCTGAGGTTTAGGGATGATTCAGATTATTCACAATGCAAACACGTCACACACACAACATACCTTCCTTAAAATAGCCTCTGAAGTGAACTCCAACACCCACGATGACAGCTGCAACTACAGCCAGGACACCCAGAGCCACTGGGACACTGATGGGAACTTATAACACAATGAAAACATGAACATTACATGATGTTAACATAAAATGATTAACACTCTGTGACACTACATGTGATTTTGAATCTCTTTGCACTGACCTCCACCTTTGACCCGCTGAACCTGCAGTTCCACTCTTGACTGATCCAGTTCTACTCCAAACTTACGGATGGTGCAGGTGTAGCTGCCGCTGTCAGACAGCTGAAGCTTTTTCAGAGTGAGACTGAGGTCTCCGGTTTCCAGAGCGTCAGGATTCATCGATGTTCGGCCGCTGAACTGCTCATTTTGGTTCTGGAGGTCATCGCCTTCTCGTCGACGCAGGTGCACTGTGGAGGGATTGAGGTCATAGCGACTCCACACAGCTGTGGATTCTTTTTCTTCAAAAGTGGGAAACTCACAGGGCAGGAGAACAAACTCCGCCCCCTCTAGTACCTCCACACCTGAGGCACACTGGGAAACTGAGGACACAGACATAGACAAAGACCTTATTGATCCCACATAAAAATAGAAAAAATAAATAATAAAATGATTCTGTGCAAATGGTTGCTATGTGCAGAAAAATAACACAAAATGTTTTATGTGCAGATAAAGTGCAGGCAGTGATAGTTATACACACATATTTCTAAACAGTGTTTATCCTGTTTATAATGTTGCAGCCTGGCTTCTGTCGGGATGAAGGACCTGTGATAGCGCTCCGTCCACAGTCTCCATCCACAGTCTCATGCAGGGATGAGAGATGTTGTGCATAATAGCCCACCCACCTCCTTTATGGGGTCTAGGGGACTGTCCAGGACAGAACTGGCCCTCTTCACCAGGCTATTTAGCCGTTACCTGCCCCTCTCTCTGCTGCCGCCTCCACAGCAGAGCTCTGGATAAAAGATTGCAGACATCCTCAGTAATGTCCTGCAGACTTCAGCCTGTCAGCACAGTCGACTTTGGTCCTTGTGCCGAGTTTGAGTGTTTTCTGAGCAGTCCAGGTTATCGTTAAGGTGAACACCCAGCAGCTTGTACGTGGTGACCACCTCCATGCCCAAACTTTGGATGAGGTGTGGTTTGCTCGGGAGGTTGACCACCACCTGCTCCGTCTGATCATTTGCCTCAGATGCACATCCAAGGATGGCTGTATCAACGGATTCAGTTTATCTGCCCACCAGTGACAGATGTGGATTCTACATGCTCAAAGACTATTTCCAAGACGTTTCTCCTGTCTATAATAATGCCGTGTGTGTGTGTGTGTTTACCTTTGCTGTTTTTATATTTTGTCTGTCATCTCTCCCCCTTGCCTGTGATATTTTACCCACTGACTGTCTTACTGTTCAGAACTCAGGCCTGGATTACAGCTGGACTTCAGTTTCAGTGTGTTTGTGTTTGAGTCCCGTCATTGTTTTAAAAGAAATGAGAGGACTACAGTTCAGTTTTTTCTCATTTACATACTTCTTATGGTAAAAGTCTGGTGCAAACATACACTTGGTCCTAGAACAAAAAACAATTCTCTCTTTTGGCTTTAACTATGCGAGAATAACCTGCGGCATTTGAGAACTTATCTTCCAGATCAACATGCACAAACCTGTCTGACTGTTTCTGTAAGCAAAACCAGTGTGTGTGTGCTTGTGTAAATATGTGTGTGTGTCATAAGTTTAAAAGAAACTTTTCTTACCGTGCAGGAGGATCACAAACAAATCCAAAATCTTCATGTTGCTATACAGAGAGTAGACATCTACAAAGTTAATCTTCAACCTGAACCGACTAAGAGATTAAATAATCCTGCCAAGAAGCCAAAGGTGTTTTCTGGCTGCTCTCCATGTCACACATCACACCTGTGGATTGTTTTCATTCAGGAAGAGGAAACACTTCTTTAAAAGCAGGAGGAGGAGGAGTGTTCACAAAAGCCTCAGCCAGTAAAGAAGAAACTGTTTGAATGAAAGAAGCATTCATTAGAGTAAAAACCTAAATAACCTATTTGCACATTTAAAAACTTCCTGCTTCAAATCTGTGATTTTAATCTGTTATGCATAACTTTAATCATGACACTTTTTCAACATGAAACACTAAAATTAAATGTTTCCAGTTTTGGATCTGTTGATTCCCACTCTCTTTTAACTATTTTCCCACCATCTAAGTGCATCTAAGCACAGCTGGGATTGATCTTTATTTTCACTTCTCTTTAAATGTAACTTTTAATCATAAATATTATAGGATAGATTTAAATTCTAGTTACAAAACTGAAGAAAACAGCAAAAACAACAACAAAAAATCTACTGCCATTCACATGTAATACCTGTACAGCCCACCAGAGGGAGTGATACTCAAACCAAACACAGCAAAGGCTGATGGTGACCAGTGGGAGTTCATTCAGTAACAGAAAGGAACTGAGTGGGTAACACTTCATAATGGCCACTGTTATTTAACTGTGAATTATAGGTGTTAATTTAACTTTACCATACTGCATGATACCATCTTTATTTATAAAGCCCTTTAAAATAAAACCAGGGTTCACAAAATGCTGTACACGCCAGCAAAAAAATGTGTTTTAAGAAGACTTTAAAACTCAGAAAGAGAAGAAGCCTGCCTAATGTGCAAGGGAGATCGTTCCACAACTTTGGAGCTGCTACAGCCAAAGCAAATTAATGCTTACTAAGGGAGTGGGAAGGTGTATATGGCTGCTGCATCTCAGAGAGGTGGGGGCAGGCTATAAGAGATTTAAAAACAAATAGAGAACTTTAAGAAGGACCCTAAAATGTACAGGTAGTGTCATGGTCTCCGTGCCTGCCCGGCCGGCCCACAAGACTGCATGTGGTGTTTGGTTTTCTCTCTCTCTGCCTGGGCGGAGCTCACTGTGGGCTCCCGCCCTTGGCCCACACACCTGACAACAATCAGCTGATAAAGCGCTATTTGAGGCTGGAACACAGATCCTCTCATCGCTGGATGATTGTACTACAGACGTTAGTGATTCTCCCAGCTCCTGTGAACCTGTGCTTGAGTATACCTGTGATTTGTGAGTGACTTCCCTTTCCTCTGCTACAGACTTTCCTCCCCGGACCTCCCTGTCGTGTGAGCATGTGTGAGTTTGGGCAAGAAGACGTGAGCGAGTGTGTGAGAGCTACCCTGTGATTCCCTGGAGTTTGGATTTTCCCTTCACTGTATATATCGTGCACTGGTGCTGTAAATAAACTGTTTTTGGAGACGTCACACCGCTCTGCTCTTGAGCTCCTATTACCAGTTTGTGACAGGAAGCCAGTGAGTGAAATTAAAATGGGGGTAATGTGCTCAGACCTTTTTGTTCCAGTTAAAAGATGCGCTTCATAACCTGCAGACGCCTAACAGATGCATCACTAACCCCACTATAAAGTGCGTTACAATAATGGAGTCTAGAAAATTCCCACATGTGGGACTAATAAAGGTACATCTTATCTCATCTCTTATCTTAGATGTAACAAAGACATGGATTACTGTCTCAAAAAGCTGCTCTGATAAGATGGGCTTTATTTTTGCCAGTTGTCTCAAATGAAAAAAAGACAGATTTTACAACAGCTCTGACCTGGCTTTCAACTTCATCATCTGCCTCCATTTAAACTCCCAGGTTAGTGGTGATTGGTTTAACAAACTGTGCCAGCAAACCAAGATCCATAGTAGTGGTCTCAGAAGTGCCACCAAAAACCATCACTTCTGTTTTCTGCTCATTAAAATGTAAAAAGTTCAAAGGCACCCAGGCCCTTATTTCATCAAGACATCTGAGCAGAGGGCCTACTGAGAAACCATTTATCTTTTAAGAGGGAAACAAATCTGGGAGTCATCGGCAAAACAGTAGAAAGAAATCCCATGTTTCCTGAAAATATACTCGGGTGGTATCAGATATAAGGAGAAAAGAAGCGGGCCTAAAACTGAACCCTGTGGAACCCCACATTGAAAAGAAGCAGCAGAGGATACAAGCTCACCAAGTTTCACAGAGAAAATTTGGTCTGCCAATTAGGATCTGAACCACTGCAGTGCAGTACTCCTAACACCCACCACCTGCTCTAAACTGCAAATTAAAATCTTATGATCCACTGTATCAAAGGCAGCTGTTAAATCTAAAAGCACGATCATAACACAGTCATGTGATGCAGTTCCTAAAAAAAGTTCACAAGCCATCTATGTCCACTGTGAGCGACCATCTTTGAACAGAGGCGGGGGTTTACGACACCAACTCTCTGCCATCTATAATCCAGTTTTGAGATCCCTCCCCAGACGCCTTAACGCCCACTCACACCCTGGGCCATCTGACCTCAGGAAATCACATGATATGGTGGCGTTAGGTTTCACAATGAACTCACCCAAAAACCTTGGCTGATTGTGACCCACACCCGTTTTCACACCACTGTCCCTCTTGGGGGAACACTCCCACAGGGCTTAAATCTGGGATTTTCCACGGTTCGACCCTAGAACTGAAGAAGCTTCTCAGATGAAACGTCTTCAAGAAACAGCTGTGAGGACAGAGCAACTCCTTGGTAAATAATGCACTTGATGGTGACTTATGAAGGTCCTTGCAGTCCAGTTGATCTTGCGCACTTCCAGGATCCCTGTGTGAGGCACAGAGTCATAGGCTTTCTTGTAGTAAATGCAGGTGGTGCATATGTTGGTCAGTGTAGTTTTCCTTTGTGTGCCCCACTCACATATTAATCCTTATTCCTCTTTGTTGCTATGCCTAACAGGAACTTATATGAAGTACCGAGCTATTTGGGTGAGAACACTTGCTTCTTGGGATCCTTTGGCATCAGGGCTGTCTCCGGCCTCCACTACATAGCACTGAGACGGCACTTTTAAGGATTTTTAACGCTATTCTTTTAACTCTGGACTCTGGCAGCCCTGCTGCCCTTTTATTGTTGGACTTGTCAGCAGCTTTTGACACGGTCGACCATGACATCCTGTTATCACAGCTAGAATTTCATGCTGGCCTAAAAGGATCTGCCTTACAGTGGTTTCGGTCCTATCTGTCAGAAAGGTTTTTTTTATGTCATGTTAAGGTTCAAAGATTGAGGAAGGATACAAGAGGTGATCGAAGAATAACCACACTGATCCGGCCGGGTGAAGTCAAACAATGATTTTAATTCACGCGTGGGAAGATCACTAGAAACAACAATTGATCTTCAACTTAATCAAAGCATAAACAGATATTTTATACCATCAGGGCTTAAATTTACTGACGCCCCTTCAACGTCACAGATACATTTTATACATACGTCAAATCAACACCACACTGACTTTTCACCCAATTTGAAAGAACATCATTTTCTATTTTCATGGCCGGGACTTCCTTTCTACCTTTCAGTTCCTCTTTCTTGCTGAGACAACAAGGAACGGTTCTTCTTTTTTCAGAGACACTTTCGCCGTTACAATCCAGACATGACTAACCTCTCTCCTCTAAATAAATCTAACTCATGTGTGTGTGTGTGTGTCACGACCTCACTCAGCCTCTATGTCACCTCTCGCACTTCTGACCTTTTACCAGACAAGAGGCTCACTGAGACTATGTGTATGTCTTCTACTAAATAAATGTTTTAACCAAGAACCTCTACTAAAAGTTTAATATAAAAATATGAAGCATATAAAAGATATTAAAAATAACCTGATATAAGTGTTTTGTAAGCATGTATTGCAATCCTTCTATGTTCTAGTTTTCCCTCAACATGGATCATCTGAACAGTCACGTCAGTGAAGCTTCAAACCTTTAAAGAACCTGAACATCAACTCAAATAAGCACAGATATGCAATATGTATAAAATAGTTATAACTGCTAACATCATCATAAACATCTTAAGGCCATCTTAAAGCTATCTGTTACATTGTTAAAGCAATGATCATACTGCAGATTATATTATGCTGGTAAAATACTTTTTGTTCATCCCCACAGTCAGTATGGGCCCCCACAACTCCAAAATAGCCCCTCTTAAATACGGTGTACCTCAAGGCTCTATTTTGGGTCCTGCCCTGTTCGTACTCTATTTTTTGCCATTGGGCTCCATCTTCAGCATTTCATTTCATTGTTTTGCTGATGATTTGCAGATTTATCTACCTTTAAAAGCAGGGTCAGACCATCCCCAGCTCTTATTACGCTGCCTTGATGATGTCAAACAGTGGTTGTCATTAAAGTTTTTTAAAGCTAAATGAAAATAAAACTGAGGTTGTCACTTTTGGCAACTTTAATCATATCGACAGCACTCTGGGCTACTTTCCTCGTATTGTAAAACACATGTAAAAAACCTCTGTGTCTATATTGATGGTTCTTTTAAATTGAATAAGCAGGTGAGTGCAGTAGTTCAGTCCTGCTTTTTTCAGTTAAGAACGCTAGCCAAGGTAAAGCCATACCTTCCGGCTAATGTCTTTGAGCGTGTTATTCACCTTTTTCTTACTTGCAGATTGGACTACTGCAATTCATTGTATTATGGTCTAGATCAGGCCACCATCCATCATCTTCAGATGGTTCAAAATGCAGCTGCTCGCCTGCTAACTGGTACCAAACGGAGAGAGCATATAACCCCACTTTTAGCTTCTTTACACTGGCTTCCTGTCTCCTACAGGATCAAATTTAAACTTTTACGTTTTGTTTTTAAGTCACTTAACGCCCGAGCCCCTCCTTACCTGTCTGAGCTCCTCTCTGCCTATGCTCCAGGAAAAACCACGAGGTCTAGCTCAAAACTAATGCTGTCCATCCCACGGACTAACCTCAAATCCCGTGGTGATAGATCCTTCTCTGTGGCAGGTCCCAGACTTTGGAATAGTCTCCCCTTAAATATTGGATCTGCACAAATACTTGAGCAATTTAAATCTTTACTAAAGACACATTTCTATGCCCTGGCTTTTAACACACTATGACCCAAGCATTTTGGTCTTATTTGAATTAGTTTAGTTATTGTTTTAATTCTTTTACTGTCCTATTATTGTTTTTTATTGTTATTATTGTATTACATTGTTGCTTTTCAATACCATTTTTATATTGTTAAGCACTTTGTGTAGCATCGGCTGTTTGAAATGTGCTATATAAATAAATTTGACCTTGACCTTGACCTTAAGGTAGGAGCCAAAAAGGGTGTAGTTTGTGTGTGTGAGCACCCGTGTGTACACCTGTGAGCATGGACGCGCCACTGTCCCAGAAAGAGCTGAGGAGAGTCCCAGATGAGGGCTCACTCAGCAGCCGCGGAGCAGAAGCCAGGAGGGGTTGCAGTGACGCGCCCGTGAGCTCCGCCGGCAGCCAGCTGTGCCTGAGTGACCGAGCCCCAGGCTGAGAGGCTGAGGGCACCCCACCCCCGAAGTGGCCCGAGCGAGCCCCAGGCTCCAGGCTCCAGGCTCCAGGCTCCAGGCTCCAGGCTCCGATAAGCGGCCGCCAAGGAGTGAGCCGGTGTGTACCTGGACGCCCATCCCCAGACACAAAGAACCACCAACGCACCGATGTCTGAGGGCGTCTGCCACCAGATATGAACTTTTTTCAAGACAGTGAATCTTGAAACCAGAGAAAAAATAGAGAGTTTTAACTTGTTCCATTGGCAGATTTTTTTTCACTTATTTCAAGCTAAAATATTTATTGGAATTCAAATTTAGACAGAAATAAAGTGAATAATATTATTTTGCTGACGTCGACTGAGAAAATTGTCAGGCGGTGGAAGGAATACTTCGAGGACCTCCTTAATCCCACTGACACGTCTTCCGAGGAAGAAGCAGAGTCTGGGGATGAGGGGAATGACCCGCCAATTTCCGGGGGCGAGGTCACTGAGGCAGTTAAACAACTCCTTGGTGGCAGAGCCCCTGGTGTTGATGAGGTCCGCCCCGAGTTCCTGAAGGCTCTGGATGTTGTAGGGCTGTGCTGGTTGACACGCCTCTGCAATGTTGCGTGGAGATCAGGGGCAGTACCTGTGGACTGGCAGACCGGGGTGGTGGTCCCCATCTTTAAGAAGGGGGACCGGAGGGTGTGTTCCAACTACAGGGGGATCACACTCCTCAGCCTCCCTGGGAAAGTCTATGCCAGGGTGCTGGACAGGAGAGTTCGTCCGCTAGTCGAACCTCGGATACAGGAGGAACAATGCGGTTTTCGTCCTGGTCGCGGAACACTGGACCAGCTCTTTATCCTCTCGAGGATACTTGAGGGTGCATGGGAGTTTGCCCAACCAGTCTACATGTGTTTTGTGGACTTGGAGAAGGCATTCGACCGTGTCCCTCGGGGTGTCCTGTGGGAGGTGTTGCGGGAGTATGGGGTGTCTGGCCCATTGCTACGGGCCATTCGATCCCTATGCAACCGTTGCAAGAGCTTGGTTTGCATTGCCGGCAATAAGTCGGACTCGTTCCCGGTGGGTGATGGGCTCCGCCAGGGCTGCCCTTTGTCTCCGGTTCTGTTCATAATTTTTATGGACAGGATTTCTAGGCGCAGCCAAGTGGCGGAGGGCTTTCGCTTTGGTGGCCTCAGAATCCCATCTCTGATTTTTGCGGATGATGTGGTTCTGTTGGCTTCATCGGGTGAGGGCCTCCAGCTCGCACTGGAACGGTTCGCAGCCGAGTGTGAAGCAGCGGGAATGAGGATCAGCACCTCCAAATCTGAGGCCATGGTTCTCAGCCGGAAAAGGGTGGAGTGCCCACTCCGGGTCGGGGATGAGTCCCTGCCCCAAGTGGAGGAGTTCAAGTATCTCGGGGTCTTGTTCGCGAGTGATGGGAGAAGGGAGCCGGAGATCGACAGACGGATTGGGGCTGCAGCTGCAGTAATGCGGACGCTGCACCGGTCTGTCGTGGTGAAGAGGGAGCTGAGTGTAAAAGCGAAGCTCTCAATTTACCGGTCAATCTACGTCCCTACCCTCACCTATGGCCACGAGCTGTGGGTAGTGACCGAAAGAACGAGATCGCGGATACAAGCGACAGAAATGAGCTTCCTCCGGAGGGTGGCTGACCTCTCCCTTAGAGATAGGGTGAGAAGTTCGGCCATCCGGGAGGGGCTCAGAGTAGAGCAGCTGCTGCTCCACATCGAAAGGAGCCAGTTGAGGTTGTTCGGGCATCTGACAAGGATGCCCCCTGGGCGCCTCCTGGGTGAGGTGTTCCAGGCATGTCCCACCGGGAGGAGGCCCCGGGGCAGACCCAGGACACGCTGGAGAGATTATATCTCTCGGCTGGCCTGGGAACACCTTGGTATTCCCCCGGATAAGCTGGAGGAGGTGGCTGGGGAGAGGGAGGTCTGGGCCTCTTTGCTTAGGCTGCTGCCCCCATGACCCGGCCTCGGATAAAGCGGATGAACATGGATGGATGGATGGATGGATGGAATATTATTTTATTATCACGTTGATGCAGCACATGGTTCAGTTAGCTTTGTATAAACACGTGTTAGAAATGTTCTTCAATCAGCTCTTTTTACTCTCATTTCACAGCCAGTACTTTTTACTTTTACTTGAGTAAAGAAGTTGAATTAGTACTTGGAGTATTTTTAACAGTAGTACTTCTACTTCAGTACAGACTGTGTGTACTTTTACCACCTGTGTCTGAGACCTCCTTCAGGGTCCACCTGAAGCGCTCAGTCTCCTGTGGAAAAAGGAAATCCAGGTGAGTTTCTCCTGATCACCTGAGGCCGTCATTACTGTGTGAACCCACACACCACTCCTCACTCCTCCCACCCGCTGCACACAGTCACTGAGTACAGACCGGCTGATTCCTGTAAAGGGAGAGGCAAGAAGAGGCGGAGCAACACCTGAAAAACAAGAAGCTCAACGTCATTTTGCAGAAGTGAAAGTGTGAGAGAGCAGCAGCAGAGCTGCAGTCGAGTCCTGTTTGTCTCTAAAAGAAGATTCACTGGAGTCCATCAGGTTCCTCTCAGCAACAGTGGTGAGTGCAGCTGATCACACTTCCTGCTTCTACACAAATCTTCACTCTGTTCACTTCATCAGGGCTCTAGAGCGCCACCTCATTTCTCCATGGTGCCACTTAGGCTACGTCCACACTCGCCCGGATAGATTTGAAAACAGCGCTCCGCGTCCACACTGGTGTTTTCAGTCGTTTTCACAGAGTTGTGCGTCCACATTAAGACGGCTGAAAACGCTTACGTTCCAGTCCTGCGCATGCGTGAAACGCAAGACGATTCGACCGGTCTCATTTCTGTCTGCCGCTGATTCACTTTCCGGCTGTTTGAAACGTCGCAGCAGAGGTGGAGGAAAAGCACCGAGTTTTAAAATGGACTAACAATGAGGTGGAGTTGTTGCTGCGAGTAACACAAAAGTACAAAGTTGCAAAAGCGAGAGAGAATTAAAGAATTTGAAGAAAAGCTCTGTGGAGCATGTGCAGACTGATATTCATCTTTAATAGGACTATCAAAACTGCTGCTGTATAATGCTCTCCACTATCTTTGTTTAATTGGTCACATGCCTGCATCACATGACTAACATGCATCATTGTTTTAGAAAGTCTCTGTTTTCACTGTTCACTGTGACACAAACGCACCGTCTCCAAATTATTTACTTTCCGGCTGTTTGAATCGTCGCAGCAGAGGTGAGCAGCGTGATAGGAGTGGATGTAGCTGTGGGTAATGAGAAAAGATGAAAAGAACGATTGATAACTTTTTCGTTAAGGCCGGTGCTCTGACACAGAGCCATCAACCTCTCAGTGTCTAACACTGGTCTGCAGACGGCATCAGATAATGAGCCACATTAGATGGACTCTGAGCCCACTGACAGTAAAAGGGTGAAGTGTAGACATTTGGAAGAGAGCGGCCTGACCAGTTTCTCTGACTATGATACTGTAAAGCTGACAACATGATGCATTTACTGTGGTGAGTGTGCAAAGACCATGGCAGGTGTTGTGCCAAGGTAGGGATCCCCAACAGGATCTGTTTCCCTGCGTCAGGAACATCGGCTGGGCAGGGAAAGCGGACCCAACGCACTCCGCCTCCATCACGACCAACTAGACGTGGAAGGAGTGATGTTTTAGTGACAACATGAAAGATGAGTGTGACCGTTCAGTTTGTGGGTTACAACAGAAAATTATACATTTATTGTTCTCGTGTGTTATCGGACGGGATCGTTTTAACAAACCGAGGACATTTTCCTGATAATTATCTGTATCCTCCTGTAACTTTACTGTTTAAAGAGCTAAAACCTCCAACATTTCAGGATCAATAAGTCCTTATAAGACGTGTTTGTGAGCTAAAAATCAAGAATGTGGGATACTGTTTGTCTGTGTCAACCAAACAACTTCACATCTTTGTAACGACTGTTAAAAAGATGTTCATCCTGTTGATCCTGTTCATCTGGACGCTGCACTGTACAGCAGACACGACGTTGTTCAGTTTGTGTTTCAGATGAACCAGTTTGTGTCTGAGTGTGTTGCTGGGTCTCCACCAGTTACTCTGACAACTGAAGGTTCAAGATTTTTATTTTGACATTTGCACACAGGACCAACAGTCCATGCACAGTGGAATACTTGTGCAGAGCTTTCCAAGTCAAATCACACTTTAACAATATAAAGACAGAAAAAGCAGAAGGATAGAAATGAAGTCCGGAGTAGGGTAGTCGTACTATTTTCTATATACAAAGAAAAAGAAGAAAATGTACAGAGAGTGTGTAGTTCTCTACCTCTTATCGCACTCACAGTGTTGCACATTTGTTCCACAGATCTGTTTCACAAGTCTGTTGTGAGTGTATTGCCCGATGGTCAGTGAACCGATGATACATTCAAAGTGAGGTTAAGTAGTGCTGTGTTATTTTAAGTGTTCAGTGTGTTTTTGTTTGCCGTCAGTCTGACAGTTGTGGGGAAGAAGCTGTTGAAGAATCGTGTTCTGTGTGTGATGCTGCTGTCCGCTCTGTTGTGTCTGAGATTGCATGTGCAGCTTTGTATGTGCAGGTCCATGGATGCAAGTGTTGTTCCCATAATCCTCTCTGCAGACTTTCTGACTCTGCAGAGCCTTCCTCTCTGTCTGTGTAGTGTTTCCATACCAGACAGTGATGCCTGCGGTGAGGATGCTGTCTATCAGTCCTCTGCAGGCCTGGGTGAGAGGGTGGTGGTTCATGCCAGCTTTCCTGAGCAGCCGAATGAAATAAAGCCTTTGCTGGGCTTTTTTCACAGTTGCTGTAGTGTTGAGAGTCCAGCTCAGGTCTGATGTAACCTGCAGTCCCAGGAATCTGTGGCTGTTTGCCCTCTCCACCTCCGTCCCTTTGACGATAAGATGCTGCAGGGGAGGGAGTTCTTCCAAAAGTGCAGTATTCATTCCTTGGTCCGTGTTGAGGATGAGGTGAAGAAGCTTCTGTGATGAAAAGAAACTTAAAGAAGTCCAGACGCTTTTCTCTCCAAGCTCCTCAGACTACTGACGCTTGTTTCTCTCTTTTTAAAAATGAAATTTAAAGTGAATTTTGAATCAAATGTTTCTTTTCTTTCTCCCTCAGAGTGCAGACATGTCTGCTGCCAGCAATCTGCGATCTGAAGATCAGTTTCTGTGCTCCATCTGTCTGGATGTGTTCACTGATCCAGTCTCTACACCATGTGGACACAACTTCTGCAAAACCTGCATCAGTCAGCACTGGGACATGAGTCAGAGCTGTCAGTGTCCCATGTGTAAAGAGACTTTCTACACTCGACCTCAGCTGAAGATCAACACTTTGTTCTCTGAGATGGTTGCTCAGTTCAGACGTGAAGCTCAGCAGAAAGCCAGCAGCAGCAGCTCAGAGCAACAAGCTGCCAAACCAGGAGAAGTTCCCTGTGACGTCTGCACTGGAACCAGACTGAAGGCCCTGAAGTCCTGCCTGGTGTGTCAGACCTCCTACTGTCAGACTCACCTGGAGCCTCATCTGACACTGAAACGTCTGAAAAGACATCAGCTGGTTGATGCTGTGGAGAACCTGGAAGGCAGGATGTGCACGAAGCACGATAAACGATAAACTCCTGGAGCTGTTCTGTAAGACCGACCAGACATGTGTCTGCATGCTCTGCTCTGTTTTAGACCACAAGAACCACGAGTTTGTTCCTCTGAGAGAAGAATATGAAGGAAAGAAGGCAGAGCTGGAGAAGACAGAGGCTGAGATTCAGCAGATGATCCAGAAGAGACGACTGAAGATTCAGGAGATCACAGAGTTGGTGAAGATGAGTAAAGATGCTGCAGACAGACAGAAAGCAGAAGGTGTTCAGGTCCTCACGGCTCTGATGGAGTCTGTTGAGAGACGCCTGAAGGAGCTCATGAAGGAGATCGAAGACAAACAGGAAGCTACAGAGAAACAGGCTGAAGGTCTCATCAAAGATCTGGAACAGGAAATCTCTGAGCTGATGGAGAGAAGCTCTGAGGTGGAGCAGCTCTCACGCTGTGAAGACCACCTCCACCTCCTCCAAAGCTTCTCCTCCCTGAAAGCTCCACCCAGCAAGGACTGGACAGAGGTCAGAGTTCATCCACCATCATATGAGGGGACTGTGGGGAGAGCTGTGGCTCAGCTGGAGGAGACAGTCTGGAAACCCATGAAGAAGAAGCTGTTTGAGGCTGAGCTGCAGAGGGTGCAGCAGCATGAGGTGGATGTGACTCTGGATCCTGATACAGCAAATCCCTGGCTCATCCTGTCTGATGATGGAAAACAAGTTTATCATAGTGATGTGAGGAAGAAACTTTCAGACAACCCAGAGAGATTTTCTCACTGTGTTTGTGTTTTAGGAGAGCAGAGTTTCTCTTCAGGCAGATTTTACTTTGAGGTTCAGGTTAAAGGAAAAACTAAATGGACTTTAGGAGTGGCCACAGAGTCGATCAACAGGAAGGGAAAAATCACAGCGAGTCCACAGGATGGTTTCTGGACTGTAGGGCTGAGAAATGGAAATGAGTACAGTGCTGCTGGTCCTTCAGTCCCCCTCTGTCTTCATCCTGGTCCTGAGAAGGTGGGGGTGTTTGTGGATTATGAGGAGGGTCTGGTCTCCTTTTATGATGTAGGTGCTGCAGCTCTGATCTACTCCTTTACTGGCTGCTCCTTCACTCACAAACTCCACCCATACTTCAATCCCTGTAACAATGATGGAGGTGAAAACTCTGCACCTCTGATCATCTGTCCTGTCAATAACATTAATCGATCCCTTTCATTGGAAGAATTGCTTGATTTCTATTCTGATTCTGATTGAAGGGAACAAATGAACATATTGAGTGTAAATCCTCTACAGTCTCCATGTTTCTATAGAATCTGATCATCAGGACTCTGATTCACACTTTGATTCTCATGGAGTTTGATTTGAACAGAAGAAAAGTTGAATCAGGAAATGTTCCCACTGATGGAGACTCGAGCTGAAGAGCAAATATCAGAGAACAAATGTCCAAAAGCTTCATTTCCAATAAAGTTTGTTCAATGCTTTGAGTGAATCCAGACTCATGTGTGGCTGTTATACGGAGCATCAGAGTCCAGCTGAGTTATGTTGGATACAAACTGCTTATTTTGGCTCTGTGAGGAGTTTTGTTCACTGAAAACTGATGAGACGGATAATATTCAAAGAACTCTGTAGAGATTCATGCATCCATGTTCTCCACCTGCAGGTGTGGAGGAGAAAGGTGGAGCACAGACTGCTGCATCCTTCCAGTCACATCATTTTGATGATTATATTTCCATGTTGTGATGATTTGGGTTAAAGACAAACAGAGTTGAACGGCTGCAGTCACAGCATGAAGACGATGCTGAAGCTGAGCTGTCAGTGAACATGTTTCACTGTGATTTGATTTGAAGAATAGAAAGTGTGTGTGGCTGCTGACAGCTGCAGTCTCTGCTAGTCTGCATAACACACACACAACTTTCCCCCTGAGGCAACGATGCAGCAACAACACAAAGAACAGCTGCAGACACACACACACACACACACTGTTAAAGAACACTTTACTGTTTAAGGCAGAATTCCTCAGTAACAATGATTTGAGTCTACTGTGTCTACTGTGGTTTCCAACATACAATCTACTGAAACATGTTTTTCTTTCTGCCGTACAAACTATTTGATCACAACATCTTTGCTTTTTTCCTCCAATCGTTTATTCTGATTATTTTATTTAGTTTAACTAAGAAAAGCTTAAAATTTAACTCTTAACCTGATTTAAACGTTTAATTTCTCATTAACTCAGACTTTTAATTTATTTCCTTGTTTAATGTATTATTTCTTTATCCTTGTTTAAGTTTTGCCGATCCTTTCTGTGTAACTTGTTTAATCTGACCTTTGACCCTTTAATTTTAATTTAAAATTTAGTACCCTTGTTTTGACCTTTGACCTCTTTATTCCTTATAACCAAATAAACCCTTTTATCTGATATTTTCACCTTATTGATTGATTATATATATCTATCATATTTTCTCACCTTACCTTATTTTGACCTTTGACCTATGTCCTTGTTAGCCTTGATCTTCCTTCATCAAACGTGAAATTTCTTTCACCTTTGAACTTAAAGCTTAAATCAAACCTTTGTTAAAAAGCTTCTTACCAACTTGTAATTCCAACTCTCTGCATTAAACACGTATCTTATCATATAAACACTGGATCACTGAGAGAACTTTAGGCAGAACCAAATGAAGCAGCTGACCTCGTCAAACTCACAGCGACAGTAACTGACAGTGAATTATTTTAATCTTCTTCATTGTATTTGTTAGAAACATTTATTTTCCTTTAATTGGACTTTGGTTAAGTTCAATCCGATGTATTAACCGACCTTTGAGGTGAAGTGCAGCTGCGAAGAACGCTACGGCAGGCAATGAGGTGCGTTTAATGTCGCTCTGTTAATTTGAGCGTCCATAAATTGAATGTCTTATTTTTTCTTACTTTATTATTGCTAATTTATTGGAGAATTTGGCCATTTAATTAAGACAGATTTTATGTTGTTGGTGGTAAAGATCTGGATGGATGTTTTATTTTATTCTGTGTTTCTATTTTTCAGTTTTACTTTTCAAGACTTGGTGAATTGCCTTTTTCTACTTTTTGTTTAGTTTTGTTAAAATTAGCAGCAGTGAGAAGTGTTGTTGTCGGTCTTGAATATATTTGATGTAGCCCATACTGTTAAGGTAAGTGTGATGTTTTTAGTTGTTAGTCTGATGAAGAATCTTTTATTTTTCTCCAAAAGTTGATTGTGTTTATCTGGACATAATGTTTTTCAGGTCCAGCTGAATGCAGGTTTCCCCAGTCTTATACGTGTCAGGAGCATCAGCACAGCTGAAATGCATTTTTCCTAAGCACCGCGTCTCTGTGGCTTTTAAACCCCAAAACACGCTAAAACAAAAATGGGTCCACCCCAAGGATGGGGTCCCCCGGTGTAGTTTCCACTGTGACAGACTGTGGGCTTCCTCAGAGTGAGGCTGAGAGCGGCAGGCCCAGCTGGAGTCTGACCCGTGTCACACAGTGGAGGTCAAACCTTCTGTGCCACAAACACCAGATTAACCAGTTTCACTCATCATCCTTCTACTGTCAGATTTTACTGGTGCAGGTTTGATGAATCACCATCTGAGAACGTCTCTGATGTGGGCGCCACTCACAGGGATCACTTCCTGTAGAAGGGTCACATGACCTGTTATAGGCCCCTTTGTGATGATGACAGCGACGCCCCTTTCGTGTGAGGTTAAACCCAGAGAGCTTCGTGTGACCTCTGACCCTGATCAGCAGCGTTAGGGTCAGTGAATGTGAGATACCGTGTGACAGGAGGAACAATAAAGTTTTATTTGTACGAACACGTAGAACAGATGAAGTCAGAACGAAGCAGGTGGAGCTCAGTCAGGGTGGAGGTGCAGACAGGTGAGCTGAAGGGGAGGAGCCAGTCTGGTCAGGAACTCTCTGTCTCCTCGAGTGAACCTCCTCACCTCTGAAACACACACACACACACACACTGAAGGTTGCAGTCAGGGTTTGTCAGGGTGGTGAGGGTGGGGTTACCTTCTGGTCTCTGGTTGGTGTGTTTCCTGCAGGTGAGGCTGAGCGGCCGAATCATGACATCACTGCTGCACAGACACAACAGGAAGTGGAGGAGGAAGTCGTCAGCGTCCCCGTCACACACCTGAGACAGACACAGAGGTTATGTCTCTGCAGACTCACGGCTCGGCCCTGTGGAAACGTCCTGCAGGACGCCTGTTTCTCTCTGTGGTGGCCCCCCCACAGCGTCCCCACCGTGCTTCACTGTGTGGACGCTGTTCTTTGGGTTGTAGCTGCATCTTCTTCTCGTTTCACCTCCTCTGACCACAGGACGTTTCAGTCTGCAGGTCTTCGTCCTCAGCAGTGTGGCTGAAGGTGTCTGCAGACGTGGAGCTCTGTGAGCTCACAGTGCGTCCCTGTGCAGCCTGTAGAGTCTTTGAAGTCTTTGCTCTGACAGGCTTGTTCTGTGCTGGGCGGCTCTTTGACTTTCTTCAGGTTTCCCTTCCTGACACTCTGATAACCTCAGATATCCACAACGTGAATCCTCACAAACATCTGTTTCTCTCTTTTCACTCAAACCTTCTGACGTTTTCACACCGACTGTAAATATGAAGAAAACCCTCAGTTTGACGCCACGCCCCCAAACCAGTTCAGCAGTAAAGTGTGAGCAGACGGAGCTGTTACCAGGATGTAAACAGGATGTGCCCTTTCACAGTTAAAGCCTCATCTTAATGACAAAATAAAGTTTAAAGACGACGATGAGCACGTGACTCACCTGTGACAGGTTAACATACACACCTGACAGGTGCTACTGACCTGGCTCTGCCCACGAGGGAAGACTCTGATGTGACCTCTGACCCTGAGTGCTCTCTGAAGCCCCTCCCACTGAGCATCAGCCAATCCCAGCAGAGCAGGAACCAGAGCAGCTGAGAAGCAGACGTGAGCCTCACCTGTCCCGTCATCGATCACCAGCCTGATCGAAGAGCAGAGCGACATGGTTTGATCATGTGACTGTCACCTGACTCATCCAGGTGATTAACACGTATCAGCAGGTGAGCTCAACAGGAAGCTGCTCTTACTTTGCTTTGGACTGAAACACTGACGAGGTCGAGTGACACTGAGAGCTGCTGCAGCCCTGAGAGAGAGAGAGCAACAGGTAAACACACACACCTGAAATCGTGAGCAGTTTCCTCCAAAACGACACTTGACTTACTGCACCAACACTAACACGCCACCAACACGCTAACAACACATGAAGCACTGAGTACTTTCACTGCACCCGAGAAACTACAACTAAACACATCCTGTACACACTGTGTGTATTTTATGCAGTCCCTGTGTGTACACGCTGCCACACAGCGAGCAGCTCCACTGCAGTTGCAGGAACAGGAAACACACCACGTGACCTTTGACCTGTCCCACAGCGCACCTCTGCTTGCTGCTCAGAGCCCACTCACCCAGGTGCATGATGGGAGCAGGAGGAGGAGGCTGGGCCGAGCTGATAGAAACCAAACAAACAAATAAACAACAGCACGACAAACACGTGAACCAGACTTTACCTGTAAACTTACCTGGTGTCTCCCAGGGAGACCACAGTTATGGAGCTGACAGGTAAGTACGTGCAGTACACACTTCCTGTCCTGAAACACACACACAGGTAAACCGCACAGGTACGTAACCATCGGCGTGACTTTGTATTGAACATTGGGGGGTCAAGATCTCTGTCTAAATAAATAAATCTGGCTACATTTCCAGATGATTAAACAACTATTTTGCTGGTAACACCTGAAACGAGTAAAGAAAACCAGCAGCCTATTGATGCAAGATAATCCATAACTTTATTGGTGGTGACATTGTTGGAAATGAGTCCAAATAAAGAGTCCAAACTTTTATAAGCCTGTCTATGGCTACGTTCACACTGCAGGCGAAAGCGCATCAAATCTGATTTTTTTGACCCTATGCGACCCATATCCGATCATGCTATGACAGTGTGAACGGCGCAAATCCGATATTTTCAAATCCGATCTGGGTCACTTTCGTATGTGGTACTGAATCCGATACATATCCGATGTTTTAGAAAGCGACTGCTGTTTGAACGGTCAAGTCGCATTAAATCCGCCTTTTACGTCACCGACACAAGACTGAAGCCAATTATCAGCGCCAGAGAAGCGCCCGAGAAGACATCGCGAACGCTTCCTGGCCATCCAGTGTAGATGTCAGTGAAACTGTTGGGAAGACAATGTGAACATTTTATTTGTACTGTAATCTGCAGATTCTGACAGAAATCTGCAGCTATCATTTGAAGCACCGCTCCTCTCTTAAACGGCAATAAGGATCATTATTAGGTTATTTACATTATTATGTAAATAACAAAATAACTTAAAGCAAAAATTGGGAAACGAAGTCCGAAGTCTGCATATTAAGGGCCATCAGTCAAACAATACTGTTGCTCTGGGTCTAAACAGAGCTCGTTGTGTGTGACAGCTTCTTTTGCGCATGCGGGCCGCTTTGAGCGTTCACACTAGAGCGCGTTTGCTGTCGCATTTTATTTGTAGTGTGAACGAGCAGACAAAAAAATCGGATTTGATCAAAAAATCGGAATTGAGCATTAAGACCTGCAGTGTGAACGTAGCCTATGTGTGTCTCACCTGGACAGTCTCCTCTGGACACCAGACAACAGCAGAGTGTTACCCGGCAACAGGCCAGGTGGGTAGGGGGTGTGGCTTAAGTCCAGGTACACCTGCAGACTCCTCCCAGCTTGGTCACAAAGAGTGAGACGCACACCTGCGCACACACGTTCAGCTAACAGTCAGACCAGGGGTCCGTTCTTTGTACCTCGCTACGTAAATTAGCTGGATTAGATTGTTGACGATTTCACGTGATCCTGGATCGTTCGGTTCTCCGAAGCTCATCCGGGACTTGCTGTCATAGCAACAGATCCGTAAGCGTAAACCTGCTCGGGAGCAGGCTTACTTTATGTAAACAGGATTAGATCACAGCCACTCAGGTATGTCCGCTTCATGTATACGAAAGCAACGGTGAAATATACTCACTCAAATGAGCAATCCTATTTATCCATATTGTATATTCTGTATCTATATGTGTATATATGGTGTATTTATGCTTATATCCTTACTCTTATTCCCCTTAATGTATCTGTAACATGCAACTTCTTTCGGTGCTTTGCTACTGGAAACTGAATTTCCTGGAGGAACCCACCCGAGGGATTAATAAAGTTTCATCTAATCTAATCTAATCTAATCTACTTGGGTTTTCTTCCTGCAGCCCTCATGTTTACTCAAGGTTTAGTTCTGTCTTCATGCTGATTTTCTTGTTCAGTCGTGTCTCATGTTGCAGTTTGTCAATCCTGTCCCTGTGCTCTGTGTTCCCTCTGTTCAGTATCAAGTCTATGCCTCATGTGTTTCCTGTTTTATTTTGATAGTCCCTGTCCTGTGTGCAGTGTGCTTGGTTTTGCTTCCCTTCTGTCATTAGGCCTGATTTGTCCCAGATGTGTTACCACCTATTCCCCATCTTCTCGTAGTTCTGCTTGTGTATTTAAGCCCTGTGTTTCTCTGTTAGTTGTTGTGTTGTACCCTCACTGTTGATAGGTTTGTAGCTTGAATCTATCCGCTGGAACGTTGAAGACAATATAATTACACTGCAAAGCAAGACACAAGTAGGCAAGCTTCTTCGTGTTTCTCGTGCACAGGAGGCACCGTTCCTTCGCTTGACCCCAGTTGCTCTCGTCTGTTCTCCCGTACCACTGTTCTTTTATTGAGGTTACATGAATATGCATAAGTTCATTAACATATGATGTCTACATACACACAAAGAGTACCTTGCCTGTGTGTGTGTGTGTGTGTGTGTGTGTGTGTGTGTGTGTGTGTGTGTGTGTGTGTGTGTGTGGACTGCTGATCAAAGGGTCAAACATCCTTGGTCAGGAAGAGGGTAGCCTCCCCCTCACCCTAGATGGTTCATCCTAGATAACACGGTGAGGAAGTCCTGCAGTTCATCTAAACAAAGAGCACTTAGACTAGAACAGACGCAACTACGTTAATCCTACCATAAAACAATAAGACACGGTATGACCTCTCATGCTCCCAAAGTGCTGTCTAATACACACAAAGTTTGCAGACTATCAAGGATCAAAACCTCTACCAATCTACAACTAATTACAAAACTCTAAGCATATATAAGTAAATATTTCTAAGCATAAATGACAATCAACAATAGAAATCTAACAACTGTACTGTGTTTTGTTTTCTATGTGCTTCTGGTAATGTTCTGGTTTGCTCTTTCCTGGTTTGATTTTCTAGTTTCCCGGGTTTCTAGTTTGGGCTTAAGTTTTGAGTTTCTAGTTTTGTTTTCTTCTATTTCTATTTGAATGTTCTCCAGCAATAAAGCTGCCACTTTAGTTAATCATTCTGTCTCTGAGTCCTGCGTTTGGGTCCTACATCCTGCCTGCCACCTCAACACCTTTAATTTTACAGCTTCTTAGTTATTATAAAGTGCTGCAACTCATAATGTTTTCTAAGATAGTAAAACCAGATTTAAACCGACTACTTCTACAAAGATGGAGCTAAAGTGATGATATACATTTAGTGTTTGGACTTGGACACATACAGTCTGTTTTTCCTTATAACTACATGTGAGTTCAATTAACATTTTGTAGGAAAAGGGAATTTGTTTTTTAAAAGGATTATAGATTCGGACCTGAATTACCCAACGGAACATCTCATTCACTGATGTTTGCTGGAGAAGCTGCTCTGCCTCTTTGTGATGCAGCAGCGTGACGTACTGAAGACTGTTAACGGGGAAGTGCTGAAGCTGAAGGCGTCTCTCTGCTGCTCAGACTGACGTTCAGTCGTCATCCAGACAACATGAAGACTGCACCGGTCTCTCTGCTCCTCGGTGAGTCAAACACTAAAATCATCGATTTATTTATCACAGCTCCAACAAACAATATGGCAGGAAAACAACCTTTCAGCAGTTACAAGCTTGCAGCTACTGACTTTAAAGTTCATGTAAAAATTCTGAAAAGTTTCGTCAAGGCGAGAGGAACAGTTCATTCTCCTTCTTATGTCTTTCTGGTTTCATTTGATTGGTGGCTGTGAAGTAGGGCAGGAACCAAGAAGTGATGTTAATGTTGAATAATGGAGCTCACACTTTTAACTGAAATGTATGAAGAGTGATAGAAAATGGTTTCAAACATGCATGATGAAAGTTTTTCGGTTTAAATCGATCTCATCATCACTGCAAACCTCTCAGAGGTTCAGACTCTCAGCAGTTTAACCTGGAGTCCTGCAGGAAAGTCACCATATAGTCTGGACTAAGTCAGCGATTAAACCTTCTGCCCAGCTAAGTGTCAGTAACATGAAGACCAAAAGAACAAAAGAGACTTGACCTCTTTTCATCAAACATCTCTTCAGTCAGGAAACCACAGCCTCTGACTGCATGAAGCACAGGGTCCTCTGACTGCGTCCCCTCTTTTATCTAGTCTTCACTTCCTCTATTCACAGCCAATTTTCCATTAAGAGGACTGAGTGTATTCAAACAACCACAGACGGTTTTGACTGTTAAAGTTCCCATTCCCGTTGACATGATGACCTTTAAACAGCAGCAGTGTGGGACTGAAACAGGCCGCAAATCTGAAAATGAAAACTGTGCTTTTGAAGGGTGGCTTGTTAGTCCCACACTTTCTTCTCTGCACATGAATGAAAGCTCATCCATGCACAGTTCCTTCTCCATTGTTTACAATGCTGTGCACTGTGATGTTTACCGTTGATTGCCATCTGATCAAAAAATGTATAGAAAACAGGAAAAGACAGGCTAACCTGCGTTGCTGTCTCGGTGGTATTTTATAACTTCCTGTTCCTGTTACAGTGCACGGTGGTGTTTGTGTAGTTTAATCTGCGTGGCTCACAGATCTGGCAAAAATACAGACCTTCCATAATTAAGTAGAAGTACAAATACTAGTGTTCAAAAATACTCCAGTAAAAGATGAAGTACTGATTCAACTTATTAACTCAAGTTAAAGTAAAAAAAAAAAGTACAGACTATGAAATGTACTCAAAGTAAGAAAGTACAAAGTAGTAGCAGTAAAACCCTGGCTGATTGTGACCCACACCCATTACCACACCTTGGCTCATGTGATTAGGTAGAGGATCATCAGGGGGTCCATTGTCCCTCTCAGGGGGAAACTCCCACAGAGCTTAAATGTGGGTCTCTTCACCGTTTGATCCTAGAACTGAAGAAACTTCTCAGATGAGAGGTGAAACGTCTTCAAGCAACTTAAAGAAGTCCACACGCTTTTCTTTCCAAGCTCCTTGGGTTGTGGCAGATACTTCAGGAGATTAAAAAGTTTCCTGAGAGAAAAAAAAAACTGTGCAGCCTCAGTCTTTCTTTAAATGATCTCTGACCTTCAGTGACCTCTGACCTCCTGTTGCAGGTGTGCGTGTGCTGCTGCTGTCTGCACTGACTGTTTGTGCAGGTGAGTAGATGAAGTGCACCATGGTCCAGGACAAACACTGAGTGTAAACACTGATAGAAACTGTCCGTCTGTCCTCCAGTCTCTCTGAGCGTCAGTCCAAACCTTCAGCAGTTCTTCACAGCAGCCCCAGTGTCTCTGACATGTGAAGGTCAGCTGGGCTCTGATGGATGGACGGTGAAGAGGGACACAGGAAGTGGGACTGAGTCATGTGGAGCAGGTGGGCGGGGCTTCGGGAGGTTAAATGGTTCATCCTGTTTGCTTGATAAGCAAAGCGAGCCAATCAGTGGAGTTTACTGGTGTGAAGGTGAAGCTGGAGAGAAGAGTGAAGAAGTCAACATCACTGTATCAGGTAATGAAGTCGTTCATTTCATCAGACTAACAGCAGACTGTTATACCACCTCTACATCACTCTGTGGGTCTTTTCCTCAGATAAACATGTGATCCTGGAGATCCCTGCACTTCCTGTGAGGACAGGAAGTGATGTCACGCTACGCTGTAAAAAGAAAATTGGTGGCACAGCTGCAGCTTATTTCTACTTTAATGGACGTCCTGTTGGACCTAAATCAGAGCACATAATCACCATTAACGTGCAGCAGTCTGATGAAGGTCTCTACTGGTGTTCTACTGATGAGTTTGGATCATCTCCTCAGAGCTTTCTGAGGGTCAGAGGTCAGAACACTGACATCACTTCCTGTTTAAAGCAAACCTGCTGAGCTTATAATAAATTCAATGACCCAGTTTTATCATCTCTCCTGCAGATGTCTATGACACCACCACCATTTCACCAAGTGCCACCAAACCACCACCACCAACAACTACCAATCTCAATTCCCCTCCTTCTACATCGTCCTCCTCCATCATCTCACCTGTAGCTGCTCTGGGTTCTCTGGGTCTTCTAGATCTTATTCTGTTTGCAGCGTTGCTGTTTTGGAACAAAAAAAAAGGTATAAAGTGTGTCAAACCCCCCAGAGCTCATTAGATTAAACATTTTACATGGAAAAATAAATTTTCCTTAATAATTATGTAATTATAAACTATAATTCAATTATAAACTGTCCCCATTCACATTGTTTAGCAGAGAACTTATCTTACATGAAAAATATAGAGACACTTTTATTGATAAAGTATAAGACCCGATCCTTGGGGTGGAACAATTTTTGGCGCAGCATGTTTTGGGGTTTAAATTCCACAGAGACCCAGTGTTTAGAAAAAATGCATCTCAACTGCTCCGATACTCCTGTCACAACAGTATCACTACAGGTTTTGACAAAAGTCCAGCTGGAATTAGTGATGGGATTTCCAGCTCTTTTTAGAGAACCGGCTCTTCCGGCTCCCAAGCGGCTCTTCGGGTTGTTTTGTTGCTTTAATTAAAAATGGTCCGGGGCTCCAGGGTCCGGGGGGAAGCAGGGATTAATCCCATACATGCTTTCAGTGGGTTCCAAACACACACACACTCTCTCGGGTCCAGGGCAGATCTTTATACACACAGAGAAAGACGTCCAGGTTAGGGATAGTCTCAAACTCACAGATACAGGTTCAGGTCCGCCGTCATAAATAGTGCTCCAAATCAGCTGGGATCGGCTGCAGGTGTGACGGTGAGCACAGGTGCGTGGGCCAGGGGCGGGGCCAGTAATGAGCACCGCCCCAGCAGAGGAGAGAGAGCGCAAAGGAAACAAAACAAACAAAACATGTTGCCAAACACAGAGTGAGCCAGCGAGGCACGAGGACCACGACACAAAGCACGTGCAAACTCCAAAACACATTTCTAGCTTTAACTGAACTTCAAAGCAGAGCAGATCACTTAAATTACACAATTGAAAGCATGAAAGCATGTGTGTATTGTTTGTGTATTTATACACAAACACTCATATATAGTCAAATAATTGAAAAAATATGTTCATTTACCTGTTACTACCACACACCAAAGAGTCAAAGAGTCGGCTCTGAGAGTTTCCTTCGCGACCCACACATCACTAGCTGGGATAACCACATTTACTCAGGGCCTTCTTGATGTGATGTTCCTCCTGGCTGCTGTGTCTGTGGGGATGGTGTTCGCTCTGTGTTGTAGCGTCCTGATGACGCCCAGTTTGTGCTCCATGCTGGCAGACGTCTTCGGTTTAGAATCTTTTATTATTTGTCTCATGTTTAAATCCTCGTCTTTCTCATTCCTGCAGAAAGGACGCTGTCATCAAGTCTGAGTCAAGTCACCTATCAGGATATGAACTTCAGACAGTCAGCCAATAAAATTACAGATACACACTCACATGTTGTTTTCTCCAGTCCGAGGACACTGCAGGTACACATTCAGCTGTTATCCAACAAGTTATTGCTTCACAAAATATGATTATGACCCTTTGTCCACTGTGGGTCCTTGTGATAATTTCTTTGCTCCTCTATTCTTCTTGTCTTTCCATCTCCTGGATTCTCTTTTAACCATCTACTCATTCTCGTTCTCTTGTGCATCAGGGCTGAGTTATTGATGGAGTTTCCCAGATCAAATTTAAAGGAGGATGGGAAGAAGAGGATTTTCTCTCTGCCAGTCCCGTCAGCTCCCTGCTAAGATTTAGAGCTTGTCCTGTTTTTCAGTATGAAGGCCCTGCTCATCTGTTTTTCTTGCCATTGCTTAAAAAGTGTACATTCTGCATCCAAATGTCCAGCTGCCTTCAACTTTGATGTTTGTCTTGGCCAAAAATAAGCCTTCAGTTTATTCCTTTGTTTAAATAAAAATCTCTTGCTGATAAACTGAACCCTGGCTGTGGCGTCAGAGTAGCGCTATATAAGTGCTACATAAGAACCAGTCCTTCTACCATTTACTAAAAGCAGGCTTTTGCCAGGGCTGCAAAGGGATTTGTAAAGAATGAGTTTTTAGTGTACTATGCTTCAGGCAGTTGTTGCATGGAAGTGGCTGTTACTGAAAGTCCAGCACAGACCTGTAGTGACAGCCAGTGATTGGCATTTTGAAATGATAATAATAGCATAATGATTTAAAATTCCAGGTTCCTAATGAAGGTCTTGCAGATAAACAGTAACACATTCTATAATTTATTATTAATAAATAATAAACAGGTGGAGCCGGTAGCTCAGCATGTTTGATTTGGCAGTTTTGCACTAGATGAGCTTCCTGAGGCAACTCAAACGGGATCTGTGTTTCCAGGTGGAACTGAACAACAACCTCTCCATTGGAGCCAATAATAAAAACATGAATAACAATAAGCTTTATTTGGGGCTCTGATCTGAGGATGTAACATCATTTGTAATGTGGGTCTCAACAAGCTCAAGGAACGCTTTAAAAGTAGCCATTAATATGGTAAAATCACAGGTAGCCAGTGTAGCGCTGTTTTTTAAATATGCTGAAAGTGTGGCAGCAGAGTTTTGAACGAGCTGGACTCTTGACTGAGTAAAGTCTGCACTACGTGAGGAGACTTGAGGAGATGAAAGCATGGAAAACTGTGAGATCAACAGATTCATCTTTTTCTGGTGAAATGTCTGGAAGTTTCTTTGGTTTGTGTACAAGAAAGTGAAACAATTTTCTTGAATCCTTAAACATTTTTACATGATATTAGTCGGCGGCTCCTTTACTAAACAGCTCCAACTGTTTGATTTGTTTGAATTTTACAGGACAGCTTTTTCCCGTGTTACTCATTCATTATGGAGCTACTGTAGTTAACATGTAATGCTTCTCTAAAACCCTGTGACACAATCTTCTTTAACATTAGTGCGCATTAACCCCACATCTTCCCTGTTTTATTGCTGATGTTGGCCTGACAGTATTGGGGTAACAATGTCTCCTCTGTTTAGGAGAGGGCAGCTGGGTCACATCCTCACTGACATCACCTGTATTTGCACTACAGTCGTTCCCTTCACTGACCTTTGCTCTCCTTCTCTTTTCCATCAGGTTGTGTAAAACTGAAACAGGCATTAAATGTTTACTACAAATGATGCTTTACACAGAAATGCATTGTTAGCTGTTTTTACACACCAGCCTGTGTGAAGCTTTAGTCTGAGCATGGGGTCAAAGGTCAGGACAGAAATGCAGCACTGTAACACATATACATATGTAGAACATCAGACATTTGACTGATTTGTGTTGTGACAGCTAGTTTTTTCTTTATACAAATAAATCATCATCACACACAGAAGAAATGTACAGACCGTACATTTATTAGCTAATATCAGTGGATACAAGAAAAATGGTATGAAGACAAACACTAGCAGCCTTAGCGTTTCTGTTCTGAATCTCTAATCTCTCACAGACATTCATCAAACCCTGTCCTCTATCAGCTTTCAACATAAGAAAAGTATTAGGCCTCATTGAAAAACAGTCTGTTTGCAGATGAAGTACTTTAAAAACTATACTTAAAAACATTTCATACACAAATCTGTCATTTATCCAGATTTTCTTGACTGAGTTTACAATTTACTAGAACTGCCAAAAACACATGAATACAAACAAATGATGAAGGATCCACTTCAAGGAAAGTGGAAAAGCCTCTGTTAGCTGCTGTTTGCAGCTGGCACAGTCTAACAGAGGCTAATACCAACGCTAACCAACAGTTTAGCATATCGTCGACAGCTCACCTCAGCATGGCTGTCCTCGGTCAGCAGTGAGCTTTATTAACTTGCACACAGTGTTGGGAAGGTTACTTTTAAAATGTTTTCCATTGCAGATTACAGATTACATGCCCCAAAATGTAACTTATTCCGTTGCGTTACTCAATGAGAGTAACGTATTCTGAATACTTTGGATTACTTAATATATTATCATGCTGTTTACAACTACGTGAATGTACTATTGCTGTGATTTATTACTGTTACTGAAGGTCCGCGACTCCAAACCGTAGTAAAGGACCTCTGGCTCATACGTCGGGTCCGTGTCGGGCTCGTAGCTGAAAACTAGCTTTACTTTGTTGTCTGGGTCAACTTTGCTAGCAGAGACAGAGAGAGGCGTTGAAAGGCTGCTCCAACGGAAGTTTTTGTATTGGAGGAAAACACGAACACAGCGTACAGTCGAGTCATCATCATCATCATCATCATCATCATCATCATTTATTTGTATAACACTTTAAGAACACACCAGGCAGACCAAAGTGCTGAACAACACAGATCAAAACAACAACCAAATTAAAAATACCATAAAATCATTACATACAATAAAATAAATAAGAGGTGTCAGTTTCCTACAGAGTTAAAAGCCAGGGAATAAAAATAGGTTTTCAATCTGAACTTAAAGACCTGCACTGATGACGCTTGTCTAATTTGGAGGGGAAGGTTATTCCAGAGCATCGGAGCCGCAATTGAAAAGGCTCGGTCTCCTCTGCATTTCAGCCGCGACTTAGGGACCGACAGCAACAGCTGCTCAGCTGAACGGAGCGAGCGAGGAGGAAAATGTGGCTTCAGCAAGTTAGATAAGTACACAGGAGCCAGAACATTTAAAGATTTAAAAACCAATAAAAGGACTTTAAAACGAACCCTAAATTCAATGGGAAGCCAATGCAAGGAAGCCAGAACCGGAGTGATGTGATTGAATTTCCTACTACCGGTTAAAAATCGCGCCGCCGCATTTTGCACTAACTGCAGGCGTGACAAGGTGCCCGACCCGACCCCTATTAAAAGGGAATTACAATAGTCCAGACGTGAGGTGATAAAAGCATGAATAAGAGTTTCCAAATTGGGTTTGGAAAGGAAAGGCTTAACCTTCGACAGGCGTCTGAGGTGATAAAAAGCTAATTTTATCACTCCATTTACATGACCTTCAAAAGTAAGTGCAGAATCAAGTTTAACACCAAGATTAGTGATTGAACTTTTCAGATGAGAGGTCAAATCACCAAAATCAACATCTGGAGAATCAGTAGAGCGATGTGGGCCATATAAAATTGCTTCCGTTTTGTGACCATTAAAATTCAAAAAATTATTTTCCATCCATAATTTAATATCGCTAAGACAGTCAAGCAGTGATTGACATGGGGAGGTATCCAAATGACTAAAAGGTAAGTAAAGCTGACAGTCATCGGCATACAAATGAAATGACACTCCGTGTTTACGAAAAAAATCGCACCAAGGAGGAGTAAATACAGCGAGAAAAATAATGGCCCAAGGATAGATCCCTGCTTAAAAAGGGAAGTTTGGAGATAGGTCTAAAATTTGACATAGTAAAACTATCAAGGCCAGGTTTCTTAAGTAAGGGGTGTATGACTGCACGTTTAAACCCACTAGGAACATGACCGGTTAACAGACTAGTATTGATAATTTTCAGGATATAAGGTCCAATGATGGGAAATACTTTTTGGAGAAAGCGGGGAGTAACAACATCATTCGGGGAACCACAGGGCTTAGCATGTAGCACCAACTCCTCTAAGTCACGCAGAGAAATCGGTGCAAAAGCAGGGAATAGGCTTGAGCAAGGAGCATGCATGGCCGGATCAACAAAGGTGGAATCAGAGGCCTCAGGGTAGCAACCTTGTCCACAAAAAAGGTAATAAACTTATTGCACATAGCCTCAGAGGACGGCAAAAGGTTGTAACCCTCCAAGTTAAGTACAGAATTAATCGTATTGTATAAAACACGAGGGTTGTGAGAGTTGGCCGAAATAAATTGAGAAAAGTAGGAGTGTTTATCGGCCTTAACTGCCCTCTGATAAGTTTTCCAACTAATCTTTAGGGTGTGACCAGGAGATATTTTATTTTGTATTCTTATGATCACAGTTATAATCAGAAGTATCAATCATTAATCATTTACCATTTACCACGAATTTACTTGTTTAAAAGCCTCACGGTGAGCTCTGAGCCCCCCGTTTAATTATCTGAAGCCCGAGACCGTCTCTGCTACCCTATTAAAACCAAATTAACCCTACACTACCGATTGACTGGCTGGCATTCCCAGTCAACCCACATTTAACCTCTTAAACCGTATTTATTTATTTCCACACACCTTAAACCATATTAACTTAAACACATAACTTCTTAACTCAAAATTCACCCCCAAAATGAACAACAATGAATTTAGTCAGACTACTATGCCCTATTTTACAACTAATTAGTCAAGATCACTATGGACCAACGCCAGAAGCCCAGACTGAGTGAATATTATTTAATTAAATTTAGTTTTAACTTCCAATATAGCGCCTTTGGATAAAAATCAACAGGTGGCACTCACCTTTTCTTATGACGCCTGGCGTCACTCAGACAGGCTGCTGGCCTCCGCCCCTGTTTGTCACCCACACGATAGCTGCAAGCTCCCCTCCTCTCCAACCGGAGTTTCGGCACCAAGTTGTTACGTCTGGTTCGGTTTGGGTAAGACGGAAAAACAGCCGAGTCCGTGTAGGTGACAAACATAGTGATTTTATTGCACACTTCTAAGACAGAAGCATGGGAAGACAAGCGTACAGCCACAGATCTCCAAAGAGTGGACAGCTCCCCCTCCTTATATAAGCTATGATGACGTCACACAGTCAGACCTTACTGGAAATGATAACAGTTTGGGCCTGTTCAGAGAGTTTACCTAATATGGACATCAACTGCTAGTTGTTAGAGAAAAACAAGTGTGTATTACATTGTGCATTTTGTGAAAGTGTATCTATCAGAAAACTGTCCTCAGATGACCCTCCTATTATTACTAAGGGTGTGTGTACACATTCATGTGTTTTATAAGAGCGTGCATGTACTTTCAAGGCCTGTGTACGTGCAGAACGGAACATAGAACCAAGGCAGGGTCCAGCAGGCCCCACAGGCTTCTGAGTGATTACAGAACTGTGAAACAGCTTTAAGCAAATACGGTTCAAAGATTATTCTGTCAACTGGTTCAACAATGGTAAATGATTAATGATTGATACTTCTGATTATAACTGTGATCATAAGAATACAAAATAAAATATCTCCTGGTCACAAGGGCTTCCAGGGAGACATGCAATCTGTCTTAACAGCTTACTTACAGCTGGGCTCGTCAGGCTCTCTTCTTGGCTGCAGTGGTTATTATTATATTTACATGCTTCCAGCTCCCGTTTCTGCTCGATGACAGCTCCTACTTTTCCTTTTTCTCCCTCCTCGCGCTCACAGACACATAACGAGTATGGCAGTCCATTCTCCCTGCAGCACGGACTACACTGCCCGTGAGGCTACATTCTGCATTCTGCCTATTAGCTTAACACAACAACCACAACAACAAAAAGGCGCTCTCTCACCCAGGAAACACGCAGAGCGAGAGCGTCACCCTATAACCATGGCAACCGCAACACTGCCACCCGGAACTACAGAACGTAGCTGTCAAACAAAACCCAAACAGTCCTGACCCGCGACAATATGAAACAGGAAAGTACCGCAGTGTAATCCATTTATTTCAACAAAGTAACTGTATTCTGAATACCACCTTTTTAAACGGTAACTGTAACGGAATACAGTTACTCATATTTTGTATTTTCAATACGTAACGGCGGTACATGTATTCCGTTACTCCCCAACACTGGTTGCACAAGACTCCTTTCACAAAGTTTTACACCCTGTTTGAGAGTAAATAAAAGTGGACATTTCTCAGCTCCAGCATTGACAGCTGAGGTAAACGGTGGACCGACAGCTTATCCACAAAATGGGAAAAACTCCGGTCCAGAATCCGGTCCAGTCCTCGTGGCAGTAAAAACTGTAATCATGCATACATGCTTTTGTCACACCTGACCATTTCGTACAATATAATTGAAGTTTTGGATTTAAAAATTTAGCAGACGTGAACGAGCAACATTCCTGATGAGGCTGGTCAACGCTGTTCAACTAGAAGCCTACGTGGATGATATCCCAGCCTACACATCCCCCTGAACTGAATTGCCTCAGTGAAATACTTGCTCACTCACACCAAACTTCATTAAATGTGAATGTGTTACTTTGCTGGTTCCCAGTTGCAGCTTAAGTGCATCCAATATTAGATTTCCCAGCTTTTCGAACACACCATGAGCTGCGCCATTTTCTGGGCACAGCAGGTTAAAACCATATAAAGATTTCCTGATGTTGTATCTCCAATAACAGGTCACGGCATTTCGCTCTCGAGGCAGCCACTGCCCTCCCTGCAGTCCCAAAAGGTTGATTCGGTTCATCTTGACGCACACCTGTGTGCACTTGTATTCAAAAGGTTTTTCCGTGTAACAATCTTATAGTGGGTGTGGGGAGTCATAGATTCAGCCCCCCCCCCAGGACCACCGGATGGGCAGATGCTCCACCCACCTTGAAAGAGTTGAAGAGATGCCTATATGGGATGTCACCCAGTAGCCACAGTGCAGAAGTCAGAGAGGGCCGGCAGCCAGCTGCACCAGAGCGGCCCGAGGTTTGAGGGTCCTCCACCCCCCAAAGTAGCCTGACGGAGTCACGGATGCCAGGCCCTGCCAAGCAGCCACCGGGAGTGAGCCAGTATGTGAGACCTGACTTGACACATAGACATAGACAAACATGCACACACAGACACAAACATACACCACCCTCATACACACATATACAAATATTCAGCACTCACCCAGTGTGGAGACAAGATGAACCCACACTCCCCAAACACACTCTGAACCCCAAGTCCATTTCTTTTAGGGGAGAAATGTTTGATTTTGGGGTGGGGATAAATTTCATGATACATGATCACATGGTCAAATATTTTTAGACGTTTGGCTCCTCCCACGGGATGGTGTGCATCTTTCTCTGCTTTCTCTGAGATGTGAGTATGGATATGTGTGTGTTGACTGTTGAGGCAGGTGGATGCTGCTGATTGCTGGTTTGAAAGAGTTCCTAAGTGTTGATTGGATGATTGGATGTACAGCAGCTTCTTAAACCCCAGCTCACAGCCACCTCCGCCCTCTACTTCCCTCCTCTGTACCAAATAAGGAGCCAGCTTTGATCCAAATCAGCTAACTGCGCATCACCAGCTCTTCCTCGTCCTCGCTGTCCAGAAGCAGCAGCGTGATGATCTTGACAGGGAAGTGGTGAAGCTGAAGGTGTCACTCTGCTGCCAGTCGTCGTCCCGACAACATGAAGACTTCATCTGTGTCTCTGCTCCTCGGTGAGTCAAACGCTGAAATCCTTCACTCACTCATAGCGTTCATTTATCTTATAACACAGTAACAGAGTGTGTGCTGGATGCTCTCACTGACTGACTCTAAGATGAAATCTCTTCAGGTCTGTCCAAAGTCTGAAGTTACGTTTATGCGAGAAGAAGAGTTCACTCTTCTTCTTTAGTGTTTTTGTTGTTTTAAAGTTCAGATCCATCGTGTGTTCTGGACTCAGAGAGTTGGACCTTCATATCCAGTTTGTTGTCTTTAACATGTTGACTTGTAGAGAAGTCAGGCAACCTCTTTTTTTTATCGAAGATCAACTTTCATTCAGGAAACCACAGCTGCTAGCTGCAGGTACCACATGCTCCTCTGGTCTGTTATGTAGTCTTCACTTCCACTATAGAGAGCAAACTTTCCTTCATGTGGACTCTAATGAAAGGACTGGAGACTGTTTTTTGTCATTTACCTTACTTTTGTGTATTTTGTTTTCTCATGATGAGCTTCAAACAGAAGCAAACTGGGACTCAAACCTGTGAATAAAGATCAATGAAGCAGCTTCTCCAGGTTTTTATTCATCAGCTGATGCTGAATAAACAACTAACCCTTATCCCATGGCTTTGGTTTATAAGTTCTGACTGTTTAATCCTGAGAATGCTTTTCTTGCCTGCTGTACCCCTTACTCTTTTATTCCCCATTGCCCATCCACCCCAAACTGCTGAGTCTTCATGAAGCCTGAGTGGGGAGCAGTTTCTCTTCTGCTTCCAATAATCAACAATTCCCCAAAATCTGCTTAGTTTGGGAAATGTTTAGGTGCAGGGTGTTGGATTGTCAAAACAGATATGACTAGGGATGGGTATCGAAAACCGGTTCTTGTTGAGAACCGGTTCCCACTGCTTCAATCCCTTGGAATTGTTTGCCATTTTTGCAAACGATTCCCTTATCGATTCCAGTCGCCCCGAATGACGTCACCACGTTGCGGAGCGTCATTTACCTGGCAGGAAACACGGCGCGAAAGCGGCTCAAACGCTCAAAAGTTTGGTTATACTTTACGAGAACGGATGACAACAGGGCAACTTGCAGTACTTGAAAAGTAGATATTTCATTTAAGGGAGGAAACACTACGAATATGCAAAAGCATTTGCTCACAAAACACGCGATGACCTTAAATGAATGTCGTGTTTTTAATTCCGCTCCGGACTCGTGAATCTCAACCCAGCAGCAGCGGTAACGTTTGCACGTCCTCTCCCGTTAATGCGGCAGGTAAATAATCAACTAACAGTGCATATTATGTTAGCGCGATCTGCCTTATTACAAAACCTGACATTACTGTGCATTTAGGTGACCATGATGAGAGAGACAGAGTCTGTCCGGCTCAGATGCTGCCAGTTCTTGCTGCAGTCTACAGGTAGCTTCTCCTTTCAGGCCAGGATAGACGAATGTCACCGAGCAGTGACTAAGTTTGTGGTCAAAGGCTTGCACCCATTTGCCACAGCAGATGCCCCCGATTTTCGGTAAGTGAATGTGTTTAATTGTAGGCAGGGACATTACTGGATATTCTTGTGTAATTGCTACAGAATAATTTATGTTACACTTTGTTATTGCTACAGAAGAATATTTATTTTATTATTTTACATTTACAATTTTTTTCCTTGGGGACCCTGTGACACCCCATTGAAGAGCCGTAGGCTGTGGATCTCTTAAGATCTCACTGCTGGGTTTGTAAGGCCATGTTACTCCTAAATTTCTACCTTGTTCAAAGAGAAGATATAAAACAAAGTTCTAAGCTAATCGACCTTCGTGTTCTCCTTTTTAAAAAGAATCGATAAGAGAATCGATAAAGAATCGAATCGTTAAACAGAATCGAAAATGGAATCGGAATCGTGAAAATCTTATCAATACCCATCCCTAGATATGACGCCCACCTCATTCAGACCAAGTGTACCAACATAGTTTCGTCAGCATGTGTTAAAACTGAGCTGGCGCTTTGTGTGATGTTTATAAGTCTAAATGTACTTTTAAGCCCAAACAGAACCTTAAAAGTGAATTAAAGGTCTCCCCCCTTTAATGTGATGTTTTTGGAACAAGACCAGATTGAAACAGGTTCCTGCCCTCTGACCTTCAGTGACCTCTGACCTGTTGCAGGTGTGTGTGTGCTGCTGCTGTCTGCACTGACTGTTTGTGCAGGTGAGTAGATGAAGTGCACCATGGTCCAGGACAAACACTGAGTGTAAACACTGATAGAAACTGTCCGTCTGTCCTCCAGTCTCTCTGAGCGTCAGTCCAAACCTTCAGCAGTTCTTCACAGCAGCCTCAGTGTCTCTGACATGTGACGGTCAGCTGGGCTCTGATGGATGGACGGTGAAGAGGGACACAGGAAGTGGGACTGAGTCATGTGGAGCAGGTGGGCGGGGCTTCGGGAGGTTAACTGGTTCATCCTGTTTGCTTGATAAGCAAAGCGAGCCAATCAGTGGAGTTTACTGGTGTGAAGGTGAAGCTGGAGAGAAGAGTGAAGAAGTCAACATCACTGTATCAGGTAATGAAGTCGTTCATTTCATCAGACTAACAGCAGACTGTTATACCACCTCTACATCACTCTGTGGGTCTTTTCCTCAGATAAAGAAGTGATCTTGGAGATCCCTGCACTTCCTGTGAGGACAGGAAGTGATGTCACGCTACGCTGTAAAAAGAAAATTGGTGGCACAGCTGCAGCTTATTTCTACTTTAATGGACGTCCTGTTGGACCTAAATCAGAGAAAAACATCACCATTAACGTGCAGCAGTCTGATGAAGGTCTGTATTGGTGTGCTACTGATGAGTTTGGATCATCTCCTCAGAGCTTTCTGAGGGTCAGAGGTCAGAACACTGACATCACTTCCTGTTTAAAGCAAACCTGCTGAGCTTATAATAAATTCAATGACCCAGTTTTATCATCTCTCCTGCAGATGTCTATGACACCACCACCATTTCACCAAGTGCCACCAAACCACCACCAACAACAACTATCAATCTCAATTCCCCTCCTTCTACATCGTCCTCCTCCATCATCTCACCTGTAGCTGCTCTGGGTTCTCTGGGTCTTCTAGATCTTATTCTGGTTGCAGCTTTGCTGTTTTGGAACAAAAAACAAGGTATAAAGTGTGTCAAACCCCCCAGAGCTCATTAGATTAAACATTTTACATGGAAAAATAAATTTTCCTTAATAATTATGTAATTATATACTATAATTCAATTATAAACTGTCCCCATTCACATTGTTTAGCAGAGAACTTATCTTACATGAAAAATATAGATATATATTACACACAGAGAAAGACGTCCAGGTTAGGGATAGTCTCAAACTCACAGATACAGGTTCAGGTCCGCAAACTCCAAAACACATTTCTAGCTTTAACTGAACTTCCAAGCAGAGCTACTAGATCACTTAAATTACACAATTGAAAGCATGAAAGCATGTGTGTATTGTTTGTGTATTTATAGTCAAATAATTGAAAAAATATGTTCATTTACCTGTTACTACCACACACCAAAGAGTCAAAGAGTCGGCTCTGAGCGTTTCCTTCGCGACCGACACATCACTAGCAAAATCAAAGATGGCGCTGGAGTGACGGCAGCCTTTCCAAGTAGCTCTGCAACACCGCACCTTTTTTGTTAACTTTAACTTTTTTAGACTAGGCTTTTCAAACTTTTTTTCACCTTCCTCTACTTATACCTCTTAGATATAGCGATACAAGATGGATAATGCACTTTTCAAAACTTCTGGAACCAGCTCCTTCATCTATTCGGAGCTGCTGGCACTAAAAACAAAGGGACAGACCGGCATGCGACACAACATCCCGGCCGAGCTAAAGAGGAGCTACAGAGGCTGCAAAGCTGGAGCGAGGAGAGCGGATCACCGGAGGCGATTCAAACCATCAATCCCGACAGTGATCATGGGCAACGTGAACTCGTTACAGAATAAGATTGACGAACTGTGCGCTCTGAACAACCACAGACTATACCGTGAGTGCAGCTTGTTTATCTTCACGGAGACGTGGCTAACCGAGCTAACGCCGCAGGCTAACGTAGACCTATGCGGTTTCACATCCGTGAGAGCCGATAGGGACACGCAGCCCAGCGGAAAAAGCAGAGGTGGGGGACTCATTGTCTACGTTAACAACAGATACTGTAACCCTGGACACGTCTCCGTTAAAGTTTCGGTATGCCGTCCGGACCTGGAGCTGCTAGCTGTTATCTTGCGGCCATATTATCTACCTCGGGAGTTCAGTCATGTGATCTGTGTGTGTGTTTACATCCCTCCGAGGGCCGACGCAACAGCTGCCTGTGAGAAAATACACACAGTCACAGCAAGACTTCAGACACAAAACCCCGAGGCTTTCATTATTATATCTGGAGACTTTAACCATGCCACAATGGACTCTACTCTGGCTGCTTTTCACCAGTTTGTGAATTGTCCCACAAGGAGCAACAGGACAATTGACCTACTGTATGCTAATGTGAGAGATGCATACAGAGCCACCCCCCTCCCCCCACTAGGGAAGTCAGACCACAACCTGGTTTACCTACAGCCACAATACACACCCCTCGTCCAAAGGCAGCCGGTCACAACGCGCTCCATCCGGAGATGGACCCCAGAAAAGGAGGATGCTCTGAGGGACTGTTATGACACCACAGACTGGGATGTGCTCCTGAGCCCACATGGTGAGGACATAGAGGGGGCGACACACTGTCTTACAGACTACCTCAACTTTTGTGTGGACACGGTCGCCCCTGCTAAGACGGTACGGTGTTATCCTAATAACAAACCGTGGGTAACACAGGAAGTCAAAGCTGTCCTCAACATGAAGAAGAAGGCTTTCAGGAGCAAAGTGAAGGAGGAGATGAAAGCAGCACAGCGGGAGGTGAAACGCTGCCTGAGGGAAGCAAAGGACACCTACAGGAGGAAGGTGGAGCAGAAGTTGGAGAGGAACAATATGAGGGAGGTCTGGAATGGTGTGAAAACCATCACAGGCCACAACACCAAGAAAAGCACAGTGGGGGGGACTGTGGAGAAGGCAAACGAACTCAACAACTTCTTCAACAGGTTTGACCAGCCCACAACCCCCCCACCCTCACCTTCACTACAGAGTCCAATCCCCACTCTCCTACCTCCCTCGCTTCCCCCCCTTCCTGACACCATGACACCCCCCTCCTCCAATCCCTCTCTCAACAGCAAGACATCTGCCCCCCCCCCCCCCCCTCCCAAACATCTCCCAGTGTCACAGTGGATCAGGTCAGGAGACAACTGAGGAAGCTTCGCCCCAGAAAGGCAGCAGGCCCAGACAAGGTGTGTCCCAGGATGCTAAAGGCGTGTGCTGCTGAACTTGGGGAGCCGCTACAACGAGTCTTCAATCTCAGTCTGCGACTGGGGAGAGTGCCCGCCCTATGGAAGACATCCTGCATCGTCCCGGTCCCCAAAAAGAACCGGCCCAATGAGCTGAATGACTTCCGACCGGTGGCACTGACGTCACATCTTATGAAGACTCTAGAGCGGCTCTTCCTCAACCTCCTCCGACCACAGGTACAACATGCCCAGGACCCACTACAGTTTGCATACAAGGCGGGTGTCGGAGTGGAGGATGCCATCCTGTACCTCCTACACAGAGCCCACTCACACCTGGATGGGGGAAAAGGCACGGTCAGGATCCTGTTTCTTGACTTTTCCAGTGCCTTTAATACCATCCGGCCCTGTATGCTTCAGGAAAAACTGAACAGGATGGAGGTGGACCCCTGCCTGGTGGCTTGGATCTCCGACTACCTCACCGACAGACCACAGTACGTCAGGCTGAAGGACATCACGTCTGACACAGTGGTCAGCAGCACAGGAGCACCACAGGGAACTGTGCTGTCCCCTCTTCTCTTCACCCTGTACACCTCTGACTTCTGCTACAACTCTGAATTATGCCATATTCAGAAGTTTGCAGATGACACGGCCATCATGGGGTGTATCTGGGATGATCAGGAAGAGGAGTACAGAAGTCTGGTGAGGAACTTTGTCGCATGGAGTCACACAAACCACCTGCAACTCAACACCTCAAAGACTAAGGAACTGGTTGTGGACTTCGGGAGGTCTAGAGCAGGTCCACTGCCGGTTCAGATAGAGGGGGAGGAGGTGGAGGTGGTCAACAAGTACAAGTACCTCGGGCTGTGGGTGGACAATAAACTGGACTGGTCATGCAACACAGAGCACCTGTATAAAAAAGCCCAAAGCCGACTGTACTTCCTCAGGAGGCTGAGGTCTTTTAACATCTGCAGGAAGCTCCTGAGGATGTTTTACCAGTCGGTGGTTGCTGGAGTACTTTTCTATGCTGTGGTGTGCTGGGGGAGCAGCACAGCAAAGAAGGACTCATCCAGGCTGGAGAAACTAATCAGGAGGGCTAGCTCTGTGGTCAGCATGAAGCTGGACACTCTGGTGACAGTGGCAGAGAAAAGGACATTAAAGAAACTGATGGACATTATGGACAATGCTGGGCATCCTCTGCACACGGCCATAAACAATCAGAAGAGTCTGTTCAGTGACAGGTTGCTTCTCCCCAAGACAAGAACTAACAGACTTAAAAACTCCTTTGTCCCACACGCCATCAGACTGTTTAACTCCTCTCTGGAGGGGAGAGGGAGGGGAGACAGGAGGACAAAGGAGGGGGGAACAACTAAGCTGTAGTGCCTCTTCACCTCACTGTGCAATACCTTTTGTAAATAGTCAACAGTGCAATAGACCTCAATACTTGAAATGTGCAATTCACTTGTATTTTTATTTTTTATTCCTATTTATTCTATTTATCCCCTTCGTATATTTTATTTATATTGTCTCTGTATTTATATATATGTGTGTGTGTGTGTGTGTGTGTGTGTGTGTGTGTGTGTGTGTGTGTGTGTGTGTGTGTGAATATATATATATATATATATATATATAATATTCTGTAACTCTGTAACTTCTGTCGGTGCTGTGCTTTTTTGGAAATCGAATTTCCCAGAGGAACCCACCCGAAGCCTGGGGATGCTAGTGTTAATAAAGTTCTATCTAATCTAATCTAATCTAACTAGCTGGGATAACCACATTTACTCAGGGCCTTCTTGATGTGATGTTCCTCCTGGCCGCTGTGTCTGTGGGGATGGTGTTCGCTCTGTGTTGTAGCGTCCTGATGACTCCCAGTTTGTGCTCCATGCTGGCAGACGTCTTCGGTTTAGAATCTTTTATTATTTGTCTCGTGTTTAAATCCTCGTCTTTCTCATTCCTGCAGAAAGGACGCTGTCATCAAGTCTGAGTCAAGTCACCTATCAGGATATGAACTTCAGACAGTCAGCCAATAAAATTACAGATACACACTCACATGTTGTTTTCTCCAGTCCGAGGACACTGCAGGTACACATTCAGCTGTTATCCAACAAGTTATTGCTTCACAAAATATGATTATGACCCTTTGTCCACTGTGGGTCCTTGTGATAATTTCTTTGCTCCTCTATTCTTCTTGTCTTTCCATCTCCTGGATTCTCTTTTAACCATCTACTCATTCTCGTTCTCTTGTGCATCAGGGCTGAGTTATTGATGGAGTTTCCCAGATCAAATTTAAAGGAGGATGGGAAGAAGAGGATTTTCTCTCTGCCAGTCCCGTCAGCTCCCTGCTAAGATTTAGAGCTTGTCCTGTTTTTCAGTATGAAGGCCCTGCTCATCTGTTTTTCTTGCCATTGCTTAAAAAGTGTACATTCTGCATCCAAATGTCCAGCTGCCTTCAACTTTGATGTTTGTCTTGGCCAAAAATAAGCCTTCAGTTTATTCCTTTGTTTAAATAAAAATCTCTTGCTGATAAACTGAACCCTGGCTGTGGCGTCAGAGTAGCGCTATATAAGTGCTACATAAGAACCAGTCCTTCTACCATTTACTAAAAGCAGGCTTTTGCCAGGGCTGCAAAGGGATTTGTAAAGAATGAGTTTTTAGTGTACTATGCTTCAGGCAGTTGTTGCATGGAAGTGGCTGTTACTGAAAGTCCAGCACAGACCTGTAGTGACAGCCAGTGATTGGCATTTTGAAATGATAATAATAGCATAATGATTTAAAATTCCAGGTTCCTAATGAAGGTCTTGCAGATAAACAGTAACACATTCTATAATTTATTATTAATAAATAATAAACAGGTGGAGCCGGTAGCTCAGCATGTTTGATTTGGCAGTTTTGCACTAGATGAGCTTCCTGAGGCAACTCAAACGGGATCTGTGTTTGCAGGTGGAACTGAACAACAACCTCTCCATTGGAGCCAATAATAAAAACATGAATAACAATAAGCTTTATTTGGGGCTCTGATCTGAGGATGTAACATCATTTGTAATGTGGGTCTCAACAAGCTCAAGGAACGCTTTAAAAGTAGCCATTAATATGGTAAAATCACAGGTAGCCAGATTTCCTGATGTTGTATCTCCAATAACAGGTCACGGCATTTCGCTCTCGAGGCAGCCAGTGCCCTCCCTGCAGTCCCAAAAGGTTGATTCGGTTCATCTTGACGCACACCTGTGTGCACTTATATTCAAAAGGTTTTTCCGTGTAAAGATCTGATAGTGGGTGTGGGGAGCCATAGATTCTGCCCCCCCAAGGACCACCGGATGGGCGGATGCTCCACCCTCTTTGAAAGAGCTGAGGAGATGCCTATATGGGATGTCACCCAGCAGCCACAGTGCAGAAGTCAGAGAGGGCCGGCAGCCAGCTGCACCAGAGCAGACCGAGGCCCGAGGTTTGAGGGCCCTCCACCCCCCAAAGTAGCCTGACGGAGTCACGGATGCCAGGCCCTGCCAAGCAGCCGCCGGGAGTGAGCCAGTATGTGAGACCTGACTTGACACATAGACATAGACAAACATGCACACACAGACACAAACATACACCACCCTCATACACACATATACAAATATTCAGCACTCACCCAGTGTGGAGACAAGCAAAAATGAACCCACACTCCCCAAACACACTCTGAACCCCAAGTCCATTTCTTTTAGGGGAGAAATGTTTGATTTTGGGGTGGGGGTAAATTTCATGATACATGATCACGTGTCATATATTTTTAGATGTTTGGCTCCTCCCACGGGATGGTGTGCATCTTTCTCTGCTTTCTCTGAGATGTGAGTATGGATATGTGTGTGTTGACTGTTGAGGCAGGTGGATGCTGCTGATTGCTGGTTTGAAAGAGTTCCTAAGTGTTGATTGGATGATTGGATGTACAGCAGCTTCTTAAACCCCAGCTCACAGCCACCTCCGCCCTCTACTTCCCTCCTCTGTACCAAATAAGGAGCTAGCTTTGATCCAAATCAGCTAACTGCGCATCACCAGCTCTTCCTCGTCCTCGCTGTCCAGAAGCAGCAGCGTGATGATCTTGACAGGGAAGTGGTGAAGCTGAAGGTGTCACTCTGCTGCCAGTCGTCGTCCCGACAACATGAAGACTTCATCTGTGTCTCTGCTCCTCGGTGAGTCAAACGCTGAAATCCTTCACTCACTCATAGCGTTCATTTATCTTATAACACAGTAACAGAGTGTGTGCTGGATGCTCTCACTGACTGACTCTAAAATGAAATCTCTTCAGGTCTGTCCAAAGTCTGAAGTTACGTTTATGCGAGAAGAAGAGTTCACTCTTCTTCTTTAGTGTTTTTGTTGTTTTAAAGTTCAGATCCATCGTGTGTTCTGGACTCAGAGAGTTGGACCTTCATATCCAGTTTGTTGTCTTTAACATGTTGACTTGTAGAGAAGTCAGGCAACCTCTTTTTTTTATCGAAGATCAATTTTCATTCAGGAAACCACAGCTGCTAGCTGCAGGTACCACATGCTCCTCTGGTCTGTTATGTAGTCTTCACTTCCACTATAGAGAGCAAACTTTCCTTCATGTGGACTCTAATGAAAGGACTGGAGACTGTTTTTTGTCATTTACCTTACTTTTGTGTATTTTGTTTTCTCATGATGAGCTTCAAACAGAAGCAAACTGGGACTCAAACCTGTGAATAAAGATCAATGAAGCAGCTTCTCCAGGTTTTTATTCAGCAGCTAATGCTGAATAAACAACTAACCCTTATCCCATGGCTTTGGTTTATAAGTTCTGACTGTTTAATCCTGAGAATGCTTTTCTTGCCTGCTGTACCCCTTACTCCTTTATTCCCCATTGCCCATCCACCCCAAACTGCTGAGTCTTCATGAAGCCTGAGTGGGGAGCAGTTTCTCTTCTGCTGCCAATAATCAACAATTCCCCAAAATCTGCTTAGTTTGGGAAATGTTTAGGTGCAGGGTGTTGGATTGTCAAAACAGATATGACGCCCACCTCATTCAGACCAAGTGTACCAACATAGTTTCGTCAGCATGTGTTAAAACTGAGCTGGCGCTTTGTGTGATGTTTATAAGTCTAAATGTACTTTTAAAACCTAAACAGAACCTTCAAAGCGAATTAAAGGTCTCCCCCCTTTAATGTGATGTTTTTGGAACAAGACCAGATTGAAACAGGTTCCTGCCCTCTGACCTTCAGTGACCTCTGACCTCCTGTTGCAGGTGTGTGTGTGCTGCTGCTGTCTGCACTGACTGTTTGTGCAGGTGAGTAGATGAAGTGCACCATGGTCCAGGACAAACACTGAGTGTAAACACTGATAGAAACTGTCCGTCTGTCCTCCAGTCTCTCTGAGCGTCAGTCCAAACCTTCAGCAGTTCTTCACAGCAGCCTCAGTGTCTCTGACATGTGACGGTCAGCTGGGCTCTGATGGATGGACGGTGAAGAGGGACACAGGAAGTGGGACTGAGTCATGTGGAGCAGGTGGGCGGGGCTTTGGGAAGATAAATGGTCCATCCTGTGTTTTTGATGAGTTCAGCCCAGTCAGTGGAGTTTACTGGTGTGAAGGTGAAGCTGGAGAGAAGAGTGAAGAAGTCAACATCACTGTATCAGGTAATGAAGTCTTTCATTTCATCAGACTAACAGCACACTGTTATACCACCTCTACATCACTCTGTGGGTCTTTTCCTCAGATAAAGAAGTGATCCTGGAGATCCCTGCACTTCCTGTGAGGACAGGAAGTGATGTCACTCTACGCTGTAAAAACAAAATTGGTGGCACAGTCGCAGCTTATTTCTACTTTAATGGACGTCCTGTTGGACCTACATCAGAGCACATAATCACCATTAACGTGCAGCAGTCTGATGAAGGTCTCTACTGGTGTTCTACTGATGAGTTTGGATCATCTCCTCAGAGCTTTCTGAGGGTCAGAGGTCAGATCACTGTTTCCTGTTAAAGCTTAAACCTGTTGAGCTGATAACAAACTGAATGACCCAGCTTCATATCTTTCCTGCAGATCCTACTACACCAACACCACCAACAACAAAAACATCAGCAAACATCCATATCTCCTGTTCTCCTCCTCCTCTTCCTAATCCCTCCTTCATCATCCCAGTCATAGTTACTGTAGGTTCTCTGGTCCTTGTGGTTCTGGTTTTGGTTCTAGTTCAGCTTCTTTGGAAGAAACACACAGGTATGATATCCGTCTGACCCACCTGGGCTCTTTTGGTTCAAGCAGCAAATTAAAATATTTTGAAATTTCACTTGAGAAAATCTGAGGGACTTTCCTGTCTGCATTTATTTTGTAGAGCACTGGGTCCCAACATCTTTAGACTGATGCGTTCCCATGGCCCAATTGAAAAGTTTTAAAAGTTCTGGAAGTGGGTCCATAAAAATGAAAAGTATTACTGATATAAACTTGGCTTATCTCTCATTCAAAGTCACGTCCAGACAGCTTCCATCAGGGTTTCAATTTTAGGATCGCTCCCTAGAAATTAGATTCAGACTAAAACCCCACAGACACAAACACCAGTTTGGGTTGTTTTTCCCGATTGGCTGTCACTTGTTAAGGTGGTATGATACAGGAACAGTGTTCTGTGGTCTCATCACTCTGATGCTGCCATCATGGCTCTGCTTAATCCATAATCAACCAGTCTTTGCTCCTGAATCCTGTACCTGTAACATCAGACTGTCTATGACGGTCTTCTAAACATCCTACAGCAGTGAAGTGATCACCAACGTTCATTCACATCACATCATTTCTGCAGGGAGACACCAGCCAGCCTCTACAAATGATGTCACATATGCCGAGGTCACCATTAGAGAGTCAGCCAATAAGATGTCAGTCATCCAACCAGAAGTGATTTACTCCAGCCTGAGCATAAACACTACAGGTACACATTCTAGCAGGTGACATAAATGAGCGATAAAAGCAAGAGAAATTGAGAGTTGAAGAAGATGAGACTTTTTTTCTCCTCTTCATGCTGCCATGTGTATTTGACCTCTGTCTCTAAATTAATCTGAAAGCTTCTTGTTCTGGACAAATTTAAATGTAAACCCATTTTCTAAAAATTTTAAATTTAAAAAATGTGTAAATAAACAAAGAATACAAAGATTTGTAAATCTTATATTTTATTAACAACACAATACCAAATACAGGTTAAAAGAAGAGAAAACCAAGTGGTACCAAAGACCAACAGCTGGAGGAGGAACACTTTCAGAAATGACTGTCAATGAACACAGTTCACCACACCACCTATTCCAGGAGCGCAGCTTCATAGTAGGAGAGTCAGGTGCTGAACTGGCCTGCCTGCAGTCCTGATCTTTCATCAATGAAAACATCTGGAGCATCATTGTGACGGAGTTACACCGTCCCGAGCCGCCGACAGCTGATCTGGGCGCATACACGCACCACCACCATTAGTTTTTACAATTACCGTGGCTGCGCGGCTTTTCAGCGACCGGGCAGATAAACAAAAAGGGGTGAGAGGTATATTTTGAGCAGCGCAGAGGGTGGCCAACATATTTTCCCACTTACCTTCAATAAAGCCGGTCGCAGAGACTCGCTATGATCGCCGATTATACGGGGGTTATGCAAGCCGATGGTATGGTGTTCCGGGGTTTAAATAGTGGGTTCGCGCGCGCTTGAAGGGTCACGTGAACTGCATTATTCTTTTGGTTTGTTTGGTGTTATTGTGAAACACTGTAGGCTGCCTGGAAGTGGCCATAAATGTCTGTATATACATATATGTATTGTAGGACTACAGCAGGAAATAAGCTGAGGGGGAAAGACGGTTTGATAAAAGAAATAATAAAGAGATGACTATTACGCCTAGTGGGAGGGGCTATGGGGTATAAGAGAAGGCGGTCAGGGCCCACCTGTTGTCTTTTTTCCAGTGAGCTGTTACAGAGAGGGTAACATGCAGACTGTGTTTTGTATATAGATGTTTGTTTGTGCTGACTTAAGTCATTTCTATTTTCTTTGTAAATAACTTTTTGTGCACCTGGGAGGCCGGCAAAATAAATAAATTATCCACACTGAATGCTTTCCAACTACGCCTGTATTTGTTCGGGAGAAGTTTAGGAGAGGACCCCGCGACAATCATGAAACCAGAAGCAGGACAAAGAAGAGCCAGGACTGCTGGGCGGCTAAAACCCTCCATCAGACACGGATGGAGCAACATCCCACTCCCAAAAAGTCCAAAAGCTGCTGTCCTCAGTTCACAGACATTTCCAGAATGATGTTAAAAGGCGAGGCTGTACAGGAGCATTACAAAATTACACTTCTGCTATGTGTTTGGTTTTCTGTCTTTGAGAGAATATGAGACTTGAAAATCATTGGATTCTGTTTTTATTTGTTTTAAACAGCATCACTACTTTGAGGTCGTAACATGTGGTCATGGAAAAAATATTTTTACCTCAAATATATCAAAAGTTTTGAAAGTGGGACAGGAACGCAGGATCCACAGCAGGTCTGCAGCTCTCTCGCTAGTTTCCTGTTTTACAGTTAACGTTGTCACTGGTTTCCACTAAACCTTTACTGTGGTCTCTGTGGTCGAGTCACTGTTTGAAAAATGGGACAGTGATAGTGTCAGACAGCCGTGGCACTGATCCTGCAGCTTCAACAGATCGCTGCACTGGAAGAATGTGATTGGTACATAGTGTGAGTCAATTCAGGTTAGTATGAACGTCTAACTAAGAATGATGATGATGAGTAGAAGGAAGAAGACGACCCACAACCTCCCTCCTCAAATGCCTGTCTCCTCAAGGTCCGCTTTGTTTCACTCAGCAGTTCCACCTCAACAACGCCGTGTGGTTCAGTCAAATTTTCCCGTATCAGTTATAGTTTCCCTGCTTTCTTTCTTTCTGGTTGTTTCTGCCCTCCCGTGACCATCCTAGAGCCTGTCTCTCTGCCTATTCCTGCTCACAGAGAGGCTTGTACCCTGCCTTCCCCTGCACCCTTTCCAGTTCCCTGAATGGTGGTCGCTGTGGTCCAGTCAGTCCCAGTTGCCTAGAGCAGCTAGGGCTCCGCTTGTCCCTGCAACCATATCAGTTCCTCAGGTAGCAACAGCTAGTGTCCAGCCGTCACCTGCTCCCAGCGTGAGGCCCAGTCCACCTTTGTGGATGCTACAGTCCTGTAGCATGCGCTGGGCCCAGATCTGCCCCCTGACCTCGGCCTTGGAGATAAGCATGCAGAGGTGTTTGGGGTGCAAAGGATGGGAACGAAGATTCTAAACACAGTCTGTTATCATGGAGAAAGGTCTTGTTGTCCAGCTCCAGCCTTGAGGCCACAGCTGGCGCCAATGTGGTAGGCGCATGAGATGGTAGTGATTTTCCTTTAGTGCAAAAACTGCATGCCAATTTTACAGTTGCTCTAGATGTCCGTCACTGGTCTCTCAATCTCCAAGATGTTATTACTATTATTATTATCATGTTATTACTATTACTAAGCTCTTTTTAGCGGCTGTTTGACCACAAACAGCTGGTGCAGCTTTGCTAGATTAACCCAATGATTTAAAATCATGGTTGACATTAAATATTTTGCATGTAAATGATCAAAGAACGTAGATTTTACGATTTGAGCCCCGTCATTATCTTTAGGGTGACCTTAGCCGTTTGGAAAACTCCAGAACTTCCTGATTAAAAAATTAGCAAGTGATTTCTTTCATGGCAGTTTTTCATTTGTGAAACAAATCAATTCCGTTGTAAAAGCCAACTTCTTCCAGCTCAGGGCAAAAAATAAGAACATTTTGTAATCTGCTGACTTTAGAAAGTTATTCATGCATTTATTTAATCCAGGCTTGATTACTGTGATAGTCTTTATTTTGGTATCAGCCAGGCTCTGCTCTCTCATCTTCAGCTTGTTCAGAATGCTGAATCCCAGTGGGATAAGGTAGAGATTTCCTGTCCTCTGTTGATTTCCCCTCCACGATATTCATTTGATCTTAATGCTCCTTGCTGCTGCATTTATGGCTGTCCATGAAGGATTCGCGAGACCCATCCTTCAAATCTGGGGAGACAGAGGACGCATTTGTGGGCCACATTTGGAGGAGCCTTCAAATATGAACAACCTTCATCGCCTCACTGTGACGTATTCGGCCTACAAATACGGCCTCTGAATTTGGCAACAGCCAAAGACTATGTGACTGTAACATTAAATTAACAGTGTCTTTAAATGACCTTTGACCTTTAGTGACCTCTGACCTTCAGTGACCTCTGACCTCCTGTTGCAGGTGTGTGTGTGCTGCTGCTGTCTGCACTGCAGGTGAGTTGATGAAGTGAACCATGGTCCAGGACAAACACTGAGTGTAAACACTGAAGTGCTTCACTCATCTGTCACAGATAGACACACTAACAGAGTGTGAGCTCTCACTGACTGACTCTCAAATCAAATCTGTTCAGGTCTGTCCACAGTTTCATGTGTTGTTTAGGCGACAGGAAGAGTTCACTCATCTTCTTTTGTGTTTTGGTTTTATTTGATATTTGTTTGTCATGTTGTGAAGAGGAAATCAAGTAGAGATGTTTTCAGTTTCTGTAACATGATGGTTTGTATAGATATCAGCCAACAATCATCAGATATCAGCTTTCACTCAGGAAACCACAGCTGCTAGCTGCATGTACTAAATGTTTGTCTGACCGGCCTTTGTTGTATAGTCTTCACTTCCTCTTCTGTTTACAAATTTTCCATCATGTCAACTGAGTCAAATTTAATTTCTCTCAGAGTTTGTATGCTTTGTTACTTTCTGATGATGAGCTTCAAATATGAGCAAAGTGAGACTCAAACAGGACGTAAACCTGCAAATAGAATCCATGAAACAGCTTTTTCACACTGTTCATCCCACAGCTGAGGTGGAATAAACATCTAACCTTCAAGAATGTGCTTTTTTATTTTGCAAGACCTGCCTGCAGTACCTTTACTGTCCACTTACCCAAAGCTGCTGAGAGCCTGAGTGGGGAGCATCAACTCAAACAAACAACAAATCAGTGGAGTTTACTGGTGTGTCATTCCGTTACAATCGAGGTGAGTGGCTGCAAATTTCCACCAGGTTCTTGAACCTCTTTCATATCCGCCCCAAGCAGGCCCATAATCTCTTCATCTGCTCCACTCACCTGGAGCTGATTTTTGGCAATCAGGCTGGAGATATTTAAGCCTCACACTGACGTTCCTTCTCCACCAGTTAGTCAGCTACTCCATGTTGGAGCTGGCTTTTATGTCCCTTGTTCTCGTGTGCCTTAGTTTTCCACGTCTCTTACTCTACCTTAAGCTCATCCCTTGGACCTCGAACAACTTACCTTCACTCTGGAAATCTCTCCGTGCCTCACCGGCCTGCCATCCCGCTCCATCCAAACCTGTGGAACGTAGATCAGCCAGCTCACACCATCCAACTCACCTGGACTCACACTGCCCCTCCCTCAAAGCGTTTTTCACTCCAACTCCCAGTGAGCTATAAATACAGCTAAACTTACCCTCTCCAGTGTTTCCCCTTCTTCTAACTCCGTTCTCCTGACAGCTAGACCTAAGCTGTCATGCTCCAGTTACCCTTCCAGCCCAATTTGCCCTTTTGGTCCACAACCAGGTTATCAGGTTTCTCACGCCAAGTCACTGTTACATTCTGTGTGGCTGTTTTCTGCTACTGCCAAGTGTTAACCTGTGCTAGACCAATAAATGTTGTTAAACCCTGCTTCTCCTCCAGGGTTCTGCTCAGTTCTGGCCCTCATGACACGTTCATTTAATCATCAGAATAACAGCACGCTGTTTTAATTTTTATATAAAGAAAGGATCCTGACATCCTGACACTTCCTGAAAAGACAGGAAGTGATGTCACTCTACGCTGCAAAGACAAAACTGGTGGCATAGTCACTGCTTATTTCTACTTTAATGGACAACTAACCAAAACAGAGCATCATGATTAATGTGCAGCAGTCTGATGAAGGTCTCTGCAAAGAGGTCATTAAGAGTAACTGTGTCTGTTTCTACATTGAAACTGTGACACTAACCTCTGTCCTGAAGGTCATTGACTGAATATTGATCATGTGAGTCATCACACGAGCAGAGGTGTGAATACAGGCGTAGGTCATTACAGGTGAACAGGTGAAGCCTCCATGAGACATTGATCTCAAGACTACTGAAAAACGTGATCTTCTTCACAGTGCTGCTTCAGCTCACTGACGTTTATGTACGTTATGCACAGCTCTCTGAAATCCCACCAACACATTTCATTCAATGTTAGGGTCTCGGCTTTGGACTATCGCAGCACCTCAATTTCAAAAATGGACAAATGAACAAAAGCATTTTGTTCTCAGACATTCAGACTGTCTCTAAACATTCTCAGTAAAAAAAATTACAAATAATCTGAGTTCAGTTCAACAGACAGAAACTCAAACTCAGTCCTTCACTCACTCATACACAACAACACTGACGTCACCACACAGGTGAGAACGAAGGTAGGCTGGGCGTACCTGTATGTGGACTAACCACAGAGGTCCAGAGAATCATGAACAAATGAATTCATCTTTAGAAAGTGAACAAATCCTGACTGTGGTTTGTATTTATGCACCAAACAACAGTTGAGAGCAGCCAGTCTGTTGGGGGTCACTGGGTGGGGTACTCAAGGGTTCTTCATCCAGTGAATCTTTGGAGACTTTAGAGCTCATGTGGACAATGACAGTGAGACCTGGGTGGCGTGACTGGGCACATCATGCGAAGGCCCAGGTCTTTGGGGCCTACAGACACCACAAAAGAAGAAGATCAAATGGAAAATGAATGATGGAAACTGAGGTCAGAGCTGCAGACTTGCTGGTGAGGAGAGGTAATGATCTTCAGGCAAGGCAAGCGCTGTTCAGTCCTCTCCTCATCTTCCTCATGCTCCTTTGTATATTCCATGTAGCATTAAAGGCACGAATGAGTTTAAACAGGTAAAGTCAGGTAAATGGATCCTGGTTATTGATTCAAAGTGACTAAAGTCAGTAAAGAATAAATGTTTAGGCTTTATTGTGTCAGTCAGACAAACATTAACAGTAACCTGTCTCTTCTATCAGACACAGAGATGAGTGATGACATCAGAAGTAAACCTGAGTGCAAACAAAGGGAAATGTTTCTTCTGTGAGCTGTGTGACGTTAGCACTGACCAGCAGAGGGCGCCGGAGTCACATGATTGAAAATAAAGGCATAAATTGTCCAAAATTAACTTTCTTTATTTCTGTTCCCTTTATGTGTCTCCTTTCATCTTGCCTCCTTGTCTCCTCCCTCCTTCCACCATGCCTTCCCCACTCTCACATTCTTACTTCTCCAGTCTCATTGTTCCTTCCTCCTCTATGTATGTCTCCTTCATCGCTTCTTTACTCTTTTTACCCTTCTCTTCTTTCACTTTATCTCCTGCCTCCTCCTATGTTGCCTCTATCTTCTTGTCTCAAAGTTTCCTTCATCCTTCACTCCTCCTTCGTTGCCTACTCTCTCCTTGTCTCATTTATTTCACTATTCTTTATTTTCTTCTTTTCAGTTTCCTCCTTGTCTCTCATTGGTTCCTGTCTCCTCCTCCCTTGACTATGAGGATTCGTGAAGGTGAAACATGTTCAACACAAACTGATTCTCCACACACATCTATGGGCTCAAATTGTGGTCATAAATATTTTGTACTTGTAAATCTGACCGACTAGTTGTGAACTGAGTTTTGTAACCTTGTAAACCAAAATATCTAAAACATTTGTGTTTGTGCATCTATAGATGCAAATTGGTGTGTGTGCAAAAAAGATTTGGGTTTTTTTGTTTGTTTGTTTTTAAAGAAAGAAAAGAAAAATAATAATAACAATAATTATTATTGTTACCAGCCTAATAATAATTAGGCTGAAGAACCAACAATTTTAGCCCATAAGAACCATAAGAATGAACTACCTCCAGGACCTGAAGCTCAGTAAAGCACCCCTCCAACAGCCAAACCTATCTGTTCTCTCATTGGATTGTTAAATTTGTGATTGACATGACGTTAACCAATCAGCTGAAAGGAAGAAAAATTCGGTCAAAATTTGTACTTTGAGGTTGTGTGATCCCCTTACAGTCTGAGCACACCCTTCACTCCCCAATATTTAAATATGGGGACCACTACCCGAGTCTGAGAGTCAAGGGCCCCAGATATGCAACGTTGCAAAGGCCTGTCAACCAAGTGAGCCCTACAACATCGAGAGCCTTCAGAAACTCAGAGTGAATCCAATCCACACCACAGGCTCTGCCACCAACCAGGTGTTTAATTGCCTCATTGATTCCAGACTCACTTCCCTTACAGAAGATCATCTGTGGGATTAGGACGGCTTGAAAAAGTCTTCATACCCCTTGAAAATTTACACATTTTTTCACCTTAAAACCACAAACTTAAATGTTTTTATTTATGTTTTTAGTAATAGGCAGAGGCTAGCCTGTTTGGCACCCTGGGCGAACACTCCATTAAAAAAAGATGATCTGATGTCTTCTCTGCTTAATAAGGTAATTAAAGAAGCTCTGACACATTTTTCTGTATGTTTTTACATAATTCCACCATTTCTGGTTATAGATGCAGAAACTTCATGAAATGAAAAATCTTCCTGATCACAACCTCAGTCTTTTTCTAAATGACTTCTGCATACTATTGTGAATAAAAAATGAAATCTGAGATTTGCGAAACAGTTCTTTCTGTTGTTATTTACATTTTACGAAGGCCCCCAGATCTTGTGTAACTGGGTTTGTAAAGGCAGTTGTTCAAGCTCAGCAGCCTTGCAGTGACAGTCGGTCACGGGACTTTCATAGCGATCTGAAACTGCAGCTTCCCAGTGAGAAGCTTACAGGTAAAGTCACAGGGGTCATAATTTAATAAAAAGATTTACTCAATCTAGCCTTCCTTAGTTATTGTCTGTATCCTGTAAATGTTCTTTTATGTAGTTTTAATTATTTTATTTTATTGTTAAATAATCTCCTAGTCGAGTTGTGTTTGTATTTTCTTTTACATATTTTCACTGCACTGCAGCAAATTAGTGCGCTCCACCTGTTGGTGTATTTATTGGCTTTTAATGTTTCCCTCCTATAAATGATCGTATTACTGTAAAACACTTTGGGGTACTGCTGGTTTTAAATGTGCTATATAAATAAAGTTGTATTCTCTTTGTTATTTCCTGTTCTCAGAAGGAGCATTGAGCTGTTCATAGACTGCATAAACTGCAGTATTAGCAAACTGCACATATAATTTATGTCCACTCAGGACTGTATGCTTGTCTTTCCACGTTCATATGTATATTTATATTTAGTCCCATGTCTCTGTATTCATCTGTTTATCTTAATAGTTTTGTTATCATATCTCTGTTTCTACACTCATTTTATATGTTGTTTCTTGTATATTTGCTGCTATGATAACTCAGTTTCCCTCTGAGATCAATAAAGTTTCTCTGATTCTGATGAAGACGAGTGTATTAGAAACAGCTCGTCCTTGTGGAGAAGCAGCAGCGTGACGAGCTGATGATGTTAACAGGGAAGTGGTGAAGCTGAAGGTATCACTCTGCTGTCGGTCTCCAACATGACAACATGCGGACTTCATCTGTCGCTCTGCTCCTCGGTGAGTCAAACCCTCCCTTCTTCAATTCTTTATCACAGCTCCAACACACACTAAAGGTCAAAGGTAAAGAGCCTATTTTCAGCAGCTGGAAGCTCTCGCTGATAGTTTCTCTCACATGAAATCTGTTCAGATCTGTTGGTTTTGTTTTCCTTAGTGAGAAGAAGTGATCACTACTTCTTTTGTTTATCTAAGGCTGGTTGTATCTGATATTTGTTTGTGTGTTTGGACACAAATCAAGTATTTCCTGTAAGCACCTCATATTTAACTCGAGTGTATGAAGATACAGCAAATGACAGAAAACTGTTTCAATTGCATAAACTCTTTAAAATTTAGAAGTTTAACTCTGCGTTTCTCTGTCCTGTAATCTGGACTGACTCACAGAGCTGAAGCTTCATGTCGTGTCTGTAAGAGAGGAAAGTGACCTGTTTTCATCAAACATTAACCTTTACTCAGGAAACCACGGCTCCTATCTGCATGTACCACATGTTCTCCTTATCTGCCTGTTGTAATCATCACTTCCTCTGTTCAGACCAGATTGACTGAGTCTAACTAAATGACTGAAGATAGTTGGTTTTTCAGAATTAACGTCGGATTTTCCTAATTTTCTGTACGCTTTGTTAATTTTCTGAAGGCGATTTAGACGAGCGGGACTCAAACGACTGTAATGTTTACTAAACAGATTTTTCAGGTCGCTCACTCAGCAGCTGATATTGCCAAAGTCGCCTAACTTTAATCCAGTGATCTCGGTGGTTTGATGGTTCATTAACTCTGATTGCTTTTTAAATGTCTCTGTTTTACTTAGCCAGTAAGAGCTGATTGGGCCTAACCTACCTTTGCCAGCACTCGCTATGGGAACCTGCTAATGTTGGGTTTAATGTTGTGATTAGTAGAATCTGTAGTTTTTTACTTACTGAACAACTACTTAGAAACCTGCAGACGTATCGATATAAAAGAATTAGGGCCTGCAAAACAAGCAGGTCAACCCCAGCAGTTTTAACTGGTCCTGATATAAAACTGCTAGGACAGGTTACTCTCTCCTGGGAAGTTGGCTGCAGCCATGTGGATTTCTGAATGGAAGAGATCCATGTACATGCCGATTTTTTAATCATCCAAAGCATTAAAAAACAATAGTCATAAATAAAGTGTTTTGGCTTGTGATTCCTAAATAAACACACTAACACTAGCTACACATTTTTAAAGGATGCAAATCCAAGTCTCCTATTCAGTGACTCTGGTCTCCAGAGCTGAAAATAGGTTTGAGGTTCTTTTGAGAATTCTGAAGTTGGTTTAGTCTAAAATGCCTGAGTTGAGAGCAGGTTCGTGTAATTTCAGAATTTCTACCTAAAAAGAAATTAAAAGGAAAAATAGTCCATTTGAATTCAGCTCGAGCATTTTACACCAAATCTGCTTGATCAGGTTTGAATGATGTTTCCAGAACCACACAGGAACAGATTACAATTCCCTGCCCTCTGACCTTCAGTGACCTCTGACCTGTTGCAGGTGTGTGTGTGCTGCTGCTGTCTGATGAAGTCTGATGAAGGTCTCTACTGGTGTTCTACTGATGAGTTTGGATCATCTCCTCAGAGCTTTCTGAGGGTCAGAGGTCAGAACACTGACATCACTTCCTGTTTAAAGCCAATCTGCTAAGCTGATGATAAACTGACTTAACCAGCTTCCTCAACTCTCCTGCAGGTTCTGTGACACCAATCTCTGTTGCAACAACAGAAAGAGCAACAACAACAACCACCATCACCACTCATATCTCCCATCCTCCTCCTCCATTGAAACACCTGCGGCTTTTAGTCACGTGCGGTAATGTATGTACAAAACAGGATTTTCCCCTGATTTTAGCTTGTGCGGCTAATATTCAGGTGCGCTTTGTAGTCCAGGAAATACGGTAATTTTCTTGAATTCTTACACATTTTTACATGATATTAGTAGGTGGCTCCTTTACTAAACAGCTCCAACTGTTTGATTTGTTTGAATTTTACAGGACAGCTTTTCCCGTGTTACTCATTCATTATGGAGCTACTGTAGTTAACATGTAATGCTTCTCTAAAACCCTGTGACACAATCTTCTTTAACATTAGTGCGCATTAACCCCACATCTTCCCTGTTTTATTGCTGATGTTGGCCTGACAGTAGTGGGGTAACAATGTCTCCTCTGTTTAGGAGAGGGCAGCAGGGTCACATCCTCCCTGACATCACCTGTATTTGCACTACAGTCATTCCCTTCACTGACCTTTGCTCTCCTTCTCTTTTCCATCAGGTTGTGTAAAACTGAAACAGGCATTAAATGTTTACTACAAATGATGCTTTACACAGAAATGCATTGTTAGCTGTTTTTACACACCAGCCTGTGTGAACCTTTAGTCTGAGCATGGGGTCAAAGGTCAGGACAGAAATGCAGCACTGTAACACATATACATATGTAGAACATCAGACATTTGACTGATTTGTGTTGTGACAGCTAGTTTTTTCTTTATACAAATAAATCATCATCACACACAGAAGAAATGTGCAGACCGTACATTTATTAGCTAATATCAGTGGATACAAGAAAAATGGTCCAAAGACAAACACTAGCAGCCTTAGCGTTTCTGTTCTGAATCTCTAATCTCTCACAGATATTCATCAAACCCTGTCCTCTATCAGCTTTCAACATAAGAAAAGTATTAGGCCTCATTGAAAAACAGTCTGTTTGCAGATGAAGTCCTGTAAAAACTATACTTAAAAACATTTCATACACAAATCTGTCATTTATCTAGATTTTCTTGACTGAGTTTACAATTTACTAGAACTGCCAAAAAACACGAATAGAAACAAATGATGAAGGATCCACTTCAAGGAAAGTGGAAAAGCCTCTGTTAGCTGCTGTTTGCAGCTAGCAGAGGCTAACAGAGGCTAATACCAACGCTAACCAACAGTTTAGCATATCGTCGACAGCTCACCTCAGCATGGCTGTCCTCGGTCAGCAGTGAGCTTTATTAACTTGCACAAAGTTTTACACCCTGTTTGAGAGTAAATAAAAGTGGACATTTCTCAGCTCCAGCATTGACAGCTGAGGTAAACGGTGGACCGACAGCTTATCCACAAAATGGGAAAAACTCCAGTCCAGAATCCGGTCCAGTCCTCGTGGCAGTAAAAACTGTAATCATGCATACATGCTTTTGTCACACGTGACCATTTCGTACAATATAATTGAAGTTTTGGATTTAAAAATTTAGCAGACGTGAACGAGCAACATTCCTGATGAGGCTGGTCAACGCTGTTCAACTAGAAGCCTACGTGGATGATATCCCAGCCTACACATCCCCCTGAACTGAATTGCCTCAGTGAAATACTTGCTCACTTACACCAAACTTCATTAAATGTGAATTTGTTACTTTGCTGGTTCGCAGTTGCAGCTTAAGTGCATCCAATATTAGATTTCCCAGCTTTTCAAACACACCATGAGCTGTGCCATTTTCTGGGCACATGGTTCAGTTAGCTTTGTATAAACACGTGTTAGAAATGTTCTTCAATCAGCTCTTTTTACTCTCATTTCACAGCCAGTACTTTTTACTTTTACTTGAGTAAAGAAGTTGAATTAGTACTTGGAGTATTTTTAACAGTAGTACTTCTACTTCAGTACACACTGTGTGTACTTTTACCACCTGTGTCTGAGACCTCCTTCAGGGTCCACCTGAAGCTCTCAGTCTGCTGTGGAAAAAGGAAATCCAGGTGAGTTTCTCCTGATCACCTGAGGCCGTCATTACTGTGTGAACCCACACACCACTCCTCACTCCTCCCACCCGCTGCACACAGTCACTGAGTACAGACCGGCTGATTCCTGTAAAGGGAGAGGCAGGAAGAGGCGGAGCAACACCTGAAAAACAAGAAGCCCAACGTCATTTTGCAGAAGTGAAAGTGTGAGAGAGCAGCAGCAGAGCTGCAGTCGAGTCCTGTTTGTCTCTAAAAGAAGATTCACTGGAGTCCATCAGGTTCCTCTCAGCAACAGTGGTGAGTGCAGCTGATCACACTTCCTGCTTCTACACAAATCTTCACTCTGTTCACTTCATCAGGACTCTAGAGCGCCACCTCATTTCTCCATGGTGCCACTTAGGCTACGTCCACACTCGCCCGGATAGATTTGAAAACAGCGCTCCGCGTCCACACTGGTGTTTTCAGTCGTTTTCACAGAGTTGTGCGTCCACATTAAGACGGCTGAAAACTCTTACGTTCCAGTCCTGCGCATGCGTGAAACGCAAGACGATTCGACCGGTCTCATTTCTGTCTGCCGCTTATTCACTTTCCAGCTGTTTGAAACGTCGCAGCAAAAGGTGGAGGAAAAGCACCGAGTTTTAAAATGGACTAACAATGAGGTGGAGTTGTTGCTGCGAGTAACACAAAAGTACAAAGTTGCAAAACCGAGAGAGAAATAAAGAATTTGAAGAAAAGCTCTGTGGAGCATGTGCAGACTGATATTCATCTTTAATAGGACTGTCAAAACTGCTGCTGTATAATGCTCTCCACTATCTTTGTTTAATTGGTCACATGCCTGCATCACATGACTAACATGCATCATCGTTTTAGAAAGTCTCTGTTTTCACTGTTCACTGTGACACAAACGCACCGTCTCCAAATTATTTACTTTCCGCCTGTTTGAATCGTCGCAGCAGAGGTGAGCAGCCTGATAGGAGTGGATGTAGCTGTGGGTAATGAGAAAAGATGAAAAGAACGATTGATAACTTTTTCGTTAAGGCCGGTGCTCTGACACGGAGCCATCAACCTCTCAGTGTCTAACACTGGTCTGCAGACGGCATCAGATAATGAGCCACATTAGATGGACTCTGAGCCCACTGACAGTAAAAGGGTGAAGTGTAGACATTTGGAAGAGAGCGGCCTGACCAGTTTCTCTGACTATGATACTGTAAAGCTGACAACATGATGCATTTACTGTGGTGAGTGTGCAAAGACCATGGCAGGTGTTGTGCCGAGGTAGGGATCCCCAACAGGATCTGTTTCCCTGCGTCAGGAACATCGGCTGGGCAGGGAAAGCGGACCCAACGCACTCCGCCTCCATCACGACCAACTAGACGTGGAAGGAGTGATGTTTTAGTGACAACATGAAAGATGAGTGTGACCGTTCAGTTTGTGGGTTACAACAGAAAATTATACATTTATTGTTCTCGTGTGTTATCGGACGGGATCGTTTTAACAAACCGAGGACATTTTCCTGATAATTATCTGTATCCTCCTGTAACTTTACTGTTTAAAGAGCTAAAACCTCCAACATTTCAGGATCAATAAGTCCTTATAAGACGTGTTTGTGAGCTAAAAATCAAGAATGTGGGATACTGTTTGTCTGTGTCAGCCAAACAACTTCACATCTTTGTAACGACTGTTAAAAAGATGTTCATCCTGTTGATCCTGTTCATCTGGACGCTGCACTGTACAGCAGACACGACGTTGTTCAGTTTGTGTTTCAGATGAACCAGTTTGTGTCTGAGTGTGTTGCTGGGTCTCCACCAGTTACTCTGACAACTGAAGGTTCAAGATTTTTATTTTGACATTTGCACACAGGACCAACAGTCCATGCACAGTGGAATACTTGTGCAGAGCTTTCCAAGTCAAATCACACTTTAACAATATAAAGACAGAAAAAGCAGGAGGATAGAAATGAAGTCCGAAGTAGGGTAGTCGTACTCTTTTCTTTTTTTTTTTTCTTAAATTTTTTTTAATTTTTGCATTTAAATTAAACATAACATGCTTATACAAAATCAACCAAGAACAATTACTGTTTTTAACATTTGTGAACTTATGAGCATGAAAGGAGAAAGGAGAAGAAAAAAAAGAAGAAAGGAAAAAAGAAGAAAAAGAAAAGGAAGAAAAAAAAACTATTTCAACAATTATACATCCTAATCAAACAGGTTTTATTCCTGGTAGATGGTCATTTAATAATGTCCGTTTATTATTAAATACAATTAATTTAGGTTATGGAAAAGAGGTTAAAACAGCAGTACTTTCTCTGGACGCTCAAAAAGCATTTGATCAGATTGAATGGTCTTATATATTTGAGACTCTAAAACAATTTGGTTTTGGGGAGTACTTTAGGGATTGGATTAAAATGATTTATCTGTGTCCGGTGTCCTGTATTCTCACTAATGCAGATAAATCCTCTCCCTTTCAATTACAACGCGGGGTGAGACAGGGGGATCCCCTCTCACCGCTTCTTTTTGATATAGCCCTGGAGCCCCTAGCCATTAACATAAGAAACCACCCAGGTATACAGGGAGTTAAATTTGGGAATGTGGAAAGTCTTGTTAACATTTATGCAGATGACTTACTGATCTGCCTTTCCAAACCAGAAATCTCATTCCCTAATCTTTTAAATTGTATTAAACACTTTGGGAAATTATCAGGATATATGATCAATTGGGATAAATCTGAATTTATGCCAATAACAGATAATCTATGCCCAAAGTTCCTCAGCTCACTCCCATTCAAATTAGTAACTACGTCTTTTACCTATCTTGGTCTTAAGATCTCTAAAAATCCCAAACTCCTTTATAAATTGAATTTCCTGGAAATGCTGGATAAGTTCAAAGATGATATTAGAAAATGGAAGCTGCTTCCTCTGTCTCTGATCGGTCGAATAAATCCAGTTAGAATGGTGTCTTTGCCACGATTTTTATATCTTTTTCAAAACCTTCCTATTCACTTGCCACTTAAATTTTTTAAGCAGCTTGATTCATTGATTCACTCATTCATTTGGGCAGGAAAACCCCCTCGGATATCCATGGCTCATCTTCAAAAAAACACTTCCTGCGGGGGGTTAGGTCTCCCTGTGTTTAGACATTATTATTGGGCAGCAAATTCAAGAGCTCTATTGCACTGGCAGTGGGGCTCGCCTATTGATTATTGTCATGACAAGCTTCCGATCTGGCTCCAGGTAGAGGCAGCAACAGTATCTGAAGCCTCATTACCGGTCTTATTGTTTTCTAACATGGGTTCTTTTAACAATTCGCTCAGTCGTAATTTTGTTGTTAAACACTCCTTAAAGATATTAAGTCAAATTAGGAAATCTCTCAAACAACCTGATTTTTCAGTAGGAATGCCAATAATACATAACTACTTGTTTAAACCAGGTAAAATGGATAGGGTGTTTTTAGAATGGGGGGGAAAGGGATTGAAATACATTGAGGACTTATATACAGATGACAAATTTATGTCCTTCCTTCAACTTCAAGAAAAGTTTCAATTACCTCAATCACATTTTTTTCGTTATCTTCAAATAAGGAATTTTGTTCAACAAAACTTTTCAGACTTTCCACTGAAGCCACGAAGTTATACTTACTTTGATATAATTCGGAAAGCAGATTTTAAACATTTGATATCTCAGTTTGTTAAGTGCTTTACAATCCCAGTTGATTCCGACCGAATTAAGAAAACATGGGCTGAAGACCTCGGGGTCCCTCTGTCTGAAGACCAATGGTCAAATTGTTTGTCCAATATTCAGAAAGGCTCAATAAATGCCAGATATAAACTAATCCAGTTTAAAGTCATTCATAGACTACACTTTTCTAAACTTAAACTTAACCGGATCTATAATTCTGTATCCCCCTTATGTGACAGATGTAAAGTCGGTGAAGGTTCCCTTGCACATTTATTTTGGCATTGCCCTGTTTTGAATGCTTTTTGGAGCCAGATTTTTTATGTGGTTTTCAAACCAATTTAGGAAAAAAGTACCACGTGATGGTACATTGGCTATACTTGGATCATTTGCATCAGTCGAATCTTTTTCCTTTTCACAAAAACAGATAATTACAATGGGTATGCTGGCTGCAAAGAAACTTATTCTTTTACAGTGGCGGTCTTCTTCGGCCCCGTGTTTTAACAGGTGGCTTAATGAGATGGTGTCTGTGGCCAGGGTGGAGCAGATAAGATTTGATAGAGAGGGGAAACTGGCGAGTTTTTGTATGATTTGGCAACAATTTCTAGAATTCTTAAAAAAATAACTGATCATAATTCATGCCTCACACTCCGCGTGAATTATTTTATTTGTACTCTTTTCTATATACAAAGAAAAAGAAGAAAATGTACAGAGAGTGTGTAGTTCTCTACCTCTTATCGCACTCACAGTATTGCACATTTGTTCCACAGAGCTGTTTCACAAGTCTGTTGTGAGTGTATTGCCCGATGGTCAGTGAACCGATGATACATTCAAAGTGAGGTTAAGTAGTGCTGTGTTATTTTAAGTGTTCAGTGTGTTTTTGTTTGCCGTCAGTCTGACAGTTGTGGGGAAGAAGCTGTTGAAGAATCGTGTTCTGTGTGTGATGCTGCTGTCCGCTCTGTTGTGTCTGAGATTGTATGTGCAGCTTTGTATGTGCAGGTCCATGGATGCAAGTGTTGTTCCCATAATCCTCTCTGCAGACTTTATGACTCTGCAGAGCCTTCCTCTCTGTCTGTGTAGTGTTTCCATACCAGACAGTGATGCCTGCGGTGAGGATGCTGTCTATCAGTCCTCTGCAGGCCTGGGTGAGAGGGTGGTGGTTCATGCCAGCTTTCCTGAGCAGCCGAATGAAATAAAGCCTTTGCTGGGCTTTTTTCACAGTTGCTGTAGTGTTGAGAGTCCAGCTCAGGTCTGATGTAACCTGCAGTCCCAGGAATCTGTGGCTGTTTGCCCTCTCCACCTCCGTCCCTTTGACGATAAGAGGCTGCAGGGGAGGGAGTTCTTCCAAAAGTGCAGTATTCATTCCTTGGTCCGTGTTGAGGATGAGGTGAAGAAGCTTCTGTGATGAAAAGAAACTTAAAGAAGTCCAGACGCTTTTCTCTCCAAGCTCCTCAGACTACTGACGCTTGTTTCTCTCTTTGTAAAAATGAAATTTAAAGTGAATTTTGAATCAAATGTTTCTCTTCTTTCTCCCTCAGAGTGCAGACATGTCTGCTGCCAGCAATCTGCGATCTGAAGATCAGTTTCTGTGCTCCATCTGTCTGGATGTGTTCACTGATCCAGTCTCTACACCATGTGGACACAACTTCTGCAAAACCTGCATCAGTCAGCACTGGGACATGAATGTCAGCTGTCAGTGTCCCATGTGTAAAGAGACTTTCTACACTCGACCTCAGCTGAGGATCAACACCTTCATCTCTGAGATGGTTGCTCAGTTCAGACGTGAAGCTCAGCAGAAAGCCAGCAGCAGCAGCTCAGAGCAACAAGCTGCCAAACCAGGAGAAGTTCCCTGTGACGTCTGCACTGGAACCAGACTGAAGGCCCTGAAGTCCTGCCTGGTGTGTCAGACCTCCTACTGTCACACTCACCTGGAGCCTCATCTGACACTGAAACGTCTGAAAAGACATCAGCTGGTTGATGCTGTGGAGAACCTGGAAGGCAGGATGTGCACGAAGCACGATAACCTTCTGCAGCTGTTCTGTAAGACCGACCAGACATGTGTCTGCACGCTCTGCTCTGTTTTAGACCACAAGAACCACGAGTTTGTTCCTCTGAGAGAAGAATATGAAGGAAAGAAGGCAGAGCTGGAGAAGACAGAGGCTGAGATTCAGCAGATGATCCAGAAGAGACGACTGAAGATTCAGGAGATCACAGAGTCGGTGAAGATGAGTAAAGATGCTGCAGACAGACAGAAAGCAGAAGGTGTTCAGGTCCTCACGGCTCTGATGGAGTCTGTTGAGAGACGCCTGAAGGAGCTCATGAAGGAGATCGAAGACAAACAGGAAGCTACAGAGAAACAGGCTGAAGGTCTCATCAAAGATCTGGAACAGGAAATCTCTGAGCTGATGGAGAGAAGCTCTGAGGTGGAGCAGCTCTCACGCTCTGAAGACCACCTCCACCTCCTCCAAAGCTTCTCCTCCCTGAAAGCTGCTCCACCCAGCAAGGACTGGACAGAGGTCAAAGTTCATCCACCATCATATGAGGGGACTGTGGGGAGAGCTGTGGCTCAGCTGGAGGAGACAGTCTGGAAACCCATGAAGAAGAAGCTGTTTGAGGCTGAGCTGCAGAGGGTGCAGCAGCATGAGGTGGATGTGACTCTGGATCCTGATACAGCTCATCCTGCTCTCATCCTGTCTGATGATGGAAAACAAGTGTACTGTGGTGATGTGAGGAAGAAACTTTCAGACAACCCAGAGAGATTTTCTCACTGTGTTTGTGTTTTAGGAGAGCAGAGTTTCTCTTCAGGGAGATTTTACTTTGAGGTTCAGGTTAAAGGAAAGACTGAGTGGGATTTAGGAGTGGCCACAGAGTCGATCAACAGGAAGGGACGAATCAGACTGAGTCCTCAGGATGGTTTCTGGACTGTGATGCTGAGAAATGGAAATGAGTACAAAGCTTGTGCTAAGTATTTAGTCCCCCTCTGTCTTCATCCTGGTCCTGAGAAGGTGGGGGTGTTTGTGGATTATGAGGAGGGTCTGGTCTCCTTTTATGATGTAGGTGCTGCAGCTCTGATCTACTCCTTTACTGGCTGCTCCTTCACTCACAAACTCCACCCATTCTTCAGTCCCTATATGAATCATGGAGGTAAAAACTCTGCACCTCTGATCATCTGTCCTGTCAATCAAACTGATCAACGACTGATTTAATTGGATGAATGATTGATTTTTCTTGAAGGGAACAAATGAACATGTTGAGTGTAAATCCTCTACAGTCTCCATGATCATCAGGACTCTGATTCACACTTTGATTCTCATGGAGTTTGATTTGAACAGAAGAAAAGTTGAATCAGGAAATGTTCCCACTGATGGAGACTCGAGCTGAAGAGCAAATATCAGAGAACAAATGTCCAAAAGCTTCATTTCCAATAAAGTTTGTTCAATGCTTTGAGTGAATCCAGACTCATGTGTGGCTGTTATACGGAGCATCAGAGTCCAGCTGAGTTATGTTGGATACAAACTGCTTATTTTGGCTCTGTGAGGAGTTTTGTTCACTGAAAACTGATGAGACGGATAATATTCAAAGAACTCTGTAGAGATTCATGCATCCATGTTCTCCACCTGCAGGTGTGGAGGAGAAAGGTGGAGCACAGACTGCTGCATCCTTCCAGTCACATCATTTTGATGATTATATTTGCATGTTGTGATGATTTGGGTTAAAGACAAACAGAGTTGAACGGCTGCAGTCACAGCATGAAGACGATGCTGAAGCTGAGCTGTCAGTGAACATGTTTCACTGTGATTTGATTTGAAGAATAGAAAGTGTGTGTGTGGCTGCTGACAGCTGCAGTCTCTGCTAGTCTGCATAACACACACACAACTTTCCCCCTGAGGCAACGATGCAGCAACAACACAACAGCTGCAGACACACACACACACACACACACACACACACACACACACACACACACACACACACACACACACACACACAGTTAAAGAACACTTTACTGTTTAAGGCAGAATTCCTCAGTAACAATGATCTGAGGTCTCTACCAGTGTCTACTGTGGTTTTAGCTCAACATACTGAAACATGTTTTTCTTTCTGCCGTACAAACTATTTGATCACAACATCTACATGAAGGAACCTTTTAAAAACAAGCGCGTCCATGCTCACAGGTGTACACACGGGTGATCACACCCACAAACTACACCCTTTTTGGCTCCTACCTCAAAGCACACTGTGTTCTGTTGATCTTATGTGCTGCACAATAATGTTTAACATTTAGTATTTACTGTCATATTCCCATATATCATTGTGATGTTGTTTATTCTATTACTCTTGTTCTCTTCTGCTTGTTTTCTTTTTTTCTTTCTCAACAGGTGATCCAGGTGATCGATATATGCATTTTTTTTTCTTTTTTTTTTTTTTTTTCCTGCCCGTTCTGTTGGTTTTTGTTTTTTGCCCTTCTCCCCCGTCCCTCTTCTCAGCTGTTTCTCTTTCCCTCTTTCTTTCTCTCTGTTAGATTTGTATTGTTGATTGTCATTTATGCTTAGAAATATTTACTTATATATGCTTAGAGTTTTGTAATTAGTTGTAGATTGGTAGAGGTTTTGATCCTTGATAGTCTGCAAACTTTGTGTGTATTAGACAGCACTTTGGGAGCATGAGAGGTCATACCGTGTCTTATTGTTTTATGGTAGGATTAACGTAGTTGCGTCTGTTCTAGTCTAAGTGCTCTTTGTTTAGATGAACTGCAGGACTTCCTCACCGTGTTATCTAGGATGAACCATCTAGGGTGAGGGGGAGGCTACCCTCTTCCTGACCAAGGATGTTTGACCCTTTGATCAGCAGTCCACACACACACACACACACACACACACACACACACACAGGCAAGGTACTCTTTGTGTGTATGTAGACGTCATATGTTAATGAACTTATGCATATTCATGTAACCTCAATAAAAGAACAGTGGTACGGGAGAACGGACGAGAGCTACTGGGGTCAAGCGAAGGAACGGCGTTTGTCTGGTTCTCTCCCGTGCACGAGTACCATGAAGAAGTTTGCCTACTTGCGTCTTGCTTGCAGTGTAATTATATTGTCTTAACGTTCCAGCGAATAGGTTTATGCTACAAACCTATCACTCTCCTTCTTTCTCCAGTCAAGTCTGTCCCGTATTCAGCAAGTGAAAATAAAATAAACAATAAAAGTTGAATCAAATGGACCATTATGGCAAGGCTGGGATGGTCAGTTTGGTAAAGTAAATCCGTCGGGCATCTTTCTTTGCCTTTAGACAACAATTCTGATGCAAAAGAGCCAAACGGGACAGGCAAAAAAAAAAAAAAAAAATTAACTCTTAACCTGATTTAAACGTTTAATTTCTCATTAACTCAGACTTTTAATTTATTTCCTTGTTTAATGTATTATTTCTTTATCCTTGTTTAAGTTTTGCCGATCCTTTCTGTGTAACCTTATTAATCTGACCTTTGGCCTTTTAATTTTAACTTAACAGTACTCTTGTTTTGACCTTTGACCTCTTTATTCCTTATAACCAAAAAAACCCTTTTATCTGATATTTTCACCTTATTGATTGATTATATATATCTATTATGAAAGAAATCTCCGTCCCGGATCATCCGTGGATCGGGTTTCCTCCTGAGGCGTGGGCACCGATAAGCAGAGTTCTGTATAAGATTCAAAATTATTCAAAGTAACACTCAGGTATGCCGTTCAGCGGGGTTAGTTACGACGTCGGGAGCAGTTAGGAGAACAAAATGATACAGAGACTGTTCAGGTTGCTTTCCCAAAATCAACTCAAAGTTTATTCTCTGTGCAGCAGTTTTTTATAGGCAGACAACAAGTTTCAGTTCAGACCCTGCCCACTGGGTGGGGTGGCGTCCTTCTGACAGTTGGAATCCTTTGTTCAGACACAAAAACCAGATGGTCTTTACATAAACATCTTCTGCAAGGGAGTGATTTGTTGGTGTTTTCCCTCCAACCTTAGCATCTACTTTCACACCATAAATCTTGAGTTGACAAGGCAAGAGAAAATAATGGTTAACATAAAGAGCCTTGTTAAGTCACAGAATCTTCAGTCTAATATCATCATACACCAGTTAAAAAAGAGGTTCTCAGTTCAAACCGGTACAGACCAAATAAGGAAACGTCCTCCTGCCCTCTGAGCAAAGAAGTATCCTTTGTGTAGATTATCAGTTCAGCTACAATTTATGGTCATCCCAGCAAAAATACACTCCTAGACATAGAATACAGAGTTCTTTCATTAGTGAATTCTGAAACGAACCACCTGGCCTTTAACAAGCTCTTTTTCTAAGAGATAAAGAAGGGAGGATGGGAATAAGGAGGTGATCTCTGTGGTATGTTCAACCTTCAAGTACCAGCCTGTGATTCTTACACATTAATTCTTGGGTCACATAGAAAAACATTTAGTAAATGGGCCTTATTGAGTAACAGTTTTCCTGTATAATATCACTACAAAACAATATCCTGTAAATGCTAACCGTAGTGCTAAAATTCACAACATATTATATTTTCTCACCTTACCTTATTTTGACCTTTGACCTATGTCCTTGTTAGCCTTGATCTTCCTTCATCAAACGTGAAATTTCTTTCACCTTTGAACTTAAAGCTTAAATCAAACCTTTGTTAAAAAGCTTCTTACCAACTTGTAATTCCAACTCTCTGCATTAAACACGTATCTTATCATATAAACACTGGATCACTGAGAGAACTTTAGGCAGAACCAAATGAAGCAGCTGACCTCGTCAAACTCACAGCGACAGTAACTGACAGTGAATTATTTTAATCTTCTTCATTGTATTTGTTAGAAACATTTATTTTCCTTTAATTGGACTTTGGTTAAGTTCAATCCGATGTATTAACCGACCTTTGAGGTGAAGTGCAGCTGCGAAGAACGCTACGGCAGGCAATGAGGTGCGTTTAATGTCGCTCTGTTAATTTGAGCGTCCATAAATTGAATGTCTTATTTTTTCTTACTTTATTATTGCTAATTTATTGGAGAATTTGGCCATTTAATTAAGATAGATTTTATGTTGTTGGTGGTAAAGATCTGGATGGATGTTTTACTTTATTCTGTGTTTCTATTTTTCAGTTTTACTTTTCAAGACTTGGTGAATTGCCTTTTTCTACTTTTTGTTTAGTTTTGTTAAAATTAGCAGCAGTGAGAAGTGTTGTTGTCGGTCTTGAATATATTTGATGTAGCCCACACTGTTAAGGTAAGTGTCATGTTTTTAGTTGTTAGTCTGATGAAGAATCTTTTATTTTTCTCCAAAAGTTGATTGTGTTTATCTGGACATAGTGTTTTTCAGGTCCAGCTGAATGCAGGTTTCCCCAGTCTTATACGTGTCAGGAGCATCAGCACAGCTGAAATGCATTTTTCCTAAGCACTGCGTCTCTGTGGCTTTTAAACCCCAAAACACGCTAAAACAAAAATGGGTCCACCCCAAGGATGGGGTCCCCCGGTGTAGTTTCCACTGTGACAGACTGTAGGCTTCCTCAGAGTGAGGCTGAGAGCGGCAGGCCCAGCTGGAGTCTGACCCGTGTCACACAGTGGAGGTCAAACCTTCTGTGCCACAAACACCAGATTAACCAGTTTCACTCATCATCCTTCTACTGTCAGATTTTACTGGTGCAGGTTTGATGAATCACCATCTGAGAACGTCTCTGATGTGGGCGCCACTCACAGGGATCACTTCCTGTAGAAGGGTCACATGACCTGTTATAGGCCCCTTTGTGATGATGACAGCGACGCCCCTTTCGTGTGAGGTTAAACCCAGAGAGCTTCGTGTGACCTCTGACCCTGATCACCAGCGTTAGGGTCAGTGAAGGTGAGATACCATGTGACAGGAGGAGGAACAATAAAGTTTTATTTGTACGAACACGTAGAACAGATGAAGTCAGAACGAAGCAGGTGGAGCTCAGTCAGGGTGGAGGTGCAGACAGGTGAGCTGAAGGGGAGGAGCCAGTCTGGTCAGGAACTCTGTCTCCTCGAGTGAACCTCCTCACCTCTGAAACACACACACACGACTCTGAAGGTTGCAGTCAGGGTTGGTCAGGGTGGTGTTATCTTCTGGTCTCTGGTTGGTGTGTTTCCTGCAGGTGAGGCTGAGCGGCCGAATCATGACATCACTGCTGCACAGACACAACAGGAAGTGGAGGAGGAAGTCGTCAGCGTCCCCGTCACACACCTGAGACAGACACAGAGGTTATGTCTCTGCAGAGTCACGGCTCGGCCCTGTGGAAACGTCCTGCAGGACGCCTGTTTCTCTCTGTGGTGGCCCCCCCACAGCGTCCCCACCGTGCTTCACTGTGTGGACGCTGTTCTTTGGGTTGTAGCTGCATCTTCTTCTCGTTTCACCTCCTCTGACCACAGGACGTTTCAGTCTGCAGGTCTTCGTCCTCAGCAGTGTGGCTGAAGGTGTCTGCAGACGTGGAGCTCTGTGAGCTCACAGTGCGTCCCTGTGCAGCCTGTAGAGTCTTTGAAGTCTTTGCTCTGACAGGCTTGTTCTGTGCTGGGCGGCTCTTTGACTTTCTTCAGGTTTCCCTTCCTGACACTCTGATAACCTCAGATATCCACAACGTGAATCCTCACAAACATCTTTTTCTCTCTTTTCACTCAAACCTTCTGACGTTTTCACACCGACTGTAAATATGAAGAAAACCCTCAGTTTGACGCCACGCCCCCAAACCAGTTCAGCAGTAAAGTGTGAGCAGACGGAGCTGTTACCAGGATGTAAACAGGATGTGCCCTTTCACAGTTAAAGCCTCAGGAATAAAAACATGACCCGATCTTAAATTTTTAAAGATAAAATAAAGTTTAAAGACGACGATGAGCACGTGACTCACTGCTCAGAGCCCACTCACCCAGGTGCATGATGGGAGCAGGAGGAGGAGGCTGGGCCGAGCGTATAGAAACCAAACAAACAAATAAACAACAGCACAACAAACACGTGAACCAGACTTTACCTGTAAACTTACCTGGTGTCTCCCAGGGAGACCACAGTTATGGAGCTGACAGGTAAGTACGTGCAGTACACACTTCCTGTCCTGAAACACACACACAGGTAAACCGCACAGGTACGTAACCATGGGCGTGACTTTGTATTGAACATTGGGGGGTCAAGATCTCTGTCTAAATAAATAAATCTGGGTACATTTCCAGATGATCAAACAACTATTTTGCTGGTAACACCTGAAACGAGTAAAGAAAACCAGCAGCCTATTAATGCAAGATAATCCATAACTTTATTGGGGCTGACATTGTTGGAAATGAGTCCAAATAAAGAGTCCAAACATTTATAAGCCTGTCTATGTGTGTCTCACCTGGACAGCCTACTCTGGAAACCAGACAACAGCAGAGTGTTACCCGGCAACAGGCCAGGTGGGTAGGGGGTAAGTAAGTTAGCTGGATTTGATTGTTGACGATTTCGCGTGATCTTGGATCGTTCGGTTCTCCGAAGCTCATCCGGGACTTGCTGTCATAGCAACAGATCCGTAAGCGTAAACCTGCTCGGGAGCAGGCTTACTTTATGTAAACAGGATTAGATCGCAGCCACTCAGGTATGTCCGCTTCATGTATACGAAAGCAACGGTGAAATATACTCACTCAAATGAGCAATCCTATTTATCCATATTGTATATTCTGTATCTATATATGTGTATATGTGGTGTATTTATGCTTATATCCTTACTCTCATTCCCCTTAATGTATCTGTAACATGCAACTTCTTTCGGTGCTTTGCTACTGGAAACTGAATTTCCTGGAGGAACCCACCCGAGGGATTAATAAAGTTTCATCTAATCTAATCTAATCTACTTGGGTTTTCTTCCTGCAGCCCTCATGTTTACTCAAGGTTTAGTTCTGTCTTCATGCTGATTTTCTTGTTCAGTCGTGTCTCATGTTGCAGTTTGTCAATCCTGTCCCTGTGCTCTGTGTTCCCTCTGTTCAGTATCAAGTCTGTGCCTCATGTGTTTCCTGTTTTATTTTGATAGTCCCTGTCCTGTGTGCAGTGTGCTTGGTTTTGCTTCCCTTCTGTCATTAGGCCTGATTTGTCCCAGATGTGTTACCACCTATTCCCCATCTTCTCGTAGTTCTGCTTGTGTATTTAAGCCCTGTGTTTCTCTGTTAGTTGTTGTGTTGTACCCTCACTGTACTGTGTTTTGTTTTCTATGTGCTTCTGGTTCACTCTTTCCTGGTTTGATTTTCTACTTTCCCAGGTTTCTAGTTTGGGCTTAAGTTTTGAGTTTCTAGTTTTGTTTTCTTCTATTTCTATTCGAGTGTTCTCCAGCAATAAAGCTGCCACTTTAGTTAATCATTCTGTCTCTGGGTCCTGCGTAGTGATGGTGAGATGAAGCCTCATGATGAACTGAAGCTTTCCATCCAATTGGTCGACTCATGGTTCAAAGCATTGTGATGATTCATTTGTTCTACTACTCAATTCAAGTGAAGCGGGCTCTTTGATTATAATGATGTGTAAACCTTATGTACATCTGGATAATGACACAAACTAGTGTTTGGTGCTTCACTTTTTAATAAACTAAAAGACAGAAATCAGATTATAGGATGTGTAGTGTTGTTTATTTATATTTTGGTGTTTATCATTTGTGATATTTATTACTGTGTGCATACTTTATTAGGAGAGACAAAATAAAATAAAAAAAAAATCTCTTCCTTGCTGGTTCCATCGAAGAAGAAATGCACAAGTAACTATGTAGCACGTACGTAATCCAATTCCACAACACGGTGTGATGGGGAATCAGCTGTTTTCCTGCCCATGTTATTTCGAATCTGGCGCGAACCGGTGAACCAGTCCCTGAATCAGTTACGTGGTACGGACTGCCCGCAAGGCCTCGAACGTCACTGCATACGTAATCAAAGCAAGCCTCGATACGCGCTTCAGAAAAACGCCCCCGCGATTACCCGACGCACGATTCGAAGCTTCGACACACAGGACACATCACTAGTCCTGCGTTTGGGTCCTACATCCTGCCTGCCACCTCAACACCTTTAATTTTACAGCTTCTTAGTTATTATAAAGTGCTGCAACTCATAATGTTTTCTAAGATAGTAAAACCAGATTTAAACCGACTACTTCTACAAAGATTGAGCTAAAGTGATGATATACATTTATAGTTTGGACTTGGACACATACAGTCTGTTTTTCCTTATAACTACATGTGAGTTCAATTAACATTTTGTAGGAAAAGGGAATTTGTTTTTTAAAAGGATTATAGATTCGGAGCTGAATTACCCAACGGAACATCTCATTCACTGACGTTTGCTGGAGAAGCTGCTCTGCCTCTTTGTGATGCAGCAGCAGCGTGACGTACTGAAGACTGTTAACGGGGAAGTGCTGAAGCTGAAGGCGTCTCTCTGCTGCTCAGACTGACGTTCAGTCGTCATCCAGACAACATGAAGACTGCACCGGTCTCTCTGCTCCTCGGTGAGTCAAACACTAAAATCATCGATTTATTTATCACAGCTCCAACAAACAATATGGCAGGAAAACAACCTTTCAGCAGTTACAAGCTTGCAGCTACTGACTTTAAAGTTCATGTAAAAATTCTGAAAAGTTTCGTCAAGGCGAGAGGAACAGTTCATTCTCCTTCTTATGTCTTTCTGGTTTCATTTGATTGGTGGCTGTGAAGTTGGGCAGGAACCAAGAAGTGATGTTAATGTTGAATAATGGAGCTCACACTTTTAACTGAAATGTATGAAGAGTGATAGAAAATGGTTTCAAACATGCATGATGAAAGTTTTTCGGTTTAAATCGATCTCATCATCACTGCAAACCTCTCAGAGGTTCAGACTCTCAGCAGTTTAACCTGGAGTCCTGCAGGAAAGTCACCATATAGTCTGGACTAAGTCAGCGATTAAACTTTCTGCCCAGCTAAGTGTCAGTAACATGAAGACCAAAAGAACAAAAGAGACTTGACCTCTTTTCATCAAACATCTCTTCAGTCAGGAAACCACAGCCTCTGACTGCATGAAGCACAGGGTCCTCTGACTGCGTCCCCTCTTTTATCTAGTCTTCACTTCCTCTATTCACAGCCAATTTTCCATTAAGAGGACTGAGTGTATTCAAACAACCACAGACGGTTTTGACTGTTAAAGTTCCCATTCCCATTGACATGATGACCTTTAAACAGCAGCAGTGTGGGAGTGAAACAGGCCGCAAATCTGAAAATAAAAACTGTGCTTTTGAAGGGTGGCTTCTTAGTCCCACACTTTCTTCTCTGCACATGAATGAAAGCTCATCCATGCACAGTTCCTTCTCCATGGTTTACAATGCTGTGCACTGTGATGTTTACCGTTGATTGCCATCTGATCAAAAAATGTATAGAAAACAGGAAAAGACAGGCTATCCTGCGTTGCTGTCTCGGTGGTATTTTATAACTTCCTGTTCCTGTTACAGTGCACGGTGGTGTTTGTGTAGTTTAATCTGCGTGGCTCACAGATCTGGCAAAAATACAGACCTTCCATAATTAAGTAGAAGTACAAATACTACTGTTCAAAAATACTCCAGTAAAAGATGAAGTACTGATTCAACTTATTAACTCAAGTAAAAGTAAAAAAAAAGTACAGACTATGAAATGTACGAAAGTACAAAGTAGTAGCAGTAAAACCCTGGCTGATTGTGACCCACACCCATTACCACACCTTGGCTCATGTGATTAGGTAGAGGATCATCAGGGGTCCATTGTCCCTCTCAGTGGGAAACTCCCACTGAGCTTAAATGTGGGTCTCTTCACCGTTTGATCCTAGAACTGAAGAAGCTTCTCAGATGAGAGGTGAAACGTCTTCAAGCAACTCAAAGAAGTCCAGACGCTTTTCTTTCCAAGCTCCTTAGATTGTGGCAGATACTTCAGGAGATTAAAAAGTTTCCTGAGAGAAAAAAAACAACCAAAAAAAAAAAAAACTGTGCAGCCTCAGTCTTTCTTTAAATGACCTCTGACCTCCTGTTGCAGGTTTGTGTGTGCTGCTGCTGTCTGCACTGGCTGTTTGTGCAGGTGAGTAGATGAAGTGCACCATGGTCCAGGACAAACACTGAGTGTAAACACTGATAGAAACTGTCCGTCTGTCCTCCAGTCTCTCTGAGCGTCAGTCCAAACCTTCAGCAGTTCTTCACAGCAGCCTCAGTGTCTCTGACATGTGAAGGTCAGCTGGGCTCTGATGGATGGACGGTGAAGAGGGACACAGGAAGTGCGACTGAGTCATGTGGAGCAGGTGGGCGGGGCTTCGGGAGGTTAAATGGTTCATCCTGTTTGCTTGATAAGCAAAGCGAGCCAATCAGTGGAGTTTACTGGTGTGAAGGTGAAGCTGGAGAGAAGAGTGAAGAAGTCAACATCACTGTATCAGGTAATGAAGTCTTTCATTTCATCAGACTAACAGCAGACTGTTATACCACCTCTACATCACTCTGTGGGTCTTTTCCTCAGATAAAGAAGTGATCTTGGAGATCCCTGCACTTCCTGTGAGGACAGGAAGTGATGTCACGCTACGCTGTAAAAAGAAAATTGGTGGCACAGTCGCAGCTTATTTCTACTTTAATGGACGTCCTGTTGGACCTAAATCAGAGAAAAACATCACCATTAACGTGCAGCAGTCTGATGAAGGTCTGTATTGGTGTGCTACTGATGAGTTTGGATCATCTCCTCAGAGCTTTCTGAGGGTCAGAGGTCAGATCACTGACATCACTTCCTGTTTAAAGCAAACCTGCTGAGCTTATAATAAATTCAATGACCCAGTTTTATCATCTCTCCTGCAGATGTCTATGACACCACCACCATTTCACCAAGTGCCACCAAACCACCACCACCACCAACAACTACCAATCTCAATTCCCCTCCTTCTACATCGTCCTCCTCCATCATCTCACCTGTAGCTGCTCTGGGTTCTCTGGGTCTTCTAGATCTTATTCTGGTTGCAGCTTTGCTGTTTTGGAACAAAAAACAAGGTATAAAGTGTGTCAAACCCCCCAGAGCTCATTAGATTAAACATTTTACATGGAAAAATAAATTTTCCTTAATAATTATGTAATTATATACTATAATTCAATTATAAACTGTCCCCATTCACATTGTTTAGCAGAGAACTTATCTTACATGAAAAATATAGATATATATTACACACAGAGAAAGACGTCCAGGTTAGGGATAGTCTCAAACTCACAGATACAGGTTCAGGTCCGCCGTCATAAATAGTGCTCCAAATCAGCTGGGATCGGCTGCAGGTGTGACGGTGAGCACAGGTGCGTGGGCCAGGGGCGGGGCCCGTAATGAGCACCGCCCCAGCAGAGGAGAGAGAGCGCAAAGGAAACAAAACACACAAAACATGTTGCCAAACACAGAGTGAGCCAGCGAGGCACGAGGACCATGACACAAAGCACGTGTATTCTGCCCTCCCTGTACGTTGATGCCCAGTTTGGCAGATAGATAAACAGTTCTTCAAAAGGAGAGGCAAAGGCTTCCAGTTCTCATTGCAGGGTTTATTTGTCTCCCTAATGAAGGCACTGTAAAACTACAAACATAAAAAAAGCATATTAAAACATACATCTGGAACATAATATATTTCTCACATTACAAAGTACAGACTGAAGACTTAGCAACTTGAACTATAGCTGGTATAACCAAGAAAAATAAATGAAAACATGTTAACTCCAAATCCCGCTAGCTTGATGCTAACACATAATGGAATTTCCTATTGACATGCTAACACAATTAGCATCGGCAGTGCAGCTAACATGCCGGCTTCAAATATGAGAGTCAACAACCCATTTTACATCACATGCTTAACATGAACACAGAATATAATCGTACTTACAAACATATATTTCTGATTCTCCAGTACAGCCAACTTCAGAGCTAATATTTTGTGTGCTGGTATCAACTTGGCCAGACTCCATGAACTTTTTCTATATTTACTAGCGAAACTTGAGTACACAAACCCGCTTCCTCCCCCTAGTGGGGTGGTGGAGCTACTGCACCCCAGCAGTGGCAGCACAACGTGCAAACTCCAAAACACATTTCTAGCTTTAACTGAACTTCCAAACAGAGCTACTAGATCACTTAAATTACACAATTGAAAGCATGAAAGCATGTGTGTATTGTTTGCGTATTTATACACAAACACTCGTATATAGTCAAATAATTGAAAAAATATGTTCATTTACCTGTTACTACCACACACCAAAGAGTCAAAGAGTCGGCTCTGAGAGTTTCCTTCGCGACCGACACATCACTAGCTGGGATAACCACATTTACTCAGGGCCTTCTTGATGTGATGTTCCTCCTGGCCGCTGTGTCTGTGGGGATGGTGTTCGCTCTGTGTTGTAGCGTCCTGATGACGCCCAGTTTGTGCTCCATGCTGGCAGACGTCTTCGGTTTAGAATCTTTTATTATTTGTCTCATGTTTAAATCCTCGTCTTTCTCATTCCTGCAGAAAGGACGCTGTCATCAAGTCTGAGTCAAGTCACCTATCAGGATATGAACTTCAGGCAATCAGCCAATAAAATTACAGATACACACTCACATGTTGTTTTCTCCAGTCCGAGGACACTGCAGGTACACATTCAGCTGTTATCCAACAAGTTATTGCTTCACAAAATATGATTATGACCCTTTGTCCACTGTGGGTCCTTGTGATAATTTCTCTGCTCCTCTATTCTTCTTGTCTTTCCATCTCCTGGATTCTCTTTTAACCATCTACTCATTCTCGTTCTCTTGTGCATCAGGGCTGAGTTATTGATGGAGTTTCCCAGATCAAATTTAAAGGAGGATGGGAAGAAGAGGATTTTCTCTCTGCCAGTCCCGTCAGCTCCCTGCTAAGATTTAGAGCTTGTCCTGTTTTTCAGTATGAAGGCCCTGCTCATCTGTTTTTCTTGCCATTGCTTAAAAAGTGTACATTCTGCATCCAAATGTCCAGCTGCCTTCAACTTTGATGTTTGTCTTGGCCAAAAATAAGCCTTCAGTTTATTCCTTTGTTTAAATAAAAATCTCTTGCTGATAAACTGAACCCTGGCTGTGGCGTCAGAGTAGCGCTATATAAGTGCTACATAAGAACCAGTCCTTCTACCATTTACTAAAAGCAGGCTTTTGCCAGGGCTGCAAAGGGATTTGTAAAGAATGAGTTTTTAGTGTACTATGCTTCAGGCAGTTGTTGCATGGAAGTGGCTGTTACTGAAAGTCCAGCACAGACCTGTAGTGACAGCCAGTGATTGGCATTTTGAAATGATAATAATAGCATAATGATTTAAAATTCCAGGTTCCTAATGAAGGTCTTGCAGATAAACAGTAATACATTCTATAATTTATTATTAATAAATAATAAACAGGTGGAGCCGGTAGCTCAGCATGTTTGATTTGGCAGTTTTGCACTAGATGAGCTTCCTGAGGCAACTCAAACGGGATCTGTGTTTCCAGGTGGAACTGAACAACAACCTCTCCATTGGAGCCAATAATAAAAACATGAATAACAATAAGCTTTATTTGGGGCTCTGATCTGAGGATGTAACATCATTTGTAATGTGGGTCTCAACAAGCTCAAGGAACGCTTTAAAAGTAGCCATTAATATGGTAAAATCACTGGTAGCCAGTGTAGCGCTGTTTTTTAAATATGCTGAAAGTGTGGCAGCAGAGTTTTGAACGAGCTGGACTCTTGACTGAGTAAAGTCTGCACTACATGAGGAGACTGGAGGAGATGAAAGCATGGAAAACTGTGAGATCAACAGATTCATCTTTTTCTGGTGAAATGTCTGGAAGTTTCTTTGGTTTGTGTACAAGAAAGTGAAACAATTTTCTTGAATTCTTACACATTTTCACATGATATTAGTAGGCGGCTCCTTTACTAAACAGCTCCAACTGTTTGATTTGTTTGAATTTTACAGGACAGCTTTTCCCGTGTTACTCATTCATTATGGAGCTACTGTAGTTAACATGTAATGCTTCTCTAAAACCCTGTGACACAATCTTCTTTAACATTAGTGCGCATTAACCCCACATCTTCCCTGTTTTATTGCTGATGTTGGCCTGACAGTATTGGGGTAACAATGTCTCCTCTGTTTAGGAGAGGGCAGCAGGGTCACATCCTCACTGACATCACCTGTATTTGCACTACAGTCATTCCCTTCACTGACCTTTGCTCTCCTTCTCTTTTCCATCAGGTTGTGTAAAACTGAAACAGGCATTAAATGTTTACTACAAATGATGCTTTACACAGAAATGCATTGTTAGCTGTTTTTACACACCAGCCTGTGTGAACCTTTAGTCTGAGCATAGGGTCAAAGGTCGGGACAGAAATGCAGCACTGTAACACATATACATATGTAAAACATCAGACATTTGACTGATTTGTGTTGTGACAGCTAGTTTTTTCTTTATACAAATAAATCATCATCACACACAGAAGAAATGTGCAGACCGTACATTTATTAGCTAATATCAGTGGATACAAGAAAAATGGTATAAAGACAAAGATTAGCAGCCTTAGCGTTTCTGTTCTGAATCTCTAATCTCTCACAGATATTCATCAAACCCTGTCCTCTATCAGCTTTCAACATAAGAAAAGTATTAGGCCTCGTTGAAAAACAGTCTGTTTGCAGATGAAGTACTTTAAAAACTATACTTAAAAACATTTCATACACAAATCTGTCATTTATCCAGATTTTCTTGACTGAGTTTACAATTTACTAGAACTGCCAAAAAAACATGAATAGAAACAAATGATGAGGGATCCACTTCAAGGAAAGTGGAAAAGCCTCTGTTAGCTGCTGTTTGCAGCTGGCACAGTCTAACAGAGGCTAATACCAACGCTAACCAACAGTTTAGCATATCGTCGACAGCTCACCTCAGCATGGCTGTCCTCGGTCAGCAGTGAGCTTTATTAACTTGCACACAGTGTTGGGAAGGTTACTTTTAAAATGTATTCCATTGCAGATTACAGATTACATGCCCCAAAATGTAACTTATTCCGTTGCGTTACTCAATGAGAGTAACGTATTCTGAATACTTTGGATTACTTAATATATTATCATGCTGTTTACAACTACGTGAATGTACTATTGCTGTGATTTATTACTGTTACTGAAGGTCCGCGACTCCAAACCGTAGTAAAGGACCTCTGGCTCATACGTCGGGTCCGTGTCGGGCTCGTAGCTGAAAACTAGCTTTACTTTGTTGTCTGGGTCAACTTTGCTAGCAGAGACAGAGAGAGGCGTTGAAAGGCTGCTCCAACGGAAGTTTTTGTATTGGAGGAAAACACGAACACAGCGTACAGTCGAGTCATCATCATCATCATCATCATCATCGTTTATTTGTATAACACTTTAAGAACACACCAGGCAGACCAAAGTGCTGAACAACACAGATCAAAACAACAACCAAATTAAAAATACCATAAAATCATTACATACAATAAAATAAATAAGAAGGTGTCAGTTTCCTACAGAGTTAAAAGCCAGGGAATAAAAATAGGTTTTTAATCTGAACTTAAAGACCTGCACTGATGACGCTTGTCTAATTTGGAGGGGAAGGTTATTCCAGAGCATCGGAGCCGCAATTGAAAAGGCTCGGTCTCCTCTGCATTTCAGCCGCGACTTAGGGACCGACAGCAACAGCTGCTCAGCTGAACGGAGCGAGCGAGGAGGAACATGTGGCTTCAGCAAGTTAGATAAGTACACAGGAGCCAGACCATTTAAAGATTTAAAAACCAATAAAAGGACTTTAAAACGAACCCTAAATTCAATGGGAAGCCAATGCAAGGAAGCCAGAACCGGAGTGATGTGATCGAATTTCCTACTACCGGTTAAAAATCGCGCCGCCGCATTTTGCACTAACTGCAGGCGTGACAAGGTGCCCGACCCGACCCCTATTAAAAGGGAATTACAATAGTCCAGACGTGAGGTGATAAAAGCATGAATAAGAGTTTCCAAATTGGGTTTGGAAAGGAAAGGCTTAACCTTCGACAGGCGTCTGAGGTGATAAAAAGCTAATTTTATCACTCCATTTACATGACCTTCAAAAGTAAGCGCGGAATCAAGTTTAACACCAAGATTAGTGACTGAACTTTTCAGATGAGAGGTCAAATCACCAAAATCAACATCTGGAGAATCAGTAGAGCGATGCGGGCCATATAAAATTGCTTCCGTTTTGTGACCATTAAAATTCAAAAAATTATTTGCCATCCATAATTTAATATCGCTAAGACAGTCAAGCAGTGATTGACATGGGGAGGTATCCAAATGACTAAAAGGTAAGTAAAGCTGACAGTCATCGGCATACAAATGAAATGACACTCCGTGTTTACGAAAAAAATCACACCAAGGAGGAGTAAATACAGCGAGAAAAATAATGGCCCAAGGATAGATCCCTGCTTAAAAAGGGAAGTTTGGAGATAGGTCTAAAATTTGACATAGTAGAACTATCAAGGCCAGGTTTCTTAAGTAAGGGGTGTATGACTGCACGTTTAAACCCACTAGGAACATGACCGGTTAACAGACTAGTATTGATAATTTTCAGGATATAAGGTCCAATGATGGGAAATACTTTTTGGAGAAAGCGGGGAGTAACAACATCATTTGGGGAGCCACAGGGCTTAGCATGTAGCACCAACTCCTCTAAGTCACGCAGAGAAATCGGTGCAAAAGCAGGGAATAGGCTTGAGCAAGGAGCATGCATGGCCGGATCAACAATAGGTGGAATCAGAGGCCTCAGGGTAGCAACCTTGTCCACAAAAAAGGTAATAAACTTATTGCACATAGCCTCAGAGGACGGCAAAAGGTTGTAACCCTCCAAGTTAAGTACAGAATTAATCGTATTGTATAAAACACGAGGGTTGTGAGAGTTGGCCGAAATAAATTGAGAAAAGTAGGAGTGTTTATCGGCCTTAACTGCCCTCTGATAAGTTTTCCAACTAATCTTTAGGGCTTCCAGGGAGACATGCAATCTGTCTTAACAGCTTACTTACAGCTGGGCTCGTCAGGCTCTCTTCTTGGCTGCAGTGGTTATTATTATATTTACATGCTTCCAGCTCCCGTTTCTGCTCGATGACAGCTCCTACTTTTCCTTTTTCTCCCTCCTCGCGCTCACAGACACATAACGAGTATGGCGGTCCATTCTCCCTGCAGCACGGACTACACTGCCCATGATGCTACATTCTGCATTCTGCCTATTAGCTTAACACAACAACAACAACAACAAAAAGGCGCTCTCTCACCCAGGAAACACGCAGAGCGAGAGCGTCACCCTGTAACCATGGCAACCGCAACACTGCCGCCCGGAACTACAGAACGTAGCTGTCAAATAAAACCCAAACAGTCCTGACCCGCGACAATATGAAACAGGAAAGTACCGCAGTGTAATCCATTTATTTCAACAAAGTAACTGTATTCTGAATACCACCTTTTTAAACGGTAACTGTAACGGAATACAGTTACTCATATTTTGTATTTTAAATACGTAACGGCGGTACATGTATTGCGTTACTCCCCAACACTGGTTGCACAAGACTCCTTTCACACAGTTTTACACCCAGTTTGAGAGTAAATAAAAGTGGACATTTCTCAGCTCCAGCATTGACAGCTGAGGTAAACGGTGGACCGACAGCTTATCCACAAAATGGGAAAAACTCCGGTCCAGAATCCGGTCCAGTCCTCGTGGCAGTAAAAACTGTAATCATGCATACATGCTTTTGTCACACCTGACCATTTCGTACAATATAATTGAAGTTTTGGATTTAAAAATTTAGCAGACGTGAACGAGCAACATTCCTGATGAGGCTGGTCAACGCTGTTCAACTAGAAGCCTACGTGGATGATATCCCAGCCTACACATCCCCCTGAACTGAATTGCCTCAGTGAAATACTTGCTCACTCACACCAAACTTCATTAAATGTGAATGTGTTACTTTGCTGGTTCCCAGTTGCAGCTTAAGTGCATCCAATATTAGATTTCCCAGCTTTTCAAACACACCATGAGCTGTGCCATTTTCTGGGCACAGCAGGTTAATACCATATAAAGATTTCCTGATGTTGTATCTCCAATAACAGGTCACGGCATTTCGCTCTCGAGGCAGCCAGTGCCCTCCCTGCAGTCCCAAAAGGTTGATTCGGTTCATCTTGACGCACACCTGTGTGCACTTGTATTCAAAAGGTTTTTCCGTGTAACAATCTTATAGTGGGTGTGGGGAGTCATAGATTCAGCCCCCCCCCCAGGACCACCGGATGGGCAGATGCTCCACCCTCCTTGAAAGAGCTGAAGAGATGCCTATATGGGATGTCACCGAGCAGCCACAGTGCAGAAGTCAGAGAGGGCCGGCAGCCAGCTGCACCAGAGCAGACCGAGGCCCGAGGTTTGAGGGCCCTCCACCCCCCAAAGTAGCCTGACGGAGTCACGGATGCCAGGCCCTGCCAAGCAGCCGCCGGGAGTGAGCCAGTATGTGAGACCTGACTTGACACATAGACATAGACAAACATGCACACACAGACACAAACATACACCACCCTCATACACACATATACAAATATTCAGCACTCACCCAGTGTGGAGACAAGATGAACCCACACTCCCCAAACACACTCTGAACCCCAAGTCCATTTCTTTTAGGGGAGAAATGTTTGATTTTGGGGTGGGGATAAATTTCATGATACATGATCACATGGTCAAATATTTTTAGACGTTTGGCTCCTCCCACGGGATGGTGTGCATCTTTCTCTGCTTTCTCTGAGATGTGAGTATGGATATGTGTGTGTTGACTGTTGAGGCAGGTGGATGCTGCTGATTGCTGGTTTGAAAGAGTTCCTAAGTGTTGATTGGATGATTGGATGTACAGCAGCTTCTTAAACCCCAGCTCACAGCCACCTCCGCCCTCTACTTCCCTCCTCTGTACCAAATAAGGAGCCAGCTTTGATCCAAATCAGCTAACTGCGCATCACCAGCTCTTCCTCGTCCTCGCTGTCCAGAAGCAGCAGCGTGATGATCTTGACAGGGAAGTGGTGAAGCTGAAGGTGTCACTCTGCTGCCAGTCGTCGTCCCGACAACATGAAGACTTCATCTGTGTCTCTGCTCCTCGGTGAGTCAAACGCTGAAATCCTTCACTCACTCATAGCGTTCATTTATCTTATAACACAGTAACAGAGTGTGTGCTGGATGCTCTCACTGACTGACTCTAAGATGAAATCTCTTCAGGTCTGTCCAAAGTCTGAAGTTACGTTTATGCGAGAAGAAGAGTTCACTCTTCTTCTTTAGTGTTTTTGTTGTTTTAAAGTTCAGATCCATCGTGTGTTCTGGACTCAGAGAGTTGGACCTTCATATCCAGTTTGTTGTCTGTAACGTGTTGACTTGTAGAGAAGTCAGGCAACCTCTTTTTTTTTTATCGAAGATCAACTTTCATTCAGGAAACCACAGCTGCTAGCTGCAGGTACCACATGCTCCTCTGGTCTGCCTCTGTTATGTAGTCTTCACTTCCACTATAGAGAGCAAACTTTCCTTTATGTGGACTCTAATGAAAGGACTGGAGACTGTTTTTGTCATTTACCTTACTTTTGTGTATTTTGTTTTCTCATGATGAGCTTCAAACAGAAGCAAACTGGGACTCAAACCTGTGAATAAAAATCAATGAAGCAGCTTCTCCAGGTTTTTATTCATCAGCTGATGCTGAATAAACAACTAACCCTTATCCCATGGCTTTGGTTTATAAGTTCTGACTGTTTAATCCTGAGAATGCTTTTCTTGCCTGCTGTACCCCTTACTCCTTTATTCCCCATTGCCCATCCATCCAAACTGCTGAGTCTTCATGAAGCCTGAGTGGGGAGCAGTTTCTCTTCTGCTTCCAATAATCAACAATTTCCCAAAATCTGCTTAGTTTGGGAAATGTTTAGGTGCAGGGTGTTAGATTGTCAAAACAGATATGACGCCCACCTCATTCAAACCAAGTGTACCAACATAGTTTCGTCAGCATGTGTTAAAACTGAGCTGGCGCTTTGTGTGATGTTTATAAGTCTAAATGTACTTTTAAAGCCTAAAAGGAACCTTCAAAGTGAATTAAAGGTCTCCCCCCTTTAATGTGATGTTTTTGGAACAAGACCAGATTGAAACAGGTTCCTGCCCTCTGACCTTCAGTGACCTCTGACCTGTTGCAGGTGTGTGTGTGCTGCTGCTGTCTGCACTGACTGTTTGTGCAGGTGAGTAGATGAAGTGCACCATGGTCCAGGACAAACACTGAGTGTAAACACTGATAGAAACTGTCCGTCTGTCCTCCAGTCTCTCTGAGCGTCAGTCCAAACCTTCAGCAGTTCTTCACAGCAGCCTCAGTGTCTCTGACATGTGACGGTCAGCTGGGCTCTGATGGATGGACGGTGAAGAGGGACACAGGAAGTGGGACTGAGTCATGTGGAGCAGGTGGGCGGGGCTTCGGGAGGTTCAATGGTCCATCCTGTTTGTTTGATGAGTTCAGCCCAGTCAGTGGAGTTTACTGGTGTGAAGGTGAAGCTGGAGAGAAGAGTGAAGAAGTCAACATCACTGTATCAGGTAATGAAGTCATTCATTTCATCAGACTAACAGCAGACTGTTATACCACCTCTACATCACTCTGTGGGTCTTTTCCTCAGATAAAGAAGTGATCCTGGAGATCCCTGCACTTCCTGTGAGGACAGGAAGTGATGTCACTCTACACTGTAAAAACAAAATTGGTGGCACAGCCGCAGCTTATTTCTACTTTAATGGACGTCCTGTTGGACCTAAATCAGAGCACATAATCACCATTAACGTGCAGCAGTCTGATGAAGGTCTCTATTGGTGTTCTACTGATGAGTTTGGATCATCTCCTCAGAGCTTTCTGAGGGTCAGAGGTCAGAACACTGTTTCCTCTTAAAGCTTAAACCTGTTGAGAAGATAACAAACTGAATGACCCAGCTTCATATCTTTCCTGCAGATCCTACAACACCAACACCACCAACAACAAAAACATCAGCAAACATCCATATCTCCTGTTCTCCTCCTCCTCTTCCTAATCCCTCCTTCATCATCCCAGTCATAGTTACTGTAGGTTCTCTGGTCCTTGTGGTTCTGGTTTTGGTTCTAGTTCAGCTTCTTTGGAAGAAACACACAGGTATGATATCTGTCTGACCCACCTGGGCTCTTTTGGTTCAAGCAGCAAATTAAAATATTTTGAAATTTCACTTGAGAAAATCTGAGGGACTTTCCTGTCTGCACTTATTTTGTAGAGCACTGGGTCCCAACATCTTTAGACTGATGCGTTCCCATGGCCCAATTGAAAAGTTTTAAAAGTTCTGGAAGTGGGTCCATAAAAATGAAAAGTATTACTGATATAAACTTGGCTTATCTCTCATTCAAAGTCACGTCCAGACAGCTTCCATCAGGGTTTCAATTTTAGGATCGCTCCCTAGAAATTAGATTCAGACTAAAACCCCACAGACACAAACACCAGTTTGGGTTGTTTTTCCCGATTGGCTGTCACTTGTTAAGGTGGTATGATACGGGAACAGTGTTCTGTGGTCTCATCACTCTGATGCTGCCATCATGGCTCTGCTTAATCCATAATCAACCAGTCTTTGCTCCTGAATCCTGTACCTGTAACATCAGACTGTCTATGAAGGTCTTCTAAACATCCTACAGCAGTGAAGTGATCACCAACGTTCATTCACATCACATCATTTCTGCAGGGAGACACCAGCCAGCCTCTACAAATGATGTCACATATGCTGAGGTCACCATTAGAGAGTCAGCCAATAAGATGTCAGTCATCCAACCAGAAGTGATTTACTCCAGCCTGACCATAAACACTACAGGTACACATTCTAGCAGGTGACATAAATGAGCGATAAAAGCAAGAGAAATTGAGAGTTGAACAGGATGAGACTTTTGTTCTCCTCTTCATGCTGCCATGAGTATTTGACCTCTGTCTCTACAGGTTAAAAGAAGAGAAAACCAAGTGGTACCAAAGACCAACAGCTGGAGGAGGAACACTTCCAGAAATGACTGTCAATGAACACAGTTCACCACACCACCTATTCCAGGAGCGCAGCTTCATAGTAGGAGAGTCAGGTGCTGAACTGGCCTGCCTGCAGTCCTGATCTTTCATCAATGAAAACATCTGGAGCATCATGAAACCAGAAGCAGGACAAAGAAGAGCCAGGACTGCTGGGCGGCTAAAACCCTCCATCAGACACGGATGGAGCAACATCCCACTCCCAAAAAGTCCAAAAGCTGCTGTCCTCAGTTCACAGACATTTCCAGAATGATGTTAAAAGGCGAGGCTGTACAGGAGCATTACAAAATTACACTTCTGATATGTGTTTGGTTTTCTGTCTTTGAGAGAATATGAGACTTGAAAATCATTGGATTCTGTTTTTATTTGTTTTAAACAGCATCACTACTTTGAGGTCGTAACATGTGGTCATGGAAAAAATATTTTTACCTCAAATATATCAAAAGTTTTGAAAGTGGGACAGGAACGCAGGATCCACAGCAGGTCTGCAGCTCTGTCGCTAGTTTCCTGTTTTACAGTTAACGTTGTCACTGGTTTCCACTAAACCTTTACTGTGGTCTCTGTGGTCGATTCACTGTTTGATAAATGGGACAGTGACAGTGTCAGACAGCCGTGGCACTGATCCTGCAGCTTCAACAGATCGCTGCACTGGAAGAATGTGATTGGTACATAGTGTGAGGCAGTTCAGGTTAGTATGAACGTCTGCCCTTTTCCAAAATAAATGTGGGAAATTTTCTTTATCCATGTGTGTTTGGTGAAAAATAAAGTTGACAAGTCGCTCAGAGAGAGATCAAAGATGAGGTTAGGCCACCTTTTGGATTCCACACGAGGAGCTGATGAAGATGCAGAGTCACCAAAGTGACGGGAGAAAGTTCTCCTGTGTGAGACGCAGCAGTCACATCAAAAGCAGATAAATGGTGAAGTCACCTGAGTCAGTAGCTGTTTTTCCCAGAGTCGAGTGTTCATTCACCCACATCAAAACAGGTGCTGCTCGTGTGGTTAACTGATGAGAGAAGCTGAAGTCTCTGCGTGACAGGGCTTCCTTGTTGACACCAGTGGGAAATGATCAAAGGTAAAACAACCGGTGTGATAAACCACGAAGTGTTTTATGTGTTTAAGTTCAGTTTAACTGCTGTTCGAACGTTGTGGACTGTTTCCCGCCATGAAGAAAGAAAAGATAAACAGTGTCTGACAGAACATGAGAGTGTGCTGAACTGGATCAAATTATTACTGAGAATGAAATACCATGACCTCATGAACTACAGTAAACTAAGAATGATGATGATGAGTAGAAGGAAGAAGACTACCTACAACCTCCCTCCTCAAATGCCTGTCTCCTCAAGGTCAGCTTTGTTTCACTCAGCAGTTCCACCTCAACAACGCCATGTGGTTCAGTCGAATTTTCCCGTATCAGTTATAGTTTCCCTGCTTTCTTTCTTTCTGGTTGTTTCTGCCCTCCCATGACCATCCTAGAGCCTGTCTCTCTGCCTGTTCCTGCTCACAGAGAGGCTTGTACCCTGCCTTCCCCTGCACCCTTTCCAGTTCCCTGAATGGTGGTCGCTGTGGTCCAGTCAGTCCCAGTTGCCTAGAACAGCTAGGGCTCTGCTTGTCCCTGCAACCATATCAGTTCCTCAGGTAGCAACAGCTAGTGTCCAGCTGTCACCTGCTCCCAGCGTGAGGACATCCAAGGCCCAGTCCACCTTTGCACCCTGGCTGGTGTCCAACTACTTCCCATGCCTAGGGTGACAGTGGGCAAGACACAACCTATCCTTGCACTTGCACCCATTCCTTGGATTGGGACAGCTGTTCAGCCAATCCCTTCAGCAGTACCTGTTCTAAGCGCTCAACGAATCTTAATACACCATGGAAGCACAAGCAACAGGGGTGGGGGTAAGCCGGTGTAGACAGCATATCTGGTCCTGTAGCATGCGCTGGGCCCAGATCTGCCCCCTGACCTCGGCCTTGGAGATAAGCATGCAGAGGTGTTTGGGGTGCAAAGGATGGGAACGAAGATTCTAAACACAGTCTGTTATCATGGAGAAAGGTCTTGTTGTCCAGCTCCAGCCTTGAGGCCACAGCTGGCGCCAATGTGGTAGGCGCATGAGATGGTAGTGATTTTCCTTTAGTGCAAAAACTGCATGCCAATTTTACAGTTGCTCTAGATGTCCGTCACTGGTCTCTCAATCTCCAAGATGTTATTACTATTATTATTATCATGTTATTACTATTACTAAGCTCTTTTTAGCGGCTGTTTGACCACAAACAGCTGGTGCAGTTTTGCTAGATTAACCCAATGATTTAAAATCATGGTTGACATTAAATATTTTGCATGTAAATGATCAAAGAACGTAGATTTTACGATTTGAGTCCCGTTATTATCTTTAGGGTGACCTTAGCCATTTGGAAAACTCCAGAACTTCCTGATTAAAAAATTTGCAAGTGATTTCTTTCATGGCAGTTTTTCATTTGTGAAACAAATCAATTCCGTTGTAAAAGCCAACTTCTTCCAGCTCAGGGCAAAAAATAAGAACATTTTGTAATCTGCTGACTTTAGAAAGTTATTCATGCATTTATTTAATCCAGGCTTGATTACTGTGATAGTCTTTATTTTGGTATCAGCCAGGCTCTGCTCTCTCATCTTCAGCTTGTTCAGAATGCTGAATCCCAGTGGGATAAGGTAGAGATTTCCTGTCCTCTGTTGATTTCCCCTCCACGATATTCATTTGATCTTAATGCGCCTTGCTGCTGCATTTATGGTGGCCCATGAAGGATTCGCGAGACCCATCCTTCAAATCTGGGGAGACAGAGGACGCATTTGTGGGCCACATTTGGAGGAGCCTTCAAATATGAACAACCTTCATCGCCTCACTGTGACGTATTCGGCCTACAAATGCGGCCTCTGAATTTGGCAACAGCCAAAGACTATGTGACTGTAACATTAAATTAACAGTGTCTTTAAATGACCTTTGACCTTTAGTGACCTCTGACCTTCAGTGACCTCTGACCTCCTGTTGCAGGTGTGTGTGTGCTGCTGTCTGCACTGCAGGTGAGTTGATGAAGTGAACCATGGTCCAGGACAAACACTGAGTGTAAACACTGAAGTGCTTCACTCATCTGTCACAGATAGACACACTAACAGAGTGTGAGCTCTCACTGACTGACTCTCAAATCAAATCTGTTCAGGTCTGTCCACAGTTTCATGTGTTGTTTAGGCGACAGGAAGAGTTCACTCATCTTCTTTTGTGTTTTGGTTTTATTTGATATTTGTTTGTCATATTGTGAAGAGGAAATCAAGTAGAGATGTTTTCAGTTTCTGTAACATGATGGTTTGTATAGATATCAGCCAACAATCATCAGATATCAGCTTTCACTCAGGAAACCACAGCTGCTAGCTGCATGTACTAAATGTTTGTCTGACCGGCCTTTGTTGTATAGTCTTCACTTCCTCATGTCAACTGAGTCAAATTTAATTTCTCTCAGAGTTTGTATGCTTTGTTACTTTCTGATGATGAGCTTCAAATATGAGCAAAGTGAGACTCAAACAGGACGTAAACCTGCAAATAGAATCCATGAAACAGCTTTTTCACACTGTTCATCCCACAGCTGAGGTGGAATAAACATCTAACCTTCAAGAATGTGCTTTTTTATTTTGCAAGACCTGCCTGCAGTACCTTTACTGTCCACTTACCCAAAGCTGCTGAGAGCCTGAGTGGGGAGCATCAACTCAAACAAACAACAAATCAGTGGAGTTTACTGGTGTGTCATTCCGTTACAATCGAGGTGAGTGGCTGCAAATTTCCACCAGGTTCTTGAACCTCTTTCATATCCGCCCCAAGCAGGCCCATAATCTCTTCATCTGCTCCACTCACCTGGAGCTGATTTTTGGCAATCAGGCTGGAGATATTTAAGCCTCACACTGACGTTCCTTCTCCACCAGTTAGTCAGCTACTCCATGTTGGAGCTGGCTTTTATGTCCCTTGTTCTCGTGTGCCTTAGTTTTCCACGTCTCTTACTCTACCTTAAGCTCATCCCTTGGACCTCGAACAACTTACCTTCACTCTGGAAATCTCTCCGTGCCTCACCGGCCTGCCATCCCGCTCCATCCAAACCTGTGGAACGTAGATCAGCCAGCTCACACCATCCAACTCACCTGGACTCACACTGCCCCTCCCTCAAAGCGTTTTTCACTCCAACTCCCAGTGAGCTATAAATACAGCTAAACTTACCCTCTCCAGTGTTTCCCCTTCTTCTAACTCCGTTCTCCTGACAGCTAGACCTAAGCTGTCATGCTCCAGTTACCCTTCCAGCCCAATTTGCCCTTTTGGTCCACAACCAGGTTATCAGGTTTCTCACGCCAAGTCACTGTTACATTCTGTGTGGCTGTTTTCTGCTACTGCCAAGTGTTAACCTGTGCTAGACCAATAAATGTTGTTAAACCCTGCTTCTCCTCCAGGGTTCTGCTCAGTTCTGGCCCTCATGACACGTTCATTTAATCATCAGAATAACAGCACGCTGTTTTAATTTTTATATAAAGAAAGGATCCTGACATCCTGACACTTCCTGAAAAGACAGGAAGTGATGTCACTCTACGCTGCAAAGACAAAACTGGTGGCATAGTCACTGCTTATTTCTACTTTAATGGACAACTAACCAAAACAGAGCATCATGATTAATGTGCAGCAGTCTGATGAAGGTCTCTGCAAAGAGGTCATTAAGAGTAACTGTGTCTGTTTCTACATTGAAACTGTGACACTAACCTCTGTCCTGAAGGTCATTGACTGAATATTGATCATGTGAGTCATCACACGAGCAGAGGTGTGAATACAGGCGTAGGTCATTACAGGTGAACAGGTGAAGCCTCCATGAGACATTGATCTCAAGACTACTGAAAAACGTGATCTTCTTCACAGTGCTGCTTCAGCTCACTGACGTTTATGTACGTTATGCACAGCTCTCTGAAATCCCACCAACACATTTCATTCAATGTTAGGGTCTCGGCTTTGGACTATCGCAGCACCTCAATTTCAAAAATGGACAAATGAACAAAAGCATTTTGTTCTCAGACATTCAGACTGTCTCTAAACATTCTCAGTAAAAAAAATTACAAATAATCTGAGTTCAGTTCAACAGACAGAAACTCAAACTCAGTCCTTCACTCACTCATACACAACAACACTGACGTCACCACACAGGTGAGAACGAAGGTAGGCTGGGCGTACCTGTATGTGGACTAACCACAGAGGTCCAGAGAATCATGAACAAATGAATTCATCTTTAGAAAGTGAACAAATCCTGACTGTGGTTTGTATTTATGCACCAAACAACAGTTGAGAGCAGCCAGTCTGTTGGGGGTCACTGGGTGGGGTACTCAAGGGTTCTTCATCCAGTGAATCTTTGGAGACTTTAGAGCTCATGTGGACAATGACAGTGAGACCTGGGTGGCGTGACTGGGCACATCATGCGAAGGCCCAGGTCTTTGGGGCCTACAGACACCACAAAAGAAGAAGATCAAATGGAAAATGAATGATGGAAACTGAGGTCAGAGCTGCAGACTTGCTGGTGAGGAGAGGTAATGATCTTCAGGCAAGGCAAGCGCTGTTCAGTCCTCTCCTCATCTTCCTCATGCTCCTTTGTATATTCCATGTAGCATTAAAGGCACGAATGAGTTTAAACAGGTAAAGTCAGGTAAATGGATCCTGGTCATTGATTCAAAGTGACTAAAGTCAGTAAAGAATAAATGTTTAGGCTTTATTGTGTCAGTCAGACAAACATTAACAGTAACCTGTCTCTTCTATCAGACACAGAGATGAGTGATGACATCAGAAGTAAACCTGAGTGCAAACAAAGGGAAATGTTTCTTCTGTGAGCTGTGTGACGTTAGCACTGACCAGCAGAGGGCGCCGGAGTCACATGATTGAAAATAAAGGCATAAATTGTCCAAAATTAACTTTCTTTATTTCTGTTCCCTTTATGTGTCTCCTTTCATCTTGCCTCCTTGTCTCCTCCCTCCTTCCACCATGCCTTCCCCACTCTCACATTCTTACTTCTCCAGTCTCATTGTTCCTTCCTCCTCTATGTATGTCTCCTTCATCGCTTCTTTACTCTTTTTACCCTTCTCTTCTTTCACTTTATCTCCTGCCTCCTCCTATGTTGCCTCTATCTTCTTGTCTCAAAGTTTCCTTCATCCTTCACTCCTCCTTCGTTGCCTACTCTCTCCTTGTCTCATTTATTTCACTATTCTTTATTTTCTTCTTTTCAGTTTCCTCCTTGTCTCTCATTGGTTCCTGTCTCCTCCTCCCTTGACTATGAGGATTCGTGAAGGTGAAACATGTTCAACACAAACTGATTCTCCACACACATCTATGGGCTCAAATTGTGGTCATAAATATTTTGTACTTGTAAATCTGACCGACTAGTTGTGAACTGAGTTTTGTAACCTTGTAAACCAAAATATCTAAAACATTTGTGTTTGTGCATCTATAGATGCAAATTGGTGTGTGTGCAAAAAAGATTTGGGTTTTTTTGTTTGTTTGTTTTTAAAGAAAGAAAAGAAAAATAATAATAACAATAATTATTATTGTTACCAGCCTAATAATAATTAGGCTGAAGAACCAACAATTTTAGCCCATAAGAACCATAAGAATGAACTACCTCCAGGACCTGAAGCTCAGTAAAGCACCCCTCCAACAGCCAAACCTATCTGTTCTCTCATTGGATTGTTAAATTTGTGATTGACATGACGTTAACCAATCAGCTGAAAGGAAGAAAAATTCGGTCAAAATTTGTACTTTGAGGTTGTGTGATCCCCTTACAGTCTGAGCACACCCTTCACTCCCCAATATTTAAATATGGGGACCACTACCCGAGTCTGAGAGTCAAGGGCCCCAGATATGCAACGTTGCAAAGGCCTGTCAACCAAGTGAGCCCTACAACATCGAGAGCCTTCAGGAACTCAAAGTGAATCCCATCCACACTACAGGCTCTGCCACCAACAAGGTGTTTAATTGCCTCATTGATTCCAGACTCACTTCCCTTACAGAAGATCATCTGTGGGATTAGGACGGCTTGAAAAAGTCTTCATACCCCTTGAAAATTTACACATTTTTTCACCTTAAAACCACAAACTTAAATGTTTTTATTTATGTTTTTAGTAATAGGCAGAGGCTAGCCTGTTTGGCACCCTGGGCGAACACTCCATTAAAAAAAGATGATCTGATGTCTTCTCTGCTTAATAAGGTAATTAAAGAAGCTCTGACACATTTTTCTGTATGTTTTTACATAATTTCACCATTTCTGGTTATAGATGCAGAAACTTCATGAAATGAAAAGTCTTCCTGATCACAACCTCAGTCTTTTTCTAAATGACTTCTGCATACTATTGTGAATAAAAAATGAAATCTGAGATTTGCGAAACAGTTCTTTCTGTTGTTATTTACATTTTACGAAGGCCCCCAGATCTTGTGTAACTGGGTTTGTAAAGGCAGTTGTTCAAGCTCAGCAGCCTTGCAGTGACAGTCGGTCACGGGACTTTCATAGCGATCTGAAACTGCAGCTTCCCAGTGAGAAGCTTACAGGCAAAGTCACAGGGGTCATTATTTAATAAAAAGATTTACTCAATCTAGCCTTCCCTAGTTATTGTCTGTATCCTGTAAATGTTCTTTTATGTAGTTTTAATTATTTTATTTTATTGTTGAATAATCTTCTAGTCGAGTTGTGTTTGTATTTTCTTTTACATATTTTCACTGCACTGCAGCAAATTAGTGCGCTCCACCTGTTGGTGTATTTATTGGCTTTTACTGTTTCCCTCCTATAAATGATCGTATTACTGTAAAACACTTTGGGGTACTGCTGGTTTTAAATGTGCTATATAAATAAAGTTGTATTCTCTTTGTTATTTCCTGTTCTCAGAAGGAGCATTGAGCTGTTCATAGACTGCATAAACTGCAGTATTAGCAAACTGCACATATAATTTATGTCCACTCAGGACTGTATGCTTGTCTTTCCACGTTCATATGTATATTTATATTTAGTCCCATGTCTCTGTATTAATCTGTGTATCTTAATAGTTTTGTTATCATATCTCTGTTTCTACACTCATTTTATATGTTGTTTCTTGTATATTTGCTGCTATGATAACTCAGTTTCCCTCTGAGATCAATAAAGTTTCTCTGATTCTGATGAAGACGAGTGTATTAGAAACAGCTCGTCCTTGTGGAGAAGCAGCAGCGTGACGAGCTGATGATGTTAACAGGGAAGTGGTGAAGCTGAAGGTATCACTCTGCTGTCGGTCTCCAACATGACAACATGCCGACTTCATCTGTCGCTCTGCTCCTCGGTGAGTCAAACCCTCCCTTCTTCAATTCTTTATCACAGCTCCAACACACACTAAAGGTCAAAGCAGCTGAAGACATTTTTATACAAACGGGCTTTTAACTAATTTAATTAATTTTAACTTGTATGTCTGATCTTACTGTAAAGCACTTTGTGATTTTTATCTGTGAAATGTGCTATATAAATAAATTTTACTTACTTACTTACTTACTAAAGGTAAAGAGCCTATTTTCAGCAGCTGGAAGCTCTCGCTGATAGTTTCTCTCACATGAAATCTGTTCAGATCTGTTGGTTTTGTTTCCTTAGTGAGAAGAAGTGATCACTACTTCTTTTGTTTATCTAAGGCTGGTTGTATCTGATATTTGTTTGTGTCTTTGGACACAAATCAAGTGGTGTATTTCCTGTAAGCACCTCATATTTAACTCGAGTGTATGAAGATACAGCAAATGACAGAAAACTGTTTCAACTGCATAAACTCTTTAAAATTTAGAAGTTTAACTCTGCGTTTCTCTGTCCTGTAATCTGGACTGACTCACAGAGCTGAAGCTTCATGTCGTGTCTGTAAGAGAGGAAAGTGACCTGTTTTCATCAAACATTAACCTTTACTCAGGAAACCACGGCTCCTAGCTGCATGTACCACATGTTCTCCTTATCTGCCTGTTGTAATCATCACTTCCTCTGTTCAGACCAGATTGACTGAGTCTAACTAAATGACTGAAGATAGTTGGTTTTTCAGAATTAACGTCGGATTTTCCTCATTTTCTGTACGCTTTGTTAAATTTCTGATGGCGATTTAGACGAGCGGGACTCAAACGACTGTAATGTTTACTAAACAGATTTTTCAGGTCGCTCACTCAGCAGCTGATATTGCCAAAGTCGCCTAACTTTAATCCAGTGATCTCGGTGGTTTGATGGTTCATTAACTCTGATTGCTTTTTAAAATGTCTCTGTTTTACTTAGCTAGTAAGAGCTGATTGGGCCTAACCTACCTTTCTCCAGCACTGGCTATGGGAACCTGCTAATGTTGGGTTTAATGTTGTGATTAGTAGAATCTGTAGTTTTTTACTTACTGAACAACTACTTAGAAACCTGCAGACGTATCCATATAAAAGAATTAGGGCCTGCAAAACAAGCAGGTCAACCCCAGCAGTTTTAACTGGTCCTGATATAAAACTGCTAGGACAGGTTACTCTCTCCTGGGAAGTTGGCTGCAGCCATGCGGATTTCTGAATGGAAGAGATCCATGTACATGCCGATTTTTTAATCATCCAATGCATTAAAAAACAATAGTCATAAATAAAGTGTTTTGGCTTGTGATTCCTAAATAAACACACTAACACTAGCTACACATTTTTAAAGGGTGCAAATCCAAGTCTCCTATTCAGTGACTCTGGTCTCCAGAGCTGAAAATAGGTTTGAGGTTCTTTTGAGAATTCTGAAGTTGGTTTAGTCTAAAATGCCTGAGTTGAGAGCAGGTTCGTGTAATTTCAGAATTTCTACCTAAAAAGAAATTAAAAGGAAAAATAGACCATTTTCCATCCCCAATATTTGAATCCATAACAATGGGAATATAACAGTTAATACTAAATATTAAACATTATTGTGCAGCACATAAGATCAACAGAACACAGTGTGCTTTGAGGTAGGAGACAAAAAGGGTGTAGTTTGTGTGTGTGAGCTCCCGTGTGTACACCTGTGAGCATGGACACGCTTGTTTTTAAAAGGTTCCTTCATGTAATGATCTGCTAGAGGGTGTGGGGGGGGCCACAGCCCCGTCCTCCAGGGCATGAAGCAGGTATGGAGGAGATCAAAACTCCAGACATCCAGAGGCCCCCAGAACACAAGAGACCAAGGAAGACCAACAGAGGGGCAGCCGTGCCACTGTCCCAGAAAGAGCTGAGGAGAGTCCCAGATGAGGGCTCACTCAGCAGCCGCGGAGCAGAAGCCAGGGGGAGTTGCAGTGACGCGCCCGTGAGCTCCGCCGGCAGCCAGCTGTGCCTGAGTGACCGAGCCCCAGGCCGAGAGGCCGAGGGCACCCCACCCCCGAAGTGGCACGAGCGAGCCCCAGGCCCCGATAAGCAGCCACCAATGAGTGAGCCGGTGTGTACCTGGACGCCCATCCCCGGACACAAAGAACCACCAACGCACCGATGTCTGAGGGCGTCTGCCACCGGATATGAACTTTTTTCAAGACAGTGAATCTTGAAACCAGAGAAAAAATAGAGTTTTAACTTGTTCCATTGGCAGATTTTTTTCACTTATTTCAAGCTAAAATATTTATTAGAATTCAAATTTAGACAGAAACAAAGTGAATAATATTATTTTATTATCACGTTGATGCAGCACATGGTTCAGTTAGCTTTGTATAAACACGTGTTAGAAATGTTCTTCAATCAGCTCTTTTTACTCTCATTTCACAGCCAGTACTTTTTACTTTTACTTGAGTAAAGAAGTTGAAACAGTACTTGGAGTATTTTTAACAGTAGTAATTCTACTTCAGTACAGACTGTGTGTACTTTTACCACCTGTGTCTGAGACCTCCTTCAGGGTCCACCTGAAGCTCTCAGTCTGCTGTGGAAAAAGGAAATCCAGGTGAGTTTCTCCTGATCACCTGAGGCCGTCATTACTGTGTGAACCCACACACCACTCCTCACTCCTCCCACCCGCTGCACACAGTCACTGAGTACAGACCGGCTGATTCCTGTAAAGGGAGAGGCAAGAAGAGGCGGAGCAACAGCTGAAAAACAAGAAGCTCAACGTCATTTTGCAGAAGTGAAAGTGTGAGAGAGCAGCAGCAGAGCTGCAGTCGAGTCCTGTTTGTCTCTAAAAGAAGATTCACTGGAGTCCATCAGGTTCCTCTCAGCAACAGTGGTGAGTGCAGCTGATCACACTTCCTGCTTCTACACAAATCTTCACTCTGTTCACTTCATCAGGGCTCTAGAGCGCCACCTCATTTCTCCATGGTGCCACTTAGGCTACGTCCACACTCGCCCGGATAGATTTGAAAACAGCGCTCCGCGTCCACACTAGTGTTTTCAGTCGTTTTCACAGAGTTGTGCGTCCACATTAAGACGGCTGAAAACGCTTACGTTCCAGTCCTGCGCATGCGTGAAACGCAAGACGATTCGACCGGTCTCATTTCTGTCTGCCGCTTATTCACTTTCCGGCTGTTTGAAACGTCGCAGCAGAGGTGGAGGAAAAGCACAGAGTTTTAAAATGGACTAACAATGAGGTGGAGTTGTTGCTGCGAGTAACACAAAAGTACAAAGTTGCAAAAGCGAGAGAGAAATAAAAAATTTGAAGAAAAGCTCTGTGGAGAGAGAGCGGCCTGACCAGTTTCTCTGACTATGGTACTGTAAAGCTGACAACATGATGCATTTACTGTGGTGAGTGTGCAAAGACCATGGCAGGTGTTGTGCCAAGGTAGGGATCCCCAACAGGATCTGTTTCCCTGCGTCAGGAACATCGGCTGGGCAGGGAAAGCGGACCCAACGCACTCCGCCTCCATCACGACCAACTAGACGTGGAAGGAGTGATGTTTTAGTGACAACATGAAAGATGAGTGTGACCGTTCAGTTTGTGGGTTACAACAGAAAATTATACATTTATTGTTCTCGTGTGTTATCGGACGGGATCGTTTTAACAAACCGAGGACATTTTCCTGATAATTATCTGTATCCTCCTGTAACTTTACTGTTTAAAGAGCTAAAACCTCCAACATTTCAGGATCAATAAGTCCTTATAAGACGTGTTTGTGAGCTAAAAATCAAGAATGTGGGATACTGTTTGTCTGTGTCAGCCAAACAACTTCACATCTTTGTAACGACTGTTAAAAAGATGTTCATCCTGTTGATCCTGTTCATCTGGACGCTGCACTGTACAGCAGACACGACGTTGTTCAGTTTGTGTTTCAGATGAACCAGTTTGTGTCTGAGTGTGTTGCTGGGTCTCCACCAGTTACTCTGACAACTGAAGGTTCAAGATTTTTATTTTGACATTTGCAGACAGGACCAACAGTCCATGCACAGTGGAATACTTGTGCAGAGCTTTCCAAGTCAAATCACACTTTAACAATATAAAGACAGAAAAAGCAGAAGGATAGAAATGAAGTCCGGAGTAGGGTAGTCGTACTATTTTCTATATACAAAGAAAAAGAAGAAAATGTACAGAGAGTGTGTAGTTCTCTACCTCTTATCGCACTCACAGTGTTGCACATTTGTTCCACAGATCTGTTTCACAAGTCTGTTGTGAGTGTATTGCCCGATGGTCAGTGAACCGATGATACATTCAAAATGAGGTTAAGTAGTGCTGTGTTATTTTAAGTGTTCAGTGTGTTTTTGTTTGCCGTCAGTCTGACAGTTGTGGGGAAGAAGCTGTTGAAGAATCGTGTTCTGTGTGTGATGCTGCTGTCCGCTCTGTTGTGTCTGAGATTGTATGTGCAGCTTTGTATGTGCAGGTCCATGGATGCAAGTGTTGTTCCCATAATCCTCTCTGCAGACTTTCTGACTCTGCAGAGCCTTCCTCTCTGTCTGTGTAGTGTTTCCATACCAGACAGTGATGCCTGCGGTGAGGATGCTGTCTATCAGTCCTCTGCAGGCCTGGGTGAGAGGGTGGTGGTTCATGCCAGCTTTCCTGAGCAGCCGAATGAAATAAAGCCTTTGCTGGGCTTTTTTCACAGTTGCTGTAGTGTTGAGAGTCCAGCTCAGGTCTGATGTAACCTGCAGTCCCAGGAATCTGTGGCTGTTTGCCCTCTCCACCTCTGTCCCTTTGACGATAAGAGGCTGCAGGGGAGGGAGTTCTTCCAAAAGTGCAGTATTCATTCCTTGGTCCGTGTTGAGGATGAGGTGAAGAAGCTTCTGTGATGAGTAGAAACTTAAAGAAGTCCAGACGCTTTTCTCTCCAAGCTCCTCAGACTACTGACGCTTGTTTCTCTCTTTGTAAAATGAAATTTAAAGTGAATTTTGAATCAAATGTTTCTCTTCTTTCTCCCTCAGAGTGCAGACATGTCTGCTGCCAGCAATCTGCGATCTGAAGATCAGTTTCTGTGCTCCATCTGTCTGGATGTGTTCACTGATCCAGTCACTACATCATGTGGACACAACTTCTGCAAAACCTGCATCAGTCAGCACTGGGACATGAATCAGAGCTGTCAGTGTCCCATGTGTAAAGAGACTTTCTACACTCGACCTCAGCTGAAGATCAACACTTTGTTCTCTGAGATGGTTGCTCAGTTCAGACGTGAAGCTCAGCAGAAAGCCAGCAGCAGCAGCTCAGAGCAACAAGCTCCCAAACCAGGAGAAGTTCCCTGTGACGTCTGCACTGGAACCAGACTGAAGGCCCTGAAGTCCTGCCTGGTGTGTCAGACCTCCTACTGTCAAACTCACCTGGAGCCTCATCTGACAGTGAAACATCTGAAAAGACATCAGCTGGTTGATGCTGTGGAGAACCTGGAAGGCAGGATGTGCACGAAGCACGATAAACTCTTGGAGCTGTTCTGTAAGACCGACCAGACATGTGTCTGCATGCTCTGCTCTGTTTTAGACCACAAGAACCACGAGTTTGTTCCTCTGAGAGAAGAATATGAAGGAAAGAAGGCAGAGCTGGAGAAGACAGAGGCTGAGATTCAGCAGATGATCCAGAAGAGACGACTGAAGATTCAGGAGATCACAGAGTCGGTGAAGATGAGTAAAGATGCTGCAGACAGACAGAAAGCAGAAGGTGTTCAGGTCCTCACGGCTCTGATGGAGTCTGTTGAGAGACACCTGAAGGAGCTCATGAAGGAGATCGAAGACAAACAGGAAGCTACAGAGAAACAGGCTGAAGGTCTCATCAAAGATCTGGAACAGGAAATCTCTGAGCTGATGGAGAGAAGCTCTGAGGTGGAGCAGCTCTCACGCTCTGAAGACCACCTCCACCTCCTCCAAAGCTTCTCCTCCCTGAAAGCTGCTCCACCCGGCAAGGACTGGACAGAGGTCAGAGTTCATCCACCATCATATGAGGGGACTGTGGGGAGAGCTGTGGCTCAGCTGGAGGAGACAATCAGGAAACTCATGAAGAAGAAGCTGTTTGAGGCTGAGCTGCAGAGGGTGCAGCAGCATGAGGTGGATGTGACTCTGGATCCTGATACAGCTCATCGTAAACTCATCCTGTCTGATGATGGAAAACAAGTGTACTGTGGTGATGTGAGGAAGAAACTTCCAGACAACCCAGAGAGATTTTCTCAGTGTGCTAATGTTTTAGGAGAGCAGAGTTTCTCTTCAGGCAGATTTTACTTTGAGGTTCAGGTTAAAGGAAAGACTAAATGGGATTTAGGAGTGGCCACAGAGTCGATCAACAGGAAGGGAAAAATCCCACTGAGACCTCAGGATGGTTTCTGGACTGTAGTGCTGAGAAATGGAAATGAGTACAAAGCTGCTGCTGGTCCTCCAGTCCCCCTCTGTCTTCATCCTGGTCCTGAGAAGGTGGGGGTGTTTGTGGATTATGAGGAGGGTCTGGTCTCCTTTTATGATGTAGGTGCTGCAGCTCTGATCTACTCCTTTACTGGCTGCTCCTTCACTCACAAACTACACCCATTCTTCAGTCCCTGTAACAATGATGGAGGTAAAAACTCTGCACCTCTGATCATCTGTCCTGTCAATCAAACTGATCAACGACTGATTTTATTGGATGAATGATTGATTTTTCTTGAAGGGAACAAATGAACATATTGAGTGTAAATCCTCTACAGTCTCCATGTTTCTATAGAATCTGATCATCAGGACTCTGATTCACACTTTGATTCTCATGGAGTTTGATTTGAACAGAAGAAAAGTTGAATCAGGAAATGTTCCCACTGATGGAGACTCGAGCTGAAGAGCAAATATCAGAGAACAAATGTCCAAAAGCTTCATTTCCAATAAAGTTTGTTCAATGCTTTGAGTGAATCCAGACTCATGTGTGGCTGTTATACGGAGCATCAGAGTCCAGCTGAGTTATGTTGGATACAAACTGCTTATTTTGGCTCTGTGAGGAGTTTTGTTCACTGAAAACTGATGAGACGGATAATATTCAAAGAACTCTGTAGAGATTCATGCATCCATGTTCTCCACCTGCAGGTGTGGAGGAGAAAGGTGGAGCACAGACTGCTGCATCCTTCCAGTCACATCATTTTGATGATTATATTTGCATGTTGTGATGATTTGGGTTAAAGACAAACAGAGTTGAACGGCTGCAGTCACAGCATGAAGACGATGCTGAAGCTGAGCTGTCAGTGAACATGTTTCACTGTGATTTGATTTGAAGAATAGAAAGTGTGTGTGGCTGCTGACAGCTGCAGTCTCTGCTAGTCTGCATAACACACACACAACTTTCCCCCTGAGGCAACGATGCAGCAACAACACAACAGCTGCAGACACACACACGATTGTGCGCTCCCTTTCAGTCTGAACTCTCAAACACACAAACAAACTCTATCAATGTCGTACTGTTAAAGAACTCCTCCTTCTTCAGTAACAATGATTTGAGGTCTCTACCAGTGTCTCTTGTTTTGACCTTTGACCTCTTTATTCCTTATAACCAAAAAAAACCCTTTTATCTGATATTTTCACCTTATTGATTGATTATATATATCTATTATATTTTCTCACCTTATTTTGACCTTTGACCTATGTCCTTGTTAGCCTTGATCTTCCTTCATCAAACGTGAAATTTCTTTCACCTTTGAACTTAAAGCTTAAATCAAACCTTTGTTAAAAAGCTTCTTACCAACTTGTAATTCCAACTTTCTGCATTAAACACGTATCTTATCATATAAACACTGGATCACTGAGAGAACTTTAGGCAGAACCAAATGAAGCAGCTGACCTCGTCAAACTCACAGCGACAGTAACTGACAGTGAATTATTTTAATCTTCTTCATTGTATTTGTTAGAAACATTTATTTTCCTTTAATTGGACTTTGGTTAAGTTCAATCCGATGTATTAACCGACCTTTGAGGTGAAGTGCAGCTGCGAAGAACGCTACGGCAGGCAATGAGGTGCGTTTAATGTCGCTCTGTTAATTTGAGCGTCCATAAATTGAATGTCTTATTTTTTCTTACTTTATTATTGCTAATTTATTGGAGAATTTGGCCATTTAATTAAGATAGATTTTATGTTGTTGGTGGTAAAGATCTGGATGGATGTTTTATTTTATTCTGTGTTTCTATTTTTCAGTTTTACTTTTCAAGACTTGGTGAATTGCCTTTTTCTACTTTTTGTTTAGTTTTGTTAAAATTAGCAGCAGTGAGAAGTGTTGTTGTTGGTCTTGAATATATTTGATGTAGCCCATACTGTTAAGGTAAGTGTCATGTTTTTAGTTGTTAGTCTGATGAAGAATCTTTTATTTTTCTCCAAAAGTTGATTGTGTTTATCTGGACATAGTGTTTTTCAGGTCCAGCTGAATGCAGGTTTCCCCAGTCTTATACGTGTCAGGAGCATCAGCACAGCTGAAATGCATTTTTCCTAAGCACCGCGTCTCTGTGGCTTTTAAACCCCAAAACACGCTAAAACAAAAATGGGTCCACCCCAAGGATGGGGTCCCCCGGTGTAGTTTCCACTGTGACAGACTGTAGGCTTCCTCAGAGTGAGGCTGAGAGCGGCAGGCCCAGCTGGAGTCTGACCCGTGTCACACAGTGGAGGTCAAACCTTCTGTGCCACAAACACCAGATTAACCAGTTTCACTCATCATCCTTCTACTGTCAGATTTTACTGGTGCAGGTTTGATGAATCACCATCTGAGAACGTCTCTGATGTGGGCGCCACTCACAGGGATCACTTCCTGTAGAAGGGTCACATGACCTGTTATAGGCCCCGTTGTGATGATGACAGCGACGCCCCTTTCGTGTGAGGTTAAACCCAGAGAGCTTCGTGTGACCTCTGACCCTGATCACCAGCGTTAGGGTCAGTGAAGGTGAGATACCATGTGACAGGAGGAGGAACAATAAAGTTTTATTTGTACGAACACGTAGAACAGATGAAGTCAGAACGAAGCAGGTGGAGCTCAGTCAGGGTGGAGGTGCAGACAGGTGAGCTGAAGGGGAGGAGCCAGTCTGGTCAGGAACTCTCTGTCTCCTCGAGTGTACCTCCTCACCTCTGAAACACACACACACACACACACACGACTCTGAAGGTTGCAGTCAGGGTTGGTCAGGGTGGTGAGGGTGGGGTTATCTTCTGGTCTCTGGTTGGTGTGTTTCCTGCAGGTGAGGCTGAGCGGCCGAATCATGACATCACTGCTGCACAGACACAACAGGAAGTGGAGGAGGAAGTCGTCAGCGTCCCCGTCACACACCTGAGACAGACACAGAGGTTATGTCTCTGCAGAGTCACGGCTCGGACCTGTGGAAACGTCCTGCAGGACGCCTGTTTCTCTCTGTGGTGGCCCCCCCACAGCGTCCCCACCGTGCTTCACTGTGTGGACGCTGTTCTTTGGGTTGTAGCTGCATCTTCTTCTCGTTTCACCTCCTCTGACCACAGGACGTTTCAGTCTGCAGGTCTTCGTCCTCAGCAGTGTGGCTGAAGGTGTCTGCAGACGTGGAGCTCTGTGAGCTCACAGTGCGTCCCTGTGCAGCCTGTAGAGTCTTTGAAGTCTTTGCTCTGACAGGCTTGTTCTGTGCTGGGCGGCTCTTTGACTTTCTTCAGGTTTCCCTTCCTGACACTCTGATAACCTCAGATATCCACAACGTGAATCCTCACAAACATCTTTTTCTCTCTTTTCACTCAAACCTTCTGACGTTTTCACACCGACTGTAAATATGAAGAAAACCCTCAGTTTGACGCCACGCCCCCAAACCAGTTCAGCAGTAAAGTGTGAGCAGACGGAGCTGTTACCAGGATGTAAACAGGATGTGCCCTTTCACAGTTAAAGCCTCAGGAATAAAAACATGACCCGATCTTAAATTTTTAAAGATAAAATAAAGTTTAAAGACGACGATGAGCACGTGACTCACCTGTGACTCACCTGTGGCAGGTAAATATATACACCTGACAGGTGCTACTGACCTGGCTCTGCCCACGAGGGAAGACTCTAATGTGACCTCTGACCCTGAGAGGTCTCTGAAGCCCCTCCCACTGAGCATCAGCCAATCCCAGCAGAGCAGGAACCAGAGCAGCTGAGAACCAGACGTGAGCCTCACCTGTCCCGTCAGTGGGGAGCATCAACTCAAACAAACAACAAATCAGTGGAGTTTACTGGTGTGTCATTCCGTTACAATCGAGGTGAGTGGCTGCAAATTTCCACCAGGTTCTTGAACCTCTTTCATATCCGCCCCAAGCAGGCCCATAATCTCTTCATCTGCTCCACTCACCTGGTACTCTATGTCACACACTGTGCCAAAAAAAAACGTGTACAGACGCCACTAACAGGTAATCCCATGACTGGGAGCCACACTTTTGTTTCTCTCACACTGTTCAACAACATGATAACTGCTCACACAAGTGAAGGTCAAACAGTGATTTTGTTACATAACTCAGACATAGGTTACGAAATATGTCGACACATAGATCTAACCTACCCTATCCACTGTACTATTTCTGCACTTACGTTGCCAGCTGAATACCAGAATATGACATTGTGGTCTAAAAGTGAGAATGATATAGGATTTATTGACTGTACACTTTATCACGTACACCTATTAAAACACAACAAGCAGTATATGTCAAGCAACATCCCCTTTCCACGGAAAAAGCCGCAGCTCTAGATGTCATCATAGGAGATTTATTGACTACAGGAGTAATAAAGCCCAAACTCCTGTCAATCCTGTGCCAAAGCCTAACAAACCTGGCGTATGGCGTTTCATACAAGACTTAAGGCAAATTAATGCAGTCAACATTCCTCTGCCACCTCTCGTTTCAGATGTTCACAGCATATTGACATGCATTGCATACACATTTTACCGTGGTGGATTTATGCTCCGCTCCTTTTTCTCAGTACCTGTGACACACAGCCGTTATTTGCATTCACACATAGAAATAAGCAGTACACTTGGACTCGTTTGCCCCAAGGCATGATAGACAGCTCTGCTGCTTTCTCAATGGTGCTTCACTCCTCCAGGGCTGCACCCTGATCCACATGTGGATGACCTCCTCCTCTGTGCTGAAAGTGAAAAACTATGTCAAACTGCTACACACATGCTTCTCCAGCACCTCCAAAAGACTGGCCACAAAGCATCAGCAAAGAAAATGCAGTATTGTCAGACTTCTGTTCAATATTTGGGATTCACACTGTCTCACGGAAAACGTTCCATGACTGCAGACAGGGTCAAAGCTGTGACCTCCGTCCCTCGTCCCACTACACAGAAGGAAATGTCGTCCTTCTTAGGCATGGTGAACTATTGCAGACAGTGGATACCAGACTGTTCTTTTCATGACCACATTCTGCGTGACTGTTGTAAAAAAAGACAAGCCTCCTCGAATACTGTGGTCCACAGAAATGACTGCCTCTTTCAATGCATTACAGGGAGTGCTGACCTCCGCCACTCAAAGGTGCTGCCTGAATTGTTCAGGAATGCCGGCCTGCCTGAGGGCAGTAGCAGCTTGCTCTATCATGATAAGGGACTGCGGGAAGCTCACACTCTCACATGACACTATTCTACACACCAATCACCAGGTCACGACCATTCTAGCAAACATAACTACACAACACATGCAAATCTCACTATAAAAGCGAGCAGCACACCCAATTCGCCAGCACATTTATTGATCCTATGCTGTGTTCTTCTGACCGACAGGATGGCTCAGACAGGCTTGATGATCATGACTGCATGACACGTATACAGGAATCCACAGCACCACGTCCAGATTTAGAGCAAACACCTATCCCAGACTCAGCCACGGTTTATGTGGACGGGTCCTGTTCAAGGCCGAGTGACAACTCATTTCTTTGTGGCTATTCAGTGGTAACAGTGCCTGACATCATACTAGAGGCTCACTCATTACCATTTCACTCAGCACAAAAAGCAGAGCTCATGGCTTTAATACGCGCCTGTGAGCTACATTTGGATAAGCATGTGACAATTTACGCACACAGCCGCTATGCATTTGGCGTTGTGCATGACTTTGGCACATTGTGGAGACAGAGAGGATTTAGATCTGCTGATGGAAAATAAATTGCTAAATTCTGATTTTGTTCAAAGACTTTTTCAGGCTATACAGCTGCCATCGGCCGTTGCAGTTGTAAAAACGAAAGGACACAGTACAGCTGACACAGACGAAGCAACAGGTAATGCCTTAGCAGACGTGACAGCCAAGGCTGCAGCTGCATCACAGCTCCCACCTCCACAGGAAGTATTATCTGTGCCCCTACAGCTGCCACTTGTTACACTCCCAGACTATTTAGACACAAATGTTGATTTGAAATTCATACAAGAGCAAGCCTCTGCATGTGATTACACCTATTGGGAGAATAATGACTGTACCTTAGATGACAGAGATGGCTTATACAAAATCTTAAGGGTTTGATTGCCCTCCCATATTCCCTGATGCCAGTCCTTGCCCGACATTTTCACTGTGTGAGTCATGTCGGACAAAGAGGGGTAATAGGGGCAATAAAATCAAGATTTGTAATTGAGAAAACATGACATGCAGTAAAAAGCATATTAGCAACCTGTCTAACATGTGCGTGAACTAATGTAGGTAGCTCAAAAGCAAAACATCAGCATTTACCATAACCAGATTTTCCATTTCATACATTACAAATTGATTTCACACATATGCCAGCACAAGGAAGCATCAAGTACTTACTGGTAATAGTGGATCAATTTAGTAAATGAGTAGAAGCTTATCCAACCTCAAAAGAAACTGCAGAAGTAGTCTGTCAAAAGTTGAGCAATGAAATAATACCCAGATTCGGAATACCTCACCAAATTAACAGTGATAGAGGACCTTCATTCACATGAGAAGTAATTAAAAAATGTGCTAAAACTTTAATGACCTGGGTCAAATTACTTACTCAAGTCCTGTGTGAGATTAGAATGACTCAATCTGAAGTAACCAAATTATTTCCATTTGAAATAAGACTATTTCCAAGACCATGGTCAGCTTCCAGAGGGGCACCGCTAGTAGAAGGTGATGTATATTGCATTGTCCACTGATGTTCACAACCTGGTAGAAAAACTGAATAATAACTATCAGAAAGTTTGTCTCTCTCAGCTTTTCCCCTCCACAGTTCCACCAGTGGAGACAAGGAGACGCATGTTGGAGAAGCCACTAAAACCAAGGACACTCTGGGAGGCCGCGTTTTCCAGCCCCCAGGCTTTACTGGCAGTGACGAAGAACCAGCATCCTCACAGACGGACAACCTCAGTGGATTCATGCCAGCAGGGTTAAGACCAGCCCAATCGGACCATCTCAGGCGTCGGATCAAGCAGACGACATCTCCGGCGAGCCAGCGCCCGGAACTAGAGCAAATAAACACACACGGGTAGACGACATCTCCGGCGAGCCAGCGCCCGGAACTAGAGCAAATAAACACACGGGTAGATGACATCTCCGGCGAGCCAGCGCCAGGATCCAATTTACACACACACACAATCACTGATTAAGACACAACGTCTGAAAGAACAACAACAAGGTACTCAAACATCCAGCAGGAACAGAAAGCCAAAAGTACCACATGATGTCTAACCTGATAAAGCCAGACTCATTTCATCCTGATAATGGAGAAAATGAAATGCCCATTGTCATCATACGACGCTTATTCAATGTCTCTCGAACCTGGGACCAGGCCAGGAGACAACTGAAGAACTGTTTTTCTTATATACTTTCTTATATATTTAGGTTATTTATTATATCTATCGCATTAACCTTAGGATTTCTCTTTTCTATTTTGTATTGTAAACTGCAACCATGTTCACATTTCTGCAGGTCATATTTTGCTGACTATACCTCATGCTCCATTTTGCAAGACACCTACTTAATGCACTCCTCACGTTCCCTAAAATCAGTAAATAGCAACATAGACGCCACTAATAAACCATCTTATGCGCCCTCTAGAACAGGAGCTAACGCCTGGTATGAAAATGCCAGAACAGCCGCTCGTGATTTAGGAAACAGTAACTGTTATGTCTGTTCAAAGGCTGATCCAGAACAGGTAATAGTAGGATACCCCATATCCGGTTTCCCCCTCACTGAGGGACTAGAGAAAATCAGCGGAGATAATGCTCTCTTTAAAAACGCTTTACAGTTGACTCTGAGCCCTCTCGACTGCTTACTTAGACACACACACACACACGAACTAACCCTGAGACTCCATTAGGCGAATTATTGAAGTTATCTAATGACACCGCAGGGACCTGCGCCCCAATGAAACGCCCTAAGAATAGGTTAAAGCCCTCACTGCCCTTAGGACAGATCCCTCTCCATTTTAATACTAGTATGATATGTCTGCGCAGACTAAAGTTAACTGGCCCAGACACACACATAGATTATACAAAGGATAACTATACATTCTTCTCTGACTCCCCAGGTGCACGCTGTAATGAGACATGGCTAGCTGTCTCTGTGGCTGAAGTTGTATCATATCTGGAGGAACACACACACAGTTCAAGTTCGAGCAGAGACTCGATCATTGTTCCCCCAGACGGTGTATTAAATGACACTGACTGGGGGGAGTTAGTTAAATCACACATGGTCACGCGCCTAACTAGACCAATCCCACGTGCTTATTGGTTGTGCAATAATACTCTTAGATTAGCTTTACCTGTTAATTGGACCGGTACCTGTGGTTTAGTAACCGTTGATGTATGCTGTACTTTCATTCCCAATAACACCGCTCCTAACGGTTCATTCACACAAGCTATGAATAAACTTGAAGCACTGCAGATAGAACTAATTGCCAATACAGGCCACGGTCAGTGGCTAGATAAGTGGCTACAGGACACGTTTGGGAGATGGAAGGAACTAATTGTAGCCTTTGTAACCGTTGCAGCATGTTTTTGATGATTATTGTCTGTTGTGTGGTACCCTGTGTACGTTCAATGATAACCCGTATAGCTACTAGTACAGCTACTTCAATGTATTTGCAATTGGCACAAATTGACCCAGATTATGTGTCAGATGTCATCAATGATGTTCCTGATGTGTATATTGAACATTAGGTTGTGAACTATTACATTTTATGATTTGCTTTTTATATTATGTTATTACATTTGTGATTTTTCCTTTCTATTTGAGTTATTATTTTTAAAAAAATAATAAAAGAGGGGAACTGTTAGATATTTTGATACCACGGTAAGCATTTACAGGATATTGTTTTATACAGGAAAACTGTTACTCAATAAGGCCGATCTACTAGTTGTTTTTCTCTTTCTCTGTGACCCAAGAATTAATGTGAGACTCACAAGCTGGTACCTGAAGGTCGAAAACGCCACAGAGATGAGACCACTTCCTTACTCCCATCCTCCCTTTTTCTTTATCTCCTGGAAAAGGCTCGTTAAAGGCTAGGTGGTTTGTTTCAGAATTCACTGATGAAAGAACTCTGTATTCTATGTCTAGGAGTGTATTTTGCTGGGATGATCATAAATTGTAGCTGAACTGATAAACTACACACAGGATACTTCTTGGCTCACAAGGCAGGAAGACGTTTCCTTATTTGGTCTGTACCGGTTTGAACTGGGAAAGCTGACACACGAACCTTTTTTTATCTATATAAACTGCTGTGTATCAAATAAACCTTTGAGTTGATTTGGGAAGACAACCTGAAGCAGTCTGTGTTTCCTTGTTCTCCCAAGCTGCTCCCGACGTCGTAACTAACCCAGCTGAATGGCATACCTGAGTGTTACTTTAAATAATTAGGAATCTTATAAGGAAAGGACAGAACTCTGCTTATCGCTCACGCCACGGAGGAAACCCGGGAAGGCAATTTCCTTCAGTGTGAATACAGGCGTAGGTCATTACAGGTGAACAGGTGAAGCCTCCATGAGACATTGATCTCAAGACTACTGAAAAACGTGATCTTCTTCACAGTGCTGCTTCAGCTCACTGACGTTTATCTACGTTATGCACAGCTCTCTGAAATCCCACCAACACATTTCATTCAATGTTAGGGTCTCGGCTTTGGACTATCGCAGCACCTCAATTTCAAAAATGGACAAATGAACAAAAGCATTTTGTTCTCAGACATTCAGACTGTCTCTAAACATTCTCAGTAAAAAAAAAATTACAAATAATCTGAGTTCAGAAACTTAAACTCAGTCCTTCACTCACTCATACACAACAACACTGACGTCGCCACACAGGTGAGAACGAAGGTAGGCTGGGCGTACCTGTATGTGGACTAACCACAGAGGTCCAGAGAATCATGAACAAATGAATTCATCTTTAGAAAGTGAACAAATCCTGACTGTGGTTTGTATTTATGCACCAAACAACAGTTGAGAGCAGCCAGTCTGTTGGGGGTCACTGGGTGGGGTACTCAAGGGTTCTTCATCCAGGGAATCTTTGGAGACTTCAGAGCTCATGTGGACAATGACAGTGAGACCTGGGTGGCGTGACTGGGCACATCATGCGAAGGCCCAGGTCTTTGGGGCCTACAGACACCACAAAAGAAGAAGATCAAATGGAAAATGAATGATGGAAACTGAGGTCAGAGCTGCAGACTTGCTGGTGAGGAGAGGTAATGATCTTCAGGCAAGGCAAGTGCTGTTCAGTCCTCTCCTCATCTTCCTCGTGCTCCTTTGTATATTCCATGTAGCATTAAAGGCACAAATGAGTTTAAACAGGTAAAGTCAGGTAAATGGATCCTGGTTATTGATTCAAAGTGACTAAAGTCAGTAAAGATAAATGTTTAGGCTTTATTGTGTCAGTCAGACAAACATTAACAGTAACCTGTCTCTTCTATCAGACACAGAGATGAGTGATGACATCAGAAATAAACCTGAGTGCAAACAAAGGGAAATGTTTCTTCTGTGAGCTGTGTGACGTTAGCACTGACCAGCAGAGGGCGTCGGAGTCACATGATTGAAAATAAAGGCATAAATTGTCCAAAATTAACTTTCTTTATTTCTGTTCCCTTTATGTGTCTCCTTTCATCTTGCCTCCTTGTCTCCTCCCTCCTTCCACCATGTCTTCCCCACTCTCACATTCTTACTTCTCCAGTCTCATTGTTCCTTCCTCCTCTATGTATGTCTCCTTCATCGCTTCTTTACTCTTTTTACCCTTCTCTTCTTTCACTTTATCTCCTGCCTCCTCCTATGTTGCCTCTATCTTCTTGTCTCAAAGTTTCCTTCATCCTTCACTCCTCCTTCGTTGCCTACTCTCTCCTTGTCTCATTTATTTCACTATTCTTTATTTTCTTCTTTTCAGTTTCCTCCTTGTCTCTCATTGGTTCCTGTCTCCTCCTCCCTTGACTGTGAGGATTCGTGAAGGTGAAACATGTTCAACACAAACTGATTCTCCACACACATCTATGGGCTCAAATTGTGGTCATAAATATTTTGTACTTGTAAATCTGACCGACTAGTTGTGAACTGAGTTTTGTAACCTTGTAAACCAAAATATCTAAAACATTTATGTTTGTGCAGATGAGAACTGGTGTGTGTGCAAAAAAGATTTGGGTTTTTTTGTTTGTTTGTTTTTAAAGAAAGAAAAGAAAAATAATAATAACAATTAACAATAATTATTATTGTTACCAGCCTAATAATAATTAGGCTGAAGAAACAACAATTTTAGCCCATAAGAACCATAAGAATGAACTACCTCCAGGACCTGAAGCTCAGTAAAGCACCCCTCCAACAGCCAAACCTATCTGTTCTCTCATTGGATTGTTAAATTTGTGATTGACATGACGTTAACCAATCAGCTGAAAGGAAGAAAAATTCGGTCAAAATTTGTACTTTGAGGTTTTGTGATCCCCTTACAGTCTGAGCACACCCTTCACTCCCCAATATTTAAATATGGGGACCACTACCCGCGTCTGAGAGTCAAGGGCCCCAGATATGCAACGTTGCAAAGGCCTGTCAACCAAGTGAGCCCTACAACATCGAGAGCCTTCAGGAACTCAGAGTGAATCCCATCCACACTACAGGCTCTGCCACCAACAAGGTGTTTAATTGCCTCATTGATTCCAGACTCACTTCCCTTACAGAAGATCATCTGTGGGATTAGGACGGCTTGAAAAAGTCTTCATACCCCTTGAAAATTTACACATTTTTTCACCTTAAAACCACAAACTTAAATGTTTTTATTTATGTTTTTAGTAATAGGCAGAGGCTAGCCTGTTTGGCACCCTGGGCGAACACTCCATTAAAAAAAGATGATCTGATGTCTTCTCTGCTTAATAAGGTAATTAAAGAAGCTCTGACACATTTTTCTGTATGTTTTTACATAATTTCACCATTTCTGGTTATAGATGCAGAAACTTCATGAAATGAAAAGTCTTCCTGATCACAACCTCAGTCTTTTTCTAAATGACTTCTGCATACTATTGTGAATAAAAAATGAAATCTGAGATTTGCGAAACAGTTCTTTCTGTTGTTATTTACATTTTACGAAGGCCCCCAGATCTTGTGTAACTGGGTTTGTAAAGGCAGTTGTTCAAGCTCAGCAGCCTTGCAGTGACAGTCGGTCACGGGACTTTCATAGCGATCTGAAACTGCAGCTTCCCAGTGAGAAGCTTACAGGCAAAGTCACAGGGGTCATTATTTAATAAAAAGATTTACTCAATCTAGCCTTCCTTAGTTATTGTCTGTATCCTGTAAATGTTCTTTTATGTAGTTTTAATTATTTTATTTTATTGTTAAATAATCTCCTAGTCGAGTTGTGTTTGTATTTTCTTTTACATATTTTCACTGCACTGCAGCAAATTAGTGCGCTCCACCTGTTGGTGTATTTATTGGCTTTTACTGTTTCCCTCCTATAAATGATCGTATTACTGTAAAACACTTTGGGGTACTGCTGGTTTTAAATGTGCTATATAAATAAAGTTGTATTCTCTTTGTTATTTCCTGTTCTCAGAAGGAGCATTGAGCTGTTCATAGACTGCATAAACTGCAGTATTAGCAAACTGCACATATAATTTATGTCCACTCAGGACTGTATGCTTGTCTTTTCACGTTCATATGTATATTTATATTTAGTCCCATGTCTCTGTATTCATCTGTTTATCTTAATAGTTTTGTTATCATATCTCTGTTTCTACACTCATTTTATATGTTGTTTCTTGTATATTTGCTGCTATGATAACTCAGTTTCCCTCTGAGATCAATAAAGTTTCTCTGATTCTGATGAAGACGAGTGTATTAGAAACAGCTCGTCCTTGTGGAGAAGCAGCAGCGTGACGAGCTGATGATGTTAACAGGGAAGTGGTGAAGCTGAAGGTATCACTCTGCTGTCGGTCTCCAACATGACAACATGTGGACTTCATCTGTCGCTCTGCTCCTCGGTGAGTCAAACCCTCCCTTCTTCAATTCTTTATCACAGCTCCAACACACACTAAAGGTCAAAGGTAAAGAGCCTATTTTCAGCAGCTGGAAGCTCTCGCTGATAGTTTCTCTCACATGAAATCTTTTCAGATCTGTTGGTTTTGTTTTCCTTAGTGAGAAGAAGTGATCACTACTTCTTTTGTTTATCTAAGGCTGGTTGTATCTGATATTTGTTTGTGTCTTTGGACACAAATCAAGTAGTGTATTTCCTGTAAGCACCTCATATTTAACTCGAGTGTATGAAGATACAGCAAATGACAGAAAACTGTTTCAATTGCATAAACTCTTTAAAATTTAGAAGTTTAACTCTGCGTTTCTCTGTCCTGTAATCTGGACTGACTCACAGAGCTGAAGCTTCATGTCGTGTCTGTAAGAGAGGAAAGTGACCTGTTTTCATCAAACATTAACCTTTACTCAGGAAACCACGGCTCCTATCTGCATGTACCACATGTTCTCCTTATCTGCCTGTTGTAATCATCACTTCCTCTGTTCAGACCAGATTGACTGAGTCTAACTAAATGACTGAAGATAGTTGGTTTTCCAGAATTAACGTCGGATTTTCCTCATTTTCTGTACGCTTTGTTAATTTTCTGATGGCGATTTAGACGAGCGGGACTCAAATGACTGTAATGTTTACTAAACAGATTTTTCAGGTCGCTCACTCAGCAGCTGATATTGCCAAAGTCGCCTAACTTTAATCCAGTGATCTCGGTGGTTTGATGGTTCATTAACTCTGATTGCTTTTTAAATGTCTCTGTTTTACTTAGCTAGTAAGAGCTGATTGGGCCTAACCTACCTTTCTCCAGCACTGGCTATGGGAACCTGCTAATGTTGGGTTTAATGTTGTGATTAGTAGAATCTGTAGTTTTTTACTTACTGAACAACTACTTAGAAACCTGCAGACGTATCAATACAAAAGAATTAGGGCCTGCAAAACAAGCAGGTCAACCCCACCAGTTTTAACTGGTCCTGATATAAAACTGCTAGGACAGGTTACTCTCTCCTGGGAAGTTGGCTGCAGCCATGCGGATTTCTGAATGGAAGAGATCCATGTACATGCCGATTTTTTTAATCATCCAATGCATTAAAAAACAATAGTCATAAATAAAGTGTTTTGGCTTGTGATTCCTAAATAAACACACTAACACTAGCTACACATTTTTAAAGGGTGCAAATCCAAGTCTCCTATTCAGTGACTCTGGTCTCCAGAGCTGAAAATAGGTTTGAGGTTCTTTTGAGAATTCTGAAGTTGGTTTAGTCTAAAATGCCTGAGTTGAGAGCAGGTTCGTGTAATTTCAGAATTTCTACCTAAAAAGAAATTAAAAGGAAAAATAGTCCATTTGAATTCAGCTCGAGCATTTTACACCAAATCTGCTTGATCAGGTTTGAATGATGTTTCCAGAACCACACAGGAACAGATTACAATTCCCTGCCCTCTGACCTTCAGTGACCTCTGATCTGTTGCAGGTGTGTGTGTGCTGCTGCTGTCTGCACTGACTGTTTGTGCAGGTGAGTAGATGAAGTGCACCATGGTCCAGGACAAACACTGAGTGTAAACACTGATAGAAACTGTCCGTCTGTCCTCCAGTCTCTCTGAGCGTCAGTCCAAACCTTCAGCAGTTCTTCACAGCAGCCTCAGTGTCTCTGACATGTGAAGGATAGCAGCTCAGCTGAAGAGAGCAGTTCAGACTAGGAAGAACATAATAATCCCTCACCCAGTGAAAATTAGAGATCACAGTGGTTTGAAGTAGTTTAAAAAAGGGTTGGAAACAGACCCGATTGAATAGATATAAATGCAAGAGGAATAAAGTAAAATAAACAAAAGGCTAAATTACAACTTAATTTTAATGCATTCAAATTAATAATAGCAAGGATAACAACCTATAAACTGGTATTAATAATGAAAGCAGATAATTCACACAAACACATATTAAATGAAATAGTGAAACTGCAGATCACCCGCAGCTTTTGGTGGATACAGAGTAAAATATAAATAACATATTGTAATATACCATTGCTGTTATATAAAATAATAGCATTAATGATGAAATAATATTAATATGAAGAGGCACCTCAGTCAGTTATGATGTGAGGTGGATAATTGTTGAAAGTAACCTGCATTAAGCTTAGGGTTGCTCAAATTAAGTACATATGAGATGGAGTGAAATAGGTAAATACTTAAACTAATGATGTGCATAGAGGCACTTGACCTGTTTGAAAGACTGCCGTCTTATTATGAGCCATTGTTGAGATATAGAGCACACCTGTGAAAACAACTAATATGTTGAACCCTGTATGAAACATCTAAAGGTACATGATGGAGAAGCTGAATTGAATATGAAAGTGCAAGTCTTTGCCACTGTGGGCAAAGCACGCAACCACTGTGAGGTTGCGTTGCGGTCTCTTCTGAGCTGATGAGCAAGCTACACAACATCAGATCGAGAGCTGTCTGAGAACTCCTAAAAGAGAGGGAAACAGAACTATGATAACTGTGATAACTAGAGTGTGAAGCGTTTCCGTGAGCAGTTTTTCTACACCTTGACTCATGTGTAGAGTGTTCATAGCATCAGCATCATGTTTTTGTTTATTTGTTTTGTTGGGTTGAAAATAGTTAAATAAACTTGTGATCATACATATGGCTCACCATGGCACATGCCACTGGCCAAATGATTTATTTACGCAGATGAAAAAGTGAGTGTGAATGTGTTTGACATCACAGTGCTTTTGTGCGCTGTGTAAAAGTAATTGAGAGTGGTGATTCTGCAGGTCATCAGCTATTGTTCAAAAAAAAAAAGAGTGAAAAAGAGAGAGAATTTACATTGTAGATGAAAAATAATAATAGGAAAAAGGTTTTGTGTTGATCAGCCAAGAACAACCACAATTTCATTTTCTGCTTTTAAGAAAGGACTGTTCACAAAAACAGAGAGAGAGAGAGAGAGAGAGAGAGAGAGAGAGAGATGTGTGTTGATTAAGCAGTGATGATAATAATGAACATGTCTTAGTTTGTCACTTTCAGGTGAAAAGCAGACCTGAATCAATTTTCCACATGCAGCGGTCGGAAGAAAGTCATAGTTTAACATCATTGGAAACATTCAGGCCAAGTTTCTGGCTGACTTATCTACAGCACCATGTGTCTCTCAACCTCACAAGCAAGCTCTCACTCCTCCCTGAAGAATGCAGCTCCAAAGAGCAAGAACATGGCAGATAAAGAGACAGCAGCAAAGTCCTGAGCAAAGAGTCCCAACAAGCAGCAGCAGTGTGGACAAACAGCATCAGAGAAGAAGAGCAAACCCATCATCCTGACTGATCGGATGAATGGCACTGTGTTTACAACAAGCTGCAACTTCACTGTGCATGTGACAAGAACGTTTGAGGAGAACTGAGGAGACTGTTGGAGTTTGACATTTGCCACCTTTGGAGAAAATGGCAAGAAGAGACAGAGGAACACAGGACAAAGCTGAAGGAGAACTGCCGGCTGTTGGACTGTTGAAGTGGGAGAGGACAACAGAGTGAGAGGACAACAGAGTGAGAGGACAACAGAGTGAGAGGACAACAGAGTGAGTAAGTAGAACACAGAGGAGTGCTGGTGTTAAATGTGGGAAATCAAAATTTGGGTTAGCAAACCTGGGAAAAACAAAACTGACTGCTTAAGTTGGAAAAGTTGGTTGAGGAGTCTGAAACACTGCAAAAAAGAAACATATACAAACATATACAAAATCACACACACAAGCAGAACATGCATTAACCCTACTAACACAAACACAAGAGAGCTAATGAAGATTAGACAACATCTTAAGCGTGTGAGTTTGTTTATCATCTCGTCCAAGTCACTTAGTGTGACGCAAAGACCAGTGGACTCATAGCACATTAGTTACAAAATGATCAAATAATAGCAGAGAAGTGTGTAAGAAAGGCAGCTTTAAGAACATGTCCTGCTGGAGATGCAGCTCCACAGACATGCATTAAACCTGCCTAATAACACAAACACCCATGCAATGAAAATTAGCTTGTTATCTCTCATCAGTGTTAAAATAGTGTGAATTTAGCAGACACTTGTTATCAAATACTGAATTTATCCAATGCACAAAATTGACTCTCTAGGTTGCAGGACAACAGTTTTAACTTTTGTGAGAAAAAAGATTCTGGTTTGACCAACCAGTGATCAGACAATAAATTTAGTTGTTAATATAGTAAATTGGGAGAAGCTTCCTGCTTGATTGATGCAGCACAAGTAATTTACTGTATGAGGGAAATTCTATTTTTGTGATAACATTTTGAACATGCATTTCTGTTGTCCTGTCATCTTAGTGGGTTAATAGCTGATATGCAAATTAGTTGATCGTTCTTAGATTAATGAAAGGTGACTGAATTCTAGCACGAGTGAATGGGATGTTTGGAGTTTGCTGTGTGTTGAGTGGAGACTCTAAAACACTGAGTTTCCTGTTTTGATGTGCGAGTGAATCCTGTATTTAGATACACAACTCTGAATACGTCAGAACAAACTTCTTTTGTGAAGTGCATGACAGCATGTCACATGTTTTATGATGAAGGGAAAAAGGAAAATTGAATAAAATCTGTGGCCTAAATGAGTGAAGAGCACAGACCTGGGGATTAAACTCATAGCTAATAGGACATTAGGCTTATGTTGTGTGTTGTGCAGCTGATGGTTGGTTTGGAGTGAATCTAGCTGATGATTTTTCTTTTGTTGTGAAGTTGAGCCTGCCAATTAGTATGATGGTATGACAAACCATGCTAATGGTATAATTTACCCTCCTGAGTTGAGGAACTTGTGTCATGACTTAACAAGGCCTTTTTATTTTGATACTTTCACAGTGCACTGAAAGTTTTGTTTGATAATCTGTTATTTTTCATTTTTCATTTTTTGAGCAGGCACTGATTTTTGTTTGTCAATTTCTTTTCTTTAAGCAGATCTGCACGTCGGGAATAAAAGCGCTATACAACAAGTCAAGAAAACCGTTGCAAGTGAGTTTCTCCACATTAAAATGGGCTCAGGAGAAAGCCCCTTATTTGGGACAATTAGAAAATGAGAGTTCCTGCCTAAAAAGGATTCAGCGAGGTAATCCGATCTAAAGTTCTTCGTTTTCTTTTTCTTTTTCAAATGACGTCATTTTGCTGAGAGTGGAAACTAAATGCGACGACAGGTTCCACTATCATCAAAGAAAGAATGAATGTATGAATGGATGAGTGAAAGGAAAAAAAAACTGATTGGTAAAAGCTGAGAAAAGCTGACAAGACTTTACTGATGTAACACGACTGTGCGAAGTTAACGCCCACCTGACAAAGGTGCAGATGAATCTATGTGTGTTTCCTTTTACAGGAGCAGAAAGATGACAGCAACATTCGAGGTTGCATGACGATTTAACCTTTTAAGTGCCATTTTCTGTGTCTGTGCATCTACCAGGGGTGTTATTCACTACCTTGTGTTGCTCACAGAGGAAACTGTGAGAAAGTGTGTACAAACCTGCGCAGCGCTAACATTTGCATTTCTTTTCTACAGCATTACAGTTCTTCATGTGAATTGATGATATGATTTCTAACAGAACAGTTGGTGATGCTGTTACACTGTGTTGTTGGGAAAATGTGAAGGCTACTTTGATGATGTGAATAACATTCTTTCCACAGCTATGGATGGCTAATTTTATGGGGGTTTTTTATGGCACCTTTGGAACCTGTCGACCTGCGCCTGACCACCGATGGTCAATGTGTATTGCTAATGTTTGTTTACTTTAGGAGTGCATATAGAGGATTCAGCAGAAGCAGACAAGTGACATGAGAAAAAAAAATAAGGGATGTTTATGGAATAGTTGAAGATGGGCTATTGAGCTCATAGTGATTGATGAGTTGAGTGACTTTGCTTAAGAGAAGTCACTGATTACATTAATGTTGACTGAGTACATGGGATGATCCATGTCTGAGGCAAATTAGGGTAATGGTTGTAGTTTACTGATTTGAGAAAACCTGCACATGACAGTTGTCTTTCTGATGTTGAATGCTTATTACTCTTATGATATAATTGTTTATAAGTGTGAAGTTTGATTTCACTTCCAGATTTTGCTTTCCAGGCCATGATGGTGTGTATGCAGGCTCCTGGGAGAGCATATTAAGCGAATTTAATATGCAAAACACACTAACATCTTTTATTGCAGGATTATAGGTCCAGGGTGGTGCTGCTCCAGAGGAGGAGATGCCCTGATGTTACCTGGGATATGATCTATTTAACTTTTTCTTTAAGACAGGAATCTGGTTTTGATGAGTTGACTCATGGGAGTGTCCATTTGTTAAGAGGAGAGGTCCAGGACTAACATGAAACAATGAATTAACATTAAATTTTGTTTTATATGATTTTTATGATTTTGCAGCGATTTGTGTGATTAACAGTTCATTCAACGGGTATTAAACCTATGCAAGTGGTGCATCCATGTTCAGATGAGGCTTTGATGGCCTATAAGTGAAGTTCACTGAACTAAAGAATGTGGTTTGATGATTGTTGACATGCTCTCCAAATAGAAGTTTTCCTCCTAGCAAGGAAATACAGGTGCAGCAGTTGTCATGGTCCTGGGTCGTGTGACCCAGTGTGTTATGCTTAACCTATTTTGATGTTTATTGTTTGCTTAGGTTCTTTAAGGTAGTCCAGTCCTTTTTGTAATTATGTTACCCTTGCATTACGTCTCCCTTGCCCTTCGTGTGGTTATGTTTGTGTGTCTTGTACTGTCAAGTTCATGCTGTCAGTTATGTCACCTCCCCCTGTACTACGTCTCCCCGGTTCATGTCTCATGTTTCCTGTTTTACTTTGAAGGCCTGCATTCACTGTCTGTGTATTCAGCTCACTCCTCCTGTCCTGTCGTTAAGTTCATGCGTGTCAGCTGCGTTCCCATGTGTGGCCACTTCCCCTGATCATCCCTCATGTGTATTTAGTCTCTGTGTTTTTTACAGTCTGTGTTGCGTCGTCTGTGTTCCCACCCTCCATGTTTCCATGCCCGGTCTGTTGCATTCTAAGTCATAGCCTTACCTTAGTTCATTCCCAGTTTAGGTTTCTGTTTAGTTATTGCTTTTGTGCTGCCCTTATTCTTGTTTGTTTCTCTTGCGTTACCAGCCACAATAAAAGGCTCGCTTTTGTTTAAAGTTCACTCCCGTCTGCTCACTTGTGTTCGCACCTGGGTCCACCACTCACACCACCGCACGGTCTGTCACAGCGGACCGTTACAGTAGTAATCTCCCGAGAAATCTTCAGAGGCCCAGTGAGAAGCGAGAACCATTCCAGGCACAGCTGACAGCCCAGACAGTGGTTGAGGTCAAAGGTCAAGCTGTTTGGGGCCCATCATGAGATCAGACTTTGGAGCCACAGCAAGGACCATGAAACTGCGTTGGAATGAGAGCTGTGCCAAAGGGGCTTTCCAGAGGCCAACAGAGGAGATTGTGGACAACAGGCGGGCACCTGAAGGATGAGGGGAGCATGCCAAGCTCCAGAGGGAGTCTAAGGATGGCATCATGATTCTGTGAAAGCACAGGAACCAGAAGCTATGGTGGTGATGACAGCAGTTTCCTATGAACATCACCTAATGCTGTGTCACTATACTGAGCATACGATGGCACACTGAAGACTGCTGGGATCATAACAGCAGTAAGATAACTGGACCCAGCACCCCCAAGACAGCACATTAGAGAAATCTCACACTTGGTTGTTTCAGTGGTGAGGGGGGAGTGCTGATTGAGCCCCCGTAGGGTAAGCTCGCACTTCAACCTCCAGCCTCTGATCAACTCGCAAGACCACATCCATCCGTGAATGAACAATGCCTGGTACCGTTATATCCACGACAGAACAAAAGCAGAATCGACAAATACAGACTATTATGTCTGTTCCCATCTACCCAGCACGGCAACTATATGTTTCCTGGACCAACTCCCAGGGAAGAACTACTCTATGATACTAGCAGAGAAAGGGGACTTTGTGTCTTTTTCAACAACACATGCTGCACTTACATACTGGACGATGTACACTCATTAAACATGACTGACACCTTGAATGTTTTGAGACAGATCCAGCAGGCCCAAAATCAGGACTATGTAAGTGATACAAGTGACTGGTTTTCTTGGCTTTACACTGGCTCCTGGTTACAGGTGCTAAAAAAGACTACTCATCGGAGTTGGGATATTTTTACTTTTATTTTGTGTCTTTGTAACGTGTATATTGCCATGCCTAAAACTCATGATTAACCGCATAATATTTTCTACTGTTGCTGCATACATAGCCATGACAAGTGATGTTGATGATGACCCCGACCTGTTGGAACATGAAGACTTTGTGTGATTAATGATGATGTGACAGAAAATGTACAACAAGATGTTACAAACTGATATCTCACTCTAAAGTTTTACTGACAACAGGAGGGAATGTCAATGGAAAATTGTACTTATTAGTCAGTATAATTTTTTAGTGATATAAGTTTGTATATGGTAGAATACTGCATGTAATCATTAGTATTAGTTAGTGGCATAGGGAAAGAATGTCTCACCCTAGGGGGCCTGTAACACTTCAAGGTGCTTTAGCGTCCACCCCCACATCCTGGGAGCATGGGAAAGAGCTCGTACGTTGTTTTATTGTTTTATTGTTTTAACGTAGCCATGTCTGTTTAGTTTAAGTGCCTTCTTTACATGTAGATGAACTGCTGGACTTCCTCACTGTGTTATCTAGGGTGAACCATCTAGGGGGAGGGGGAGACTACCCTCTTCCTGACCAAGGATGTTCCTTTTGTGCTTTATGACCCTTTGATCAGCAGGACACACACACACACACACACATTGGAACTATAAAATAAAGACTGGGGCAGTCTCTGAGCGACAGTGGAGTCGCTATGCGGCAAGTGGCTGCAGTGTTCCGGGGAGGAGGAACGGGATGAGCTAGCCCGCCAAGTAGGGGTATGCGTGTCCGTATTCCCCTGGTTGTGGGAGGCGCTGCATCCCCTCATCATAGACTTTCTCGCCTCCACTCTCCAACTCCGCCCGCGACAGCAGCTGTCCTGTGTGCGTGAGCTGTCGCCAGAGCCATGCTGTACCTCTGTTTCCCCGCTGCCTCGTGAGCCAGAAGCGGTCAGAATCGGTACGGTGAGGCTCACCGCCGACACACCCTCGGCTAACGCTCCATCGGCTTCCGCATCCTCGCCATCGCCTGACTGCACTACGCGGCTCAAGGAGATGCCAGCTGCTATTGACTTTGGTGAGGAGGAGCGGCAGCAGGTATTACGGGCGTATCGCGAGGACGAGCTCCGCTGGAAGCCCTGGCTCATCCCCGAGGAGGAGTTTTCGCCAACTGCCCCGCCTCGCACCTGCCGCCCGCCCTCGCCGCCTCGATTGGACTACTCGTCCCCTGCTGCCTTTCTAGCGCGGACGTGGTTGGAGGAGGAGGAGCCGGTCGCCATGGACAGTCAGGTTTTGTCCACAGCCGCTTCAAGGGAAAAGCGGCGTTCTCGCCGCCGTCGCGCACTGCTTCGTCCTGTGTCGCCCCCCCCGAAGCATCCCGAGGACGCTGTTGGGGTCTTGGATGTCGATCTCAAGGAGCAGCAGCACGCCGCAGGCACACAACTAGAGGAGGAGTTCGGGAGGGAGCCGTGGCTCGCTCCTGATCATGACGAGCGCTCTTTCCAGGGAACTCGACTGGCTCTTGGGGGTCCCTGGAGCTGCCAGGGACTTCCACCGCTCACCCCGCCCGCTTCCACGGATAGAAAGAAGCTGCACTCTCGCCGCCGGCGCTCTGAGCCTCAGCCCAAGGAGGTCCCTCAGTTATCGCCATCTGAGGCTTTGACTTCCATCAGCCATCCAGTCGTGAGTACCACTGCCTTAGTTTCTGACATTGTATCTAGCCCCATAGCCAAAGACCTCAAGTCAAAGGAGAGTGTTTCAGGGGCTGCTGTGAATAAAGACTTCTTGTCTGACTGTGACCTGGCTGATTCGGCAGGTTACAGCATTCATGAACCAGTTAACAATCCTAACTGCAATAAAGATGACTGTGTCCTCAGCGTCATGACTTCTGAACCTGAATGTTGTTTTGATGCAAACAATAACTGTATTGCTCTTGAGTTGTTTAACCCTGGTACAGCAAGCTTTGAGCAGACTATTCCTGAACCTGGTACTATGAGCAACAGTTCTAATGTTGCCGTTAATGAAAATGTGTCTGTGCCCGCCGGCATTAACCTAGCACCCAGCTCTACACGGGTTTTTAGCGCAGTACAGGACAGATTGTTTGTAAAGTGCAACGCTGTAATAACCAACCCCCCATTGTTTACAGCCACCAACCATTGTACTTCTGTGTTGTGTCTTCCTACCACGTCAAAGGGGTTTACTGAGTTAACCAGTGATGAGGACGTTAAGTCCCACACGGTGAACCTGCAGTCGGTGGATTTCTCTGGAATAACGTCGGATGCTGGGAGTAATGGTTCAGACCCGAAGTATGCTGTATCATGTGACTTTCGAATTAATGTGTTGAAACCATCAGCGAGCAGCCCTAGTTGTGTGGGTGATCGAGAAGTAACTTCTGTTACCTCTGACAATTTAACAAATGCTACGCCACCTCATGCCAGGTTTGAAACGTTGTGTGAACAAGTTACCGGGTCTGAAGAGAGACTGCCTAGCTTTCCTCAGGAAGCGACTAAAGACTGTTTGTACTGCGCTGAGGTCTCTGGAGAGGTGGGGGCAGCAGCTGTCCAGTCCGCACCCGTCCTAGTTCCGTCCCAGACTCCTCCTATAACGGAGGTGAGTGACTGTGCTTTTTCCTCTCATGAGCCTGTCATAGTGGAGTGTACTGGGTTACCCTTTTATGGGCCCCGCTACGAAGAAACTGGTGCCAAAGACCGCTCTACCATTAACCATGATTTCATAGACATCCATGCTGTGGCCGACCTAACTCTGGATAAGACTAAGGGCCAGTCAGAGTCGTGTTGTGATAATGAAAGGGTTGTGTGTAACAGTTTTGATGAAGCGCACAATGAAATCACAAACCATGTTTTTGACTCTGTAGAATTCAGGGCTTCTTCTAGTGCTGCTCCCATAGCCGCACCACATGAAGCCCAGGTTCATGAGACAGCGAAAGGAGTTCACACGTCAGCTGTACAGGCTGCTTCTCAGCCTACTGTGAATGGCGTGAGCTTTCTCTCCGCCTCAGACTGCCTTCTGCTTCAGCCGTCTCTTCCAGCCGGAGGGCCCGAGGAGCCTGTACAGCCTCACGCCATGTCAGCCGGAGGGCCCAAGGAGCCCGTTCAGCTTCACGCCATGTCAGCTGGAGGGCCCGAGGAGCCCATCCGGCCTCACGCCACGTCGGCTGGAGGGCCCAAGGAGCCCGTCCAGCAACCTTCCTTGTCAGCTGGGGGTTCAGGAGAACCGCACCAGCCTCATGTCTCGTCAGCTGGAGGGCCCGAGGAGCCCGTCCAGCAACCTTCCTTGTCAGCTGGGGGTTCAGGAGAACCGCACCAGCCTCATGCCTCGTCAGCTGGAGGGCCCGAGGAGCCTGTCCAGCAACCTTCCTTGTCAGCTGGGGGTTCAGGAGAACCGCACCAGCCTCATGCCTCGTCAGCTGGAGGGCCCGAGGAGCCCGTCCAGCAACCTTCCTTGTCAGCTGGGGGTTCAGGAGAACCGCACCAGCCTCATGCCTCGTCAGCTGGAGGGCCCAAGGAGCCCATCCAGCACCATGCCACGTCTGCTGGGGGGCCCGAGCCACCCGTCCAGCACTATGCCACGTCTGCTGGGGGGCCCGAGCCGCCCATCCAGCCATCTTCTGCTTTTGCTACGCCTGGTCCGGCCTCTGCTTCTGCCTGTGCTTCACCTGGTCCAGCTTCATCAGAGTCTTCATCCTCGCCTAGTCCAGCTTCTGCCTGTGCTTCGCCTGGTCCTGCCTCGCCTGGTCCGGCCCCGCCATCGCCTGATCCGGCTTCGGCTTCTGCTTCGCCTGGTCCAGCTTCGGCTTCTGCTCCTGCGTCGCCGTCGCCTGGTCCAACCTCTGCGTCAGCTCCTGCTTCGCCGTCGCCTGGTCCGGCCCCCGCATCGCCACCGTCTGGTTCTGCCTCGTCTGGTCCTGCCTCGACTGGTCCTGTGCCCACCGGGCCTCGGCCAGTGCGCCTGACACTGGAGAGCCACCGCTGCCTTCCGCGCGGTCGGCCCCCTGAGCTGCTTCGCCGTCCCCTTCACCGCCGCCGTTGCCTTCCGCACGGCTGGCCTCCTGACCGGCTCTGTCACCTGTGGCGCCCGCCTGGTCGGTCCCCCGACCGTGTGACCCTTGAACTCTTGTGCCCGTGGGCTCCGGGTCGGCCTCCTGAACTGCACCGCCACTGCCTCCCGCATGGACGGCCTCCTGATGGGAGATGGCATGGCCTGTTGGGTTGCCAACCCCCGGGTCGGCCGCCTGAACTCATAAACTATGGGCTGGTGTGTTGCCGCCCTCCAGGCCGACCCCCTGAGCTATGTTTGGACTGTTGTCACGTGCTCCGGTGTTTTTTGTTGGCTGTTTTTTCTTTCTTGTTCTGGTCCCTCCGTCCTGGTCCCCCGCCGCCCGCCCGGGCTCGGTGGTCTGTTTCTTTTGGTTTGGGGCTGTCTGGATCCAGCCCTTGGTGGGGGGGTGGTGTCATGGTCCTGGGTCGTGTGACCCAGTGTGTTATGCTTAACCTATTTTGATGTTTATTGTTTGCTTAGGTTCTTTAAGGTAGTCCAGTCCTTTTTGTAATTATGTTACCCTTGCATTACGTCTCCCTTGCCCTTCGTGTGGTTATGTTTGTGTGTCTTGTACTGTCAAGTTCATGCTGTCAGTTATGTCACCTCCCCCTGTACTACGTCTCCCCGGTTCATGTCTCATGTTTCCTGTTTTACTTTGAAGGCCTGCATTCACTGTCTGTGTATTCAGCTCACTCCTCCTGTCCTGTCGTTAAGTTCATGCGTGTCAGCTGCGTTCCCATGTGTGGCCACTTCCCCTGATCATCCCTCATGTGTATTTAGTCTCTGTGTTTTTTACAGTCTGTGTCGCGTCGTCTGTGTTCCCACCCTCCATGTTTCCATGCCCGGTCTGTTGCATTCTAAGTCATAGCCTTACCTTAGTTCATTCCCAGTTTAGGTTTCTGTTTAGTTATTGCTTTTGTGCTGCCCTTATTCTTGTTTGTTTCTCTTGCGTTACCAGCCACAATAAAAGGCTCGCTTTTGTTTAAAGTTCACTCCCGTCTGCTCACTTGTGTTCGCACCTGGGTCCACCACTCACACCACCGCACGGTCTGTCACAGCGGACCGTTACAGTAGTAATCTCCCGAGAAATCTTCAGAGGCCCAGTGAGAAGCGAGAACCATTCCAGGCACAGCTGACAGCCCAGACAGTGGTTGAGGTCAAAGGTCAAGCTGTTTGGGGCCCATCATGAGATCAGACTTTGGAGCCACAGCAAGGACCATGAAACTGCGTTGGAATGAGAGCTGTGCCAAAGGGGCTTTCCAGAGGCCAACAGAGGAGATTGTGGACAACAGGCGGGCACCTGAAGGATGAGGGGAGCATGCCAAGCTCCAGAGGGAGTCTAAGGATGGCATCATGATTCTGTGAAAGCACAGGAACCAGAAGCTATGGTGGTGATGACAGCAGTTTCCTATGAACATCACCTAATGCTGTGTCACTATACTGAGCATACGATGGCACACTGAAGACTGCTGGGATCATAACAGCAGTAAGATAACTGGACCCAGCACCCCCAAGACAGCACATTAGAGAAATCTCACACTTGGTTGTTTCAGTGGTGAGGGGGGAGTGCTGATTGAGCCCCCGTAGGGTAAGCTCGCACTTCAACCTCCAGCCTCTGATCAACTCGCAAGACCACATCCATCCGTGAATGAACAATGCCTGGTACCGTTATATCCACGACAGAACAAAAGCAGAATCGACAAATACAGACTATTATGTCTGTTCCCATCTACCCAGCACGGCAACTATATGTTTCCTGGACCAACTCCCAGGGAAGAACTACTCTATGATACTAGCAGAGAAAGGGGACTTTGTGTCTTTTTCAACAACACATGCTGCACTTACATACTGGACGATGTACACTCATTAAACATGACTGACACCTTGAATGTTTTGAGACAGATCCAGCAGGCCCAAAATCAGGACTATGTAAGTGATACAAGTGACTGGTTTTCTTGGCTTTACACTGGCTCCTGGTTACAGGTGCTAAAAAAGACTACTCATCGGAGTTGGGATATTTTTACTTTTATTTTGTATCTTTGTAACGTGTATATTGCCATGCCTAAAACTCATGATTAACCGCATAATATTTTCTACTGTTGCTGCATACATAGCCATGACAAGTGATGTTGATGATGACCCCGACCTGTTGGAACATGAAGACTTTGTGTGATTAATGATGATGTGACAGAAAATGTACAACAAGATGTTACAAACTGATATCTCACTCTAAAGTTTTACTGACAACAGGAGGGAATGTCAATGGAAAATTGTACTTATTAGTCAGTATAATTTTTTAGTGATATAAGTTTGTATATGGTAGAATACTGCATGTAATCATTAGTATTAGTTAGTGGCATAGGGAAAGAATGTCTCACCCTAGGGGGCCTGTAACACTTCAAGGTGCTTTAGCGTCCACCCCCACATCCTGGGAGCATGGGAAAGAGCTCGTACGTTGTTTTATTGTTTTATTGTTTTAACGTAGCCATGTCTGTTTAGTTTAAGTGCCTTCTTTACATGTAGATGAACTGCTGGACTTCCTCACTGTGTTATCTAGGGTGAACCATCTAGGGGGAGGGGGAGACTACCCTCTTCCTGACCAAGGATGTTCCTTTTGTGCTTTATGACCCTTTGATCAGCAGGACACACACACACACACACACATTGGAACTATAAAATAAAGACTGGGGCAGTCTCTGAGCGCGAGTCCCTGAGCCCTCACTCTCGTGCGAGAGCTCAGAGCTGCCCTTGCTAAGCAACAAGTAAAACTGTCTGTGTCTCTCATCTCTGAAGTCTTTACTGAAAAAGTGTTTAGAGAATATATTTCCTAACACCCTGGCTCACCTGTTGAGAAAGAAAAAAGAAAACAAGCAGAGGAAGACTAGAGCAATAGCAACAGCCGCCAGCTGTGCCTGAGTGACCGAGTCCCAGGCCGAGGGGCCGAGGGCACCCCACCCCCGAAGTGGCCCGAGCGAGCCCCAGGCTCCAGGCCCCGATAAGCAGCCACCAAGGAGTGAGCCGGTGTGTACCTGGACGCTGTTAAAATCTCCCAATTCTTTTAATCTTTGGGCTGAAGGAAGGACAGTACTCAGTGTATAAATGCTCAATCAACAATCCTTTATTTCCATACAATTCAACACTTATGAGCACAAAACCATCCGGATGGGGAGAGATGCATGTAGAAGGTCACAGCAAGTCTCAAACTGGTGGAGGGTTACTAAAGCTCTTATAGCCTCTAGTGGCCCCCACCTAGTCGTAAAAGCCTAAACATTCACATTCTTTCTCTCACACGGCGCCTAAGTTATGACCTCGGCTCCCTGTCTTTCTGCTCTCTGTAAAGATGGGGCTATGGAATGTGGTCTGTCTCTTCCATTATCAGCAAGGCCCTCTACACAGAACATTCTCTTCATGATTTAGCAGCATGAACTGTCAAGAAAACAGCGTAACACATTCACAGCAGATCAATGGTGGTGCACACCTGTCTACAAACATGGTCTTTGTTCTTTTAACACAAAAATATAATGGAAACTAAGCTACATACACAGCACACAATCTAGACTAAAGGAAATTATATGACCTACAGCAGTTAAAATAATTCAACTACTTTAACTACATATATAAGATAACATATGATAACAGAATAATCTCACAATGCCCACCCCCTGACACAAAGAACCACCAACGCACCGATGTCTGAGGGAGTCCGCCACTGGATATGAACTTTTTTCAAGACAGTGAATCTTGAAACCAGAGAAAAAATAGAGAGTTTTAACTTGTTCCATTGGCAGATTTTTTTCACTTGTTTCAAGCTAAAATGTTTATTAGAATTCAAATTTAGACAGAAATAAAGTGAATAATATTATTTTATTATCACGTTGATGCAGCACATGGTTCAGTTAGCTTTGTATAAACATGTGTTAGAAATCTTCTTCAATCAGCTCTTTTTACTCTCATTTCACAGCCAGTACTTTTTACTTTTACTTGAGTAAAGAAGTTGAATTAGTACCTGGAGTATTTTTAACAGTAGTAATTCTACTTCAGTACACACTGTGTGTACTTTTACCACCTGTGTCTGAGACCTCCTTCAGGGTCCACCTGAAGCTCTCAGTCTGCTGTGGAAAAAGGAAATCCAGGTGAGTTTCTCCTGATCACCTGAGGCCGTCATTACTGTGTGAACCCACACACCACTCCTCACTCCTCCCACCCGCTGCACACAGTCACTGAGTACAGACCGGCTGATTCCTGTAAAGGGAGAGGCAGGAAGAGGCGGAGCAACACCTGAAAAACAAGAAGCTCAACGTCATTTTGCAGAAGTGAAAGTGTGAGAGAGCAGCAGCAGAGCTGCAGTCGAGTCCTGTTTGTCTCTAAAAGAAGATTCACTGGAGTCCATCAGGTTTTTCTCAGCAACAGTGGTGAGTGCAGCTGATCACACTTCCTGCTTCTACACAAATCTTCACTCTGTTCACTTCATCAGGACTCATCACAGTCACACTGGATCCATAGAAATCTGCTCATGTAACCACAGATCCACTGTAGGAGCATCGAGCTGCTGCTTCAGTCTCACTGTGGCTCTGCTCAGGACGGTGGACTCAGGCTGTGCTCTGGACTTCAGACTGACTCCACACTTCCTGGTTATTCATCACTTCCTGTTCCTATTAGATTGATTCTGGATCTGATTGATCATAAGGATTACAGACGTGAAAACACCTGTTTATTCTTTATTGATATAAAGAGTTTGATACTGTAAACCAGCAGATTTTGGTCAGTACTTCAAAAAGTCATTCACACATTTTACAAAGATTATCTGACTTAGTGTATCCTGTAAGAGTCACAGATGTTCCTCAATCATTCAGAAAACAGTCGATGCTGCACTTTATAACTTTGTGTGGAAAAAATGAATCTCATTATTTAGACAGATGTGTTTGAATCATCCTGATAATCAGGCTTTAAACATGTCAGAGTTCCACACATCAGCTGTGATATTCAAGCTGACCTGGATCAAACATGTCATCAGACACAAACATAGATGATGCTGTTTAATCCCAAAGCTTATTTAAACAAACTGGAGGACAGAATTCCTCCTTAAATGTGATTTTGATCAAATCCACTGGTCTCATTTTCACACACAGGCTTTATCATGGTGGCTTCTTCTCTACTAACAGCAACCTTTGATTTGGACAAACAAACATATGAAACACAAAAATAAATCAATGTTTTCTGAGGATCCAGAATAACATGAATGATGTATCCCAGCGAGTGACTGGGAAAGTTCATCTTCTTCCACATCCTGAGTTTGTGAGGAGCTGTGATGTTCCAGTATCTGTGAGAGAAAACAGGACAGTTTTTACTGACGCACAAATGGACCAAATACAGACACCTCTGAATAAACATGTTCTCATCAATGCCATTAAAATACTGGATCAACAGTTAATAACACATTTCTGAGGTTTGTGATTCATCGTCCTCCTCACTGTCAGCTCTACTGGAACAGTCACTGTTTAATATTAATGGCTCGTTGATCTGGACGTACAATAAGAAGTATTCAGTCACCAACAAGGTCGAAGTTTACTTCACAGTAATTGATGGAAAATATCCAACAAACTGATTTATTCAAGTATACAAATGATCTGGATGAATCTTGGACCTTCTGTAAAACAGAGAAACAATTTCACATCTTTGTAACGACTGTATTTATCTTCATCCCCAAACGTTGATCCTGTCCATCTGGACGCTGCACTGTACAGCAGACACTACGATGTTAGGTTTGTGTTTGGATGAACCAGTTTGTGTCTGAGTGTGTTGCTGGGTCTCCACCAGTTACTCTGAGAACTGAAGAAGCTTCTCTGATGAAACGTGAAACACCATGTGGACACAACTTCTGCAAAACCTGCATCAGTCAGCACTGGGACACTAATGGCAGAAAGAAGTGTCCTATGTGTAACAGAGTGTTCAAGAGACGACCTGAACTACACATCAACACTTTGTTCTCTGAGATGGTTGCTCAGTTCAGACGTGACGCTCAGCAGAAAGCCAGCAGCAGCAGCTCAGAGCAACAAGCTGCCAAACCAGGAGAAGTTCCCTGTGACGTCTGCACTGGAACCAGACTGAAGGCCCTGAAGTCCTGCCTGGTGTGTCAGACCTCCTACTGTCAGACTCACCTGGAGCCTCATCTGACAGTGAAAGGCCTGAATAGACATCAGCTGGTTGATGCTGTGGAGAACCTGGAAGGCAGGATGTGCACGAAGCACGATAACCTTCTGCAGCTGTTCTGTAAGACCGACCAGACATGTGTCTGCATGCTCTGCCCTGTTTTAGAGCACAAGAACCACGAGTTTGTTCCTCTGAGAGAAGAATATGAAGGAAAGAAGGCAGAGCTGGAGAAGACAGAGGCTGAGATTCAGCAGATGATCCAGAAGAGACGACTGAAGATTCAGGAGATCACAGAGTCGGTGAAGATGAGTAAAGATGCTGCAGACAGACAGAAAGCAGAAGGTGTTCAGGTCCTCACGGCTCTGAAGGAGTCTGTTGAGAGACGCCTGAAGGAGCTCATGAAGGAGATCGAAGACAAACAGGAAGCTACAGAGAAACAGGCTGAAGGTCTCATCAAAGATCTGGAACAGGAAATCTCTGAGCTGATGGAGAGAAGCTCTGAGGTGGAGCAGCTCTCACGCTCTGAAGACCACCTCCACCTCCTCCAAAGCTTCTCCTCCCTGAAAGCTGCTCCACCCAGCAAGGACTGGACAGAGGTCAGAGTTCATCCACCATCGTATGAGGGGACTGTGGGGAGAGCTGTGGCTCAGCTGGAGGAGACAGTCTGGAAACCCATGAAGAAGAAGCTGTTTGAGGCTGAGCTGCAGAGGGTGCAGCAGCATGAGGTGGATGTGACTCTGGATCCTGATACAGCTCATCCTAAACTCATCCTGTCTGATGATGGAAAACAAGTTTATCATAGTGATGTGGAGAAGAATCTTCCAGACAACCCAGAGAGATTTTCTTACTATGGTATGGTTTTAGGAGAGCAGAGTTTCTCTTCAGGCAGATTTTACTTTGAGGTTCAGGTTAAAGGAAAGACTGACTGGGATTTAGGAGTGGCCACAGAGTCGATCAACAGGAAGGGAGACATCACACTGAGACCTCAGGATGGTTTCTGGACTGTAGGGCTGGTAAATGGAAATGAGTACGAAGCTAATGCTTCCCCTCTAGTCCCCCTCTGTCTTCATCCTGGTCCTGAGAAGGTGGGGGTGTTTGTGGATTATGAGGAGGGTCTGGTCTCCTTTTATGATGTAGGTGCTGCAGCTCTGATCTACTCCTTTACTGGCTGCTCCTTCACTCACAAACTCCACCCATTCTTCAGTCCCTGTACCAATGATGGAGGTGAAAACTCTGCACCTCTGATCATCTGTCCTGTCAATCAAACTGATCAACGACTGATTTAATTGGATGAATGATTGATTATTCTTATCTGTGATTTATCCAGATTTTCTTGACTGAGTTTACAATTTACTAGAACTGCCAAAAACACATGAATAGAAACAAATGATGAAGGATCCACTTCAAGGAAAGTGGAAAAGCCTGTGCTAGCTGCTGTTTGCAGCTGGCACAGTCTAACAGAGGCTAATACTAACGCTAGCCAACAGTTTAGCATTTCGTCGACAGCTCACCTCAGCATGGCTGTCCTCGGTCAGCAGTGAGCTTTATTAACTTGCACAAAGTTTTACACCCTGTTTGAGAGTAAATAAAAGTGGACATTTCTCAGCTCCAGCATTGACAGCTGAGGTAAACGGTGGACTGACAGCTTATCCACAAAATGGGAAAAACTCCGGTCCAGAATCCGGTCCAGTCCTCGTGGCAGTAAAAACTGTAATCATGCATACATGCTTTTGTCACACCTGACCATTTTGTACAATATAATTGAAGTTTTGATTTAAAAATTTAGCAGACGTGAACGAGCAACATTCCTGATGAGGCTGATCAACGCTGTTCAACTAGAAGCCTACGTGGATGATATCCCAGCCTACACATCCCCCTGAACTGAATTGCCTCAGTGAAATACTTGCTCACTCACACCAAACTTCATTAAATGTGAATGTGTTACCTTGCTGGTTCCCAGTTGCAGCTTAAGTGCATCCAATATTAGATTTCCCAGCTTTTCAAACACACCATGAGCTGTTAACCATATAAAGATTTCCTGATGTTGTATCTCCAATAACAGGTCACGGCATTTCGCTCTCGAGGCAGCCAGTGCCCTCCCTGCAGTCCCAAAAGGTTGATTCGGTTCATCTTGACACACACCTTTTTTTTCTCTTTTTCCTTTCCCTGGATCACCTGTTGAGAAAGAAAAAGGAAAACAAGCAGAGGAAGACTAGAGCAATAGCATAAACAACATCACGATGATCTATGTGACTATAACAGTAAATACTAAATATTAAACATTATTGTGAAGCACATAAGATCAACAGAACACAGTGTGCTTTGAGGTAGGAGCCAAAAAGGGTGTAGTTTGTGGGTGTGATCACCCGTGTGTACACCTGTGAGCATGGACGCGCTTGTTTTTAAAAGGTTCCTTCATGTAATGATCTGCTAGAGGGTGTGGGGGGGCCACAGCCCCGTCCTCCAGGATATGAAGCAGGTATGGAGGAGATCAAAACTCCAGACATCCAGAGGCCCTCAGAACACAAGAGACCAAGGAAGACCAACAGAGGGGCAGCCGCGCCACTGTCCCAGAAAGAGCTGAGGAGAGTCCCAGATGAGGGCTCACTCAGCAGCCGCGGAGCAGAAGCCAGGGTGGATTGCAGTGACGCGCCCGTGAGCTCCGCCGGCAGCCAGCCGTGCCTGAGTGACCGAGCCCCAGGCCGAGAGGCCAAGGGCACCCCACCTCCGAAGTGGCCCGAGCGAGCCCCAGGCTCCAGGCCCCGATAAGCAGCCACCAAGGAGTGAGCCGGTGTGTACCGCGACGCCCATCCCCAGACACAAAGAACCACCAACGCACCGATGTCTGAGGGAGTCCGCCACCGGATATGAACTTTTTTCAAGACAGTGAATCTTGAAACCAGAGAAAAAATAGAGAGTTTTAACTTGTTCCATTGGCAGATTTTTTTCACTTATTTCAAGCTAAAATATTTATTAGAATTCAAATTTAGACAGAAACAAAGTGAATAATATTATTTTATTATCACGTTGATGCAGCACATGGTTCAGTTAGCTTTGTATAAACACGTGTTAGAAATGTTCTTCAATCAGCTCTTTTTACTCTCATTTCACAGCCAGTACTTTTTACTTTTACTTGAGTAAAGAAGTTGAAACAGTACTTGGAGTATTTTTAACAGTAGTACTTCTACTTCAGTACACACTGTGTGTACTTTTACCACCTGTGTCTGAGACCTCCTTCAGGGTCCACCTGAAGCTCTCAGTCTGCTGTGGAAAAAGGAAATCCAGGTGAGTTTCTCCTGATCACCTGAGGCCATCATTACTGTGTGAACCCACACACCACTCCTCACTCCTCCCACCTGCTGCACACAGTCACTGAGTACAGACCGGCTGATTCCTGTAAAGGGAGAGGCCGGAAGAGGCGGAGCAACAGCTGAAAAACAAGAAGCTCAACGTCATTTTGCAGAAGTGAAAGTGTGAGAGAGCAGCAGCAGAGCTGCAGTCGAGTCCTGTTTGTCTCTAAAAGAAGATTCACTGGAGTCCATCAGGTTTCTCTCAGCAACAGTGGTGAGTGCAGCTGATCACACTTCCTGCTTCTACACAAATCTTCACTCTGTTCACTTCATCAGGGTCTAGAGCGCCACCTCATTTCTCCATGGTGCCACTTAGGCTACGTCCACACTCGCCCGGATAGATTTGAAAACAGCGCTCCGCGTCCACACTAGTGTTTTCAGTCGTTTTCACAGAGTTGTGCGTCCACATTAAGACGGCTGAAAACGCTTACGTTCCAGTCCTGCGCATGCGTGAAACGCAAGACGATTCAACCGGTCTCATTTCTGTCTGCCGCTTATTCACTTTCCAGCTGTTTGAAACGTCGCAGCAGAGGTGAGCAGCGTGATAGGAGTGGATGTAGCTGTGGGTAATGAGAAAAGATGAAAAGAACGATTGATAACTTTTTCGTTAAGGCCGGTGCTCTGACACGGAGCCATCAACCTCTCAGTGTCTAACACTGGTCTGCGGACGGCATCAGATAATGAGCCACATTAGATGGACTCTGAGCCCACTGACAGTAAAAGGGTGAAGTGTAGACATTTGGAAGAGAGCGGCCTGACCAGTTTCTCTGACTATGATACTGTAAAGCTGACAACATGATGCATTTACTGTGGTGAGTGTGCAAAGACCATGGCAGGTGTTGTGCCGAGGTAGGGATCCCCAACAGGATCTGTTTCCCTGCGTCAGGAACATCGGCTGGGCAGGGAAAGCGGACCCAACGCACTCCGCCTCCATCACGACCAACTAGACGTGGAAGGAGTGATGTTTTAGTGACAACATGAAAGATGAGTGTGACCGTTCAGTTTGTGGGTTACAACAGAAAATGATACATTTATTGTTCTCGTGTGTTATCGGACGGGATCATTTTAACAAACCGAGGACATTTTCCTGATAATTATCTGTATCCTCCTGTAACTTTACTGTTTAAAGAGCTAAAACCTCCAACATTTCAGGATCAATAAGTCCTTATAAGACGTGTTAGTGAGCTAAAAATCAAGAATGTGGGATACTGTTTGTCTGTGTCAGCCAAACAACTTCACATCTTTGTAACCACTGTTAAAAAGATGTTCATCCTGTTGATCCTGTTCATCTGGACGCTGCACTGTACAGCAGACACGACGTTGTTCAGTTTGTGTTTCAGATGAACCAGTTTGTCTCTGAATGTGTTGCTGGGTCTCCACCAGTTACTCTGACAACTGAAGGTTCAAGATTTTTATTTTGACATTTGCACACAGGACCAACAGTCCATGCACAGTGGAATACTTGTGCAGAGCTTTCCAAGTCAAATCACACTTTAACAATATAAAGACAGAAAAAGCAGAAGGATAGAAATGAAGTCCGGAGTAGGGTAGTCGTACTATTTTCTATATACAAAGAAAAAGAAGAAAATGTACAGAGAGTGTGTAGTTCTCTACCTCTTATCGCACTCACAGTGTTGCACATTTGTTCCACAGATCTGTTTCACAAGTCTGTTGTGAGTGTATTGCCCGATGGTCAGTGAACCGATGATACATTCAAAATGAGGTTAAGTAGTGCTGTGTTATTTTAAGTGTTCAGTGTGTTTTTGTTTGCCGTCAGTCTGACAGTTGTGGGGAAGAAGCTGTTGAAGAATCGTGTTCTGTGTGTGATGCTGCTGTCCGCTCTGTTGTGTCTGATATTGTATGTGCAGCTTTGTATGTGCAGGTCCATGGATGCAAGTGTTGGTCCCATAATCCTCTCTGCAGACTTTATGACTCTGCAGAGCCTTCCTCTCTGTCTGTGTAGTGTTTCCATACCAGACAGTGATGCCTGCGGTGAGGATGCTGTCTATCAGTCCTCTGCAGGCCTGGGTGAGAGGGTGGTGGTTCATGCCAGCTTTCCTGAGCAGCCGAATGAAATAAAGCCTTTGCTGGGCTTTTTTCACAGTTGCTGTGGTGTTGAGAGTCCAGCTCAGGTCTGATGTAACCTGCAGTCCCAGGAATCTGTGGCTGTTTGCCCTCTCCACCTCCGTCCCTTTGACGATAAGAGGCTGCAGGGGAGGGAGTTCTTCCAAAAGTGCAGTATTCATTCCTTGGTCCGTGTTGAGGATGAGGTGAAGAAGCTTCTGTGATGAAAAGAAACTTAAAGAAGTCCAGACGCTTTTCTCTCCAAGCTCCTCAGACTACTGACGCTTGTTTCTCTCTTTGTAAAATGAAATTTAAAGTGAATTTTGAATCAAATGTTTCTCTTCTTTCTCCCTCAGAGTGCAGACATGTCTGCTGCCAGCAATCTGCGATCTGAAGATCAGTTTCTGTGCTCCATCTGTCTGGATGTGTTCACTGATCCAGTCTCTACACCATGTGGACACAACTTCTGCAAAACCTGCATCAGTCAGCACTGGGACATGAGTCAGAGCTGTCAGTGTCCCATGTGTAAAGAGACTTTCTACACTCGACCTCAGCTGAAGATCAACACTTTGTTCTCTGAGATGGTTGCTCAGTTCAGACGTGAAGCTCAGCAGAAAGCCAGCAGCAGCAGCTCAGAGCAACAAGCTGCCAAACCAGGAGAAGTTCCCTGTGACGTCTGCACTGGAACCAGACTGAAGGCCCTGAAGTCCTGCCTGGTGTGTCAGACCTCCTACTGTCAGACTCACCTGGAGCCTCATCTGACAGTGAAAGGTCTGAAAAGACATCAGCTGGTTGATGCTGTGGAGAACCTGGAAGGCAGGATGTGCATGAAGCACGATAACCTTCTGCAGCTGTTCTGTAAGACCGACCAGACATGTGTCTGCATGCTCTGCCCTGTTTTAGACCACAAGAACCACGAGTTTGTTCCTCTGAGAGAAGAATATGAAGGAAAGAAGGCAGAGCTGGAGAAGACAGAGGCTGAGATTCAACAGATGATCCAGAAGAGACGACTGAAGATTCAGGAGATCACAGAGTCGGTGAAGATGAGTAAAGATGCTGCAGACAGACAGAAAGCAGAAGGTGTTCAGGTCCTCACGGCTCTGATGGAGTCTGTTGAGAGACGCCTGAAGGAGCTCATGAAGGAGATCGAAGACAAACAGGAAGCTACAGAGAAACAGGCTGAAGGTCTCATCAAAGATCTGGAACAGGAAATCTCTGAGCTGATGGAGAGAAGCTCTGAGGTGGAGCAGCTCTCACGCTCTGAAGACCACCTCCACCTCCTCCAAAGCTTCTCCTCCCTGAAAGCTGCTCCACCCAGCAAGGACTGGACAGAGGTCAGAGTTCATCCACCATCATATGAGGGGACTGTGGGGAGAGCTGTGGCTCAGCTGGAGGAGACAGTCTGGAAACCCATGAAGAAGAAGCTGTTAGAGGCTGAGCTGCAGAGGGTGCAGCAGCATGAGGTGGATGTGACTCTGGATCCTGATACAGCTCATCCTAAACTCATCCTGTCTGATGATGGAAAACAAGTGTATGATAGTGATGTGAGGAAGAAACTTCCAGACAACCCAGAGAGATTTTCTTACTATGCTATGGTTTTAGGAGAGCAGAGTTTCTCTTCAGGCAGATTTTACTTTGAGGTTCAGGTTAAAGGAAAGACTGAGTGGGATTTAGGAGTGGCCACAGAGTCGATCAACAGGAAGGGAAACATCACACTGAGTCCTCAGGATGGTTTCTGGACTGTAGTGCTGAGAAATGGAAATGAGTACATAGCTTGTGCTGACTCTCCAGTTGATCTCTGTCTCCATCCTGGTCCTGAGAAGGTGGGGGTGTTTGTGGATTATGAGGAGGGTCTGGTCTCCTTTTATGATGTAGGTGCTGCAGCTCTGATCTACTCCTTTACTGGCTGCTCCTTCACTCACAAACTCCACCCATACTTCAGTCCCTGTTTCAATGATGGAGGTAAAAACTCTGCACCTCTGATCATCTGTCCTGTCAATAACATTAATCGATCCCTTTCATTGGAAGAATTGCTTGATTTCTATTTTGAATAAATGAACATATTGAGTGTAAATCCTCTACAGTCTCCATGTTTCTATAGAATCTGATCATCAGGACTCTGATTCACACTTTGATTCTCATGGAGTTTGATTTGAACAGAAGAAAAGTTGAATCAGGAAATGTTCCCACTGATGGAGACTCGAGCTGAAGAGCAAATATCAGAGAACAAATGTCCAAAAGCTTCATTTCCAATAAAGTTTGTTCAATGCTTTGAGTGAATCCAGACTCATGTGTGGCTGTTATACGGAGCATCAGAGTCCAGCTGAGTTATGTTGGATACAAACTGCTTATTTTGGCTCTGTGAGGAGTTTTGTTCACTGAAAACTGATGAGACGGATAATATTCAAAGAACTCTGTAGAGATTCATGCATCCATGTTCTCCACCTGCAGGTGTGGAGGAGAAAGGTGGAGCACAGACTGCTGCATCCTTCCAGTCACATCATTTTGATGATTATATTTGCTTCTGTAGGCTTCCTCAGAGTGAGGCTGAGAGCGGCAGGCCCAGCTGGAGTCTGACCCGTGTCACACAGTGGAGGTCAAACCTTCTGTGCCACAAACACCAGATTAACCAGTTTCACTCATCATCCTTCTACTGTCAGATTTTACTGGTGCAGGTTTGATGAATCACCATCTGAGAACGTCTCTGATGTGGGCGCCACTCACAGGGATCACTTCCTGTAGAAGGGTCACATGACCTGTTATAGGCCCCTTTGTGATGATGACAGCGACGCCCCTTTCGTGTGAGGTTAAACCCAGAGAGCTTCGTGTGACCTCTGACCCTGATCACCAGCGTTAGGGTCAGTGAAGGTGAGATACCGTGTGACAGGAGGAACAATAAAGTTTTATTTGTACGTACACGTAGAACAGATGAAGTCAGAACGAAGCAGGTGGAGCTCAGTCAGGGTGGAGGTGCAGACAGGTGAGCTGAAGGGGAGGAGCCAGTCTGGTCAGGAACTCTGTTTCCTCGAGTGAACCTCCTCACCTCTGAAACACACACACACGACTCTGAAGGTTGCAGTCAGGGTGGTGAGGGTGGGGTTATCTTCTGGTCTCTGGTTGGTGTGTTTCCTGCAGGTGAGGCTGAGCAGCCGAATCATGACATCGCTGCTGCACAGACACAACAGGAAGTGGAGGAGGAAGTCGTCAGCGTCCCCGTCACACACCTGAGACAGACACAGAGGTTATGTCTCTGCAGACTCACGGCTCGGCCCTGTGGAAACGTCCTGCAGGACGCCTGTTTCTCTCTGTGGTGGCCCCCCCACAGCGTCCCCACCGTGCTTCACTGTGTGGACGCTGTTCTTTGGGTTGTAGCTGCATCTTCTTCTCGTTTCACCTCCACAGGACGTTTCAGTCTGCAGGTCTTCGTCCTCAGCAGTGTGGCTGAAGGTGTCTGCAGACGTGGAGCTCTGTGAGCTCACAGTGCGTCCCTGTGCAGCCTGTAGAGTCTTTGAAGTCTTTGCTCTGACAGGCTTGTTCTGTGCTGGGCGGCTCTTTGACTTTCTTCAGGTTTCCCTTCCTGACACTCTGATAACCTCAGATATCCACAACGTGAATCCTCACAAACATCTGTTTCTCTCTTTTCACTCAAACCTTCTGACGTTTTCACACCGACTGTAAATATGAAGAAAACCCTCAGTTTGACGCCACGCCCCCAAACCAGTTCAGCAGTAAAGTGTGAGCAGACGGAGCTGTTACCAGGATGTAAACAGGATGTGCCCTTTCACAGTTAAAGCCTCAGGAATAAAAACATGACCCGATCTTACATTTTTAAAGATAAAATAAAGTTTAAAGACGACGATGAGCACGTGACTCACCTGTGACTCACCTGTGGCAGGTAAATATATACACCTGACAGGTGCTACTGACCTGGCTCTGCCCACGAGGGAAGACTCTGATGTGACCTCTGACCCTGAGAGGTCTCTGAAGCCCCTCCCACTGAGCATCAGCCAATCCCAGCAGAGCAGGAACCAGAGCAGCTGAGAACCAGACGTGAGCCTCACCTGTCCCGTCAGTGGGGAGCATCAACTCAAACAAACAACAAATCAGTGGAGTTTACTGGTGTGTCATTCCGTTACAATCGAGGTGAGTGGCTGCAAATTTCCACCAGGTTCTTGAACCTCTTTCATATCCGCCCCAAGCAGGCCCATAATCTCTTCATCTGCTCCACTCACCTGGAGCTGATTTTTGGCAATCAGGCTGGAGATATTTAAGCCTCACACTGACGTTCCTTCTCCACCAGTTAGTCAGCTACTCCATGTTGGAGCTGGCTTTGCTTCCCTTGTTCTCGTGTGCCTTAGTTTTCCACGTCTCTTACTCTACCTTAAGCTCATCCCTTGGACCTCGAACAACTTACCTTCACTCTGGAAATCTCTCCGTGCCTCACCGGCCTGCCATCCCGCTCCATCCAAACCTGTGGAACGTAGATCAGCCAGCTCACACCATCCAACTCACCTGGACTCACACTGCCCCTCCCTCAAAGCGTTTTTCACTCCAACTCCCAGTGAGCTATAAATACAGCTAAACTTACCCTCTCCAGTGTTTCCCCTTCTTCTAACTCCGTTCTCCTGACAGCTAGACCTAAGCTGTCACGCTCCAGTTACCCTTCCAGCCCAATTTCCCAAGTTAACCTGTGCTAGACCAATAAATGTTGTTAAACCCTGTTTCTCCTCCAGGGTTCTGCTCAGTTCTGGCCCTCATGACACGTTCATTTAATCATCAGAATAACAGCACGCTGTTTTAATTTTTATATAAAGAAAGGATCCTGGACATCCTGACACTTCCTGAAAAGACAGGAAGTGATGTCACTCTACACTGCAAAGACAAAACTGGTGGCATAGTCACTGCTTATTTCTACTTTAATGGACAACTAACCAAAACAGAGCATCATGATTAATGTGCAGCAGTCTGATGAAGGTCTCTACTGATGAATTTGGATCATCTCCTCAGAGTTTTCTGAGGGTCAAAGGTCATAACACTGACATCACTTCCTGTATAAAGACAATCTGCTGAACTGATCATAAACTGACTGAACTTAGCTTTATCATGTCTCCTGCAGGTCCTCCAACCACAGCCTCCGTTACAACAACAAACACTCACACCACCTATTCTCCTCCTCCAGCTCTTTCTTCTTCCTCCTCCTTCATCATCACAGTCATGGCTGCTGTGGTTTTTCTGGCCGTTCTGGTTTTGGTTCAACTTCTATGAAAGAAACACAGAAGTATGAAGTCTATCAGACACTACATCAGTTCTTCTGGGTGAAGCAGCTGATTTAGCTGATTACACCTGAGACTAGAAGTTGTTTAACAAGTACACGTTTACCTGTTTTCTGACAGGTGATGTAAATGTGAGATAAAAACAGAACCAGAGGAAGAGAACTAAATATTTATATCTGCAAAGAGGTCATTAAGAGTAACTGTGTCTGTTTCTACATTGAAACTGTGACACTAACCTCTGTCCTGAAGGTCATTGACCGAATATTGATCATGTGAGTCATCACACGAGCAGAGGTGTGAATACAGGCGTAGGTCATTACAGGTGAACAGGTGAAGCCTCCATGAGACATTGATCTCAAGACTACTGAAAAACGTGATCTTCTTCACAGTGCTGCTTCAGCTCACTGACGTTTATCTACGTTATGCACAGCTCTCTGAAATCCCACCAACACATTTCATTCAATGTTAGGGTCTCGGCTTTGGACTATCGCAGCACCTCAATTTCAAAAATGGACAAATGAACAAAAGCATTTTGTTCTCAGACATTCAGACTGTCTCTAAACATTCTCAGTAAAAAAAAAATTACAAATAATCTGAGTTCAGAAACTCAAACTCAGTCCTTCACTCACTCATACACAACAACACTGACGTCGCCACACAGGTGAGAACGAAGGTAGGCTGGGCGTACCTGTATGTGGACTAACCACAGAGGTCCAGAGAATCATGAACAAATGAATTCATCTTTAGAAAGTGAACAAATCCTGACTGTGGTTTGTATTTATGCACCAAACAACAGTTGAGAGCAGCCAGTCTGTTGGGGGTCACTGGGTGGGGTACTCAAGGGTTCTTCATCCAGTGAATCTTTGGAGACTTTAGAGCTCATGTGGACAATGACAGTGAGACCTGGGTGGCGTGACTGGGCACATCATGCGAAGGCCCAGGTCTTTGGGGCCTACAGACACCACAAAAGAAGAAGATCAAATGGAAAATGAATGATGGAAACTGAGGTCAGAGCTGCAGACTTGCTGGTGAGGAGAGGTAATGATCTTCAGGCAAGGCAAGCGCTGTTCAGTCCTCTCCTCATCTTCCTCGTGCTCCTTTGTATATTCCATGTAGCATTAAAGGCACGAATGAGTTTAAACAGGTAAAGTCAGGTAAATGGATCCTGGTTATTGATTCAAAGTGACTAAAGTCAGTAAAGAATAAATGTTTAGGCTTTATTGTGTCAGTCAGACAAACATTAACAGTAACCTGTCTCTTCTATCAGACACAGAGATGAGTGATGACATCAGAAATAAACCTGAGTGCAAACAAAGGGAAATGTTTCTTCTGTGAGCTGTGTGACGTTAGCACTGACCAGCAGAGGGCGTCGGAGTCACATGATTGAAAATAAAGGCATAAATTGTCCAAAATTAACTTTCTTTATTTCTGTTCCCTTTATGTGTCTCCTTTCATCTTGCCTCCTTGTCTCCTCCCTCCTTCCACCATGTCTTCCCCACTCTCACATTCTTACTTCTCCAGTCTCATTGTTCCTTCCTCCTCTATGTATGTCTCCTTCATCGCTTCTTTACTCTTTTTACCCTTCTCTTCTTTCACTTTATCTCCTGCCTCCTCCTATGTTGCCTCTATCTTCTTGTCTCAAAGTTTCCTTCATCCTTCACTCCTCCTTCGTTGCCTACTCTCTCCTTGTCTCATTTATTTCACTCTTCTTTATTTTCTTCTTTTCAGTTTCCTCCTTGTCTCTCATTGGTTCCTGCCTCCCTGTCTCCTCCTCCCTTGACTGTGAGGATTCGTGAAATTGAAACATGTTCAACACAAACTGATTCTCCACACACATCTATGGGCTCAAATTGTGGTCATAAATATTTTGTACTTATAAATCTGACCAACTAGTTGTGAACTGAGTTTTGTAACCTTGTAAACCAAAATATCTAAAACATTTATGTTTGTGCATCTATAGATGCAAATTGGTGTGTGTGCAAAAAAGATTTGGGTTTTTTTTTTAAAGAAAGAAAAGAAAACTAATAATAACAATAATTATTATTGTTACCAGCCTAATAATAATTAGGCTGAAGAACCAACAATTTTAGCCCATAAGAACCATAAGAATGAACTACCTCCAGGACCTGAAGCTCAGTAAAGCACCCCTCCAACAGCCAAACCTATCTGTTCTCTCATTGGATTGTTAAATTTGTGATTGACATGACGTTAACCAATCAGCTGAAAGGAAGAAAAATTCGGTCAAAATTTGTACTTTGAGGTTGTGTGATCCCCTTACAGTCTGAGCACACCCTTCACTCCCCAATATTTAAATACGGGGACCACTACCCGAGTCTGAGAGTCAAGGGCCCCAGATATGCAACGTTGCAAAGGCCTGTCAACCAAGTGAGCCCTACAACATCGAGAGCATTCAGGAACTCAGAGTGAATCCCATCCACACCACAGGCTCTGCCACCAACCAGGTGTTTAATTGTGTGGATGCTTTAAGCATCCACACTATTGAGTTCCTGTTTCTCTTTAATCTTTATACTTTATTATTCTAGTTGCTTCCGTACACTTTTTGGCACTTAACTACTTCCACAATTTTCAGCCGATTTTCACCGTTCAAATTTTAAACTATTCTGCTATTTTTTGCTAATGCCGGATATATCTTTTGGTGCTCATAACTTCTATACTTTTTGAGATATTGAATTTTTTTTTGCAATATTTTTGCCCATTGAAATGAATGGAACACATTATCAATGTGGTCACTTATTTCTGCTCGCCGGGCTGAGCTGTGTTTTAGCTCAGTGAGATGAGCATCCGTTCTCAGACTGGGAGGCCCGGGTTCAAATCCCGCTTATGGCAACATTTCTTTCAGTTAACAGTTAAACTTTTTTAACTCTTTTCAACACAAATTTCAGCTTTTTGATCCCTTTTCAGCAGAATTTTCAGTTTTTTCACAACTTTTCAGCACAAATCCCAGCTTTTTCAGCTGTTTTCAGCAAAAACCTCTTCAGCAGAAATTCTGCTCATTCACCTCTTTTCAGCAGAAATTCTGCTGATTGAACTCTTTTCAGCACAATTTTCAGAATTCTCACCTCTTTTCTGCTCAAATTCTGCTTATTCACCTCTTCTGCAAATTTTTCAGCGTTTTCACCTCTTATTAGCACAAATCTCAGCTGTTTTCAGAAAAAAACCTCTTTTGAGCACAAATTCTGCTGATTCATTTCTTTTCTGCAAAGTTTTAGCCTTTTCACCTCTTTTCACCTCAATTCTCTGCAGCTTCTGCTCATTTCAGCAGAATTGTCAGTCTCTCCACCTCTTCTTTGTGAGAAAGAGTTTGGTGCAGTGAGATGAGTAGCTTCCTTGAGACTAGAACGGCCAGGTTCGAATCCTGCTCAGGGCAGCATTTTTTTTTTTCAACTTTTTTCAGCAGACAGCTTCAGCTTTAAAGCATCCACACTGCATTTTCGCAGGAAATGCAAATTTTTCTAGTTGCCTCATTGATTCCAGACTCACTTCCCTTACAGAAGATCATCTGTGGGATTAGGACGGCTTGAAAAAGTCTTCATACCCCTTGAAAATTTACACATTTTTTCACCTTAAAACCACAAACTTAAATGTTTTTATTTATGTTTTTAGTAATAGGCAGAGGCTAGCCTGTTTGGCACCCTGGGCGAACACTCCATTAAAAAAAGATGATCTGATGTCTTCTCTGCTTAATAAGGTAATTAAAGAAGCACTGACACATTTTTCTGTATGTTTTTACATAATTCCACCATTTCTGGTTATAGATGCAGAAACTTCATGAAATGAAAAATCTTCCTGATCACAACCTCAGTCTTTTTCTAAATGACTTCTGCATACTATTGTGAATAAAAATGAAATCTGAGATTTGCGAAACAGTTCTTTCTGTTGTTATTTATAATTTACGAAACCCCCAGATCTTGTGTAACTGGGTTTGTAAAGGCAGTTGTTCAAGCTCAGCAGCCTTGCAGTGACAGTCGGTCACGGGACTTTCATAGCGATCTGAAACTGCAGCTTCCCAGTGAGAAGCTTACAGGTAGTCACAGGGGTCATAATTTAATAAAAAGATTTACTCAATCTAGCCTTCCTTAGTTATTGTCTGTATCCTGTAAATGTTCTTTTATGTAGTTTTAATTATTTTATTTTATTGTTGAATAATCTCCTAGTCGAGTTGTGTTTGTATTTTCTTTTACATATTTTCACTGCACTGCAGCAAATTAGTGCGCTCCACCTGTTGGTGTCTTTATTGGCTTTTAATGTTTCCCTCCTATAAATGATCGTATTACTGTAAAACACTTTGGGGTACTGCTGGTTTTAAATGTGCTGTATAAATAAAGTTGTATTCTCTTTGTTATTTCCTGTTCTCAGAAGGAGCATTGAGCTGTTCATAGACTGCATAAACTGCAGTATTAGCAAACTGCACATATAATTTATGTCCACACAGGACTGTATGCTTGTCTTTCCACGTTCATATGTATATTTATATTTAGTCCCATGTCTCTGTATTCATCTGTGTATCTTAATAGTTTTGTTATCATATCTCTGTTTCTACACTCATTTTATGTTGTTTCTTGTATATTTGCTGCTATGATAACTCAGTTTCCCTCTGAGATCAATAAAGTTTCTCTGATTCTGGTGAAGACGAGTGTATTAGAAACAGCTCGTCCTTGTGGAGAAGCAGCAGCGTGACGAGCTGATGATGTTAACAGGGAAGTGGTGAAGCTGAAGGTATCACTCTGCTGTCGGTCTCCAACATGACAACATGCCGACTTCATCTGTCGCTCTGCTCCTCGGTGAGTCAAACCCTCCCTTCTTCAATTCTTTATCACAGCTCCAACACACACTAAAGGTCAAAGGTAAAGAGCCTATTTTCAGCAGCTGGAAGCTCTCGCTGATAGTTTCTCTCACATGAAATCTGTTCAGATATGTTGGTTTTGTTTTCCTTGGTGAGAAGAAGTGATCACTACTTCTTTTGTTTATCTAAGGCTGGTTGTATCTGATATTTGTTTGTGTGTTTGGACACAAATCAAGTAGTGTATTTCCTGTAAGCACCTCATATTTAACTCGAGTGTATGAAGATACAGCAAATGACAGAAAACTGTTTCAACTGCATAAACTCTTTAAAATTTAGAAGTTTAACTCTGCGTTTCTCTGTCCTGTAATCTGGACTGACTCACAGAGCTGAAGCTTCATGTCGTGTCTGTAAGAGAGGAAAGTGACCTGTTTTCATCAAACATTAACTTTTACTCAGGAAACCACGGCTCCTAGCTGCATGTACCACATGTTCTCCTTATCTGCCTGTTGTAATCATCACTTCCTCTGTTCAGACCAGATTGACTGAGTCTAACTAAATGACTGAAGATAGTTGGTTTTTCAGAATTAACGTCGGATTTTCCTCATTTCCTGTACGCTTTGTTAATTTTCTGATGGCGATTTAGACGAGCGGGACTCAAACGACTGTAATGTTTACTAAACAGATTTTTCAGGTTGCTCACTCAGCAGCTGATATTGCCAAAGTCGCCTAACTTTAATCCAGTGATCTCGGTGGTTTGATGGTTCATTAACTCTGATTGCTTTTTAAATGTCTCTGTTTTACTTAGCCAGTAAGAGCTGATTGGGCCTAACCTACCTTCGCCAGCACTGGCTATGGGAACCTGCTAATGTTGGGTTTAATGTTGTGATTAGTAGAATCTGTAGTTTTTTACTTACTGAACAACTACTTAGAAACCTGCAGACGTATCGATATAAAAGAATTAGGGCCTGCAAAACAAGCAGGTCAACCCCACCAGTTTTAACTGGTCCTGATATAAAACTGCTAGGACAGGTTACTCTCTCCTGGGAAGTTGGCTGCAGCCATGTGGATTTCTGAATGGAAGAGATCCATGTACACGCCGATTTTTTAATCATCCAATGCATTAAAAAACAATAGTCATAAATAAAGTGTTTTGGCTTGTGATTCCTAAATAAACACACTAACACTAGCTACACATTTTTAAAGGGTGCAAATCCAAGTCTCCTATTCAGTGACTCTGGTCTCCAGAGCTGAAAATAGGTTTGAGGTTCTTTTGAGAATTCTGAAGTTGGTTTAGTCTAAAATGCCTGAGTTGAGAGCAGGTTCGTGTAATTTCAGAATTTCTACCTAAAAAGAAATGAAAAGGAAAAATAGACCATTTTCCATCCCCAATATTTGAATCCATAACAATGGGAATATAACAGTTAATACTAAATGTTAAACATTATTGTGCAGCACATAAGATCAACAGAACACAGTGTGCTTTGAGGTAGGAGCCAAAAAGGGTGTAGTTTGTGTGTGTGATCACCCGTGTGTACACCTGTGAGCATGGACACGCTTGTTTTTAAAAGGTTCCTTCATGTAATGATCTGCTAGAGGGTGTGGGGGGGCCACAGCCCCGTCCTCCAGGGCATGAAGCAGGTATGGAGGAGATCAAAACTCCAGACATCCAGAGGCCCCCAGAACACAAGAGACCAAGGAAGACCAACAGAGGGGCAGCTGTGCCACTGTCCCAGTAAGAGCTGAGGAGAGTCCCAGATGAGGGCTCATTCAGCAGCCGCGGAGCAGAAGCCAGGGGGGGGGGGGGTTGCAGTGACGCGCCCGTGAGCCAGCTGCGCCTGAGTGACCGAGCCCCAGGCCGAGAGGCCGGGGGCACCCCACCTCCGAAATGGCCCGAGCGAGCCCCAGGCTCCAGGCCCCGACAAGCATCTTGAAACCAGAGAAAAAATAGAGAGTTTTAACTTGTTCCATTGGCAGATTTTTTTTCACTTATTTCAAGCTAAAATATTTATTAGAATTCAAATTTAGACAGAAACAAAGTGAATAATATTATTTTATTATCACGTTGATGCAGCACATGGTTCAGTTAGCTTTGTATAAACACGTGTTAGAAATGTTCTTCAATCAGCTCTTTTTACTCTCATTTCACAGCCAGTACTTTTTACTTTTACTTGAGTAAAGAAGTTGAAACAGTACTTGGAGTATTTTTAACAGTAGTACTTCTACTTCAGTACACACTGTGTGTACTTTTACCACCTGTGTCTGAGACCTCCTTCAGGGTCCACCTGAAGCTCTCAGTCTGCTGTGGAAAAAGGAAATCCAGGTGAGTTTCTCCTGATCACCTGAGGCCGTCATTACTGTGTGAACCCACACACCACTCCTCACTCCTCCCACCCGCTGCACACAGTCACTGAGTACAGACCGGCTGATTCCTGTAAAGGGAGAGGCAAGAAGAGGCGGAGCAACAGCTGAAAAACAAGAAGCTCAACGTCATTTTGCAGAAGTGAAAGTGTGAGAGAGCAGCAGCAGAGCTGCAGTCGAGTCCTGTTTGTCTCTAAAAGAAGATTCACTGGAGTCCATCAGGTTCCTCTCAGCAACAGTGGTGAGTGCAGCTGATCACACTTCCTGCTTCTACACAAATCTTCACTCTGTTCACTTCATCAGGGTCTAGAGCGCCACCTCATTTCTCCATGGTGCCACTTAGGCTACGTCCACACTCGCCCGGATAGATTTGAAAACAGCGCTCCGCGTCCACACTAGTGTTTTCAGTCGTTTTCACAGAGTTGTGCGTCCACATTAAGACGGCTGAAAACGCTTACGTTCCAGTCCTGCGCATGCGTGAAACGCAAGATGATTCGACCGGTCTCATTTCTGTCTGCCGCTTATTCACTTTCCAGCTGTTTGAAACGTCGCAGCAGAGGTGGAGGAAAAGCACCGAGTTTTAAAATGGACTAACAATGAGGTGGAGTTGTTGCTGCGAGTAACACAAAAGTACAAAGTTGCAAAAGCGAGAGAGAATTAAAGAATTTGAAGAAAAGCTCTGTGGAGAGAGAGCGGCCTGACCAGTTTCTCTGACTATGATACTGTAAAGCTGACAACATGATGCATTTACTGTGGTGAGTGTGCAAAGACCATGGCAGGTGTTGTGCCAAGGTAGGGATCCCCAACAGGATCTGTTTCCCTGCGTCAGGAACATCGGCTGGGCAGGGAAAGCGGACCCAACGCACTCCGCCTCCATCACGACCAACTAGACGTGGAAGGAGTGATGTTTTAGTGACAACATGAAAGATGAGTGTGACCGTTCAGTTTGTGGGTTACAACAGAAAATTATACATTTATTGTTCTCGTGTGTTATCGGACGGGATCATTTTAACAAACCGAGGACATTTTCCTGATAATTATCTGTATCCTCATGTAACTTTACTGTTTAAAGAGCTAAAACCTCCAACATTTCAGGATCAATAAGTCCTTATAAGACGTGTTTGTGAGCTAAAAATCAAGAATGTGGGATACTGTTTGTCTGTGTCAGCCAAACAACTTCACATCTTTGTAACGACTGTTAAAAAGATGTTCATCCTGTTGATCCTGTTCATCTGGACGCTGCACTGTACAGCAGACACGACGTTGTTCAGTTTGTGTTTCAGATGAACCAGTTTGTGTCTGAGTGTGTTGCTGGGTCTCCACCAGTTACTCTGACAACTGAAGGTTCAAGATTTTTATTTTGACATTTGCACACAGGACCAACAGTCCATGCACAGTGGAATACTTGTGCAGAGCTTTCCAAGTCAAATCACACTTTAACAATATAAAGACAGAAAAAGCAGAAGGATAGAAATGAAGTCCGGAGTAGGGTAGTCGTACTATTTTCTATATACAAAGAAAAAGAAGAAAATGTACAGAGAGTGTGTAGTTCTCTACCTCTTATCGCACTCACAGTATTGCACATTTGTTCCACAGATCTGTTTCACAAGTCTGTTGTGAGTGTATTGCCCGATGGTCAGTGAACCGATGATACATTCAAAGTGAGGTTAAGTAGTGCTGTGTTATTTTAAGTGTTCAGTGTGTTTTTGTTTGCCGTCAGTCTGACAGTTGTGGGGAAGAAGCTGTTGAAGAATCGTGTTCTGTGTGTGATGCTGCTGTCCGCTCTGTTGTGTCTGAGATTGTATGTGCAGCTTTGTATGTGCAGGTCCATGGATGCAAGTGTTGTTCCCATAATCCTCTCTGCAGACTTTCTGACTCTGCAGAGCCTTCCTCTCTGTCTGTGTAGTGTTTCCATACCAGACAGTGATGCCTGCGGTGAGGATGCTGTCTATCAGTCCTCTGCAGGCCTGGGTGAGAGGGTGGTGGTTCATGCCAGCTTTCCTGAGCAGCCGAATGAAATAAAGCCTTTGCTGGGCTTTTTTCACAGTTGCTGTAGTGTTGAGAGTCCAGCTCAGGTCTGATGTAACCTGCAGTCCCAGGAATCTGTGGCTGTTTGCCCTCTCCACCTCCGTCCCTTTGACGATAAGAGGCTGCAGGGGAGGGAGTTCTTCCAAAAGTGCAGTATTCATTCCTTGGTCCGTGTTGAGGATGAGGTGAAGAAGCTTCTGTGATGAGTAGAAACTCAAAGAAGTCCAGACGCTTTTCTCTCCAAGCTCCTCAGACTACTGACGCTTGTTTCTCTCTTTGTAAAAATGAAATTTAAAGTGAATTTTGAATCAAATGTTTCTCTTCTTTCTCCCTCAGAGTGCAGACATGTCTGCTGCCAGCAATCTGCGATCTGAAGATCAGTTTCTGTGCTCCATCTGTCTGGATGTGTTCACTGATCCAGTCACTACATCATGTGGACACAACTTCTGCAAAACCTGCATCAGTCAGCACTGGGACATGAATCAGAGCTGTCAGTGTCCCATGTGTAAAGAGACTTTCTACACTCGACCTCAGCTGAAGATCAACACTTTGTTCTCTGAGATGGTTGCTCAGTTCAGACGTGAAGCTCAGCAGAAAGCCAGCAGCAGCAGCTCAGAGCAACAAGCTGCCAAACCAGGAGAAGTTCCCTGTGACGTCTGCACTGGAACCAGACTGAAGGCCCTGAAGTCCTGCCTGGTGTGTCAGACCTCCTACTGTCAGACTCACCTGGAGCCTCATCTGACAGTGAAACGTCTGAAAAGACATCAGCTGGTTGATGCTGTGGAGAACCTGGAAGGCAGGATGTGCACGAAGCACGATAACCTTCTGCAGCTGTTCTGTAAGACCGACCAGACATGTGTCTGCATGCTCTGCTCTGTTTTAGACCACAAGAACCACGAGTTTGTTCCTCTGAGAGAAGAATATGAAGGAAAGAAGGCAGAGCTGGAGAAGACAGAGGCTGAGATTCAGCAGATGATCCAGAAGAGACGACTGAAGATTCAGGAGATCACAGAGTCGGTGAAGATGAGTAAAGATGCTGCAGACAGACAGAAAGCAGAAGGTGTTCAGGTCCTCACGGCTCTGATGGAGTCTGTTGAGAGACGCCTGAAGGAGCTCATGAAGGAGATCGAAGACAAACAGGAAGCTACAGAGAAACAGGCTGAAGGTCTCATCAAAGATCTGGAACAGGAAATCTCTGAGCTGATGGAGAGAAGCTCTGAGGTGGAGCAGCTCTCACGCTCTGAAGACCACCTCCACCTCCTCCAAAGCTTCTCCTCCCTGAAAGCTGCTCCACCCAGCAAGGACTGGACAGAGGTCAGAGTTCATCCACCATCATATGAGGGGACTGTGGGGAGAGCTGTGGCTCAGCTGGAGGAGACAGTCTGGAAACCCATGAAGAAGAAGCTGTTTGAGGCTGAGCTGCAGAGGGTGCAGCAGCATGAGGTGGATGTGACTCTGGATCCTGATACAGCTCATCCTAAACTCATCCTGTCTGATGATGGAAAACAAGTGTACTGTGGTGATGTGAGGAAGAAACTTCCAGACAACCCAGAGAGATTTTCTAAGTGTCATTGTGTTTTAGGAGAGCAGAGTTTCTCTTCAGGCAGATTTTACTTTGAGGTTCAGGTTAAAGGAAAGACTGAGTGGACTTTAGGAGTGGCCACAGAGTCGATCAACAGGAAGGGACGAATCACAGCGAGTCCTCAGGATGGTTTCTGGACTGTGTGGCTGAGAAATGGAAATGAGTACAAAGCTCTTGCTGGTCCTTCAGTCCGTCTCTGTCTTCATCCTGGTCCTGAGAAGGTGGGGGTGTTTGTGGATTATGAGGAGGGTCTGGTCTCCTTTTATGATGTAGGTGCTGCAGCTCTGATCTACTCCTTTACTGGCTGCTCCTTCACTCACAAACTCCACCCATACTTCAATCCCTGTACCAATGATGGAGGTAAAAACTCTGCACCTCTGATCATCTGTCCTGTCAATCAAACTGATCAACGACTGATTTAATTGGATGCATGATTGATTTTTCTTGAAGGGAACAAATGAACATATTGAGTGTAAATCCTCTACAGTCTCCATGTTTCTATAGAATCTGATCATCAGGACTCTGATTCACACTTTGATTCTCATGGAGTTTGATTTGAACAGAAGAAAAGTTGAATCAGGAAATGTTCCCACTGATGGAGACTCGAGCTGAAGAGCAAATATCAGAGAACAAATGTCCAAAAGCTTCATTTCCAATAAAGTTTGTTCAATGCTTTGAGTGAATCCAGACTCATGTGTGGCTGTTATACGGAGCATCAGAGTCCAGCTGAGTTATGTTGGATACAAACTGCTTATTTTGGCTCTGTGAGGAGTTTTGTTCACTGAAAACTGATGAGACGGATAATATTCAAAGAACTCTGTAGAGATTCATGCATCCATGTTCTCCACCTGCAGGTGTGGAGGAGAAAGGTGGAGCACAGACTGCTGCATCCTTCCAGTCACATCATTTTGATGATTATATTTGCATGTTGTGATGATTTGGGTTAAAGACAAACAGAGTTGAACGGCTGCAGTCACAGCATGAAGACGATGCTGAAGCTGAGCTGTCAGTGAACATGTTTCACTGTGATTTGATTTGAAGAATAGAAAGTGTGTGTGGCTGCTGACAGCTGCAGTCTCTGCTAGTCTGCATAACACACACACAACTTTCCCCCTGAGGCAACGATGCAGCAACAACACAAAGAACAGCTGCAGACACACACACACACTGTTAAAGAGCACTTTACTGTTTAAGGCAGAATTCCTCAGTAACAATGATTTGAGTCTACTGTGTCTACTGTGGTTTCCAACATACAATCTACTGAAACATGTTTTTCTTTCTGCCGTACAAACTATTTGATCACAACATCTTTGCTTTTTTCCTCCAATCGTTTATTCTGATTATTTTATTTAGTTTAACTAAGAAAAGCTTAAAATTTAACTCTTAACCTGATTTAAACGTTTAATTTCTCATTAACTCAGACTTTTAATTTATTTCCTTGTTTAATGTATTATTTCTTTATCCTTGTTTAAGTTTTGCCGATCCTTTCTGTGTAACCTGTTTAATCTGACCTTTGACCTTTTAATTTTAATTTAACAGTACTCTTGTTTTGACCTTTGACCTCTTTATTCCTTATAACCAAAAAAACCCTTTTATCTGATATTTTCACCTTATTGATTGATTATATATATCTATTATATTTTCTCACCTTACCTTATTTTGACCTTTGACCTATGTCCTTGTTAGCCTTGATCTTCCTTCATCAAAGGTGAAATTTCTTTCACCTTTGAACTTAAAGCTTAAATCAAACCTTTGTTAAAAAGCTTCTTACCAACTTGTAATTCCAACTCTCTGCATTAAACACGTATCTTATCATATAAACACTGGATCACTGAGAGAACTTTAGGCAGAACCAAATGAAGCAGCTGACCTCGTCAAACTCACAGCGACAGTAACTGACAGTGAATTATTTTAATCTTCTTCATTGTATTTGTTAGAAACATTTATTTTCCTTTAATTGGACTTTGGTTAAGTTCAATCCGATGTATTAACCGACCTTTGAGGTGAAGTGCAGCTGCGAAGAACGCTACGGCAGGCAATGAGGTGCGTTTAATGTCGCTCTGTTAATTTGAGTGTCCATAAATTGAATATCTTATTTTTTCTTACTTTATTATTGCTCATTTATTGGAGAATTAGGCCATTTAATTAAGATAGATTTTATGTTGTTGGTGTTAAAGATCTGGATGGATGCTTTGTTCTGTGTTTCTATTTTTCAGTTTTACTTTTCAAGACTTGGTGAATTGCCTTTTTCTACTTTTTGTTTAGTTTTGTTAAAATTAGCAGCAGTGAGAAGTGTTGTTGTCGGTCTTGAATATATTTGATGTAGCCCATACTGTTAAGGTAAGTGTCATGTTTTTAGTTGTTAGTCTGATGAAGAATCTTTTATTTTTCTCCAAAAGTTGATTGTGTTTATCTGGACATAGTGTTTTTCAGGTCCAGCTGAATGCAGGTTTCCCCAGTCTTATACGTGTCAGGAGCATCAGCACAGCTGAAATGCATTTTTCCTAAGCACCGCGTCTCTGTGGCTTTTAAACCCCAAAACACGCTAAAACAAAAATGGGTCCACCCCAAGGATGGGGTCCCCCGGTGTAGTTTCCACTGTGACAGACTGTAGGCTTCCTCAGAGTGAGGCTGAGAGCGGCAGGCCCAGCTGGAGTCTGACCCGTGTCACACAGTGGAGGTCAAACCTTCTGTGCCACAAACACCAGATTAACCAGTTTCACTCATCATCCTTCTACTGTCAGATTTTACTGGTGCAGGTTTGATGAATCACCATCTGAGAACGTCTCTGATGTGGGCGCCACTCACAGGGATCACTTCCTGTAGAAGGGTCACATGACCTGTTATAGGCCCCTTTGTGATGATGACAGCGACGCCCCTTTCGTGTGAGGTTAAACCCAGAGAGCTTCGTGTGACCTCTGACCCTGATCACCAGCGTTAGGGTCAGTGAAGGTGAGATACCATGTGACAGGAGGAACAATAAAGTTTTATTTGTACGAACACGTAGAACAGATGAAGTCAGAACGAAGCAGGTGGAGCTCAGTCAGGGTCGAGGTGGAGACAGGTGAGCTGAAGGGGAGGAGCCAGTCTGGTCAGGAACTCTGTCTCCTCGAGTGAACCTCCTCACCTCTGAAACACACACACACACTGAAGGTTGCAGTCAGGGTTGGTCAGGTTGGTGTGTTTCCTGCAGGTGAGGCTGAGCAGCTGAATCATGACATCGCTGCTGCACAGACACAACAGGAAGTGGAGGAGGAAGTCGTCAGCGTCCCCGTCACACACCTGAGACAGACACAGAGGTTATGTCTCTGCAGACTCACGGCTCGGACCTGTGGAAACGTCCTGCAGGACGCCTGTTTCTCTCTGTGGTGACCCCCCCACAGCGTCCCCACCGTGCTTCACTGTGTGGACGCTGTTCTTTGGGTTGTAGCTGCATCTTCTTCTCGTTTCACCTCCTCTGACCACAGGACGTTTCAGTCTGCAGGTCTTCGTCCTCAGCAGTGTGGCTGAAGGTGTCTGCAGACGTGGAGCTCTGTGAGCTCACAGTGCGTCCCTGTGCAGCCTGTAGAGTCTTTGAAGTCTTTGCTCTGACAGGCTTGTTCTGTGCTGGGCGGCTCTTTGACTTTCTTCAGGTTTCCCTTCCTGACACTCTGATAACCTCAGATATCCACAACGTGAATCCTCACAAACATCTTTTTCTCTCTTTTCACTCAAACCTTCTGACGTTTTCACACCGACTGTAAATATGAAGAAAACCCTCAGTTTGACGCCACGCCCCCAAACCAGTTCAGCAGTAAAGTGTGAGCAGACGGAGCTGTTACCAGGATGTAAACAGGATGTGCCCTTTCACAGTTAAAGCCTCAGGAATAAAAACATGACCCGATTTTAAATTTTTAAAGATAAAATAAAGTTTAAAGACGACGATGAGCACGTGACTCACTGCTCAGAGCCCACTCACCCAGGTGCATGATGGGAGCAGGAGGAGGAGGCTGGGCCGAGCTGATAGAAACCAAACAAACAAATAAACAACAGCACGACAAACACGTGAACCAGACTTTACCTGTAAACTTACCTGGTGTCTCCCAGGGAGACCACAGTTATGGAGCTGACAGGTAAGTACGTGCAGTACACACTTCCTGTCCTGAAACACACACACAGGTAAACCGCACAGGTACGTAACCATCGGCGTGACTTTGTATTGAACATTGGGGGGTCAAGATCTCTGTCTAAATAAATAAATCTGGGTACATTTCCAGATGATTAAACAACTATTTTGCTGGTAACACCTGAAACGAGTAAAGAAAACCAGCAGCCTATTAATGCAAGATAATCCATAACTTTATTGGGGCTGACATTGTTGGAAATGAGTCCAAATAAAGAGTCCAAACTTTTATAAGCCTGTCTATGTGTGTCTCACCTGGACAGCCTCCTCTGGAAACCAGACAACAGCAGAGTGTTACCCGGCAACAGGCCAGGGGCCCGTTCTTCGTACGTCGCTTACTACATCCAAGATCAAATGACACATCCAAGATCAAATCATCGCGCTAACCGTGAGCTCGCTAATCCGGTTCCCCGAACACACTTGCTGTTGACGATTACTACAGCTGGACGCAGGAATGTGACATCACTGGGCGTCGTAAAAGGGGCTACGCATCGATAGTAGAAACATTGATCGGCAACCCGCTGATTGGTCGGCGAAAATGTCGAAGGGGCGTGCTCGGTATTTTCCGGCAGCAGAGCAAGAACTCTTGAGTGAGGGATTTCAGGAGTTTCAGAGTTTAATTAAAACGCAAGAGAACACTGCAAAGGCTGCAAAAGCAAGGAGAGAGGGCTGGCAGAAAGTTGCTGACAAATCAAACTCGTAGGTAATTTAATAATAATAATAATAATGGATTGGATTTATATAGCGCTTTCCAAGGCACCCAAAGCGCTTTACAATACCACTATTCATTCACTCCCACATTCACACACTGGTGGAGGCAGCTACGGTTGTAGCCAGGCTGCCATATCGCGCCATCGGCCCCTCTGGCCAACACCAGTAGGCGGTAGGGTAGATCTATCATATGACACTATATTGTCCAATATCATATGGCACTATATTATATTATAATATGTTATATTATATCCCCTTTCACATTAGAGCCACAACAGGACCCACAAGAACATGGGAACAAGTAAAAGTGGAATACAGGAGTATTCTACAGAATGGTAATATTTATCTCTTAGATTGCTTTGCGTCTCTTGGCAAGGTAATACTGGCCTGTAATACTCTGTTAGTTTGTTCATAACAGCAACCAAGAAAAGGGCAGAGGAAAAAAAGACAGGTGGTGGTCCTGCACCCCCTCGTCAACAAGTTGGTTAAGTAAATAATACCCTCACGGGAATATCGATATCTCTCTATGAGCACACTGTCGCGCTGAGCTAAAGGATCCTGTCTATCCCGCAATATACGCTGAATTCTGAGGACTCTCCTTATCAATCTTGCACCTTCCGCAATGGGCTGCTCGCGTATACGGACAGGACATGGCTGCGACAGGCTTCCCAAATCCACCTTCGCTTTTATAGCCGTGGTCTCTCATCTTGATTACACGAAGTAATTTACAATTACTACTCTGAAATATGAATTACATCTGTAATAATCACATACATGTAATAGAATGTTAATAGTACATTTCCCTTTTTTAGGAAATGACCTGTATGTATCTGTGTGAAATCAATAAATGGATCAGGTGCTGCATTGTCTTTAGTTACATTGATAATATTTATTTATGGTGAAACAGTGGTGGAATATCGCTGTTGCTTTCGTATAAATGAAGCGGACATACCTGCGTGGCCGCGATCTAATCCTGTTTACATAAAGTAAACCTGCTCCCGAGCAGGTTTACGCTTACGGCTCTGTTGCTATGACAGCAAGTCCCGGATGAGCTTCGGGGAACCGACTGATCCAGGATCACGCGAAATCGTCAACAATCTAATCCGGCTAACCTACTTAGCGAGGTACGAAGAACGGGCCCCAGGTGGGTAGGGGGTAAGTAAGTTAGCTGGATTTGATTGTTGACGATTTCGCGTGATCTTGGATCGTTCGGTTCTCCGAAGCTCATCCGGGACTTGCTGTCATAGCAACAGATCCGTAAGCGTAAACCTGCTCGGGAGCAGGTTTACTTTATGTAAACAGGATTAGATCACAGCCAGTCAGGTATGTCCGCTTCATGTATACGAAAGCAACGGTGAAATATACTCACTCAAATGAGCAATCCTATTTATCCATATTGTATATTCTGTATCTATATATGTGTATATGTGTATATGTGGTGTATTTATGCTTATATCCTTACTCTCATTCCCCTTAATGTATCTGTAACATGCAACTTCTTTCGGTGCTTTGCTACTGGAAACTGAATTTCCTGGAGGAACCCACCCGAGGGATTAATAAAGTTTCATCTAATCTAATCTAATCTAATCTACTTGGGTTTTCTTCCTGCAGCCCTCATGTTTACTCAAGGTTTAGTTCTGTCTTCATGCTGATTTTCTTGTTCAGTCGTGTCTCATGTTGCAGTTTGTCAATCCTGTCCCTGTGCTCTGTGTTCCCTCTGTTCAGTATCAAGTCTGTGCCTCATGTGTTTCCTGTTTTATTTTGATAGTCCCTGTCCTGTGTGCAGTGTGCTTGGTTTTGCTTCCCTTCTGTCATTAGGCCTCATTTGTCCCAGATGTGTTACCACCTATTCCCCATCTTCTCGTAGTTCTGCTTGTGTATTTAAGCCCTGTGTTTCTCTTGTTGTTAAAGACTAGTAGTTAAACATATGCCATTTTATGACCAGTAGTCAATGTAGTAAATTAGCTTAACAGCTGCAGGCCATATATTATCCTTTAGTTCTAATGGTGTGCTATGTATGTAGTTTAGTCTCTATTATACTCTTGAATAAAAGAAACATAATCATTTGTAGTTCATTAGACAAAATGTGCATTACTCTGTATCCTTGATCAGCTGTGAATGTCTGACACTGTTTCCTTGAGAATGTTTTACTGCTGAATCATGTGAAGAAGGCCATAAGAGGGAGACTAGGTGTCTGGGCAGAAGAGATAAAACCACATTCTTTACCCCCCTTCCACTTTCACACAGAAAGACAGGGAGGCAAGGTCAGGAGCCAGGCTCACTAAGAATTAGAAAAACATGTGAAGATGCAGCTTTTATGACAAAGAGGGGGGCTGGGATTAGCTATAAAAGTCTGTGAAAGTTGCCACCATTTTGAGACATGCTGTCGAACCTCTGCAGGCATCTCTCCCGTCCGGACGTTGTAATGCTCTGTTTGTGAATTGTACCGAAATAAATGATTGTTGATTGAGCATATATACACCGAGTATTGTCCTTCCTTCAGCCCAAAGATTCAAAGAACTGCTTGTTTTCAACACTCTGTTAGTTGTTGTGTTGTACCCTCACTGTACTGTGTTTTGTTTTCTATGTGCTTCTGGTAATGTTTTGGTTCACTCTTTCCTGGTTTGATTTTCTACTTTCCCGGGTTTCTAGTTTGGGCTTAAGTTTTGAGTTTCTAGTTTTGTTTTCTTCTATTTCTATTCGAGTGTTCTCCAGCAATAAAGCTGCCACTTGAGTTAATCATTCTGTCTCTGGGTCCTGCGTAGTGATGGTGAGATGAAGCCTCATGATGAACTGAAGCTTTCCATCCAATTGGTCGACTCATGGTTCGAAGCATTGTGATGATTCATTTGTTCTACTACTCAATTCAAGAGAAGCGGGCTCTTTGATTATAATGATGTGTAAACCTTATGTACATCTGGATAATGACACAAACTAGTGTTTGGTGCTTCACTTTTTAATAAACTAAAAGACAGAAATCAGATTATAGGATGTGTAGTGTTGTTTATTTATATTTTGGTGTTTATCATTTGTGATATTTATTACTGTGTGCATACTTTATTAGGAGAGACAAAATTTAAAAAAAACATCTCTTCCTTGCTGGTTCCATCGAAGAAGAAATGCACAAGTAACTATGTAGCACGTACGTAATCCAATTCCACAACACGGTGTGATGGGGAATCAGCTGTTTTCCTGCCCATGTTATTTCGAATCTGGCGCGAACCGGTGAACCAGTCCCTGAATCAGTTACGTGGTACGGACTGCCCGCGAGGCCTCGAGCGTCACTGCATACGTAATCAAAGCAAGCCTCGATACGCGCTTCAGAAAAACGCCCCCGCGATTACCCGACGCACGATTCGAAGCTTCGACACACAGGACACATCACTAGTCCTGCGTTTGGGTCCTACATCCTGCCTGCCACCTCAACACCTTTAATTTTACAGCTTCTTAGTTATTATAAAGTGCTGCAACTCATAATGTTTTCTAAGATAGTAAAACCAGATTTAAACCGACTACTTCTACAAAGATGGAGCTAAAGTGATGATATACATTTATAGTTTGGACTTGGACACATACAGTCTGTTTTTCCTTATAACTACATGTGAGTTCAATTAACATTTTGTAGGAAAAGGGAATTTGTTTTTTAAAAGGATTATAGATTCGGAGCTGAATTACCCAACGGAACATCTCATTCACTGACGTTTGCTGGAGAAGCTGCTCTGCCTCTTTGTGATGGAGCAGCAGCGTGACGTACTGAAGACTGTTAACGGGGAAGTGCTGAAGCTGAAGGCGTCTCTCTGCTGCTCAGACTGACGTTCAGTCGTCATCCAGACAACATGAAGACTGCACCGGTCTCTCTGCTCCTCGGTGAGTCAAACACTAAAATCATCGATTTATTTATCACAGCTCCAACAAACAATATGGCAGGAAAACAACCTTTCAGCAGTTACAAGCTTGCAGCTACTGACTTTAAAGTTCATGTAAAAATTCTGAAAAGTTTCGTCAAGGCGAGAGGAACAGTTCATTCTCCTTCTTATGTCTTTCTGGTTTCATTTGATTGGTGGCTGTGAAGTTGGGCAGGAACCAAGAAGTGATGTTAATGTTGAATAATGGAGCTCACACTTTTAACTGAAATGTATGAAGAGTGATAGAAAATGGTTTCAAACATGCATGATGAAAGTTTTTCGGTTTAAATCGATCTCATCATCACTGCAAACCTCTCAGAGGTTCAGCACCTCAGCAGTTTAACCTGGAGTCCTGCAGGAAAGTCACCATATAGTCTGGACTAAGTCAGCGATTAAACCTTCTGCCCAGCTAAGTGTCAGTAACATGAAGACCAAAAGAACAAAAGAGACTTGACCTCTTTTCATCAAACATCTCTTCAGTCAGGAAACCACAGCCTCTGACTGCATGAAGCACAGGGTCCTCTGACTGCGTCCCCTCTTTTATCTAGTCTTCACTTCCTCTATTCACAGCCAATTTTCCATTAAGAGGACTGAGTGTATTCAAACAACCACAGACGGTTTTGACTGTTAAAGTTCCCATTCCCATTGACATGATGACCTTTAAACAGCAGCAGTGTGGGAGTGAAACAGGCCGCAAATCTGAAAATAAAAACTGTGCTTTTGAAGGGTGGCTTCTTAGTCCCACACTTTCTTCTCTGCACATGAATGAAAGCTCATCCATGCACAGTTCCCTCTCCATTGTTTACAATGCTGTGCACTGTGATGTTTACCGTTGATTGCCATCTGATCAAAAAATGTATAGAAAACAGGAAAAGACAGGCTAACCTGCGTTGCTGTCTCGGTGGTATTTTATAACTTCCTGTTACAGTGCACGGTGGTGTTTGTGTAGTTTAATCTGCGTGGCTCACAGATCTGGCAAAAATACAGACCTTCCATAATTAAGTAGAAGTACAAATACTACTGTTCAAAAATACTCCAGTAAAAGATGAAGTACTGATTCAACTTATTAACTCAAGTAAAAGTAAAAAAAAAAAAAGTACAGACTAGGAAATGTACTCAAAGTAAGAACGTACAAAGTAGTAGCAGTAAAACCCTGGCTGATTGTGACCCACACCCATTACCACACCTTGGCTCATGTGATTAGGTAGAGGATCATCAGGGGGTCCATTGTCCCTCTCAGGGGGAAACTCCCACTGAGCTTAAATGTGGGTCTCTTCACCGTTTGATCCTAGAACTGAAGAAGCTTCTCAGATGAGAGGTGAAACGTCTTCAAGCAACTCAAAGAAGTCCAGACGCTTTTCTTTCCAAGCTCCTTAGATTGTGGCAGATACTTCAGGAGATTAAAAAGTTTCCTGAGAGAAAAAAAACAACAACAAAAAAAAAAAACTGTGCAGCCTCAGTCTTTCTTTAAATGACCTCTGACCTCCTGTTGCAGGTGTGTGTGTGCTGCTGCTGTCTGCACTGACTGTTTGTGCAGGTGAGTAGATGAAGTGCACCATGGTCCAGGACAAACACTGAGTGTAAACACTGATAGAAACTGTCCGTCTGTCCTCCAGTCTCTCTGAGCGTCAGTCCAAACCTTCAGCAGTTCTTCACAGCAGCCTCAGTGTCTCTGACATGTGACGGTCAGCTGGGCTCTGATGGATGGACGGTGAAGAGGGACACAGGAAGTGGGACTGAGTCATGTGGAGCAGGTGGGCGGGGCTTCGGGAGGTTCAATGGTTCATCCTGTTTGCTTGATAAGCAAAGCGAGCCAATCAGTGGAGTTTACTGGTGTGAAGGTGAAGCTGGAGAGAAGAGTGAAGAAGTCAACATCACTGTATCAGGTAATGAAGTCGTTCATTTCATCAGACTAACAGCAGACTGTTATACCACCTCTACATCACTCTGTGGGTCTTTTCCTCAGATAAAGAAGTGATCCTGGAGATCCCTGCACTTCCCGTGAGGACAGGAAGTGATGTCACGCTACGCTGTAAAAAGAAAACTGGTGGCACAGCTGCAGCTTATTTCTACTTTAATGGACGTCCTGTTGGACCTAAATCAGAGAAAAACATCACCATTAACGTGCAGCAGTCTGATGAAGGTCTGTATTGGTGTGCTACTGATGAGTTTGGATCATCTCCTCAGAGCTTTCTGAGGGTCAGAGGTCAGAACACTGACATCACTTCCTGTTTAAAGCAAACCTGCTGAGCTTATAATAAATTCAATGACCCAGTTTTATCATCTCTCCTGCAGATGTCTATGACACCACCACCATTTCACCAAGTGCCACCAAACCACCACCAACAACAACTATCAATCTCAATTCCCCTCCTTCTACATCGTCCGTCTCCATCATCTCACCTGTAGCTGCTCTGGGTTCTCTGGGTCTTCTAGATCTTATTCTGGTTGCAGCTTTGCTGTTTTGGAACAAAAAAATAGGTATAAAGTGTGTCAAACCCCCCAGAGCTCATTAGATTAAACATTTTACATGGAAAAATAAATTTTCCTTAATAATTATGTAATTATATACTATAATTCAATTATAAACTGTCCCCATTCACATTGTTTAGCAGAGAACTTATCTTACATGAAAAATATAGATATATATTACACACAGAGAAAGACGTCCAGGTTAGGGATAGTCTCAAACTCACAGATACAGGTTCAGGTCCGCCGTCATAAATAGTGCTCCAAATCAGCTGGGATCGGCTGCAGGTGTGACGGTGAGCACAGGTGCGTGGGCCAGGGGCGGGCCCCGTAATGAGCACCGCCCCAGCAGAGGAGAGAGAGCGCAAAGGAAACAAAACATGTTGCCAAACACAGAGTGAGCCAGCGAGGCACGAGGACCACGACACAAAGCACGTGCAAACTCCAAAACACATTTCTAGCTTTAACTGAACTTCCAAACAGAGCTACTAGATCACTTAAATTACACAATTGAAAGCATGAAAGCATGTGTGTATTGTTTGTGTATTTATAGTCAAATAATAGAAAAAATATGTTCATTTACCTGTTACTACCACACACCAAAGAGTCAAAGAGTCGGCTCTGAGCGTTTCCTTCGCGACCGACACATCACTAGCAAAATCAAAGATGGCGCTGGAGTGACGGCAGCCTTTCCAAGTAGCTCTGCAACACCGCACCTTTTTTGTTAACTTTAACTTTTTTAGACTAGGCTTTTCAAACTTTTTTTCACCTTCCTCTACTTATACCTCTTAGATATAGCGATACAAGATGGATAATGCACTTTTCAAAACTTCTGGAACCAGCTCCTTCATCTATTCGAGAGCGGAGCTGCTGGCACTAAAAACAAAGGGACAGACCGGCATGCGACACAACATCCCGGCCGAGCTAAAGAGGAGCTACAGAGGCTGCAAAGCTGGAGCGAGGAGAGCGGATCACCGGAGGCGATTCAAACCATCAATCCCGACAGTGATCATGGGCAACGTGAACTCGTTACAGAATAAGATTGACGAACTGTGCGCTCTGAACAACCACAGACTATACCGTGAGTGCAGCTTGTTTATCTTCACGGAGACGTGGCTAACCGAGCTAACGCCGCAGGCTAACGTAGACCTATGCGGTTTCACATCCGTGAGAGCCGATAGGGACACGCAGCCCAGCGGAAAAAGCAGAGGTGGGGGACTCATTGTCTACGTTAACAACAGATACTGTAACCCTGGACACGTCTCCGTTAAAGTTTCGGTATGCCGTCCGGACCTGGAGCTGCTAGCTGTTAGCTTGCGGCCATATTATCTACCTCGGGAGTTCAGTCATGTGATCTGTGTGTGTGTTTACATCCCTCCGAGGGCCGACGCAACAGCTGCCTGTGAGAAAATACACACAGTCACAGCAAGACTACAGACACAACACAAAATGGGAAAAACTCCGGTCCAGAATCCGGTCCAGTCCTCGTGGCAGTAAAAACTGTAATCATGCATACATGCTTTTGTCACACCTGACCATTTCGTACAATATAATTGAAGTTTTGGATTTAAAAATTTAGCAGACGTGAACGAGCAACATTCCTGATGAGGCTGGTCAACGCTGTTCAACTAGAAGCCTACGTGGATGATATCCCAGCCTACACATCCCCCTGAACTGAATTGCCTCAGTGAAATACTTGCTCACTCACACCAAACTTCATTAAATGTGAATGTGTTACTTTGCTGGTTCCCAGTTGCAGCTTAAGTGCATCCAATATTAGATTTCCCAGCTTTTCAAACACACCATGAGCTGTGCCATTTTCTGGGCACAGCAGGTTAACACCATATAAAGATTTCCTGATGTTGTATCTCCAATAACAGGTCACGGCATTTCGCTCTCGAGGCAGCCAGTGCCCTCCCTGCAGTCCCAACAGGTTGATTCGGTTCATCTTGATGCACACCTGTGTGCACTTATATTCAAAAGGTTTTTCCGTGTAACGATCTTATAGTGGGTGTGGGGAGTCATAGATTCAGCCCCCCCCCAGGACCACCGGATGGGCAGATGCTCCACCCTCCTTGAAAGAGCTGAAGAGATGCCTATATGGGATGTCACCGAGCAGCCACAGTGCAGAAGTCAGAGAGGGCCGGCAGCCAGCTGCACCAGAGCGGCCCGAGGTTTGAGGGCCCTCCACCCCCCAAAGGGGCCTGACGGAGTCACGGATGCCAGGCCCTGCCAAGCAGCCGCCGGGAGTGAGCCAGTATGTGAGACCTGACTTGACACATAGACATAGACAAACATGCACACACAGACACAAACATACACCACCCTCATACACACATATACAAATATTCAGCACTCACCCAGTGTGGAGACAAGATGAACCCACACTCCCCAAACACACTCTGAACCCCAAGTCCATTTCTTTTAGGGGAGAAATGTTTGATTTTGGGGTGGGGATAAATTTCATGATACATGATCACATGGTCAAATATTTTTAGACGTTTGGCTCCTCCCACGGGATGGTGTGCATCTTTCTCTGCTTTCTCTGAGATGTGAGTATGGATATGTGTGTGTTGACTGTTGAGGCAGGTGGATGCTGCTGATTGCTGGTTTGAAAGAGTTCCTAAGTGTTGATTGGATGATTGGATGTACAGCAGCTTCTTAAACCCCAGCTCACAGCCACCTCCGCCCTCTACTTCCCTCCTCTGTACCAAATAAGGAGCTAGCGTTGATCCAAATCAGCTAACTGCGCATCACCAGCTCTTCCTCGTCCTCGCTGTCCAGAAGCAGCAGCGTGATGATCTTGACAGGGAAGTGGTGAAGCTGAAGGTGTCACTCTGCTGCCAGTCGTCGTCCCGACAACATGAAGACTTCATCTGTGTCTCTGCTCCTCGGTGAGTCAAACGCTGAAATCCTTCACTCACTCATAGCGTTCATTTATCTTATAACACAGTAACAGAGTGTGTGCTGGATGCTCTCACTGACTGACTCTAAAATGAAATCTCTTCAGGTCTGTCCAAAGTCTGAAGTTACGTTTATGCGAGAAGAAGAGTTCACTCTTCTTCTTTAGTGTTTTTGTTGTTTTAAAGTTCAGATCCATCGTGTGTTCTGGACTCAGAGAGTTGGACCTTCATATCCAGTTTGTTGTCTTTAACATGTTGACTTGTAGAGAAGTCAGGCAACCTCTTTTTTTTTTATCGAAGATCAACTTTCACTCAGGAAACCACAGCTGCTAGCTGCAGGTACCACATGCTCCTCTGGTCTGTTATGTAGTCTTCACTTCCACTATAGAGAGCAAACTTTCCTTTATGTGGACTCTAATGAAAGGACTGGAGACTGTTTTTGTCATTTACCTTACTTTTGTGTATTTTGTTTTCTCATGATGAGCTTCAAACAGAAGCAAACTGGGACTCAAACCTGTGAATAAAAATCAATGAAGCAGCTTCTCCAGGTTTTTATTCATCAGCTGATGCTGAATAAACAACTAACCCTTATCCCATGGCTTTGGTTTATAAGTTCTGACTGTTTAATCCTGAGAATGCTTTTCTTGCCTGCTGTACCCCTTACTCCTTTATTCCCCATTGCCCATCCATCCAAACTGCTGAGTCTTCATGAAGCCTGAGTGGGGAGCAGTTTCTCTTCTGCTTCCAATAATCAACAATTTCCCAAAATCTGCTTAGTTTGGGAAATGTTTAGGTGCAGGGTGTTAGATTGTCAAAACAGATATGACGCCCACCTCATTCAAACCAAGTGTACCAACATAGTTTCGTCAGCATGTGTTAAAACTGAGCTGGCGCTTTGTGTGATGTTTATAAGTCTAAATGTACTTTTAAAGCCTAAAAGGAACCTTCAAAGTGAATTAAAGGTCTCCCCCCTTTAATGTGATGTTTTTGGAACAAGACCAGATTGAAACAGGTTCCTGCCCTCTGACCTTCAGTGACCTCTGACCTGTTGCAGGTGTGTGTGTGCTGCTGCTGTCTGCACTGACTGTTTGTGCAGGTGAGTAGATGAAGTGCACCATGGTCCAGGACAAACACTGAGTGTAAACACTGATAGAAACTGTCCGTCTGTCCTCCAGTCTCTCTGAGCGTCAGTCCAAACCTTCAGCAGTTCTTCACAGCAGCCTCAGTGTCTCTGACATGTGACGGTCAGCTGGGCTCTGATGGATGGACGGTGAAGAGGGACACAGGAAGTGGGACTGAGTCATGTGGAGCAGGTGGGCGGGGCTTCGGGAGGTTCAATGGTCCATCCTGTTTGTTTGATGAGTTCAGCCCAGTCAGTGGAGTTTACTGGTGTGAAGGTGAAGCTGGAGAGAAGAGTGAAGAAGTCAACATCACTGTATCAGGTAATGAAGTCATTCATTTCATCAGACTAACAGCAGACTGTTATACCACCTCTACATCACTCTGTGGGTCTTTTCCTCAGATAAAGAAGTGATCCTGGAGATCCCTGCACTTCCTGTGAGGACAGGAAGTGATGTCACTCTACACTGTAAAAACAAAATTGGTGGCACAGCCGCAGCTTATTTCTACTTTAATGGACGTCCTGTTGGACCTAAATCAGAGCACATAATCACCATTAACGTGCAGCAGTCTGATGAAGGTCTCTATTGGTGTTCTACTGATGAGTTTGGATCATCTCCTCAGAGCTTTCTGAGGGTCAGAGGTCAGAACACTGTTTCCTCTTAAAGCTTAAACCTGTTGAGAAGATAACAAACTGAATGACCCAGCTTCATATCTTTCCTGCAGATCCTACAACACCAACACCACCAACAACAAAAACATCAGCAAACATCCATATCTCCTGTTCTCCTCCTCCTCTTCCTAATCCCTCCTTCATCATCCCAGTCATAGTTACTGTAGGTTCTCTGGTCCTTGTGGTTCTGGTTTTGGTTCTAGTTCAGCTTCTTTGGAAGAAACACACAGGTATGATATCTGTCTGACCCACCTGGGCTCTTTTGGTTCAAGCAGCAAATTAAAATATTTTGAAATTTCACTTGAGAAAATCTGAGGGACTTTCCTGTCTGCACTTATTTTGTAGAGCACTGGGTCCCAACATCTTTAGACTGATGCGTTCCCATGGCCCAATTGAAAAGTTTTAAAAGTTCTGGAAGTGGGTCCATAAAAATGAAAAGTATTACTGATATAAACTTGGCTTATCTCTCATTCAAAGTCACGTCCAGACAGCTTCCATCAGGGTTTCAATTTTAGGATCGCTCCCTAGAAATTAGATTCAGACTAAAACCCCACAGACACAAACACCAGTTTGGGTTGTTTTTCCCGATTGGCTGTCACTTGTTAAGGTGGTATGATACGGGAACAGTGTTCTGTGGTCTCATCACTCTGATGCTGCCATCATGGCTCTGCTTAATCCATAATCAACCAGTCTTTGCTCCTGAATCCTGTACCTGTAACATCAGACTGTCTATGAAGGTCTTCTAAACATCCTACAGCAGTGAAGTGATCACCAACGTTCATTCACATCACATCATTTCTGCAGGGAGACACCAGCCAGCCTCTACAAATGATGTCACATATGCTGAGGTCACCATTAGAGAGTCAGCCAATAAGATGTCAGTCATCCAACCAGAAGTGATTTACTCCAGCCTGACCATAAACACTACAGGTACACATTCTAGCAGGTGACATAAATGAGCGATAAAAGCAAGAGAAATTGAGAGTTGAACAGGATGAGACTTTTGTTCTCCTCTTCATGCTGCCATGAGTATTTGACCTCTGTCTCTACAGGTTAAAAGAAGAGAAAACCAAGTGGTACCAAAGACCAACAGCTGGAGGAGGAACACTTCCAGAAATGACTGTCAATGAACACAGTTCACCACACCACCTATTCCAGGAGCGCAGCTTCATAGTAGGAGAGTCAGGTGCTGAACTGGCCTGCCTGCAGTCCTGATCTTTCATCAATGAAAACATCTGGAGCATCATGAAACCAGAAGCAGGACAAAGAAGAGCCAGGACTGCTGGGCGGCTAAAACCCTCCATCAGACACGGATGGAGCAACATCCCACTCCCAAAAAGTCCAAAAGCTGCTGTCCTCAGTTCACAGACATTTCCAGAATGATGTTAAAAGGCGAGGCTGTACAGGAGCATTACAAAATTACACTTCTGATATGTGTTTGGTTTTCTGTCTTTGAGAGAATATGAGACTTGAAAATCATTGGATTCTGTTTTTATTTGTTTTAAACAGCATCACTACTTTGAGGTCGTAACATGTGGTCATGGAAAAAATATTTTTACCTCAAATATATCAAAAGTTTTGAAAGTGGGACAGGAACGCAGGATCCACAGCAGGTCTGCAGCTCTGTCGCTAGTTTCCTGTTTTACAGTTAACGTTGTCACTGGTTTCCACTAAACCTTTACTGTGGTCTCTGTGGTCGATTCACTGTTTGATAAATGGGACAGTGACAGTGTCAGACAGCCGTGGCACTGATCCTGCAGCTTCAACAGATCGCTGCACTGGAAGAATGTGATTGGTACATAGTGTGAGGCAGTTCAGGTTAGTATGAACGTCTGCCCTTTTCCAAAATAAATGTGGGAAATTTTCTTTATCCATGTGTGTTTGGTGAAAAATAAAGTTGACAAGTCGCTCAGAGAGAGATCAAAGATGAGGTTAGGCCACCTTTTGGATTCCACACGAGGAGCTGATGAAGATGCAGAGTCACCAAAGTGACGGGAGAAAGTTCTCCTGTGTGAGACGCAGCAGTCACATCAAAAGCAGATAAATGGTGAAGTCACCTGAGTCAGTAGCTGTTTTTCCCAGAGTCGAGTGTTCATTCACCCACATCAAAACAGGTGCTGCTCGTGTGGTTAACTGATGAGAGAAGCTGAAGTCTCTGCGTGACAGGGCTTCCTTGTTGACACCAGTGGGAAATGATCAAAGGTAAAACAACCGGTGTGATAAACCACGAAGTGTTTTATGTGTTTAAGTTCAGTTTAACTGCTGTTCGAACGTTGTGGACTGTTTCCCGCCATGAAGAAAGAAAAGATAAACAGTGTCTGACAGAACATGAGAGTGTGCTGAACTGGATCAAATTATTACTGAGAATGAAATACCATGACCTCATGAACTACAGTAAACTAAGAATGATGATGATGAGTAGAAGGAAGAAGACTACCTACAACCTCCCTCCTCAAATGCCTGTCTCCTCAAGGTCAGCTTTGTTTCACTCAGCAGTTCCACCTCAACAACGCCATGTGGTTCAGTCGAATTTTCCCGTATCAGTTATAGTTTCCCTGCTTTCTTTCTTTCTGGTTGTTTCTGCCCTCCCATGACCATCCTAGAGCCTGTCTCTCTGCCTGTTCCTGCTCACAGAGAGGCTTGTACCCTGCCTTCCCCTGCACCCTTTCCAGTTCCCTGAATGGTGGTCGCTGTGGTCCAGTCAGTCCCAGTTGCCTAGAACAGCTAGGGCTCTGCTTGTCCCTGCAACCATATCAGTTCCTCAGGTAGCAACAGCTAGTGTCCAGCTGTCACCTGCTCCCAGCGTGAGGACATCCAAGGCCCAGTCCACCTTTGCACCCTGGCTGGTGTCCAACTACTTCCCATGCCTAGGGTGACAGTGGGCAAGACACAACCTATCCTTGCACTTGCACCCATTCCTTGGATTGGGACAGCTGTTCAGCCAATCCCTTCAGCAGTACCTGTTCTAAGCGCTCAACGAATCTTAATACACCATGGAAGCACAAGCAACAGGGGTGGGGGTAAGCCGGTGTAGACAGCATATCTGGTCCTGTAGCATGCGCTGGGCCCAGATCTGCCCCCTGACCTCGGCCTTGGAGATAAGCATGCAGAGGTGTTTGGGGTGCAAAGGATGGGAACGAAGATTCTAAACACAGTCTGTTATCATGGAGAAAGGTCTTGTTGTCCAGCTCCAGCCTTGAGGCCACAGCTGGCGCCAATGTGGTAGGCGCATGAGATGGTAGTGATTTTCCTTTAGTGCAAAAACTGCATGCCAATTTTACAGTTGCTCTAGATGTCCGTCACTGGTCTCTCAATCTCCAAGATGTTATTACTATTATTATTATCATGTTATTACTATTACTAAGCTCTTTTTAGCGGCTGTTTGACCACAAACAGCTGGTGCAGTTTTGCTAGATTAACCCAATGATTTAAAATCATGGTTGACATTAAATATTTTGCATGTAAATGATCAAAGAACGTAGATTTTACGATTTGAGTCCCGTTATTATCTTTAGGGTGACCTTAGCCATTTGGAAAACTCCAGAACTTCCTGATTAAAAAATTTGCAAGTGATTTCTTTCATGGCAGTTTTTCATTTGTGAAACAAATCAATTCCGTTGTAAAAGCCAACTTCTTCCAGCTCAGGGCAAAAAATAAGAACATTTTGTAATCTGCTGACTTTAGAAAGTTATTCATGCATTTATTTAATCCAGGCTTGATTACTGTGATAGTCTTTATTTTGGTATCAGCCAGGCTCTGCTCTCTCATCTTCAGCTTGTTCAGAATGCTGAATCCCAGTGGGATAAGGTAGAGATTTCCTGTCCTCTGTTGATTTCCCCTCCACGATATTCATTTGATCTTAATGCGCCTTGCTGCTGCATTTATGGTGGCCCATGAAGGATTCGCGAGACCCATCCTTCAAATCTGGGGAGACAGAGGACGCATTTGTGGGCCACATTTGGAGGAGCCTTCAAATATGAACAACCTTCATCGCCTCACTGTGACGTATTCGGCCTACAAATGCGGCCTCTGAATTTGGCAACAGCCAAAGACTATGTGACTGTAACATTAAATTAACAGTGTCTTTAAATGACCTTTGACCTTTAGTGACCTCTGACCTTCAGTGACCTCTGACCTCCTGTTGCAGGTGTGTGTGTGCTGCTGTCTGCACTGCAGGTGAGTTGATGAAGTGAACCATGGTCCAGGACAAACACTGAGTGTAAACACTGAAGTGCTTCACTCATCTGTCACAGATAGACACACTAACAGAGTGTGAGCTCTCACTGACTGACTCTCAAATCAAATCTGTTCAGGTCTGTCCACAGTTTCATGTGTTGTTTAGGCGACAGGAAGAGTTCACTCATCTTCTTTTGTGTTTTGGTTTTATTTGATATTTGTTTGTCATATTGTGAAGAGGAAATCAAGTAGAGATGTTTTCAGTTTCTGTAACATGATGGTTTGTATAGATATCAGCCAACAATCATCAGATATCAGCTTTCACTCAGGAAACCACAGCTGCTAGCTGCATGTACTAAATGTTTGTCTGACCGGCCTTTGTTGTATAGTCTTCACTTCCTCATGTCAACTGAGTCAAATTTAATTTCTCTCAGAGTTTGTATGCTTTGTTACTTTCTGATGATGAGCTTCAAATATGAGCAAAGTGAGACTCAAACAGGACGTAAACCTGCAAATAGAATCCATGAAACAGCTTTTTCACACTGTTCATCCCACAGCTGAGGTGGAATAAACATCTAACCTTCAAGAATGTGCTTTTTTATTTTGCAAGACCTGCCTGCAGTACCTTTACTGTCCACTTACCCAAAGCTGCTGAGAGCCTGAGTGGGGAGCATCAACTCAAACAAACAACAAATCAGTGGAGTTTACTGGTGTGTCATTCCGTTACAATCGAGGTGAGTGGCTGCAAATTTCCACCAGGTTCTTGAACCTCTTTCATATCCGCCCCAAGCAGGCCCATAATCTCTTCATCTGCTCCACTCACCTGGAGCTGATTTTTGGCAATCAGGCTGGAGATATTTAAGCCTCACACTGACGTTCCTTCTCCACCAGTTAGTCAGCTACTCCATGTTGGAGCTGGCTTTTATGTCCCCTGTTCTCGTGTGCCTTAGTTTTCCACGTCTCTTACTCTACCTTAAGCTCATCCCTTGGACCTCGAACAACTTACCTTCACTCTGGAAATCTCTCCGTGCCTCACCGGCCTGCCATCCCGCTCCATCCAAACCTGTGGAACGTAGATCAGCCAGCTCACACCATCCAACTCACCTGGACTCACACTGCCCCTCCCTCAAAGCGTTTTTCACTCCAACTCCCAGTGAGCTATAAATACAGCTAAACTTACCCTCTCCAGTGTTTCCCCTTCTTCTAACTCCGTTCTCCTGACAGCTAGACCTAAGCTGTCACGCTCCAGTTACCCTTCCAGCCCAATTTCCGCTTTTGGTCCACAACCACGTTACCAGGTTTCTCACGCCAAGTCACTGTTACATTCTGTGTGGCTGTTTTCTGCTACTGCCAAGTGTTAACCTGTGCTAGACCAATAAATGTTGTTAAACCCTGCTTCTCCTCCAGGGTTCTGCTCAGTTCTGGTCCTCATGACACGTTCATTTAATCATCAGAATAACAGCACGCTGTTTTAATTTTTATATAAAGAAAGGATCCTGACATCCTGACACTTCCTGAAAAGACAGGAAGTGATGTCACTCTACGCTGCAAAGACAAAACTGGTGGCATAGTCACTGCTTATTTCTACTTTAATGGACAACTAACCAAAACAGAGCATCATGATTAATGTGCAGCAGTCTGATGAAGGTCTCTACAGATGAATTTGGATCATCTCCTCAGAGTTTTCTGAGGGTCAAAGGTCATAACACTGACATCACTTCCTGTATAAAGACAATCTGCTGAACTGATCATAAACTGACTGAACTTAGCTTTATCATGTCTCCTGCAGGTCCTCCAACCACAGCCTCCGTTACAACAACAAATGCTCACACCACCTATTCTCCTCCTCCAGCTCTTTCTTCTTCCTCCTCCTTCATCATCACAGTCATGGCTGCTGTGGTTTTTCTGGCCGTTCTGGTTTTGGTTCAACTTCTATGAAAGAAACACAGTATGAAGTCTATCAGACACTACACCAGTTCTTCTGGGTGAAGCAGCTGATTTAGCTGATTACACCTGAGACTAGAAGTTGTTTAACAAGTACACGTTTACCTGTTTTCTGACAGGTGATGTAAATGTGAGATAAAAACAGAACCAGAGGAAGAGAACTAAATATTTATATCTGCAAAGAGGTCATTAAGAGTAACTGTGTCTGTTTCTACATTGAAACTGTGACACTAACCTCTGTCCTGAAGGTCATTGACCGAATATTGATCATGTGAGTCATCACACGAGCAGAGGTGTGAATACAGGCGTAGGTCATTACAGGTGAACAGGTGAAGCCTCCATGAGACATTGATCTCAAGACTACTGAAAAACGTGATCTTCTTCACAGTGCTGCTTCAGCTCACTGACGTTTATGTACGTTATGCACAGCTCTCTGAAATCCCACCAACACATTTCATTCAATGTTAGGGTCTCGGCTTTGGACTATCGCAGCACCTCAATTTCAAAAATGGACAAATGAACAAAAGCATTTTGTTCTCAGACATTCAGACTGTCTCTAAACATTCTCAGTAAAAAAAAAATTACAAATAATCTGAGTTCAGAAACTCAAACTCAGTCCTTCACTCACTCATACACAACAACACTGACGTCGCCACACAGGTGAGAACGAAGGTAGGCTGGGCGTACCTGTATGTGGACTAACCACAGAGGTCCAGAGAATCATGAACAAATGAATTCATCTTTAGAAAGTGAACAAATCCTGACTGTGGTTTGTATTTATGCACCAAACAACAGTTGAGAGCAGCCAGTCTGTTGGGGGTCACTGGGTGGGGTACTCAAGGGTTCTTCATCCAGTGAATCTTTGGAGACTTTAGAGCTCATGTGGACAATGACAGTGAGACCTGGGTGGCGTGACTGGGCACATCATGCGAAGGCCCAGGTCTTTGGGGCCTACAGACACCACAAAAGAAGAAGATCAAATGGAAAATGAATGATGGAAACTGAGGTCAGAGCTGCAGACTTGCTGGTGAGGAGAGGTAATGATCTTCAGGCAAGGCAAGCGCTGTTCAGTCCTCTCCTCATCTTCCTCGTGCTCCTTTGTATATTCCATGTAGCATTAAAGGCACAAATGAGTTTAAACAGGTAAAGTCAGGTAAATGGATCCTGGTTATTGATTCAAAGTGACTAAAGTCAGTAAAGAATAAATGTTTAGGCTTTATTGTGTCAGTCAGACAAACATTAACAGTAACCTGTCTCTTCTATCAGACACAGAGATGAGTGATGACATCCAAGGCTGGACTGGGACAAAAAATCGGCCCGGGCATTTTGACTAGAGCCCGGCCCACCAGGATAAAGATTGAAAATGTGACGTCATTCAGGGATAAAACCGCAAAGGATTCTGGGAACTTGTGGCAAGAGGTACTAGCGCATGCAGGCTTTCAATTGAACTCAGTTACACAGCGATAAAAAGAAACCCAAAAAATGGCAAGAAGCTGTTGTATTATTAACTGCAATAGCCGGTCGCATGACAGCCACGGGAAGCCGACGGGTAAAGAGATCGTTTTTTTTTTTTTTTATCGGATTAAGTCGTTGAAGAGAAATTTTTAAGCCATGTTTCCGAAGTAAGAGCCGACAGATGGTCTGGATATACCAAATATAACGTCCCAGAACACTCCAGCTCACATGTTAGTCTGCTCCAAGCATTCCCACAAAGGTCAGTGTTTTTTAGTAGTTAATACGTCATTTTTCTTAACATAATTGGTGATATAGGTTACAAGCAAGTCTGGCGCTGAACAGAAATTGTCGCGCTATGCTTCTTTATTTATTGTGCATAAATAGTGAATTGTCCTGACACAATATTGCGTTTCGTTTCTGTTATAACCATGGTACACTGACAAAACCATATACTTTTATTCACAGGATAAAACAGTTGTTTTGTATCACTAATTGTCCATTGCGATTACAACATACAATATTACTGTCACTGCTACATTTCTGTAATGCTACTGTAACCGGTTTCTGCTTCATCCCGCTGCAACAGTTCGGCCCAAACAGACTCCTCGACTCTGCGTTGTGTAGTGTTTTTAAAAAGACAAGAAGTCTCTGATCGATCGTTGCCACTTTATTTCCTGAATGGAAACAACGGTGTATTATCAGTGCACAGGCTCGCCACACACCACTCCGCACAGCACACTCTCGTATGGCTACGGCAGACTGGCAGCGATTACTGCAGCAATATTACAATTTCTAATATACAATAAAATAACAGCAACAACAAATGATGTACCTGAATGGAAACAACGGTGTATTATCAGTGCACAGGCTCGCCACACACCACTCCGCACAGCACACTACGGCAGAACATCTCATTAGCATTCCGCTTTAGCATACAGTTTCACACATTAATAAACAAATGAAAAGTACATAAAACTGGTGTTGGACATGTGTCCACTAAGCACTTATTACACTCGGTGCTCGTCAGCTAATCAAACATGTTTTATGTGTCTGTACTACTTAGCTATATTGTGTGCGGAACAATACAACTCACCTCTCGTATGGCTACGGCAGACTGGCAGCGATTACTGCAGCCAGCCTCACCTAACCAGCCACACTGAGAGGGGGGGCGCTGTTTCCCCATGACACTGATATTTGTGGCAAGTGGAATAATACCAGATAAACACTGTTACACTACCAGAAATTATTTCCACTACTAATTAATTACCGTTGAGCTCAAAGGTCCTATTAATAAACTGTTAATGAATGTGTATTTATGAAGACGATTTGTGAGACTGGTAAACTTATGATATGTACAATAGTCTTTCGTTCTACACGGTGCATTTCAAGGTCCTGTACCCATCCGTCGGTAAACTGTACCTGGGCTTGTTGCAGTGACCTGAAGTTACTAAACTTCACGAGTGTGTGCACTCACTCCAAGAAGCGTATAATTATAAATCTGAGCGTGGTGAAAGTTGGGCAGCACGCTGACGTCTTTTGTTCACTCTTTCACTCCTTTGATTTTTTCCTCGTATCTTTTCTTTGTCTTTTCGTCGAGTCTGTCTTTGTACGGACCGGCATTGTTCTCCTTTTGTTTTGTACATTCCTTTTTTGTGCGGCAAAGAAAAAAAAAGAAGGTATTGGAACCGGAGAATGAACGTTTTGCGGTGCTGCAAATGTTTGCATTTGATGCGGTACTTGGATTGTTTTGCCACGGGTTCCCGGCATGCAATGCGCGAAAATCACGTGATTGCTAAACAAGGGGGCGGGTGCATCCAGCCTCCTCGGCTGTAATTGGTCCAGCCCAGAGTCGATCATGACCAATTGGCCAATCCAACACCTTTCATTATATATACCCTTCCTAAAAAATAAAAAAATAAAATAAAAAATCCATCGGCCCATAAAAACAAAAAATCGCCAGCGGCCCACCGGGCAAATGCCCGGTATGCCCGATGGCCAGTCCAGCTATGATGACATCAGAAATAAACCTGAGTGCAAACAAAGGGAAATGTTTCTTCTGTGAGCTGTGTGACGTTAGCACTGACCAGCAGAGGGCGTCAGAGTCACATGATTGAAAATAAAGGCATAAATTGTCCAAAATTAACTTTCTTTATTTCTGTTCCCTTTATGTGTCTCCTTTCATCTTGCCTCCTTGTCTCCTCCCTCCTTCCACCATGTCTTCCCCACTCTCACATTCTTACTTCTCCAGTCTCATTGTTCCTTCCTCCTCTATGTATGTCTCCTTCATCGCTTCTTTACTCTTTTTACCCTTCTCTTCTTTCACTTTATCTCCTGCCTCCTGCTATGTTGCCTCTATCTTCTTGTCTCAAAGTTTCCTTCATCCTTCACTCCTCCTTCGTTGCCTACTCTCTCCTTGTCTCATTTATTTCACTATTCTTTATTTTCTTCTTTTCAGTTTCCTCCTTGTCTCTCATTGGTTCCTGCCTCCCTGTCTCCTCCTCCCTTGACTGTGAGGATTCGTGAAGATGAAACATGTTCAACACAAACTGATTCTCCACACACATCTATGGGCTCAAATTGTGGTCATAAATATTTTGTACTTATAAATCTGACCAACTAGTTGTGAACTGAGTTTTGTAACCTTGTAAACCAAAATATCTAAAACATTTATGTTTGTGCATCTATAGATGCAAATTGGTGTGTGTGCAAAAAAGATTTGGGTTTTTTTGTTTGTTTTTTTAAAAGAAAGAAAAGAAAAATAATAATAACAATAATTATTATTGTTACCAGCCTAATAATAATTAGGCTGAAGAACCAACAATTTTAGCCCATAAGAAGCATAAGAATGAACTACCTCCAGGACCTGAAGCTCAGTAAAGCACCCCTCCAACAGCCAAACCTATCTGTTCTCTCATTGGATTGTGATTGACATGACGTTAACCAATCAGCTTAAAGGAAGAAAAATTCGGTCAAAATTTGTACTTTGAGGTTGTGTGATCCCCTTACAGTCTGAGCACACCCTTCACTCCCCAATATTTAAATATGGGGACCACTACCCGAGTCAGAGAGTCAAGGGCCCCAGATATGCAACGTTGCAAAGGCCTGTCAACCAAGTGAGCCCTACAACATCGAGAGCCTTCAGGAACTCAAAGTGAATCCCATCCACACTACAGGCTCTGCCACCAACCAGGTGTTTAATTGTGTGGATGCTTTAAGCATCCACACTATTGAGTTCCTGTTTCTCTTTAATCTTTATACTTTATTATTCTACTTGCTTCCGTACACTTTTTGGCACTTAACTACTTCCACAATTTTCAGCCGATTTTCACCGTTCAAATTTTAAACTATTCTGCTATTTTTTGCTAATGCCGGCTATATCTTTTGGTGCTCATAACTTCTATACTTTTTGAGATATTGAATTTTTTTTGGCAATATCAATGTGGTCACTTTTTTCTGCTCGCCAGGCAGAGCTGTGTTTTAGCTCAGTGAGATGAGCATCCGTTCTCAGACTGGGAGGCCCGGGTTCAAATCCCGCTTATGGCAACATTTCTTTCAGTTAACAGTTAAACTTTTTTAACTCTTTTCAACACAAATTTCAGCTTTTTCATCCCTTTTCAGCAGAATTTTCAGTTTTTTCACCACTTTTCAGCACAAATCCCAGCTTTTTCAGCTGTTTTCAGCAAAAAACTCTTTTCAGCAGAAATTCTACTGATTCATCTCTTTTCAGCAGAAATTCTGCTGATTCATCTCTTTTCTGCAAAGTTTTAGCCTTTTCACCTCTTTTCACCTCAATTCTCTGCAGCTTCTGCTCATTTCAGCAGAATTGTCAGTCTCTCCACCTCTTCTTTGTGAGAAAGAGTTTGGGGCAGTGAGATGAGTAGCTTCTTTGAGACTAGAAGGGCCAGGTTCGAATCCTGCTCAGGCAGAATTTTTTTTTTTTTTTTTTTTTTTTTAGCTTTAAAGCATCCACACTGCATTTTCGCAGTTGCCTCATTGATTCCAGACTCACTTCCCTTACAGAAGATCATCTGTGGGATTAGGACGGCTTGAAAAAGTCTTCATACCCCTTGAAAATTTACACATTTTTTCACCTTAAAACCACAAACTTAAATGTTTTTATTTATGTTTTTAGTAATAGGCAGAGGCTAGCCTGTTTGGCACCCTGGGCGAACACTCCATTAAAAAAAGATGATCTGATGTCTTCTCTGCTTAATAAGGTAATTAAAGAAGCACTGACACATTTTTCTGTATGTTTTTACATAATTCCACCATTTCTGGTTATAGATGCAGAAACTTCATGAAATGAAAAATCTTCCTGATCACAACCTCAGTCTTTTTCTAAATGACTTCTGCATACTATTGTGAATAAAAAATGAAATCTGAGATTTGCGAAACAGTTCTTTCTGTTGTTATTTACATTTTACGAAGGCCCCCAGATCTTGTGTAACTGGGTTTGTAAAGGCAGTTGTTCAAGCTCAGCAGCCTTGCAGTGGCAGTCGGTCACGGGACTTTCATAGCGATCTGAAACTGCAGCTTCCCAGTGAGAAGCTTACAGGTAAAGTCACAGGGGTCATAATTTAATAAAAAGATTTACTCAATCTAGCCTTCCCTAGTTATTGTCTGTATCCTGTAAATGTTCTTTTATGTAGTTTTAATTATTTTATTTTATTGTTAAATAATCTCCTAGTCGAGTTGTGTTTGTATTTTCTTTTACATATTTTCACGGCACTGCAGCAAATTAGTGCGCTCCACCTGTTGGTGTATTTATTCACTTTTAATGTTTCCCTCCTATAAATGATCGTATTACTGTAAAACACTTTGGGGTACTGCTGGTTTTAAATGTGCTATATAAATAAAGTTGTATTCTCTTTGTTATTTCCTGTTCTCAGAAGGAGCATTGAGCTGTTCATAGACTGCATAAACTGCAGTATTAGCAAACTGCACATATAATTTATGTCCACTCAGGACTGTATGCTTGTCTTTCCACGTTCATATGTATATTTATATTTAGTCCCATGTCTTTGTGTTCATCTGTGTATCTTAATAGTTTTGTTATCATATCTCTGTTTCTACACTCATTTTATATGTTGTTTCTTGTATATTTGCTGCTATGATAACTCAGTTTCCCTCTGAGATCAATAAAGTTTCTCTGATTCTGATGAAGACGAGTGTATTAGAAACAGCTCGTCCTTGTGGAGAAGCAGCAGCGTGACGAGCTGATGATGTTAACAGGGAAGTGGTGAAGCTGAAGGTATCACTCTGCTGTCGGTCTCCAACATGACAACATGCGGACTTCATCTGTCGCTCTGCTCCTCGGTGAGTCAAACCCTCCCTTCTTCAATTCTTTATCACAGCTCCAACACACACTAAAGGTCAAAGGTAAAGAGCCTATTTTCAGCAGCTGGAAGCGCACGCTGATAGTTTCTCTCACATGAAATCTGTTCAGATCTGTTGGTTTTGTTTCCTTAGTGAGAAGAAGTGATCACTACTTCTTTTGTTTATCTAAGGCTGGTTGTATCTGATATTTGTTTGTGTGTTTGGACACAAATCAAGTAGTGTATTTCCTGTAAGCACCTCATATTTAACTCGAGTGTATGAAGATACAGCAAATGACAGAAAACTGTTTCAATTGCATAAACTCTTTAAAATTTAGAAGTTTAACTCTGCGTTTCTCTGTCCTGTAATCTGGACTGACTCACAGAGCTGAAGCTTCATGTCGTGTCTGTAAGAGAGGAAAGTGACCTGTTTTCATCAAACATTAACCTTTACTCAGGAAACCACGGCTCCTAGCTGCATGTACCACATGTTCTCCTTATCTGCCTGTTGTAATCATCACTTCCTCTGTTCAGACCAGATTGACTGAGTCTAACTAAATGACTGAAGATAGTTGGTTTTTCAGAATTAACGTCGGATTTTCCTCATTTTCTGTATGCTTTGTTAATTTTCTGATGGCGATTTAGACGAGCGGGACTCAAACGACTGTAATGTTTACTAAACAGATTTTTCAGGTCGCTCACTCAGCAGCTGATATTGCCAAAGTCGCCTAACTTTAATCCAGTGATCTCGGTGGTTTGATGGTTCATTAACTCTGATTGCTTTTTTAAATGTCTCTGTTTTACTTAGCCAGTAAGAGCTGATTGGGCCTAACCTACCTTTCTCCAGCACTGGCTATGGGAACCTGCTAATGTTGGGTTTAATGTTGTGATTAGTAGAATCTGTAGTTTTTTACTTACTGAACAATTACTTAGAAACCTGCAGACGTATCAATACAAAAGAATTAGGGCCTGCAAAACAAGCAGGTCAACCCCAGCAGTTTTAACTGGTCCTGATATAAAACTGCTAGGACAGGTTACTCTCTCCTGGGAAGTTGGCTGCAGCCATGCGGATTTCTGAATGGAAGAGATCCATGTACACGCCGATTTTTTAATCATCCAATGCATTAAAAAACAATAGTCATAAATAAAGTGTTTTGGCTTGTGATTCCTAAATAAACACACTAACACTAGCTACACATTTTTAAAGGGTGCAAATCCAAGTCTCCTATTCAGTGACTCTGGTCTCCAGAGCTGAAAATAGGTTTGAGGTTCTTTTGAGAATTCTGAAGTTGGTTTAGTCTAAAATGCCTGAGTTGAGAGCAGGTTCGTGTAATTTCAGAATTTCTACCTAAAAAAAAATTAAAAGGAAAAATAGTCCATTTTCCATCCCCAATATTTGAATCCAGAGAACAAGAGTAATAGAATAAACAACATCACAATGATATATGGGAATATAACAGTTAATACTAAATGTTAAACATTATTGTGCAGCACATAAGATCAACAGAACACAGTGTGCTTTGAGGTAGGAGCCAAAAAGGGTGTAGTTTGTGGGTGCGATCACCCGTGTGTACACCTGTGAGCATGGACGCGCTTGTTTTTAAAAGGTTCCTTCATGTAATGATCTGCTAGAGGGTGTGGGGGGGCCACAGCCCCGTCCTCCAGGGCATGAAGCAGGTATGGAGGAGATCAAAACTCCAGACATCCAGAGGCCCCCAGAACACAAGAGACCAAGGAAGACCAACAGAGGGGCAGCCGCGCCACTGTCCCAGAAAGAGCTGAGGAGAGTCCCAGATGAGGGCTCACTCAGCAGCCGCGGAGCAGAAGCCAGGGGGAGTTGCAGTGACGCGCCCGTGAGCTCCGCCGGCAGCCAGCTGTGCCTGAGTGACAGAGTCCCAGGCCGAGAGGCCCGAGCGAGCCCCAGGCCCCGATAAGCACCCACCAAGGAGTGAGCCGGTGTGTAGCTGGACGCCCATCCCCAGACACAAAGAACCACCAACGCACCGATGTCTGAGGGCGTCCGCCACCGGATATGAACTTTTTTCAAGACAGTGAATCTTGAAACCAGAGAAAAAATAGAGAATTTTAACTTGTTCCATTGGAAGATTTTTTTCACTTATTTCAAGCTAAAATATTTATTGGAATTCAAATTTAGACAGAAACAAAGTGAATAATATTATTTTATTATCACGTTGATGCAGCACATGGTTCAGTTAGCTTTGTATAAACACGTGTTAGAAATGTTCTTCAATCAGCTCTTTTTACTCTCATTTCACAGCCAGTACTTTTTACTTTTACTTGAGTAAAGAAGTTGAATTAGTACTTGGAGTATTTTTAACAGTAGTACTTCTACTTCAGTACACACTGTGTGTACTTTTACCACCTGTGTCTGAGACCTCCTTCAGGGTCCACCTGAAGCTCTCAGTCTGCTGTGGAAAAAGGAAATCCAGGTGAGTTTCTCCTGATCACCTGAGGCCGTCATTACTGTTTGAACTTTACCCACACACCACTCCTCACTCCTCCCACCCGCTGCACACAGTCACTGAGTACAGACCGGCTGATTCCTGTAAAGGGAGAGGCAGGAAGAGGCGGAGCAACAGCTGAAAAACAAGAAGCTCAACGTCATTTTGCAGAAGTGAAAGTGTGAGAGAGCAGCAGCAGAGCTGCAGTCGAGTCCTGTTTGTCTCTAAAAGAAGATTCACTGGAGTCCATCAGGTTCCTCTCAGCAACAGTGGTGAGTGCAGCTGATCACACTTCCTGCTTCTACACAAATCTTCACTCTGTTCACTTCATCAGGGCTCTAGAGCGCCACCTCATTTCTCCATGGTGCCACTTAGGCTACGTCCACACTCGCCCGGATAGATTTGAAAACAGCGCTCCGCGTCCACACTGGTGTTTTCAGTCGTTTTCACAGAGTTGTGCGTCCACATTAAGATGGCTGAAAACGCTTACGTTCCAGTCCTGCGCATGCGTGAAACGCAAGACGATTCGACCGGTCTCATTTCTGTCTGCCGCTTATTCACTTTCCGGCTGTTTGAAACGTCGCAGCAGAGGTGGAGGAAAAGCACCGAGTTTTAAAATGGACTAACAATGAGGTGGAGTTGTTGCTGCGAGTAACACAAAAGTACAAAGTTGCAAAAGCGAGAGAGAATTAAAGAATTTGAAGAAAAGCTCTGTGGAGCATGTGCAGACTGATATTCATCTTTAATAGGACTGTCAAAACTGCAGCTGTATAATGCTCTCCACTATCTTTGTTTAATTGGTCACATGCCTGCATCACATGACTAACATGCATCATCGTTTTAGAAAGTCTCTGTTTTCACTGTTCACTGTGACACAAACGCACCGTCTCCAAATTATTTACTTTCCGGCTGTTTGAATCGTCGCAGCAGAGGTGAGCAGCGTGATAGGAGTGGATGTAGCTGTGGGTAATGAGAAAAGATGAAAAGAACGATTGATAACTTTTTCGTTAAGGCCGGTGCTCTGACACGGAGCCATCAACCTCTCAGTGTCTAACACTGGTCTGCAGACGGCATCAGATAATGAACCACATTAGATGGACTCTGAGCCCACTGACAGTAAAAGGGTGAAGTGTAGACATTTGGAAGAGAGCGGCCTGACCAGTTTCTCTGACTATGATACTGTAAAGCTGACAACATGATGCATTTACTGTGGTGAGTGTGCAAAGACCATGGCAGGTGTTGTGCCAAGGTAGGGATCCCCAACAGGATCTGTTTCCCTGCGTCAGGAACATCGGCTGGGCAGGGAAAGCGGACCCAACGCACTCCGCCTCCATCACGACCAACTAGACGTGGAAGGAGTGATGTTTTAGTGACAACATGAAAGATGAGTGTGACCGTTCAGTTTGTGGGTTACAACAGAAAATGATACATTTATTGTTCTCGTGTGTTATCGGACGGGATCATTTTAACAAACCGAGGACATTTTCCTGATAATTATCTGTATCCTCCTGTAACTTTACTGTTTAAAGAGCTAAAACCTCCAACATTTCAGGATCAATAAGTCCTTATAAGACGTGTTTGTGAGCTAAAAATCAAGAATGTGGGATACTGTTTGTCTGTGTCAGCCAAACAACTTCACATCTTTGTAACGACTGTTAAAAAGATGTTCATCCTGTTGATCCTGTTCATCTGGACGCTGCACTGTACAGCAGACACGACGTTGTTCAGTTTGTGTTTCAGATGAACCAGTTTGTGTCTGAGTGTGTTGCTGGGTCTCCACCAGTTACTCTGACAACTGAAGGTTCAAGATTTTTATTTTGACATTTGCACACAGGACCAACAGTCCATGCACAGTGGAATACTTGTGCAGAGCTTTCCAAGTCAAATCACACTTTAACAATATAAAGACAGAAAAAGCAGAAGGATAGAAATGAAGTCCGGAGTAGGGTAGTCGTACTATTTTCTATATACAAAGAAAAAGAAGAAAATGTACAGAGAGTGTGTAGTTCTCTACCTCTTATCGCACTCACAGTGTTGCACATTTGTTCCACAGATCTGTTTCACAAGTCTGTTGTGAGTGTATTGCCCGATGGTCAGTGAACCGATGATACATTCAAAGTGAGGTTAAGTAGTGCTGTGTTATTTTAAGTGTTCAGTGTGTTTTTGTTTGCCGTCAGTCTGACAGTTGTGGGGAAGAAGCTGTTGAAGAATCGTGTTCTGTGTGTGATGCTGCTGTCCGCTCTGTTGTGTCTGAGATTGTATGTGCAGCTTTGTATGTGCAGGTCCATGGATGCAAGTGTTGTTCCCATAATCTTCTCTGCAGACTTTCTGACTCTGCAGAGCCTTCCTCTCTGTCTGTGTAGTGTTTCCATACCAGACAGTGATGCCTGCGGTGAGGATGCTGTCTATCAGTCCTCTGCAGGCCTGGGTGAGAGGGTGGTGGTTCATGCCAGCTTTCCTGAGCAGCCTAATGAAATAAAGTCTTTGCTGGGCTTTTTTCACAGTTGCTGTAGTGTTGAGAGTCCAGCTCAGGTCTGATGTAACCTGCAGTCCCAGGAATCTGTGGCTGTTTGCCCTCTCCACCTCCGTCCCTTTGACGATAAGAGGCTGCAGGGGAGGGAGTTCTTCCAAAAGTGCAGTATTCATTCCTTGGTCCGTGTTGAGGATGAGGTGAAGAAGCTTCTGTGATGAAAAGAAACTTAAAGAAGTCCAGACGCTTTTCTCTCCAAGCTCCTCAGACTACTGACGCTTGTTTCTCTCTTTGTAAAATGAAATTTAAAGTGAATTTTGAATCAAATGTTTCTCTTCTTTCTCCCTCAGAGTGCAGACATGTCTGCTGCCAGCAATCTGCGATCTGAAGATCAGTTTCTGTGCTCCATCTGTCTGGATGTGTTCACTGATCCAGTCTCTACACCATGTGGACACAACTTCTGCAAAACCTGCATCAGTCAGCACTGGGACATGAGTCAGAGCTGTCAGTGTCCCATGTGTAAAGAGACTTTCTACACTCGACCTCAGCTGAAGATCAACACTTTGTTCTCTGAGATGGTTGCTCAGTTCAGACGTGAAGCTCAGCAGAAAGCCAGCAGCAGCAGCTCAGAGCAACAAGCTGCCAAACCAGGAGAAGTTCCCTGTGACGTCTGCACTGGAACCAGACTGAAGGCCCTGAAGTCCTGCCTGGTGTGTCAGACCTCCTACTGTCACACTCACCTGGAGCCTCATCTGACACTGAAACGTCTGAAAAGACATCAGCTGGTTGATGCTGTGGAGAACCTGGAAGGCAGGATGTGCACGAAGCACGATAACCTTCTGCAGCTGTTCTGTAAGACCGACCAGACATGTGTCTGCACGCTCTGCCCTGTTTTAGACCACAAGAACCACGAGTTTGTTCCTCTGAGAGAAGAATATGAAGGAAAGAAGGCAGAGCTGGAGAAGACAGAGGCTGAGATTCAGCAGATGATCCAGAAGAGACGACTGAAGATTCAGGAGATCACAGAGTCGGTGAAGATGAGTAAAGATGCTGCAGACAGACAGAAAGCAGAAGGTGTTCAGGTCCTCACGGCTCTGATGGAGTCTGTTGAGAGACGCCTGAAGGAGCTCATGAAGGAGATCGAAGACAAACAGGAAGCTACAGAGAAACAGGCTGAAGGTCTCATCAAAGATCTGGAACAGGAAATCTCTGAGCTGATGGAGAGAAGCTCTGAGGTGGAGCAGCTCTCACGCTCTGAAGACCACCTCCACCTCCTCCAAAGCTTCTCCTCCCTGAAAGCTGCTCCACCCAGCAAGGACTGGACAGAGGTCAGAGTTCATCCACCATCATATGAGGGGACTGTGGGGAGAGCTGTGGCTCAGCTGGAGGAGACAGTCTGGAAACTCATGAAGAAGAAGCTGTTAGAGGCTGCAGAGCTGCAGAGGGTGCAGCAGCATGAGGTGGATGTGACTCTGGATCCTGATACAGCTCATCCTAAACTCATCCTGTCTGATGATGGAAAACAAGTGTACTGTGGTGATGTGTGGAAGAATCTTCCAGACAACCCAGAGAGATTTTCTAAGTGTGCTAATGTTTTAGGAGAGCAGAGTTTCTCTTCAGGCAGATTTTACTTTGAGGTTCAGGTTAAAGGAAAGACTGACTGGGATTTAGGAGTGGCCACAGAGTCGATCAACAGGAAGGGAAAAGTCACACTGAGACCTCAGGATGGTTTCTGGACTGTGATGCTGAGAAATGGAAATGAGTACAAAGCTTGTGCTAAGTATTTAGTCCCCCTCTGTCTCCATCCTGGTCCTGAGAAGGTGGGGGTGTTTGTGGATTATGAGGAGGGTCTGGTCTCCTTTTATGATGTAGGTGCTGCAGCTCTGATCTACTCCTTTACTGGCTGCTCCTTCACTCACAAACTCCACCCATTCTTCAGCCCCTGTTTCAATGATGGAGGTAAAAACTCTGCACCTCTGATCATCTGTCCTGTCAATCAAACTGAGTTGATCAACAAATCTTGTTTGATGAACTGATTGATTTTTCTTGAAGGGAACAAATGAACATATTGAGTGTAAATCCTCTACAGTCTCCATGTTTCTATAGAATCTGATCATCAGGACTCTGATTCACACTTTGATTCTCATGGAGTTTGATTTGAACAGAAGAAAAGTTGAATCAGGAAATGTTCCCACTGATGGAGACTCGAGCTGAAGAGCAAATATCAGAGAACAAATGTCCAAAAGCTTCATTTCCAATAAAGTTTGTTCAATGCTTTGAGTGAATCCAGACTCATGTGTGGCTGTTATACGGAGCATCAGAGTCCAGCTGAGTTATGTTGGATACAAACTGCTTATTTTGGCTCTGTGAGGAGTTTTGTTCACTGAAAACTGATGAGACGGATAATATTCAAAGAACTCTGTAGAGATTCATGCATCCATGTTCTCCACCTGCAGGTGTGGAGGAGAAAGGTGGAGCACAGACTGCTGCATCCTTCCAGTCACATCATTTTGATGATTATATTTGCATGTTGTGATGATTTGGGTTAAAGACAAACAGAGTTGAACGGCTGCAGTCACAGCATGAAGACGATGCTGAAGCTGAGCTGTCAGTGAACATGTTTCACTGTGATTTGATTTGAAGAATAGAAAGTGTGTGTGGCTGCTGACAGCTGCAGTCTCTGCTAGTCTGCATAACACACACACAACTTTCCCCCTGAGGCAACGATGCAGCAACAACACAAAGAACAGCTGCAGACACACACACACTGTTAAAGAACACTTTACTGTTTAAGGCAGAATTCCTCAGTAACAATGATTTGAGTCTACTGTGTCTACTGTGGTTTCCAACATACAATCTACTGAAACATGTTTTTCTTTCTGCCGTACAAACTATTTGATCACAACATCTTTGCTTTTTTCCTCCAATCGTTTATTCTGATTATTTTATTTAGTTTAACTAAGAAAAGCTTAAAATTTAACTCTTAACCTGATTTAAACGTTTAATTTCTCATTAACTCAGACTTTTAATTTATTTCCTTGTTTAATGTATTATTTCTTTATCCTTGTTTAAGTTTTGCCGATCCTTTCTGTGTAACCTGTTTAATCTGACCTTTGACCTTTTAATTTTAACTTAACAGTACTCTTGTTTTGACCTTTGACCTCTTTATTCCTTATAACCAAATAAACCCTTTTATCTGATATTTTCACCTTATTGATTGATTATATATATCTATTATATTTTCTCACCTTACCTTATTTTGACCTTTGACCTATGTCCTTGTTAGCCTTGATCTTCCTTCATCAAAGGTGAAATTTCTTTCACCTTTGAACTTAAAGCTTAAATCAAACCTTTGTTAAAAAGCTTCTTACCAACTTGTAATTCCAACTCTCTGCATTAAACACGTATCTTATCATATAAACACTGGATCACTGAGAGAACTTTAGGCAGAACCAAATGAAGCAGCTGACCTCGTCAAACTCACAGCGACAGTAACTGACAGTGAATTATTTTAATCTTCTTCATTGTATTTGTTAGAAACATTTATTTTCCTTTAATTGGACTTTGGTTAAGTTCAATCCGATGTATTAACCGACCTTTGAGGTGAAGTGCAGCTGCGAAGAACGCTACGGCAGGCAATGAGGTGCGTTTAATGTCGCTCTGTTAATTTGAGCGTCCATAAATTGAATGTCTTATTTTTTCTTACTTTATTATTGCTAATTTATTGGAGAATTAGGCCATTTAATTAAGATAGATTTTATGTTGTTGGTGGTAAAGATCTGGATGGATGTTTTATTTTATTCTGTGTTTCTATTTTTCAGTTTTACTTTTCAAGACTTGGTGAATTGCCTTTTTCTACTTTTTGTCTAGTTTTGTTAAAATTAGCAGCAGTGAGAAGTGTTGTTGTCGGTCTTGAATATATTTGATGTAGCCCACACTGTTAAGGTAAGTGTCATGTTTTTAGTTGTTAGTCTGATGAAGAATCTTTTACTTTTCTCCAAAAGTTGATTGTGTTTATCTGGACATAGTGTTTTTCAGGTCCAGCTGAATGCAGGTTTCCCCAGTCTTATACGTGTCAGGAGCATCAGCACAGCTGAAATGCATTTTTCCTAAGCACCGCGTCTCTGTGGCTTTTAAACCCCAAAACACGCTACAACAAAAATGGGTCCACCCCAAGGATGGGGTCCCCCGGTGTAGTTTCCACTGTGACAGACTGTAGGCTTCCTCAGAGTGAGGCTGAGAGCGGCAGGCCCAGCTGGAGTCTGACCCGTGTCACACAGTGGAGGTCAAACCTTCTGTGCCACAAACACCAGATTAACCAGTTTCACTCATCATCCTTCTACTGTCAGATTTTACTGGTGCAGGTTTGATGAATCACCATCTGAGAACATCTCGGATGTGGGCGCCACTCACAGGGATCACTTCCTGTAGAAGGGTCACATGACCTGTTATAGGCCCCTTTGTGATGATGACAGCGACGCCCCTTTCGTGTGAGGTTAAACCCAGAGAGCTTCGTGTGACCTCTGACCCTGATCACCAGCGTTAGGGTCAGTGAAGGTGAGATACCATGCGACAGGAGGAACAATAAAGTTTTATTTGTACGAACACGTAGAACAGATGAAGTCAGAACGAAGCAGGTGGAGCTCAGTCAGGGTGGAGGTGCAGACAGGTGAGCTGAAGGGGAGGAGCCAGTCTGGTCAGGAACTCTCTGTCTCCTCGAGTGAACCTCCTCACCTCTGAAACACACACACACACTCTGAAGGTTGCAGTCAGGGTTGGTCAGGGTGGTGAGGGTGGGGTTACCTTCTGGTCTCTGGTTGGTGTGTTTCCTGCAGGTGAGGCTGAGCGGCCGAATCATGACATCACTGCTGCACAGACACAACAGGAAGTGGAGGAGGAAGTCGTCAGCGTCCCCGTCACACACCTGAGACAGACACAGAGGTTATGTCTCTGCAGACTCACGGCTCGGCCCTGTGGAAACGTCCTGCAGGACGCCTGTTTCTCTCTGTGGTGGCCCCCCCACAGCGTCCCCACCGTGCTTCACTGTGTGGACGCTGTTCTTTGGGTTGTAGCTGCATCTTCTTCTCGTTTCACCTCCACAGGACGTTTCAGTCTGCAGGTCTTCGTCCTCAGCAGTGTGGCTGAAGGTGTCTGCAGACGTGGAGCTCTGTGAGCTCACAGTGCGTCCCTGTGCAGCCTGTAGAGTCTTTGAAGTCTTTGCTCTGACAGGCTTGTTCTGTGCTGGGCGGCTCTTTGACTTTCTTCAGGTTTCCCTTCCTGACACTCTGATAACCTCAGATATCCACAACGTGAATCCTCACAAACATCTGTTTCTCTCTTTTCACTCAAACCTTCTGACGTTTTCACACCGACTGTAAATATGAAGAAAACCCTCAGTTTGACGCCACGCCCCCAAACCAGTTCAGCAGTAAAGTGTGAGCAGACGGAGCTGTTACCAGGATGTAAACAGGATGTGCCCTTTCACAGTTAAAGCCTCAGGAATAAAAACATGACCCGATTTTAAATTTTTAAAGATAAAATAAAGTTTAAAGACGACGATGAGCACGTGACTCACCTGTGACTCACCTGTGGCAGGTAAATATGTACACCTGACAGGTGCTACTGACCTGGCTCTGCCCACGAGGGAAGACTCTGATGTGACCTCTGACCCTGAGAGCTCTCTGAAGCCCCTCCCACTGAGCATCAGCCAATCCCAACAGAGCATGAACCAGAGCAGCTGAGAAGCAGGCGTGAGCCTCACCTGTCCCGTCAGTGGGGAGCATCAACTCAAACAAACAACAAATCAGTGGAGTTTACTGGTGTGTCATTCCGTTACAATCGAGGTGAGTGGCTGCAAATTTCCACCAGGTTCTTGAACCTCTTTCATATCCGCCCCAAGCAGGCCCATAATCTCTTCATCTGCTCCACTCACCTGGAGCTGATTTTTGGCAATCAGGCTGGAGATATTTAAGCCTCACACTGACGTTCCTTCTCCACCAGTTAGTCAGCTACTCCATGTTGGAGCTGGCTTTTATGTCCCTTGTTCTCGTGTGCCTTAGTTTTCCACGTCTCTTACTCTACCTTAAGCTCATCCCTTGGACCTCGAACAGAACAACTTACCTTCTCTCTGGAAATCTCTCCGTGCCTCACCGGCCTGCCATCCCGCTCCATCCAAACCTGTGGAACGTAGATCAGCCAGCTCACACCATCCAACTCACCTGGACTCACACTGCCCCTCCCTCAAAGCGTTTTTCACTCCAACTCCCAGTGAGCTATAAATACAGCTAAACTTACCCTCTCCAGTGTTTCCCCTTCTTCTAACTCCGTTCTCCTGACAGCTAGACCTAAGCTGTCACGCTCCAGTTACCCTTCCAGCCCAATTTGCCCTTTTGGTCCACAACCACGTTACCAGGTTTCTCACGCCAAGTCACTGTTACATTCTGTGTGGCTGTTTTCTGCTACTGCCAAGTGTTAACCTGTGCTAGACCAATAAATGTTGTTAAACCCTGCTTCTCCTCCAGGGTTCTGCTCAGTTCTGGCCCTCATGACACGTTCATTTAATCATCAGAATAACAGCACGCTGTTTTAATTTTTATATAAAGAAATCCTGACACTTCCTGAAAAGACAGGAAGTGATGTCACTCTACGCTGCAAAGACAAAACTGGTGGCATAGTCACTGCTTATTTCTACTTTAATGGACAACTAACCAAAACAGCATCATGATTAATGTGCAGCAGTCTGATGAAGGTCTCTGCAAAGAGGTCATTAAGAGTAACTGTGTCTGTTTCTACATTGAAACTGTGACACTAACCTCTGTCCTGAAGGTCATTGACTGAATATTGATCATGTGAGTCATCACACGAGCAGAGGTGTGAATACAGGCGTAGGTCATTACAGGTGAACAGGTGAAGCCTCCATGAGACATTGATCTCAAGACTACTGAAAAACGTGATCTTCTTCACAGTGCTGCTTCAGCTCACTGACGTTTATGTACGTTATGCACAGCTCTCTGAAATCCCACCAACACATTTCATTCAATGTTAGGGTCTCGGCTTTGGACTATCGCAGCACCTCAATTTCAAAAATGGACAAATGAACAAAAGCATTTTGTTCTCAGACATTCAGACTGTCTCTAAACATTCTCAGTAAAAAAAATTACAAATAATCTGAGTTCAGTTCAACAGACAGAAACTCAAACTCAGTCCTTCACTCACTCATACACAACAACACTGACGTCGCCACACAGGTGAGAACAAAGGTAGGCTTGACGTACCTGTATGTGGACTAACCACAGAGGTCCAGAGAATCATGAACAAATGAATTCATCTTTAGAAAGTGAACAAATCCTGACTGTGGTTTGTATTTATGCACCAAACAACAGTTGAGAGCAGCCAGTCTGTTGGGGGTCACTGGGTGGGTTACTCAAGGGTTCTTCATCCAGGGAATCTTTGGAGACTTTAGAGCTCATGTGGACAATGACAGTGAGACCTGGGTGGCGTGACTGGGCACATCATGCGAAGGCCCAGGTCTTTGGGGCCTACAGACACCACAAAAGAAGAAGATCAAATGGAAAATGAATGATGGAAACTGAGGTCAGAGCTGCAGACTTGCTGGTGAGGAGAGGTAATGATCTTCAGGCAAGGCAAGCGCTGTTCAGTCCTCTCCTCATCTTCCTCATGCTCCTTTGTATATTCCATGTAGCATTAAAGGCACAAATGAGTTTAAACAGGTAAAGTCAGGTAAATGGATCCTGGTCATTGATTCAAAGCGACTAAAGTCAGTAAAGAATAAATGTTTAGGCTTTATTGTGTCAGTCAGACAAACATTAACAGTAACCTGTCTCTTCTATCAGACACAGAGATGAGTGATGACATCAGAAATAAACCTGAGTGCAAACAAAGGGAAATGTTTCTTCTGTGAGCTGTGTGACGTTAGCACTGACCAGCAGAGGGCGCCGGAGTCACATGATTGAAAATAAAGGCATAAATTGTCCAAAATTAACTTTCTTTATTTCTGTTCCCTTTATGTGTCTCCTTTCATCTTGCCTCCTTGTCTCCTCCCTCCTTCCACCATGTCTTCCCCACTCTCACATTCTTACTTCTCCAGTCTCATTGTTCCTTCCTCCTCTATGTATGTCTCCTTCATTGCTTCTTTACTCTTTTTACCCTTCTCTTCTTTCACTTTATCTCCTGCCTCCTCCTATGTTGCCTCTATCTTCTTGTCTCAAAGTTTCCTTCATCCTTCACTCCTCCTTCGTTGCCTACTCTCTCCTTGTCTCATTTATTTCACTATTCTTTATTTTCTTCTTTTCAGTTTCCTCCTTGTCTCTCATTGGTTCCTGCCTCCCTGTCTCCTCCTCCCTTGACTGTGAGGATTCGTGAAGATGAAACATGTTCAACACAAACTGATTCTCCACACACATCTATGGGCTCAAATTGTGGTCATAAATATTTTGTAGTTGTAAATCTGACCGACTAGTTGTGAACTGAGTTTTGTAACCTTGTAAACCAAAATATCTAAAACATTTGTGTTTGTGCATCTATAGATGCAAATTGGTGTGTGTGCAAAAAAGATTTGGGTTTTTTTGTTTTTTTTTTTAAAGAAAGAAAAGAAAACTAATAATAACAATAATTATTATTGCTACCAGCCTAATAATAATTAGGCTGAAGAACCAACAATTTTAGCCCATAAGAACCATAAGAATGAACTACCTCCAGGACCTGAAGCTCAGTAAAGCACCCCTCCAACAGCCAAACCTATCTGTTCTCTCATTGGATTGTGATTGACATGACGTTAACCAATGAGCTTAAAGGAAGAAAAATTCGGTCAAAATTTGTACTTTGAGGTTGTGTGATCCCCTTACAGTCTGAGCACACCCTTCACTCCCCAATATTTAAATATGGGGACCACTACCCGAGTCAGAGAGTCAAGGGCCCCAGATATGCAACGTTGCAAAGGCCTGTCAACCAAGTGAGCCCTACAACATCGAGAGCCTTCAGGAACTCAGAGTGAATCCAATCCACACCACAGGCTCTGCCACCAACCAGGTGTTTAATTGTGTGGATGCTTTAAGCATCCACACTATTGAGTTCCTGTTTCTCTTTAATCTTTATACTTTATTATTCTACTTGCTTCCGTACACTTTTTGGCACTTAACTACTTCCACAATTTTCAGCCGATTTTCACCGTTCAAATTTTAAACTATTCTGCTATTTTTTGCTAATGCCGGCTATATCTTTTGGTGCTCATAACTTCTATACTTTTTGAGATATTGAATTTTTTTTGGCAATATCAATGTGGTCACTTTTTTCTGCTCGCCGGGCAGAGCTGTGTTTTAGCTCAGTGAGATGAGCATCCGTTCTCAGACTGGGAGGCCCGGGTTCAAATCCCGCTTATGGCAACATTTCTTTCAGTTAACAGTTAAACTTTTTTAATTCTTTTCAACACAAATTTCAGCTTTTTCATCCCTTTTCAGCAGAATTTTCAGTTTTTTCACCACTTTTCAGCACAAATCCCAGCTTTTTCAGCTGTTTTCAGCAAAAAACTCTTTTCAGCAGAAATTCTGCTGATTCATCTCTTTTCTGCAAAGTTTTAGCCTTTTCACCTCTTTTCACCTCAATTCTCTGCAGCTTCTGCTCATTTCAGCAGAATTGTCAGTCTCTCCACCTCTTCTTTGTGAGAAAGAGTTTGGGGCAGTGAGATGAGTAGCTTCTTTGAGACTAGAAGGGCCAGGTTCGAATCCTGCTCAGGCAGAATTTTTTTTTTTTTTTTTTTAGCTTTAAAGCATCCACACTGCATTTTCGCAGGAAATGCAAATTTTTCTAGTTGCCTCATTGATTCCAGACTCACTTCCCTTACAGAAGATCATCTGTGGGATTAAGGACGGCTTGAAAAAGTCTTCATACCCCTTGAAAATTTACACATTTTTTCACCTTAAAACCACAAACTTAAATGTTTTTATTTATGTTTTTAGTAATAGGCAGAGGCTAGCCTGTTTGGCACCCTGGGCGAACACTCCATTAAAAAAAGATGATCTGATGTCTTCTCTGCTTAATAAGGTAATTAAAGAAGCTCTGACACATTTTTCTGTATGTTTTTACATAATTCCACCATTTCTGGTTATAGATGCAGAAACTTCATGAAATGAAAAATCTTCCTGATCACAACCTCAGTCTTTTTCTAAATGACTTCTGCATACTATTGTGAATAAAAAATGAAATCTGAGATTTGCGAAACAGTTCTTTCTGTTGTTATTTACATTTTACGAAGGCCCCCAGATCTTGTGTAACTGGGTTTGTAAAGGCAGTTGTTCAAGCTCAGCAGCCTTGCAGTGACAGTCGGTCACGGGACTTTCATAGCGATCTGAAACTGCAGCTTCCCAGTGAGAAGCTTACAGGCAAAGTCACAGGGGTCATAATTTAATAAAAAGATTTACTCAATCTAGCCTTCCCTAGTTATTGTCTGTATCCTGTAAATGTTCTTTTATGTAGTTTTAATTATTTTATTTTATTGTTAAATAATCTCCTAGTCGAGTTGTGTTTGTATTTTCTTTACATATTTTCACTGCACTGCAGCAAATTAGTGCGCTCCACCTGTTGGTGTATTTATTGGCTTTTAATGTTTCCCTCCTATAAATGATCGTATTACTGTAAAACACTTTGGGGTACTGCTGGTTTTAAATGTGCTGTATAAATAAAGTTGTATTCTCTTTGTTATTTCCTGTTCTCAGAAGGAGCATTGAGCTGTTCATAGACTGCATAAACTGCAGTATTAGCAAACTGCACATATAATTTATGTCCACTCAGGACTGTATGCTTGTCTTTCCACGTTCATATGTATATTTATATTTAGTCCCATGTCTCTGTATTCATCTGTGTATCTTAATAGTTTTGTTATCATATCTCTGTTTCTACACTGATTTTATATGTTGTTTCTTGTATATTTGCTGCTATGATAACTCAGTTTCCCTCTGAGATCAATAAAGTTTCTCTGATTCTGATGAAGACGAGTGTATTAGAAACAGCTCGTCCTTGTGGAGAAGCAGCAGCGTGACGAGCTGATGATGTTAACAGGGAAGTGGTGAAGCTGAAGGTATCACTCTGCTGTCGGTCTCCAACATGACAACATGCGGACTTCATCTGTCACTCTGCTCCTCGGTGAGTCAAACCCTCCCTTCTTCAATTCTTTATCACAGCTCCAACACACACTAAAGGTCAAAGGTAAAGTGCCTATTTCCAGCAGCTGGAAGCTCTCGCTGATAGTTTCTCTCACATGAAATCTGTTCAGATCTGTTGGTTTTGTTTTCCTTAGTGAGAAGAAGTGATCACTACTTCTTTTGTTTATCTAAGGCTGGTTGTATCTGATATTTGTTTGTGTGTTTGGACACAAATCAAGTAGTGTATTTCCTGTAAGCACCTCATATTTAACTCGAGTGCATGAAGATACAGCAAATGACAGAAAACTGTTTCAACTGCATAAACTCTTTAAAATTTAGAAGTTTAACTCTGCGTTTCTCTGTAATCTGGACTGACTCACAGAGCTGAAGCTTCATGTCGTGTCTGTAAGAGAGGAAAGTGACCTGTTTTCATCAAACATTAACCTTTACTCAGGAAACCACGGCTCCTAGCTGCATGTACCACATGTTCTCCTTATCTGCCTGTTGTAATCATCACTTCCTCTGTTCAGACCAGATTGACTGAGTCTAACTAAATGACTGAAGATAGTTGGTTTTCCAGAATTAAAGTTGGATTTTCCTCATTTTCTGTATGCTTTGTTAATTTTCTGATGGCGATTTAGACGAGCAGGACTCAAACGACTGTAATGTTTACTAAACAGATTTTTCAGGTTGCTCACTCAGCAGCTGATATTGCCAAAGTCGCCTAACTTTAATCCAGTGATCTCGGTGGTTTGATGGTTCATTAACTCTGATTGCTTTTTAAATGTCTCTGTTTTACTTAGCCAGTAAGAGCTAAATGGGCCTAACCTACCTTTGCCAGCACTGGCTATGGGAACCTGCTAATGTTGGGTTTAATGTTGTGATTAGTAGAATCTGTCGTTTTTTACTTACTGAACAATTACTTAGAAACCTGCAGACGTATCGATATAAAAGAATTAGGGCCTGCAAAATAAGCAGGTCAAATTTCAGAATTTCTACCTAAAAAGAAATTAAAAGGAAAAATAGTCCATTTGAATTCAGCTCGAGCATTTTACACCAAATCTGCTTGATCAGGTTTGAATGATGTTTCCAGAACCACACAGGAACAGATTACAATTTCCTGCCCTCTGACCTTCAGTGACCTCTGACCTGTTGCAGGTGTGTGTGTGCTGCTGCTGTCTGCACTGACTGTTTGTGCAGGTGAGTAGATGAAGTGCACCATGGTCCAGGACAAACACTGAGTGTAAACACTGATAGAAACTGTCCGTCTGTCCTCCAGTCTCTCTGAGCGTCAGTCCAAACCTTCAGCAGTTCTTCACAGCAGCCTCAGTGTCTCTGACATGTGACGGTCAGCTGGGCTCTGATGGATGGATGGTGAAGAGGGACACAGGAAGTGGGACTGAGTCATGTGGAGCAGGGGGGCGGGGCTTCGGGAGGATAAATGGTCCATCCTGTGTTTTTGATGAGTTCAAGCCAGTCAGTGGAGTTTACTGGTGTGAAGGTGAAGCTGGAGAGAAGAGTGAAGAAGTCAACATCACTGTATCAGGTAATGAAGTCATTCATTTCATCAGACTAACAGCACACTGTTATACCACCTCTACATCACTCTGTGGGTCTTTTCTTCAGATAAACATGTGATCCTGGAGATCCCTGCACTTCCTGTGAGGACAGGAAGTGATGTCAGTCTACGCTGTAAATACAAAATTGGTGGCACAGTCACAGCCTATTTCTACTTTAATGGACGTCCTGTTGGACCTACATCAGAGAAACTCATCACCATTAAAGTGCAGCAGTCTGATGAAGGTCTCTACTGGTGTTCTACTGATGAGTTTGGATCATCTCCTCAGAGCTTTCTGAGGGTCAGAGGTCAGAACACTGACATCACTTCCCGTCTGCTGAGCTGATGATAAATTAACTGAATCAGCGTCATTATCTCTCCTGCAGGTCCTCTTCCTCCCACAACAACAACAACAACAACAACAACAACAACATACACTGATGTCTCCCATCCACCTTCTCCTTCTCTTCCTCCTCCTCCTCTCCAGCCCTTCATCATCCCAGTCGTAGCTGTTGTGGTTTCTCTGGTTCTTGCGTCTCTGGTTCTGGTTCTGGTCTGGCTCCTTTGGAAGAAACACACAGGTATAGAGTCTGTCTGACCCAACTGAGCACTTGTAAGTGAAGCAGTATACATGTATGTATGTGTTGTATGGGATCAGTGATTCTTGGTCTTATCACTCTCATGCTGCCTTCGTGGCTCTGCCTAGTCCACAATGAGGCTCCTTCAAATGATGTCACCTACTCTGAGGTCACCAGTAGAGAGTCATCCAATAAGATGCCAGTCATCCAACCAGAAATGGTTTACTCCACCCTGAGGACAAACACTACAGGTACGGAAATGAGGGATAAAAGCAGGAAAACTAGAGATACACTTAGGTCAATGCATCTTTTGTGATGTTGTATAAATAAAGCCAGAATGCAATGATTTGTGTATCTTATAAAACCATATTTTAATAAATAGAACACAGTAAAGGGATTGAATGCACAAATGGAGAAAAAGCAGGTGGTCCCAAAGACAAACAGGTGGAGGAACACTTCCTGAAACTGTTTCTGTGAGCAATGTTCACCTGCCTTCCACAAATGCAGGTTGAAAATCTATAATGCAAAGAACTACATGTGAGCATGCTCCAGAATCAGCCTCTTCTTTGTGGTTTTCTTATCTCAGCTTATTTCTTATCTCATGATAAAATATGGGTTTGTGAGATTTGCAAATCATTCAGTCTGTGTTTGCACAGGGTCCCTGTGGTTTTTAAGAATTGGAGTAAACTGTGGTCGTGGAAACATTGACTTATATTTTCCTCAAATGCATCAAAACAAAGAGGAACTGTGACTCAACGGCTTCAAGCTTTATGAAACATAAACTTTCTTTAGTTTCCTGTCTGACAGTAAAACATGTTACTGGTTTCACATCTGAACCTTACTGTGGTCTCACTGGTCGAGTCGCAGTTTGTAAAAATGGGTCAGTGTCAGAGAAAACCATGGCAGCAATCCTGCAGCTCAGTCAGAACGCTGAAATGGAAGGAAGTGATTGGTGCATGATGTGGAAGATTAGTGTGTATGACACCATGCAGCACGAACTGTCTGATTGAACTCCAGTGTGAAAATGATTTGGGGAGATTTTGTCACAGCATGCAGCAGCACACTATGAATTTGAGGAGTGGACCCAAAATCCTGACACGAATGAACATAGAAGATAAACAAAAGGGGAGCCGTCTAACAAGGCTGATAAAAACATCTGAAAATAAAAGGCAGAGGTGAAGCTAAACAATAACATAAGCGTGGAACATGAAAGCACAAGCCACCGATGTTTCGCTGGCATGTAAGTTTGGGGTTATACACATAAAAACAAGGTTAGGCCATGAAGACTCTGTGAAAGAGACGATGAAGAGAGAGAAGAATTTGTTCAAGAATTACACCTCGTAGTAGAAAGGAGCTGAGGAAGACTCACTTTGATTGACGAGGATGTTTCAGTTCACTGTGTTGGGGCAGCAGTCAGATGTAAAAGCATGTACATGGTGAAGTCACCTGAGTTTGTAGTTCCCAGAGTCGAGTGTTTATTTTCACCCACATCAGAACAGGTGCTGCTTGTGTGGTTAGCTGATGAGAGAAGCTGAAATCTTTGTGTGACAGAGCTTCCTTGTTGTGACCATGAAGTGTTTTATCTGTTTACCTTTAGTTTAACAGCTGTTTGAATGATGTGGAGTCCAGAGAGTGCATGTCAGCAGATACTGAACCTGAAGCTTTGCTGAATCATATTGTTTCACATTGTTCTTCAGTGTTATCAATAAAAAAAAAATAATAGTTTGAATTGAGTTCAGCAGACAAGGTTTGATGGGAACTCCAAGTTCACAGTGAGATGAAAATGAATCCCAGATGTTCGGTCACACAGTGGCTTGTTTCTGTCTTTGATTCCTTCAGCGCAGTGACCAACGTGCATGACTGTCCCATTTTTACAGAAGGTGGAGGAACCACAGACGCCACAGAAGAAATTAAAAAGTGAAAGAAACGACGAGTTTCTCTGTGTAAACAGGAAGCTGAGGACAGACCTGCAGAGCTCCTGTGGACACGTTTCACTGTGTCGGTCTCACCGTGGGAACATTTAGAGACAGTCATCAGCTTCCTCCTTTCTTCATTCACTCCCATTTAATCCAATCAATGGAGTCATGATGGCAGCAAGTGAGGAAGGCGTCCTGTTTCCAGTTCCTCCAGAGAAACCAGGAGGAGGAACTGAAGAGATCAAACTGCTGCTGGTTTGAGTCTCTGCAGCTTGAACTCTGACAAAGGTCGTCGACGATGGAGCTGCTTCCTTCATTTCAATCTGATCAATACTCTGAACTCCTGCTGTAATTTCAGCAGGTGTGATTTAACACAGATTTAATGAACAGACAGATCTGCATCGATCAGGAACTTTCCTGTTTATATCAGGAAGAGAGGGGGCACACTTAATTATCTCTTTGGGTACAGCCAGTGATTTTCAGGAGGGGCCCAGCAGTAATAAATGCATCAACTAGTTTTTCAGCATTTTACTCTAAGATGGGAAGTTCTGTTTTTGGAGACAGCAGAATCTGAATGCTTCGTTATGTTTGATTTATTTAATATTCTTATTGGTATCTGAATGTTGTGCTGGAGTGGACAGGGGTTAAGGGAAAAAAGGCCCACTCCAACAAAACAAAGCACACTTCAATCATACACAACGCCTGAAAGACAAAACAGACAAAACGCAAACAAATATACATTTTTACAGAGTGTGTTCGTGAGTGTCTGTGTATGAGTGTTTGTCATGAAACGTACTTGAAAGGTGAAATTCTGTAATGACTGTAAAAATGTAATAATTATGATGCGATTAAAAAGGAGAAACAAAGGCTGCACAGCACATCCAGGTCCTGCCAGCTGTGGCTCTGCAGCTCATGTCCCCAAAGGACAGAGACGACTGTACTGCTTAAGTGGAACGAGGCAGCTTGAGTGATTAATATGAAACTGATATGACAAAATACTGCAGAGGATGACACACATGACAGATTACAGTCGTAACCAAGAGCTTCAGTTTTATCAATGTTTAGTTTGAGAAAGTTTAAGGACAACAATGATTTAACTTCCATGAGGCAGTCGCAGCAGGAGATGGGTGGAATTATGTTTGTAAGAAATACACAGCTGAGTGTCGTCTGCATAAAAATGAAGGCTAATATTATATTTCCAATATATGTGGCAGATTTGAAGTGTGTAAATTATGAATAAAAAGGCCCCGATAGATAAAAATATTTGCTTTGAGTTTCTCTTTGAGTTCATTGGAGCAGCGGCTCGGCCTCACTGTGACGAAGCTGCTGGTGCTAACAGGGAAGTGGTGAAGCTGAAGCTGCTGTCAGTCGTCGTCGCCACAACATGAAGACTTCATGTGTGTCTCTGCTCCTCGGTGAGTCAAACACTCATATTCATCCATTCATTTACTGTACTTCCACACTCTGTAAAGGAGAACACATCGTCAGCTCTCACTGACTGAGCTGAAACTTCCACTGAAATCAAATCTGTGTAGATCTGCTGGTTTGCTTCGTTTAGGAAGACTTCGCTCTGCTTCTTTCTTTATTTGGTTCCACCTTAAAGCTGGTCAGCTGGACAGGAAACAAAACAAGATGATATTTATGTACGAGCATCACGTTTTAACTCGAACACACAAAGAGTCAGTGAAGAAAACAGTTTCAAACTTGCTGGTTTATAGTAATGAAAGTTTGTTTTTACTATGATTCAAATTTGTCTCATTAACATCCAAAACCTGCTGAATGCTCAGAACTGAATCTAATGAAAGTCGAGCAGCTCGACTGAGTCAGTGAAGCTTCAGTTAGTGTGTGTAACATGACGACTGAACATGAAGGCAGACGACCTTATTCATGAAACAGGAAACCACAGCTGCTGCGTTCTGATTGGCTCTGTGTGTAGACAATAGTTCCTTTATTACGAACAAATAATCTTCCTGTGTCTCTCAGGACTCTGGAGCTTCACTGATCTGTTTTCAGATCTAAATGTTGCCAAAGTCACTGTTTGGGTCAGTTTAGGCACCAAACTCTAAATAAGCACGTAAAATGTAAGCCTGCATTAATAATGCATAAACATCAAATCCTCATTTACATGAGGTGACACATGTCAGCCATGCTGATGGTTTGTTTTCATGAGCGGTGCTTGACGACCTGTGATGGTACCCTCCTTTCATAAAGATGGTCGAGTGTGTGTTAAAATAAAAGAAACGATGAAGCTCCTTTCATCCTCAACTTGAAAAGCTCGATGATGCAGAGACTTCAGGAAATTAGAAAGTTTCCTGAAAGAAAAGACTATGTGACTATAACATCAGAGTGTCTCTAAATGACCTCTGACCTGTTGCAGGTGTGTGTGTGCTGCTGCTGTCTGCACTGACTGTTTGTGCAGGTGAGTAGATGAAGTGCACCATGGTCCAGGACAAACACTGAGTGTAAACACTGATAGAAACTGTCCGTCTGTCCTCCAGTCTCTCTGAGCGTCAGTCCAAACCTTCAGCAGTTCTTCACAGCAGCCTCAGTGTCTCTGACATGTGAAGGTCAGCTGGGCTCTGATGGATGGACGGTGAAGAGGGACACAGGAAGTGGGACTGAGTCATGTGGAGCAGGTGGGCGGGGCTTCGGGAGATTAACTGGTTCATCCTGTTTGTTTGATGAGTTCGAGCCAATCAGTGGAGTTTACTGGTGTGAAGGTGAAGCTGGAGAGAAGAGTGAAGAAGTCAACATCACTGTATCAGGTAATGAAGTCTTTCATTTCATCAGACTAACAGCACACTGTTATACCACCTCTACATCACTCTGTGGGTCTTTTCCTCAGATAAACATGTGATCCTGGAGATCCCTGCACTTCCTGTGAGGACAGGAAGTGATGTCACACTACGCTGTAAGAAGAAAACTGGTGGCACAGCCGCAGCTTATTTCTACTTTAATGGACGTCCTGTTGGACCTACATCAGAGAAACTCATCACCATTAAAGTGCAGCAGTCTGATGAAGGTCTCTACTGGTGTTCTACTGATGAGTTTGGATCATCTCCTCAGAGCTTTCTGAGGGTCAGAGGTCAGAACACTGACATCACTTCCTGTTTAAAGCCAATCTGCTAAGCTGATGATAAACTCACTGAACCAGCTTCCTCATCTCTCCTGCAGGTTCTGTGACACCAATCTCTGTTGCAACAACAGAAAGAGCAACAACAACAACAACCACCATCACCACTCATATCTCCCATCCTCCTCCTCCTCCTCCCTCCTCCTCCGTTCCAGTCATGGCAGCTGTAGTTTTTCTGTGTCTCCTGGATCTGGTTCTGGTTGTAGTTCTGCTGACAGGGTGGAGACAAACAGGTATGAAGTGTGTCAACGTCTTCAGAGCTTGTGATGAAACATTGCAATAACACCAAAACACTTCTTTATCTCATCCTGTAACATATGATATTGAAATGTCTGCTTTTATATTTGTGTCTCATTGTGTGATTCAAGGAAACATTATTTACATGAAAAATACAAAATATTCACCTTAGATATATGTAGGAGGTCACTGATTGGCCCAAACTTCAACCTATCACATCATTGCACAAATAAAATCATTCTATTGTTCATGTTTTCAGGGGCATTTAGCCAAAAGGTTCCTTCACATGTAAATTTGTTAAAATGTTTAAGAAATGTTTGTATTATAAATGCATGTTAGGTAAATGATATTTCTCAGAGTTATATCTCATGTATTATACTCACATACCGTGTGCAGGAGAACAGTGGTGAGCCGTCTGATATCACAATAAGACACATGTGGGTTTGAACCTGCTGGGTGTTTAAAATGATGTGTACGAGGTTAAAGTGAGCGTAGTTTCGCTTAATTAATCAAAATCATTGATCCTGAGTCTTTTGAATCTATATTCTTTTCATTGCTGCAGGAAGAACTCTGCCATCACTTCAGAGGAAAGTCGTCTACGAGGGTCTCACCTTAAAAAAAACAGCCAATAAGATTTCAATCATCCAGTCACATGTCGTTTTTTCCAGTCTGAGGACAAACGCTGCAGGTAAACACTCAGTTTTTATCTAACAAGCTGGTAAAAGATAAATCAGTGAAAATAAAAGTTAATGTTTACACATTATTTATTTTCAATGTGATCTCCGTTCCTCAAATTCCTGCAATTAATTAATGTTTCAGTCTTAAATATGATCAACCTATCTCTCATAATCATTTATGGACCACAAGCCTTCAAGTCTGAAGTAGTTCAACTGTTACTTAAAAAACCATCTCTAACCCCAGCAGCTTTAGCTAGTTATAGGCCTCTAACTCTAACTCTAACCTTCCTTTCATGTCAAAAGTTCTTCACGCATGTTGATGCGTGCTCAACCATCCAGGTAAGTAAATTCCAAATGTTTGATTCTGTTCACCTGGACGTGGCGATTTCAGTGGGAGAAACGTCCAAGTGACTTCTTCAGTCTCAAAGTTGCGGCTGACGATGAACAGAATCAACCTTCACACACAAGAGGTCAATGCTAGCCTGGGACACCTGATGTTCTGCACCAATCACATCCCACATATAGTTCTTATTCAAGCCTTTACTGTTGTGCAACATATTGGTGACACACATAATGTGACAGATCCTGTCTTAACAATAAAAATCCCTAACTTACAGCAGGGTGGGGGTGTAGCTACATACTCTGCAGTGTTTACTGCCGCTCTCCTTTCTTTCCTTCTTTTCTATCCTCTCATCTCCTCTCTCTCATTACAGGTGTGTCAGAAGAAGGTAACTGATGGGCTGTCCAACCTCTTTTTAAAGGAAACAACAAGCACTCATTTAAAATGAGTGTAGAAACTGACAGATGAACCTTCAGTTAATATCTTTGTTTAATTAAAACTTGTTTAAATAAAACTCTTGTTAATGAGTCTTCTGTTGTTTTTCTCATTGGCCTTATATCAGCAGGTTTAATACCAAGCATATGACTTTCTAAAGAACTGATTTATGATTCTTCAGGTCTTGCATTTGGTTGTAGCACAAACTAAAAGAAGTTTTTAAACTTCAGCATAAACTTGGTAGGAGGTCATTAGAATTTCAAAGCACCAGTCTAGCATGAAGCTAAAGTTCCCAAATGAAAGCCTTGCAGATTCACAACAACATATATAATATTTTAATAATAATATAACCTTTATTTAAACAAACAAAAGAAAACTTTAATCACTTCTATATCCAAGAGGCAGCCAGTCAAATGTTCTCAATTTGAACCTCTGAAAGTCTGACAGTTTTTTGAACGAGCTGGAGGCAGAGATGCGCTTTTGGCTGAGAAGTGAGGAGGATGTTTTCAAGATGTGCTTAAAAGATGAATAAATACAACTGCTGTAAACTGAAGTACTGATTCAACATCTGTGCTGAAATAAAAGTTGAAATAACCACTTCAAAAACGTCCCTTTATGCTCGCTCCTCTTCAGCAGGGCTAGCTAGATGCTAAAGTACCGCAACTGCAACTTATGGGCACCTGCAGTGGTTCCAGAGTGGGACAAAAAAACATAAATAAATAAAAAATATGTTCCACTTTAACCCATGACTTTAGCATGCATCATCTCTATTTGTTTAAAAATGTAGGCAGTAAAACTGAAAAGCAGTCAGAAAAAAACTACTCAAGTAAAATACAGATACATGAAAATTGTACTAAACAGTAAATAAACACAAATCTCTGATTTATCAAAATCTTTGGACCTGAGTCTGTGATGAAACTCAGCAGAACAGATGGGAAGCAGCAAAATAGACATTAGAAATGGATGCCAGAGAAACCTGAGGACCAGGTTTGTGGAGCTGGTGCAGGAGTTGAAACAGTAACTGGTGGTTTTCAGTAAGACACAACTGGTGAAAGATTGATTGTTAAATGTTTCTAGAACATACCCACGTACCCGTGCACATAATTAAAAGTTGTTGGTTTATTTGGGGAGTTTAGTTTTAATTTATTAATACGCTGTTCTTGTTTTTGTTTAAAATACACTAAACTTACTGTTGCTTTGGGTTTTGACTTCTTGGCTACCATGCCAACCCCCAATCCCATCCCTAAAACTTCCCCCATCTCTGCACAGGATGGAGAAGAACCTGTCTCTTGTCTTTAAACAAACGTAGAACTCGCTCAGACTGTGAGTAAAAACAAATGATGACCACCGCACTGTTTGAAAAGATTTAAACAAAACAACAATTTCCCAAGTACTGAGGTTAATAACAAAAAGAAATCCTAATTAGAGGTGAAGAAAAAGAAAGGAGAACATCTTAAGTGAAATCCAAATCAGAAGAAAAAAGACGTTACAAACACAACAGTGATCATAGCCCAGTTTATGTTTAACATATCAACAACACTTTTATTAAAGCAGGTAAATCTGTGTTTACTTTGAAACATTAAAGAGCTCAATAAAATCAATCACACTGACACAAGTTACACAGCTCAGTCATCCTGAAACTGAAGAACATCTGATTTCTTATCTGAAAAACTTTCAGACCCACTCTGATCAACACTGTTACTGTTCTACCACCAGACACTTTATTAGTGGCCCTAACTGCAAATATCTAATCAGTCAATCACATGGCAGCAAACCAGCTCATTAAGGCACGTAGACAGAATCAACCTAGACGACTCCAGACCAAACTGAGCATCAGAATTTCAGAAATTGCTGATCTGCTGGGATGCTCCCAACAACCATCTGTGGTGTTCACAGAGGACGGTCTAAAAAAGAGAAAATATCCAGTGAACAGCAGCTCTCTGAGAAAAAATACTTTGATGTCAGAGCTCAGAGGAGAATGGACAAACTGCTTCAATAGCTCTCATTATAACCAAGGTCTGCAGAAGAGCATATGTTAATTCACAGACCGATGAACCTTGAAGCAGATGGGCTACAGCAGCAGAAGACCACACTGGAGCGGAAATGAGCTTCTCCCTTGGAGGTAGGGGGAGAAGTTCAGCCATCCAGGAGGTGCTCAGAGTAGAGCCGCTGCTCCTCCATAAAAAGGAGCCAGTTGAGATGGTACGGGCACGTCCCACTGGGAGGAGTCCCCAGAGCAGACCCAGGACATGCTGGAGAAATTATATCTCTCGAGTGGCCTGGGAAGACCTTGTTGTGTCACTGGACAAGCTGGGGAGAGGCAGGCCTGGGCTTGTTTGCTTAGGCTGCTGCCCTGGCAACCCGGCCCCAGAGAAGCAGAAGAAGATGGATGGATGGATGGAGTATCATGTAAGGTAACCACCGATGGTGTTTTTGAAATTAATTATTTAAAGTGATGATGTTTCAGTGTTTCTGTGTAGTTTGTGAGTTTGTCTTATTTCCTGTTCTCTACAAACTTGATTTAATCATTTTATGGGAAAGAGCAAAAATCAAAATGAGCTTTCTGCACATTACTCACAAACTCTGAAACTTTACACTTATGAACTGAACTGTTTCCTGTGAGTTGCTGTGAATACATCTCATGCAGTTCATTTAGTGTCCTCATGGTCCAGAAGCAGCAGCGTGACGAGCTGATGAAGGTAACAGGGAAGTGGTGAAGCTGAGGATGTCAGTGTTCTGTCAGTCGTCGTCCTGGCAGCATGAAGATTACATCTGTGTCTCTGCTCCTCGGTGAGTCAAACACTGAAGTGCTTCACTCATCTATCACAGATGTCAGCTTTCACTCAGGAAACCACAGCTGCTAGCTGCATGTGCTAAATGTTGACCAGCCTTTGTTACGCAGTCTTCACTTCCTCTGTTGTAAACAAATTGTCCGTTATCTGCACTTAATCTAATTTCATTTCTCTGAGAGTTCGTATGCTTTGTTATTTTGATGATTTAAACATGAGCAGACCGAGACTCACACAGGACGTAAACCTGCAAATAACAGCAATAAAAACAGCTTCTGCAGGCAGTTCATCCCACAGCTGAGGTGGAATGAACACCTATAAACCATGAACAGAGTTGGAACTCAGAGTTCCTTCGTGTCCTCATGTCAGCTGACATCGCCCGGACAGACAACATCTCAGCTGACATCGAGAAGGCCCAACAGCAGCTGCACTTCTCCTTGTGTCCTGTCTTAATTTTTTATAAGTTAGCTTCCTTATTTCTGTTCCCTCTTTATGCCTCCTTCTCTTCTTCCCCACTCTCACATCCTTACTTCTTGTCTCCAGTCTCCTTGTTCCTTCCTTCTTTACTCTTTTTACCCTTTTCTTCTTTCAGCTCATCTCCTGCCTCCTTGTGCGTTCTTGTCTCAAAGTTTCCGTCACCCTTGACTCCTGCCTCATTACCTCCTCTCTCCTTGTCTCCTCAATAATTTCACTCTTCTTTAATCTCTTCTTTTCTGTCTCCTCCATGTGTCTCCTTGATTCCTGCCTCCACGTTTCCTCCTCCCTTGTCTGTGAGGTTGCATGAAGGTGAAACATGTTCAACACAAACTGATTCTTCACACACATCTGGTGCAAATGTGTGTGTGTTGATGAAGTGTGAAATTCACAGCAGCCTAATTGAATTAGACACACACTCGTTTGTCTGACAAGATCTTTTCCAACAGATGTGAGCAGATGTGTGTGTGTGTGTCCGTGTGTGTGCGTGTGTGAATAGTGCGTTTGAAACAGCAGCATCTTCTTTACACATTTAAAATGTAATTCTGACCTCTGTTGATGAATCTCTCTCACACACACGTACAGAGGTTCCTTCTCAGCTGTTTCTAACCTCAGTTAACCTTCAGTCTCAACACCGGGTCAAAGGTCAGCCCTCACATGCTGCACTTTAAACACAGTCCTGAGTTTCCTGTGAGGATCAGAGATGTCGATCACTGAGTTTGTCTGTGTGTGTGTACCTGTTTACACATCTTTGTGGGGACCAAAAATTGGAATGTTTTATACTTGTGGCTCTATGCAGCTCTATGGGGACAAAACTGCCCGTCCCCACAAGTTTAAAGGCATTTTTGTGGCTCAAAATGTGGTTTTAGTGTCAGGGTGTGTGTGTGAAGAGTAATTTGTCCTAATCTATGTCTGCGGGTCAGGTCTGCGTTTTATCAGGACCCATGTGTTCTGCAGGACCACCGCTCAGGTCCATCAGGTTTAAGAGGACGGGCTCTGACCTTCAGAACCAAACTGACCAGTTCAGCGGCCGAACAGCCATGAATCCTGACGCTCTGGAAACCGGAGACTCACTCTTACTCTGGCAAAGCTTCAGCTGTCTGACAGCGGCAGCTACACCTGCACCGTCCGTAAGTTTGGAGTAGAACTGGGTCAGTCAAGAGTGGAACTGCAGGTTCAGCGGGTCAAAGGTGGAGGTCAGTGCAAAGAGATTCAAAATCACATGTAGTGTCACAGAGTGTTAATCATTTTATGTTAACATCATGTAATGTTCATGTTTTCATTGTGTTATAAGTTCCCATCAGTGTCCCAGTGGCTCTGGGTGTCCTGGCTGTAGTTGCAGCTGTCATCGTGGGTGTTGGAGTTTACTTCAGAAGCTATTTTAAGGAAGGTATGTTGTGTGTGTGACGTGTTTGCATTGTGAATAATCTGAATCATCCCTAAACCTCAGATTTATTTTACTTGACTTGCAGTGTTTTTTCTTCTTCTTAATCTATTAGTTATGTTAATAGGTGGTTTTAATTGTCTCCTTTCTTTCAATAAAACACAAACCAGTGTTTCCCCATGTTTCATGTTCTTAAGGAATCCTCCAGCACATTTTGCAAAACAGGCTCCCCTCTCTCATTGAGGAGCCTGAGGACAAACGGCAGCTATTTGTCTAGAATACTAATTGAATTACTCTTTGCTCCCTTCACACACTTTACATGTCAAACATGGGGGCTTTGACAATTGATAATTGGAGGTGAGCTTCCCTCCCTCCAAGACATCTACAGGAAGCGCTGCCTGAGGAAAGCGGGGAGGATCATCAAGGACTCCAGTCACCCCAGCCATAAACTGTTCAGACTGCTTCCATCAGGAAGGAGGTTCTGCAGCATCCGGTCCCGTACCAGCAGACTGAGAGACAGCTTCTTCCACCAGGCCATCAGACTGCTGAACACGTCATAGACACCTCAGCTTCACTACTGGAACTTCAACATTATGCACTACATACTGTACAGTAATGCCACTGTTTGCATATGTCTCAACTCTGTATATTTTTATATATTTTATTTTATTGTTTACTCTATTTAATTTGTAAAATATGTGTACACACACACACGTAGAAAAACATTTAGTATACACATCCAGAATTTTTTTTTTTGCATATGCTATTATATATTGTACATATATTTATTAGTTTCAGATGTAGCCATTCTTGTATCTTGCTTGTTTACGTTATTGTATTTTTGCACAACTCTGTTGCTTGTGAAGCTCGCACACAAGAATTTCACTCGCATGTGCTGTACCAGTGTACCTGCACATGTGATGTGAAATATTATTCTTTCAGGCCAAGCGACAGTTGGGACGTAAATTTTACGACAGAGTGGCAACATTTATGTGCCATGATGCCATCACAGTCAAAAGATTTTATCAAGGTTATTTAAATAAGCTAAAGTGAAGTCATATATTTATCTATACACTTACATTTATTCATATTTAGTAATATTGCTTTGCACAGCTGAGGACCCTGCAGAGGACACACTCCAGAGCCGAGCACTGACCACCAATGCAATTGCAAAATATGCAGCAAGGAAAAGGAAAAGGAGAGAGGACAGAGGATCTGTGCAGGACGAGGACAGTGAAGGATCTGAAAAGGAAGAGCAGCAGTCATCAGGAACAGAGGAGCTTTTAGACAGAACGCTCTTCCAGTGTAGCAGTAACAAGGTATGTGTGCCCTGATTCCCTTGGTAAGAGTTTTGATTGGTTGCACTTCTTTCATATATAATCATTTACTCCATCATGAACAAAACATATTTAATTTGTACCATAAACAGATGGTGAGCCCAGGTCAGGGTGAGGGTGCCGGTAGTGCCGGAGCCACAATAAACGAAACTAAACAGGATTTGAAAAAGGGGGTGGAGCATCTACAAAAAGTGACATACCAGTTGCGCAAGAGAAAAGTATGTAATGTATGTTCTTGTACTTGTTTTTAGTGTTTTCACTGATTACTAATCTTTTAGCTTTTTACTTTTCTAAAATCAGATGGTGGTCTTTTACAAAAATGATAGGACAGATGTGGGGAAACTCACACAAGAAGACAATCCAGAAGAGGAGGAGGAGGATGAAGCGAGGGAATGGGTTCCTAAGGTGGGCAGGAAAAATCCAGCAGAGTTTCTTCTCCTGCAGTTACAGATGTAAGTGTTTTGTTTCCAAACATCCATGGAAAATGAGTAAAATATATATTTTTCTGCTCTAAAAGCAGTCTGTGAGCTCATCTGAAGATGATGGGACAGATGACTGGAAACCCACACAGGATGAATCTGAAGGCTATTCAGAAGAGGAGGAAGAACAAGAACGTAAAAGGATTCCTAAGGTAGCCATGAAAAACAAAACTGGGTGTCCTATGCCACAAAGAGAGGTGAAATTCATCCTCAGTTTCGGTGCTTCCACAATCAATCCATCAAAAATGAGCCAAACATATTATTGTCTTCTCTGAAAACAGATGGCGGCAGCATCTGAAGAGGATGGGACACATGATAGCAGACCCACACAGGATGAATCTAAAGATGAAGCAGAACATTTGGGACAAATGATTCACAAAGTGGCCATGGAAAAGGTAAAAATTGTCCTCTGTTTCAATGCATTCAACAAAATATGTTTTTGTATTCTTTGACGTCAGATGGTCAGCTCATATGAAATATGCAAGGAGTAAAGGTATTGAAGGTACATGAGTTTAAATACCTGGAGTCAAGCATCCAAAGCAACAAGCAGTGCAAAAGGCCAGGCAGGGGATGGCAGGGCTCAAGATGCTAAGATTTTGTTTGGGAGTGACCAGAATGGAGAAGATTAGAAATGAGTGCATCAGAGAGACAGCTCATGTTGAGTGGTTTGGACACAAAGTTAGAGAGGCAAAGCTGACATGATTTGGACATATGTAGAAGAGGCATAGTGAATATATTGTTCCATATGGAGCTGCCAGGCAGGAGGGAAAGAGCAAGCCCTTAGAGGGAGTTCAAGGATATAGTGATGGAGGATATAGATAGGGTTGGTATGAACGAGGAGGCGGCTATGGATAGAATAAGATGGAGGCAGATGATCCACTGTAGTGACCCCTAAAGGGAGGAACCAGAAGAAGAAGAACTCAGCTTATTCGAAGAGGATGGAACATAATGGGAAGCCTTCACCAGATAAATTCAAAGACAATTCAGAAAAGATGTGTTTGAGGAAGAGGTGAGTTAGCTGCAGTCCATTTTTAGTGAGGTCATGAGGAGGAGTAGAAAGCTGCAGTAAATCTAATGATCGTGCTGGTGTATGTATAATACCAGCAGTGAGTTCTGAGGACTTGGACGGTCCAAAAACTATTTGCTAACAAATCAGCACAGGCACTTATAGTGGTGCACTATTACAAAATGCTTTTACTCACAAATAGGGGGCTAAAGTTCATTCCTTGCAGTTTGATTTGTTTCTAAAACCATCAATACCAACATGAAACTGGTTTATAATTTTTTTCTTCTTCTTGCATTTCTGTGTGTTATATGTACAGGACAGGGAAACGGCGATGAGCTCATTACGATTACAACACCAAATTCCAGTTGTTACATAACAAATCTGAACATTACATCTAGATGAGCTAAAGTAACCTTGTTTTTCTTTGTCGATCATCATTTTTCAGATGCAGCAGGCCTATGTAAGCCAAGACACAGCAAAGACTGTGAATAAGAGTTCAGAAAAAAGGGTGATTCACCAAACCAGATGCTTGAAGAGGCTCACTTTTCATCAGTCAACTCTCTTTGAAGACACGATACCCAGATCTGGTAACTGGAAACCAGCAGCTGTAGTAAAAATACACAAGTTCAAAGAACTTTAAGGTGGAGTGGTATTTATTTATTTCTCATATGGTCTTAGATAACAACAAGAAAGACCAAAGTGGAGTGTCATCTGCAGCAATAATAACCTCAGGTAAATATTAACATTATATTGCACAATATGAACAATGTTAAGTTAATCAGTAAGTAAATGATTATTTTCTTTTTCTTTTTTTTTTGCCTGTCCCGTTTGGCTCTTTTGCATCAGAATTAATGTCTAAAGGCAAAGAAAGATGCCCAACGGATTTACTTCACCAAATTGACCATCCCAGCCTTGCCATAATGGTCCATTTGATTCACCTTTTATTGTTTATTTTAGTTTCACTTGCTGAATACGGGACAGACTTGACTGGGGGAAGAAGGGGAGAAAGAAAGAGGGAGAGAGAAATAGCTGAGAAGAGGGACGGGGGAGAAGGGCAAAAAACAAAAACCAACAGAATGGGCAGAAAAAAAAAGAGAAAATGTTAAATTTATTAAAATTAAAAATTTATATTTAATTGTGTTGTGGTTTGCAGTGTTTTGTGTTGTTTCACTTTAAATTTGTAAAAGGAAAAAGCTGAAAATTTAAATAGTTAAAAGTTGAAATGTGAATAGTTGATTTTTGTATTATATGATTTATTTATTACATTTTATGTGGAGTGAATAAATAAAAGTATATTTACGGTGGCCTCTACAGACAAAGCACATACAAACTTCAAATCACGTACGAACTCTGAAGCATGTGCAAACTCCAAAACACGTAAAAACTCCAAAACACGTAAAAACTCCAAAACACGTACAAAAGACAACAGAAGTGCTCCAGGATGCTGGGCGCAGTGTTGAGCTTTTGTTACCTAGTGGCTACACAAGCCAGCAAGTACCAACGACCAGATTTGGTGTGTGGTAGTAACAGGTAAATGAACATTGCTTTTAAATTATTTGAATATATATGAGTGCCTGTGTATAAATACACAAACAATACACATATGCTTTCAATTGTGTAATTTAAGTGATCTAGTAGCTCTGCTTTGGAAGTTCAGTTCATGCTAGAAATGTGTTTTGGAGTTTGTACGTGTTTTGTCTCTAGGGGCCACCGTATATATTTATATATAAACATATATAAATAAAACCACTTTTTTACGTTAGTAATTCCTTTTGTGCATAATTTTATATTATTGTTAATAACAAATTAATTAAAGCAACAAAACAACCTGAAGAGCCGGTTCAGAGCCGAAAGAGCCGGCTCTTTTTAGTGAGCCGAACCGAAAGAGCCGGATCTCTAAAAAGAGTCAGAAATCCCATCACTAGTATACACTGCTACAAAACAGCACAAGAGAAGGAGGATTTAGTGTTTGTGTTATTACGAAACAAGAAGAGTTCCCAGATGGTGCAGTGGACACATGTGTGACTCCTGTGATTAAAGCATCTTTCTTTCAGCTTAACGAGTGAACCGTCAGCTCGTTCAAACACACGTTAAAGTGCGTTTGGCTCGACACCACCGAACAGAGGCAGCAATATAACATTGACAGTGCAGTGGATCCTGCTTGTGCCGTGAAATTCAGGACTGCAAACCGAGCAGCATCACTGACTTTCAGCCTCTTGTGTTTGTGGATATAGGACTGACTTTAATTATCCATAAAATCATCACATTCTCTGTAAGATTAAAGTCAACTATTGAACGGCGTATATTTTGAAGTATTTACATCTAGTATTTACTCTAGATTTACCACAGAGTGAAATAATGTACGCATGGCACCAAATAAACACATACCAGACACGATTTAGGCTTTAGGAAGGTAATCCATGGATGATCTCTGTAACACGAACAACACAACATGAGTACTACCAATTCTCCTGCCTTAGCTCCAGGCTAAGGCAGGAGCAAAATGTATGCAACTCCTACCTGTAACATCGGGGGAAGTTGAGTGACCGAAAAGCCGGATGACAACAAAATGACAACAGGTGAGCAATTCAGGGACGCTCAGATGACATCTAATATTTATAGCAGCTCCCCATAATGTGCTTGACTACTAGTGGGACCAAAAGCCAATAAATATAATATTGTGGCTGCATTTTGAACAAGTTGCACGCGGGACAAGCTTTTCCATTTTGGAAAAGATATATATATAAATCTTATAAAGTTTGTATCTGTCTTGTGTGAAACTTGTATGAAAAGCATATAAGTGTGAAAACAGATATAAGAGCCCTTGAAAAAATTATATAATGAAACATGTATGTTTTGGATACTTACTAAAACAATGTATGAACGTTTCGGTCTGAGGTTATAAGAACCTCCAAAAGCACACCCACTGTCATCAGGAGGTAAGCTGTTAACCGCTGTCTCCAGAGCAATGTCAGCAGACTCTTGCGAAGAGTTCCAGTCCAAGAAAAGTGGGACAGTATCAGTACGCTCACAGTATCAGCAGGAGAGACAGTGTTTTTATCAACAGCATCAAAGTCACTACGGTCTGGGTCTGAAAGAGCAGGAGACAAGCTGCTATCTGGAAGACTGAGATCCAAAGCTTACGAAGCCTTTAGATTTGTATATTTGCCAGATAAAGCTATGGCCCAGGTGTAGAATAGTTGCAGGTTTGCAACATTCTCTCCAGTGTCCACTGTGGTGAGACAGTAATTTGCACCACACATCCTCTTGGAGATAGAGTAGGGACCAGTGTAAAGGGGGGGGCAACTTCGCAGAAAAGTTGGATGATGCATCTGATTTGGGGTGCAACTTTACTCTGACTAGGTCTCCAACTTCATAAGAGACCAGGCGACATCTCAGATCATAGAAATGCTTTTGTCGTTTATGACTCTCTACAAGCACCATGCTTGTACTAGTTAACCCTAACCCTGATCATGACCATCCTGAAGTGAAGCTCTCAGGTTATCTGAGTAAGACGTTTCAGGGTCATTCAGTCCTTCCCAGGAGGGCTGAGTAATGAGGTCCTAGGGCGTGTCCAACTCTCGCCCATAGAGCATCATAGATGGTCTCAGGCCTGTGCTCTTGTGAGGCACAGTACACAGTGCAAAACAGATCTGGGGAAGATATTTGTCCCATGAAGCGTGCTTATCCCCAACATATGCTCGAATGGCTGTCTTCAAAGTGTGAGTTACACGATCAGTTGCATAAGTTTGAGGATGGTACGCAGTTGTTAGTCTGTGTTCAGTTCCAAATGTTAGCACAACATGCTCAAATAGTTGATGAAAGGTGTTCCCCTATCAGAAACAAGGTAAGATCGAGCAAAAATGTCAGTAATGAACTTGTTAGCAGCAACCTGAGCAGTGGCTTCTCTTACAGCACTCACTTTGATCCATTTGGAGAAATAGTTCACAAAAACAAGGATATAAGCATTCCCTCTTTGTGTGCGGGGCAGTGGGCCAACATAGTCTACACACGTGTACTCCCATGGTCTTTGTGGTTGGATAGGGACTATAAGGTCTGCTGTTTTTCTTTGAGTTGGCTTTGTGGCTTGACACAAAAAGCATGAGACCACATACTTTTTCACATCATAGTTCATGTTTTTGCCAGAAGAATGTGAGAAGCAAGCATGCCAGCGTTATTGCAATGCCCAGATGTCCGGCTGTAGGATGATCGTGGTAATACTTGAGCAGATAACCAAGGAGTGCAGTAGGAGCTGTTGTGGAAGTTTTCCACTTAAATAAAGCCTGCAGACGAGCGATGAGCGGTAGCTAACATTCTTTAATTAAACACACAAAGAACAGACAACCAAGCTTGATGAAGTCCCTGCATGTCCGCGGGACAGACGGTCAGCAGAGTCTCTCGAGCCCAGCATGGCTCTCAGTTAAATACCTTCTCCAGGAACAAAAGGCAGTACACAGCTGTTTCACACCTTAAGGTTCACACTCCCTTGCTACTTACCAGAGTCCTCGAAGAGACAAAAGACTCTTCCTGTGGAGTTGTCTGCTTCCCCCAACTTCCTTACTACACCCCCTATTAACGTATGAGTGTCAGACATGTTAAAATCCAGTGGCACCAAGGCATCATACAATAATGTGATTAATACATAAGTGAAAGAAATTCCTATACAGAGCAAACAGTTTAATCTGCTTGAGTGGGTGGAGGCCATCGTGTACAACGTACTTCTTCAGATGATTATCCTCCTCAGTTTGTTGGTCACTTTCCAGCTGATGGAGCAATGAGCCTGTGGCTGGGTCCTCAAGCTGCAATTGACGAACATGCGGGCGGTCCAAAACAATTACAGAAGATAGAGCACGAAGGTCCATGCTTCCAATCACAGCATAGGCAGGGAGAAGATCGATAGGGCATCCACATCTGGGAGGGGATTACGTGAAGGGGTATTGGGCGCCTGATTACGTTCTCCAGGTTTGTGGATAATGCTGAAGTCAAAGTCATGAAGGCAAAGAGACCACCGAGCAAGCCTGCGGGGATTTGGTCGAGACATCAACCACTTGAGGCTGCTGTGGTCAGTGTAAATAGTTACATGCACGCCCTAGACATTGTACAGCACTTTGGTCAACATTGCTGTCATAATTAAATGTGCTATATAAATAAATAACCAATAAATGATTTATGGCTTAAAATTAAAGGCAGATGGTATAGTTGCCGTGCTAAGCTGGTCCCTAATCTCACTGGCACTTAGACATCCTCTTTAGAAAACCTTTATGTTTGGCATGATTGTAGCTAAAAGGTTTATTCTTAGTTCCTGGAAATGTCCCTTTTTTGGGTTTGGTTGAGATGATTGCATGTTTGTATGTTGAAGAGGTGCTTTATTGTCTGGATGACACTCACATTAAATTTGTCGAAAACTGGGGCCCTTTGTTCAATCATATTAACGGGGATTCAACATAATCTTCAACCTATTTGACTGCACTTTACGTTTATATGAAACCGCACTTCTGCCGGACCCTGATTCCTTCCTGGACTTGTTCCCCACATCTTTTCGACTCAGTGAACTCTTTGTTGCCTTGTCTAACTTCACACATAAGATCATCTTCTTCAGACTCTAGGGTTTGTCTTTACTTTTGATTTGGACTCACCAACTAGTGTGGGTTTTTTTGATTTCCTTTCTCTGTGTTTGGATGTTTTGTTTTAAAATTTGTTTCTTTCGTCTGGTGTGATTTGGTGTGATGTAATTTTGAATTTAAAATCTTATAAGTAAACATAAAAAAAACCCAAAGAAAAAAAAACAACAGGACAAAAACACCACAGCTTAGTTCCTGTTCCACACATCTCTGTTCATCATCAAACACGCTGCAGTAAAAGTATTTATTATGCTGTAAGCTATGATATGATAACAAAAAAGAGTTTCATCACAAAGTAAATCAAATAAAAGAAGTTCAGATGATGTTTCAGGAGTAACTAACACATGACCTGATCTGTAAAAAGTAATGACATTACCAAATCAAATAACCAAAAGATTAGAAAAAAAAGTTAGTAGCTCTTCCTAACAGTTTTTATCTGATTAATAAAATCACATTTGTTCCTGTATTGATTTAATGAGAAGAAATGAGACTTGCTGAGGCCTTTGATACACTTATTAACTATAGCATGATTATGGCTCAAACGTACAAGTGCAACGTGATTTGGTTTAGAATGGAATGGAATAGAATTCAACTTTACTGTCATTGCACATGTCACAAGTACAAGGCAACGAAATGCAGTTTGCATCCATTCAGAAAGTTCTTTAGCGATAATGTAGATATAATACAGAATATAGCTCTATTATAGGTATGTTACAATATACATGGTATGTTATGAGTATACTATAAGTATGTACAGGGTATAGCTGTAGCGAGTGTACAAGCTATGTACGGACTACAGGTTTCAGTATATTTATTATTGATGATTCATTACTCATCTTTTACTTTCAAATTCACGCTGATGTATTCAGACTAAAGCTCTTTCGAACACCCTCTGAGCATCATCAGCAAGCTCATCAAGGATCAATTCCAGAGTTTTGCAGTTTTCGTTGAAAGAGAAAATCAGTGCTAATGGGATTCCAAAAATTGGAATATATCTGGATGCTGCAGTTCTTGTAGCTCTGTGTTTAAGTTCGGTCAGTGCCTGCTGGACGCGCTCTTTAGTTATTTCTGCTGCAGCCAGTGGTGAATTGATGACAGCACACAGATCAACGTATGGCACACCTGTTCTGGCAGAAAGTCTCTTCAGAGATGACACATTGAGACCAAACGCGAAAACATATTCTGTGACAGCACTAACCAGCACAGCAAGATCAACAACCATGGAAAGCCCAGGAAGTGGAACAGCTGATCCAATTGCAGACAGAGTGGCGTAGTAATATACTTTGTTCTGAAAAGCTTCCTTCTTCTTGATGATGATCTCTGGGTTGATGTTGGGCATGACAAACAGCAGAGTGTCCCTCTTGTTCTTAGGAAGGTCTCTCTCTAAGGTCTGCTGCAAGAGAGGGAAGTCATACAGGTGGAGCTCAAAGCTAGACACCAGGAAGACCTTTGGAGACTCGATGCCTAACGCTGTGTTCACACCGAACGCGATGGACGCGAATAGAGCGTCAGGTTTACATGTAAAGTCAATGGAAAGGCGCGATGACGCGCGATTGCGGGTCCCGCGAAAATTCGGAAGCAGATTTGCGTCGCGAAAACGCCAAAACGCGTGAAACGCGCGTCAGTGTAGCGCGTCAGGCGCGTTTGACGCGCGAATAAAACCACGCGCGTGAGTTTTTGTGTTGCACTTTGTGCATACGCGCGTTTCGCGTCTACCGCTCGAGTTGGAAAAATCTGAACTCCAGCGTCAAATCGCGCCGCGACAACCAATCAGGAGCCTGGTGACGTGGCTGTTACCTAGGTCAAAGGGGCAGATCCAGCCAAAGCCTTTCATACTTCAATGGAGGGGAAGGCTAATCAATGCGGTAGCAAACAACTCGGAGCTGTACAACACCAGCTGCTTTCAGTACCGAGACAGGAATAAAAAGGACCGAGCTTGGAGGAAGATATGTGAAGAGATCGGGCAACCTGGTAAGTTCATTCATTTCTCTTTTGAAAGTTTTCACTGACCCGGGGAAGCCGCACAAAAGCTAGCAAGCCACCGCTATTTTCCCACTTACGTACAAATACCGTTCTGCTTTTATGCATGTTGTCATTTAGGAATATATTTTATTGTTTATTAATAAACAGTACACAGTGGTCCCGCTGTTCATCCGTCACTGCTTTGCTTTTTCGCTGATTTTTTATTGCACAGTACAGCATTGCATTCTGCAGCCTGATTGACAAATCTCCTGCGCTTGCCAAATTTATCACGTTTGGTTTTGATAACCATCGCGTCCAATAGAAAAAACAGCACAAAAACACCCATAACTATGAGCCTCATTCGGAAATAGACACCTGCACCGTGAGGGAAAAAGGCGCACGAAAGTGGCGGGCAGATGAAGACAAACCGCGGCATAATAATACTTTTACGTTTTGCAATCTACAAAGGTTTGCACTTTGAGAATCAATTGTGAGAACTGTGACCAGGGGCTAGTTATTCTGAGAACCCCTGCAATAAATGAGGGACCACTGTCTACTCTACGATTATTATATCCAACCTGTTAACATTTAATACTGTATTGATAGAACCAACTGATTCTGCAGCAGAGCATCCCCAGTCCCTGAGCTCCTGCTGCTGCACCCACAGATATGTACAGCAAGCACTGATACCTTTTTAGTCGGTGGGATTCCCTTGTGATCACCTTTACTAAATATCTACAACCAATCTGATTATATCCTGTTATTGTTTTTGTTCTTTTTTCAATGTTGAAATTAAAATCTAGTAGCAGCCTTCTCATTTCTTTGTGTTTTGTGCTGTTTTACAGGCCCACAGAGGAGGACGGCTCCGAGGCAGATGAGGGACGGGTCCCAGGACGGTCCATCGGCGGTGGAGCTGGCCATCCTGGAGTCCCTGAAGAGGCCACACCAGTCTCCAATGGAGCATTTCCTCCTCAGCCTTGTTCCTGCTCTGGAGAGCAGCTGGTCCTTTTTATTCCTGTCTCTCTGTAAATTCTTATATTTTATATATTTATGTTTAATGTTTTTCTGTTTGAGACTTTTAATATTATTTCAAATAAATGTTTATAATGACTAATGTCTCAGTTCTACTACACAGCAAATGTTGGCACACAACTTGACACATGTAGAATTTATTTCATATTATACTAATGACAAAATATACTGATACAGTGGGATGCAGAAGTTTGGGCAACCTTGTTAATAGCCATCATTGTCCTGTATAAATCGTTGGTTGTTACAATAAAAAATGTCAGTTAAATATCATACAGGAGACACACACAGTGATATTTGAGAAGTGAAAAGAAGTTTACTGGATTTACAGAAAGTGTGCAATAATTGTTTAAACAAAATCAAGCAGGTGCATCAATTTGGGCACCACAAAAAAGAAATGAAATGAATATTTAGTGTATATCAATGTGTGTGTCTCCTATATGATATATGGGGTGCCTTTGTCTGGATGTGCTTCCCATCCAGAGCTGCACAGCACAGAGGAAAGTTCCAGCGCTCCTGGAATCCCTCTGTGATGGAGCGCCAGTCTCCAGGTGAAGGCACAGCCATGAAGTCGTCCACTAGACAGTCCCAGATGGACGTCGCTGCCTGGGGGGTGATCTGGCTCACCGTGGACACACCGACTCTGAAACTGAACGCGATGGTCCTGAAGGAGTCCCCGGTGACAAGGAACCTGGACAAAATTGTTCAAAATCAGTATTATGTGTACTGCAGTTACAAAATACATTATTCAAATTCCAAAATACTTTTGTGATGTCAGATATAAATCACAAAACTTAAATCTTACATAAAACATTTTGTAATTATAAGGATAATTACAAAATGTATATTAGATAATATCTAAAACAGTTGTGTTTTGTTTTAACTTTAACATATCATAATTTGATTGGTAGCAACTTTCACTACAGTGAGCCAATCACTCATAATTCCTAAACATGTCAATCAGGTAGGAATGAAGTGAGACATTAATAGAAATAAAGAGTTGTGTGTTGACATGTAGCCCTTTCCTTGCTTAAATCATTAATATTTTTGAGAAATTAATCTGTGATAAGACAGCTTATCAAGATAGAACCATGTAACTAGAGATGAACCAAACTGTTCAGTTTTATCTAACTCTGTTTTAATAAAGGCTGTGACCCCTGCTATAGAGTCTGACAGCTGCAGGGATTATATACAAATATTCAACTATCCCAGAATTAAACCAGGTCTAAATAAAAAGGAGTGAGTATCACTACAAGGTTAACTCAGTGGTCCTAATGCTACAGTTTGATATCAGCAAACACCGAGCGCATACATTGATGTGACACTACAGCCATGCTATCATGCAAACACTGAGAACAGCATAAATCGAATTAAATCGGGACTTGATGAGAGCTTCTGAGTATCACTAGAAATATTATAAACAGTCGTCTTTGTACCACAGTTTGCTTTCAGTAAACACCGAGAGCATTCACTGTTAGCATAGCACATCCATGTTAGCAGTGTATAACTGGATGGATTAGCATATTAGCACAGATATCAATAAAGGACTACCGTATTAAATAGTTTTACTAACCTCAGGCAGACGGACAGGCGCTCTGCAGGTGGGATTGAGCGCCTGTAGTTGGTGTTTAAGCGGGCGATGCTGGGACCGACGAGGGAAAGCAGGTCCTCAAACTGGCCGACGGTGATAGCGCTGGAATCGGCCGTCATCCAGGCGCAGCTCCTGGAGCAAGTGGTGAAACTCACCAAACTGCTCATGCCTCTGGAGGACCTGATGGACCCAGGTACGGCGAGGACGTCTTTTACGCCGCTGCTCTGCTCTCCACAGTACATAGAGAAGGGAGACTCTCTCTTCAAGCGCTAGCTCGATAGCTGCCATCTTGCAAAGATACCAGTCTGGCACAACTCCCTCCCACATTCCTCCCACATTTCCGGTTCACGCGCGTCAAAATATCATATTTTGACGCGCGATGGATTTTTCTTGGACACGCGTTGAGACGCGAATGTACACGCGTCAAATTAGGGGCGTTTGGGGCGTTTTATTCGCGTCCATCGCGTTCGGTGTGAACACAGCGTAACTGTCCAACTCCTGTGTCACAGAAGAAACACACATAAAGATAATGTAAAAAAACATGCATATAATATGAAGTCCTATAAAAACAACAACAAATCATTAAAAACTTGGATCTGAATGTTTTTTAAAAGTGAATCTCAGATATCACTGAGATTTCAGTGATGAGACACTCACTGTGAACGCAGTCTTCTCTGATTACTTTAAGAGTCTCCTCTTCACTGAAGTCTGTCTCTCTTCTCTCAGCTCGTATATCGTTGTCAATTTTTGAGAGAACAAAGTAGAACTTTTTCTCCATCCTCTCAATCTCTTTTACAAGTTTCACGTCATTTTCTGTAAAGCGAATGCCTGAGATGATGATGAAGAAGTCAAACTTCTCAAATCCAACAAGCTTCAGGTACTTATCAGCTGGAAACTTGGTGGTGCCGATTCCAGGAATATCCCATAAAGTAACATTGAGATAGTTTGGATGGGGATATGGCGTACACTCTAAGGTTGATTCTGTAATACCAGTAGGCGCAGCTTTCTCATCATCATTGGACAGCCCTCTGAGGGCATTAACAAAGGTGGATTTACCAGCTCCAGTTTCTCCTGTGATGGCGATATTTAGTGGAATATTATTTAGTGTTTCTAAGTATTCTTGAATCCTTGCGGCTGCTGCAGCAGTGTCGTTTTCCAGGTCTTCTCTAACTCCAGGAATTTCTTCTGGATTCAAATCATTTAGATCCTCCATGCTGATCCTTAAACAGAAGAAGAAAACCTGAGAAAATGTCACTTTTGTCTTCAACTAAAGAATATGTATATAGAGTATCTACTTCTATTCAATGTTATCGCTTAAAATCATAGATCACATGTTTTTGTTTTTATTTTTGGGGGGAGAGTAAAACTGTCAGACTTTTTAAGTATTAAGCTCAGAATTTTTAGTGAATATTCACTCTGGAACTGATGAACACGAAAACTGTCCTTAGATAAATTCATTTGTTTTAAGATAGATAAGAAGAGTTTAAAAATATCAAAGTTCAGTGATTGAAAACATGTTTGCATTGTTTAAAAAAAAAATCTTTCTTTTATTGTGAATTGCTGTGAGAAATGTAATTTCCTATGGAGATATGGGTCTGTGAAGGTAGCACAGGGTGGAGAAGAAAAAAAGTGGTGCCCTAGTTTATTAGTAAATGAGTTTAGACCAATGACTGTAGAAAACATGGACGACCGACAGCTCCCCAAAAATGAAGCCAAAACGTCTCTATCGCCCCCTGGTGTCTGGCTGCAGTATAGGTCATAAACCCCGCCTCCTCCATGTTAGTGGATGGGACTGGGGTCAGACTAAAATAAATTAATTCTCAGATAATTTTTTTCCAAAGATTCTTTCTTTTGTTATCAATAGTTCTCATCACGCTGATTTATGTCCAAGGGGTCTCCTCTCCCATAAGTTTGATTCTAATTCCTACCACGGTGATGTTAAATTGGGGTGAAACGTCATCATAACAGCTTTGACTGACAGCTGCAGTTACGAGGAAACTTGCGTATCTCTGTCCGGGAATAGCAGATTTAGCTGTGAGAGAAGGGCCAGCGTTTACGCTACGAAAACACGCCCGACTGTTTTAACCTGACAGACTGAACAAGTCTGTCCCCCTATTCAGCAAGTGAAAATAAAATAAACAATAAAAGGTGAATCAAATAGACCAATACGGCAAGGCTGGGATGGTCCATTTGGTAAAGTAAATCCGTTGGGCATCTTTCTTTGCCTTTAGACAATAATTCTGATGGCAAAAGAGCCAAACGGGACAGGCAAAAAAACCCCAAACCTGACAGCCTGAGGTGTTCTTCAGTAAACTGGACTAGCCGACAGAAGGACCCGAGGCCACGCTGCACTTTTTCGGTAAGTTAAATGTGTTTTTAAGCTAATCCGTTACTACCATCCTTAACTCACAGTGGCTGGGAAGTGCAAATCTATACTAGTTATACTAGTGATGTGCAGTCCTGAAATATCGATTCCTCCGATACCAATCATTTATGTTCTAGAATCGATTCTCACCTGAAAATATTTTTTGTTTTTGTTTTGGGTTTTTTTGCCTGTCCCGTTTGGCTCTTTTGCCATCGGAGTTATTGTCTAAAGGCGAGGAAAGATGCCCAACGGATTTACTTTACCAAATTGACCATCCCAGCCTTGCCGTAATGGTCTATTTGATTCACCTTTTATTGTTTATTTTATTTATTTTTTTATTTTCACTTGCTAGATACGGGACAGACTTGAATGAGGAAAAGAAAAGGGAGAAAGGAAGAGGGGGGAAAAACAGCGGAGAAGAGGGACGGGGATAAAGGGCAAAAAAACAAAAACCAACTAAATAAGCAGACAAAAAAATACATCTATCAATCACCTGGATCACCTCTTGAGAAAGAAAAGAAAATAAGCAGAAGAAAAAGAGAGCAATACAATAAACAACATTACGATGATATATGGGAATATAACAGTAAATACTAAATATCAAACATTATTGTGCAGCACGTAATATCGACAGCGCACAGTGTGCTTTGAGGTAGGAGCCAAAAAGGGTGTAGTTTGTGTGTGTGAGCACCCGTGTGTACACCTGTGAGCATGGACGCGCTTGTATTAAAAGGTTCCTTCATCTAATGATCTGCTAGAGCAGTGGTTCTTAACCTGGGTTCGATCGAACCCTAGGGGTTCGGTGAGTCAGTCTCAGGGGTTCGGCAGAGCCTCCGCCATGACATGCACGGCTCATTTTGTGCACCAGTAAAAAACATATCTATGTCTTGAATTTGAAAAAAATCACATTTTATTTTTCACTAAAGAGGGGTTCAGTGAATGCGCATATGAAACTGGTGGGGTTCGGTACCTCCAACAAGGTTAAGAACCACTGTGCTAGAGGGTGTGGGGGGGTCACAGCCCCGTCCTCCAGGGCATGCAGCAGGTATGGAGGAGATCAAAACTCCAGACATCCTGAAAATATGTTAAAAGTTTTTTTGTGACCCAGAAAGAGAAATAAGAGTAATATTAAAACTAAGTCGCTGCCGCCATTGTTGGAGACTGGAATTGGCTGGGCTGCGCGATGAATTCTGTGATATGGTTTTTCAATTTTGTTGTCCGGGTGGAAAATCTGGAGAAATTCGAGAGAATGGTGGCTCCGGGAGATTTGCGGGAGGGGCACTGAAATTCGGGATTCTCCGGGAAAAAATCGGGAGGGTTGGCATGTATGGTTGTGGCAACATCACTAACCTTGGCACATCACTTTCAATGTGGGAGGTCAGTACCACAGGCCTGTAATCCTGGGCACCACTGGGACGTGGTGTCTTTGGTACAGGGACGAGGACTGATGTCTTCCACAGCACTGGGACCCTCTGCAGATTCAGACTCAGCATGAACAGTTTATGGAAGACTCCATTTGTCTCTTAACCTGGTCTTGAGTGAAAGTGTATGGGTGGGGGAGGGGTGTCAGGACTTTCACCGGAGGAAAAGGTGCTATGTATAGAGGCCAAGTGGCTACAGCCTGGCCACACAAAGGGGGAGCTACTGGGTCTGATCCGCTGCACTATAGTTTCGCCAGTTGCAAAGCAACCGCTGCAACTACTGGCCTTCAACTCTCTCCTGTCTTTAGTAACTAAGGGAGTTGCTCCTATCTCACAGGGAACTGCACAAATGCTGCAACAGGAGTGCTGGATTTGGGCTGGGCCAGGACACCAGCATCAGGAGTGCCTGTTGACGGAGGTGGAGCAGTTGTCCTGTCTTGTTGACCCTCTTGACACCAGCCCCCGGTCCAGGATGGACGTACCACGTGCCAGTAAGGTGCCATGGGTATACTCGCCAATTAGTTTGCACATGATGCATCCCCTAATTTTGGGGGCAGATTGGGCGGGGTTTAATAAACTGTTAGTGACACATAGCGCCTGTGCTGCACTCATCTGTGACCCGAGCTCATCCAATGCTGACTCAGGAGAGGAGGACACAAAAGGGGTTTACTGTGTGGCCCCGCCTCCACAGGTGATTTCCCACTAAAGCAGTCTCATGAAACTGATGAAACACTCACTTTGTGAGCAGGTGATAAAAATTTAAGGTCACATGGGGCACCCTGACAAAGCACTGACCTAGCTGCATTTCATAATTATCAGAGATAGGCTGTATCGAGTGAGTCATGATACTCACACAGAAGAACAACACCCCGGTTGTTGGTGCCAAAATGCCACCAGGAAATTATTTTCCAAGCATATAGGATGATTAATATGTGATAAAACTCTGGAGAGAATAATGACCGGATTTTATTTGCTGGGCATCTGAGTGACTGTGCACCAAGGGCACGTGTCCTGCTTGCACTGTCAGCTGGTTTACCAGCTGGCCATTCCAAAAGCACTGTGCCGAATAGAGAGCCTAATCTTGAAAGTAGAGATAGTGTCTGTCTCCTGAATCCAAACTGGAAGCTGGTTCCACAGAAGAGGGGCCTGAAAACTGAAGGCTCTCCCTCCCATTCTACTTTTAAATACTCTAGGAACAACAAGTAGGCCTGCAGAGCGAGAGCGGAGCGCTCTAATAGGGTGATATGGTACTACAAGGTAGTGATGGGATTTCCGGCTCTTTTTAGAGATCCGGCTCTTTCGGTTTGGCTCACCAAAACGATCCGGATCTTTCGGCTCCGAACCGGATCTTCAGGTTGTTTTGTTGCTTTAATTAATTTATTATTAACAATAATATAAAATTATGCACAAAAGGAATTACTAACGTAAAAAAGGGGTTTTATTTATATATGTTTATTAGGGGTGCAACGATATTCGTATCGATATTGAACCGTTCGATATAGTGCTTTCGGTTCGGTACGCATATGTATCGAACAATACAACATTTGTAATTTATTTTATCAACTTTCCTTCTGACGATGCTGTCTGTGTTGAGCGCTCAGTGAATCTGCGTTCGACTACTCCGCCTAGGCTCGAGAGTGCAGCCTAGGCGGAGTAGTCGAACGCAGATTCACTGAGCGCTCAACACAGACAGCATCGTCAGAAGGAAGAGCGCAGGGCAAGCTAGCGAGACAGAAGTGGACCTCCCCCACCCTCATTCAGATCTGGCGTTTGGAATTATTTTGGTTTTAATGTGACGTATGACCCTGAAGGTAAGCGAGTCATGGACTAAAGTAAAACAGTATGTTGGATGTGCCATGCAATGCTCAATTACAAGGGTGGGAGCTAGTGTGTTAGCGCAGTTAGCTCGTTAATGTGTTGGCCGTCTAGCCCCATGCACGGGGCGATCGGCGGTAGCTCGTTAACGGAGATTTGCCGATAATTGTGTGCTGTAGTTCCTCACTGTGGCCACTGGAGGGCAGTGAACACTCGTCGCACTCTACAGTCAGCATCACACAAACATTAAACCTGCTGATGTACCTGTAGTGAGACTCTCCTATTCATCTTCTTCTACAGAAACAGCACTGCACCTCTTTTAGCCTCCATTTAAATTGCTAAATTCTCATCTTTATTTGTAAGATGTGTGCACATTCACAGCCTAACCACAAACCAAGAGATGTTTTTTAATCAGTGTAAACTCTGTTAACATACTGACCGAAAATAACAGAATGAAATAACAATAGACTGAGTAGTTCTCAAATGACAGAGAAGAACCACAATATATACCCACATAATGAAGTTACGAGTAATAACAGATGAGGACTGTCACATGATCATAGAAAATGATTATTACAACAGCATAACTTACATAAAATATATTCTCACAAATTGAACCATGTGATTGAGCTCAGGGGGCATTGTTAGATGTACTGTTACCCAACAACTTAACTAAGCAGCAGAGTTCCCCTCAGTGATAATTGTAAAACTACAGTAGGTCTGGGCACTAATGACGAGGCAGCAGTTTTAATATTGTTCAAAGCATAAATTTAATTTTAGCTGCAGTTACATAAACATGTTTATGGTTTCAGCAACTAGTTTTTGTATTTTTATCCACATAGAAAGGAGTCTGTTTAGGTCATTTCGGATCAGGAGGCACCTCCTTGGTGAGCTGTTACAGACATGTCCCACCACGACGCCTCTGTGCAGACCCAGGATGTTTTATACACATACTTGTGATCACACGGCATTTATGCTTGTTCTTAATTAAACTTAAGATGCAAAAGATAATTATCAACAAAAAAGTTTAAAGTTCAGATAAAGATGTTTGAAGGTTAGCTGTCACAGCAGCTGATCTGCAAGCAGCGCTAAAATTCATGATTACACAAAAAAAACCCCACTGTCATGATGTTTCAGTAAAGTTTATTATTCAGATATAAACTGTGTAAAAGATCACGTTTGTTCCTGTAGCAATATGATAAAGTGAACAACTGGATTATGATTTGGATGCAACATTCAGAAGAGCATTTTGTGTAAAACTCTGCCACAGGAAACATGAGGAGTTACCTGCTGTTACAACCTCTCTGGTAAGTGGAAAAGGTAAAAAGGGTTTATTTATATAAAAGTTGATTTACACACTGCAGTTTCAAATGTGTCTGTAAATAATATTCTAACCGAGACATGAAGAATAATATTATTTGAATATGAATTTAAAAGGAAAAAAACGTAAAATTATGATTTACAATCAAAGTAGAAATCTTGTCCCTTAACAGTCTGAAAAAAGCTAATTTGTTTTTATTTTGTGAAAATCCAAAAGTGACTCCTGTCAGACTTTTTTTGGTTATTAATGCCTATTATCAGACTTGAATGTATTTAAACTAAAACCCTGCATTCAGCAGATCAGATTATCTGAAACAATTATGTTAGACATGATACATATAAATGATGTAAGTTATTCTCTATTCATCTAAATATAATATGATCGGATGCACTGAAACTGGCTCAATAATCAGCAGACTGTGTAATGATGAAGTAACACCCAAAGCTAAGGTCACATCAAGCAGATGGGACAGGAAGTCATTCAGCAACCTCACCTGTATAATTATTAAATAATATTATATTACCACATCTATTTAAAATAACTATATTTTCTGTGTCTTATCTTAAAGAATAAAAATGGTGACCAGAGGAAGAAAGTGACTTTAGCTTAATTCATGAGATAAATTAAAATAACTTACACTGAATTTCTGCTGAGGCTGAAAGTGAAGAGAGCAGCACACTGCAGTCAGTGACAAAGTGAGAAGTTGCAGTTTGGCTTTGAGCTTTTGTGGTTAGTCACAGGAAATCCTTGCATCCAACATAACAATGAATCGACCAATCAGCGAGTCTTCATGAGGGCCTCAGTTAGATATGTAAACACAGCTGATTTACAAGAAGTCATGTGTCCATGGCAGAACTCGATGTACTACAGAGTATAGTAAAAATTGTTTTTCTATTTTTTTGTGCTTGTCACACTTTAATGTTTCAGATCATCACATAAATGTTAATATTAGACAAAGATAACACAAGCAAACACAAAATTCTGTTTCTAAATGAAGGTGTTTGTTATTAAGAGGAAAAATACAAGCCTTCATGGCCATGTGTGAAAAAGTGATTAATCCCTAAACATAATAACTGGTTGAGCTAACTGAGCAGCAACAACTGCAACCAAGGATTTGCCATAAGTGGCTGTAGGTTTTTAAAGCACCGTGCAGTGTTGTAATTCAACCACATTTGTTTCAAATCAAATCACTTTTATTGTCACATCACATGTGCAGGTACACCGGCACAGCACATGTGAGTGAAATTCTTGTGTGCAAGCTTCACAAGCAACAGAGGTGTGCAAAGTACACTACAACAGTGGTTCTCAAACTTTTTTGCAACAAAAATTTGCAGCATGTGCAGCCACAGGTGGGAGGCCTTTATGTGTAAACAGGAAACTGCAGTCAGAGCTGCTGTGGATCCCGTGTCACTCTGTGACACCTCACCATCGGAACATCTCCACACAGCAGCTTCCTCCTTCCTTCTCTTCCTCTTATCCAGAGTCGGGTCGTGGAGGCAGAGCATGAGGAAGACTTCCTGTTTCCTCCTTCATGAAGAGGCATCGCTCTGAGAGTGCTGATCATCATCAGATCAATACTCTAATCATTTATGGACTCTCAGACACTCCAGCTACAGATTTCACCGACATCAAGTAACTAAAGTTACTAAACATCAGTAAAGAATAAATGTTTAGGCTTTCAATCAGACAAACATTAACAGTAACCTGTCCCATCTATCAGACACAGAGGTGAGCGATGACATCATCAGCAGAAATAAACCTGAATCCAAACAAACTGTTCGTCTCTGAGCCATGTGATGTCAGCACTGACCAGCAGAGGGCGTCAGAGTCACATGATTGAAAACAAAGGCTGTGATTTTTTTGTCATGCTGTGATTTTCTATGTTTGTCTAAAGAATTAAAAAACTGAGTTCAAACCGAGCATGTTTAACACAAACCTCTAAAGGAAGGACGTACATCATCACGTGACTCTTCTTCTATCACTTTATTCACACTTACAGACTCCTCATCTCCATCCCTGTTGTCTCTTCTTGCCTCCTCTCTTTTGTTGTCTCCTCGCGCCCTTAATTTTTAATAAATTAGGTTCCTTATTTCTGTTCCCTCTTTATGCCTCATTCTCTCCTTCCTCCTTCCACCATGTCTTCCCCACTCACACATCCTCACTTCTTGTCTCCAGTCTCCTTGTTAAGATAAGATAAGATAAGATAAGATAAGATAAGATAAGATAAGATAAGATAAGATAAGACTTTATTGATCCCACGACAGCTCAGGTACAGATATCAGAAGGAAATACAAAAATACAAATAAGTACAATCAATTAAAAAAAGTAAGATAATACACTATAAACAATTGTAGCATACACAGTATGTGGTTTTAATCAGATGAGAAGTTAAGGCCACAGGCCTGAAGTTGTGCATTTTTGGCACCGGAACCACACAGGAAGTCTTCCACAGTTCAGGAACCTTCTCCAGGCTCAGGCTCAGGTTAAAGATGTACAGGGCCACCTGACAGAGCTGGTTGTTCCTTCCTTCTTTACTCTTTTTACCCTTTTCTTCTTTCAGCTCATCTCCTGCCTCCTTGTGCGTTCTTGTCTCAAAGTTTCCTTCACCCTTGACTCCTGCCTCATTACCTCCTCTCTCCTTGTCTCCTCAATAATTTCACTCTTCTTTAATCTCTTCTTTTCTGTCTCCTCCATGTGTCTCCTTGATTCCTGCCTCCACGTTTCCTCCTCCCTTGTCTGTGAGGTTGCATGAAGGTGAAACATGTTCAACACAAACTGATTCTTCACACACATCTGGTGCAAATGTGTGTGTGTTGATGAAGTGTAAAATTCACAGCAGCCTAATTGAATTAGACACACACTCGTTTATCCAGCCTGATCTTTTCCAACAGATGTGAGCAGATGTGTGTGTGTGTGTGCGTGCGTGTGTGTCTGTGTGTGTGTGTGTGTGTGTGTGTGTGTGTGTGTGTGTGTGTGTGTGTGTGTGTGTGTGTGTGTGTGTGTGTGCTCTCAGCAGTCGGTGAACAGTTTAAAATAATATTAGTGCAGCTAACGACAAACACACACTCGAGTCGTTTCATGGATGATTAAAAATAATGCTGAGAGAGCAAGACCAGCTGCACGCGATAGAATAGAATAGAATAGAATAGAATAGAATAATAGATGATGTTCTCCATGGACACAAAGCTGACACGTCAGGTTTCATTATTTAAAGTCAGCATTTGTTAGTCTGTTGACACAGACACACACCGAGCTGCTGCTCATCACACGGGAGCATCAACACACAGTAACACAAAGAGCATGAAATGATCTGAAACAGGCAAATAATGCTAAAATAGATAAACTGAAGACACACAAAATTGACACAGGCAGTGAAGAAAAGGGAGAAAAAGAACACAAAGACAAACAAACACAGAGACAGAGCATGACCATAAATGAACAGGGAGATCTAAAAAGATATAACAACAAGAACAAAGATAAAAACCTGCAGAGTCAGACATGCACTCAATCACAGTTACACACAGGATGACCACAAGCTGACAAAAACACCACAAAGAGACAAATACATGACAAATACACGAGAAACACAAATAAACAAAAGAAAAACCCACAAAATATAAAATACGATGACAGAAACAGAAACAGGTTTGCCCACAGTCGAACACAACAAATGTTGTCAAAGTGGCCTGATGACTGAAACATACACAAGCTCAGAATGAGGTCATTGTTTGATGACATCACTTTCCAATGTCATCAAACAAACAAACAACGAGATTTAAACCAAAGTACACAAAACAATAGCGACACTACAGGACGGATCAGGTTAATTCCTGGATTCTTCACTGAGTGTGGAAACTCAGCTTGGTCTAATCGACTGACATGTGTGCGCGTGTGTGTGTGCGTGTGTGTGTGTGTGTGTGTGTGTGTGTGTGTGTGTGTGTGCGTGCGTGTGTGTGTGTGTGTGTGTGTGCGTGTGTGTGTGTGCGTGTGTGTGTGTGTGTGTGTGTGCGTGTGTGTGTGTGTGTGTGTGTGTGTGTCCTCAGCCTGCTGCCAGTCTGGTTTCTGTAATAACAGAAAAACAAGGAGCTGTCTGTCACCATCAGACCTCCAACTTTAACCCCCCCCCCCCTCTCTCTCTCCATTCCTTTTGTAACTCGTCCCAGATGTGGGCGGAGCAGAGAAGGAACATGAGATGGAGGTGACACGTGTAAATGCATGTGAAGTCCTGCAGTGTGTGTGTGTGTGTCTGAAACCTGAGCCCTATCAGTGATTGATCATGTGATCAAATCAATATTTCATGTGGACACTCACTGCTTTTAAATCATGTGATGATTGCTATGGCAACCATCATCAGCTATGGCAACCATCATCAGGTCAACAACACTGTAAACCTTCTCGGTTCAGATCCACACATCACCTCTGATGTCATGACATTTAACATTGTGCCCCGCCCCTCACCCTGCTGTCACAGAGTGAGGGGCGGGGCACACCTGCACAGGTGTTGAGCCTGACGCTACAGGTCTGTAGCATCTGATATCCAACATCAGTGTGTGTCATGTATGTTAGCAGGATTATAGACCAGAAAATACAAACTCCTGCAAAGGTTTGATGCAGACAGATGTGTCACATGACAGCACACACAGCAGCTAGGGAGGAGGAAGAGGCATGCTCATTAAAATCTGGTCCAAACAACACACAGGAAGTGACCTCACAACCTCTTTTACTGTGAAAATGTTTTCCCTTGTGTGAGCTGGTGCATGAGCGGAGACCCTGTGAGCGCTGAAGTCTCTGCTGGTCATTATTTGTTGGATCCCAGGAGTTTGTAGCTCGGCCGGGCTTCAGATCCAGCTGCAGGGATGTAATTCTGCTCGTCGCCGTGACGACTCTGCATGTTTTAGCTGGTGAATGTTTTTTATACTTTTTACTTTGTTGTAAAAATAAGCATATTTAAAGGTCCAGAGTCAAGTTTGATCCCAAGTTTGAGTTTCAGGTTTGCATCTCTGTGCTGAATCATGTGTTACAAGCACAAACTGCACAGTTAAACATTAAAGTTCATATAAAAATAAGAAAAGTCCCAATGATTTTTTATTTTATTTTAGTGTTTCACATTTCCAGCGTTTGAACAAACTTGGGTAAGAAGCTCTGGATGAATCCCAGATTTGCCATTAAAATATTCAGTAAACCTTCAGGAAGCTCGTTTCGATGCCATCAGCTTGCTGTGGCCTCTGAGGTGAAACTCGGGCTTCAGTCGACACCTCGGCTGATCTCAGGTCAGAGTGTAAACACTGATTCATAACTAAGAGCGACGAATCAGCAAACACTGGACTCTGTGTCGGCGTGCTGAAAGGCATGATGGGAGACGTAGGAAGCCCCAACCTGGACCCGGAGCAGGTCAGCAGACAGCACAGCGACATCACTTCCTCTTTGAACAACGGCAGGAATGTGGCAGCAGGGAGGAGCACAGGAACAGGAAGAGGAGCCTCCTCCCGCAGCGGCAGGGAGGGGTCAGAGGTCGCACGCTGGTATCAGGGGCTCACCTTTCAGGCGTTACCATGGAGACCACACGGAGCCCAAAGTGCTTCCAGCTGCGAGAGCGAGTTTGTCTTTCTGCCAATGCTGTGAGTTTGAGTTCATCTGGACGTGGAAATAAGTCAACGCTGTAAACACCCCCTCCCACACACACACACACACAAAGTCCTCTGGGGCCTCCCGCCCCTCCTCGCTGAGACCACCAGGAGAGGCAAACGTCACAGACACTGTGCAGAGACGATCAATTAGACGATCTGCTGGATGGAAGAAACATACGGAGGCTCAATAACGCCCCAATTACCGAGCGGACGCGGGGGAGCTCATTTCCAGCCCACTGAGGGTCCGAGCCCGAGCTCTGGAAACTCCATCACGCCATCGCAGCTCCTTCAGACTCCACAGCGTTTCACTTATTTCATTATTTACAGTTAAATCCACCTACATGTAGTTTCCACTCCTCCAATCAGAAACAAGAGCTGAACTTCCTCTGCACGTGCTCAGTACGACTCCTGCAACAGGATCATCTGAAGTTTGACCTGAACAACTGAATTTTTCTTCTGTTGTTTAAAGTTTAATTGTGTGCGACTCTAAATCCAAGCTGCTGCTGGCCGACACACCGGACAGCAGTCGGTGCTCCATGTGTCGACGCACTGAGTGTGTTTGTTTTACACTCACTGATGAACAGTTACAAATGACAGTAATAACTCAGAAAACAGGAGAACGTCTAACATCAGCTCAACATACAAGAAACAGTCTGAAAATAATACGACCTTACAGCAGTAATCGGATTACTCACAGGTTTAAAATTATTTATACTTTTAGTAGTAAAACTTAATCTGAAGCTCACGACTGCAGTTTTAGACAGAACATTATTATTATTCCAGGAAATTCAGTTTTATCCAAGTTTTTTTCTCTTATTAAATTTTAGAAATAAAATCATTTAAAATGTTCACTTTTTAAATGTATGTTTACTAATAACACTGATCCACTAGCAGTACTAGCATCCAAGACTTAGTCTGAAGCAGGTTAGCTATGACGCTACTGTCACGTATACACAGTCCTCAGTTTAGACGAGCTCACACAAAACACTAAAAACTGCCTGAATTAACCATGAATGACACCATGAAGCAAGTACTTATAAAACCTTTATTAACACACTCACTGACAACACATTATGAGCTGTGTTAAAGAAACAGATTCAACTCTGTTAATAATTCAGAACCACAAACAGCTCCTAAACAACCTGTTTGTACTTGGTGTAAAACTTTATTTACAAATAGTTAATCAGTCATAAAGTATAAAACATTGTGTCAGTAAACATGCTACATGTGAGCTTATTAAACAAAATAACTATTTATGTCTACGTTTATAAATGACATGTTACGTAATGGTTTATAAAGGATGAATTAAGTGTTAATACCTTACTAATGTTGAAGAGTGACTGTGAGGAGCTGATCAATGATGTTAATGAGAGAGGAGGATGGAGGACAGTAAGGGGGAGGTGAGGGCAGCTGTGCGGAGGATGAAGAGGGGAATGGTGGTGGGTCCACATAACGAACCTGTGCAGGTTCAGAGCGGTGCAGGAGAGAGGACGGTGCACTTTCTAACCACTCTATTAAACACATCATAGAGAGCGGGAGGACTGATGTTAAAGAACAGTGAGAGCTGTGGGAACTACAAAGGGGAAAGCTGATGATGAAGATCTGAGAAAGAGCTGTTGAAGCTCAGTGAAGAAGAGGAGAAGATCAGAGAGCAACAGTGTGCCTTCATGCTGACAAACAGCTCTACTCAGGGATGTTTGATGAGATGATGGAGAAGTTTAGAGAAGGTCGGGAGTTTCACTGAGTCCTTGTGGAGCAGAAAAAGCAGATGACTGGCTGCTGAAGGCTCTGCTTGATGGGAAAACCTGCAGGATTTTATGTGGATATTTAAATATCCCTGACGTGCATGTATCTGTGCGATGGAGTCTGTGGATGCAGTGAGCGCTCCACCCTGCTCTGCAAACATGGTGCTTTAACATGGCAACAATGCTTTAAAAGGACAAACACTGACATCACGATCCACACTGTACCTGCAGCTGTGGCTCAGGTGGCATTGTGGGTTTCCCACTAACTGAAGGGTTGATGGTTCAACAGCCGGCGCTGGCGTCTGTTCATGAGCTCTCACACAGTAAACATGATATCTTTATGCTTTTTCACTCTCACATCAGTGAAGGTGAATTCCTGCAGCTTCAGCCTGAGCGTCTGCCTCTAAATAGTTGTGGTTTTTAAGCCTGACGCTGGCTGGCGTCTACTGGGGACTTCACAGAGAGCCCAGCGGAGACAAACAAAGGTGCAGGACAAAGAAATGTGTGGTTTCATAGAACAACAGCTGAGAGGATGTGGTGAGAAACATCGACAGAGCTGAGCACTGAGTTTAGTCTGATCGGTGTTACTTTGTGTTCACGGCTGAAACACGTCCACTCCCACTGTTGGAGGGTTTCGAGCATCTTTAGCGTGATTCTGATGACACATGTTTCTGTTTTTAGGCTCAGCCGAGTGGAGCCAGAGTGTTTACCCTGCCTGACGTATGGCGGTTTGTTTCCTGAGAGAGTCGGTCCTGTCTGTCTGTCTGTCTGTCTGTCTGTGGCTCGGAGGAAGAGCGAGTCAGGAAACCGCGCACAAACACACCGACACTCACAGAGTCTTTGTTTCCTGTCTAAATAAAGGTGGTCGCTGAGGTTTTGTGGCAGCCGGAGGCTCTGTTGTTCTGATCCGTCCTTCAGTTTCGTCTCCCTGTCGCATTCCTGTCTCTGTTATAGAGAGCCGAAGTGAAACCACCACTTCAAATAGACCTCACAATAACACACTGATAGAAATCAGCCCTGAGACCATTCTGCGTGTTGTCAGTAGAAGAAACCGAATCGCTGTGTGTGTTTGTTCAGCGAAACATTTTCATTCTGGGAGTCCACTCGAGGAGCTGTCCGTGACTCACACTTTCAAACTGGATCCTCGTTTATCTCACAGGCCATCCGGGTCGTTCTCATTCCCGAGCCTCACAAGTGTCCTTCAGTGTCCTTTGCTTCAAACATGACCTCAGGACCCTAAAAAGGCCTCATTGTCGCTCTCACTGGTGTCACATGGCATGCACTTTTCAACTAAACACACAAAATCTGAAAATCTCTTAAATTAAACACTCTTTCTGTGTCATTATCATAAATCAAACTTCACTCGGTCTCCTTATTGGTTTCTGCACTGGCTTCCTCTGCCTTTCACATTTGATTTGGAGTCTTTAGTGAACACTTTTACAGCCCATAACAACCTCAGATCCCTTTAAAGTGCATCCACACTCAAATCCACAGACCATATAAAAGAGACAAACCAACTGGTTCACTCACACGTTCTCTGTTTAAAAGTTGAATTAAATTATTACATCATATAAGAGTTTATTCGCTAACTGAGTTTGACAACGCCACCTCCACTTCAAAGAAATCTTCAGTAACACTGGCTAATGCAGCTAACGCTGGCTAACAGCAGCTAACAGAGGTGAACAGTGGATATTGGTGGCTAGTAGCAGGTAGCAGGAGCTAACAGACCTCATGGTTATTCATAAAAGCTGACAGAGGTTAATGATGTGTAACCACAGCTAACAAAAATTTTCACAGGTTAACAATAGCCAACAGGAGCTTACTGAATAATGACAGCTGGGATAAACCGGGGTAAACATTCACTACAGAGAGTTTGAGCTGACATGAGGTGAAAATGAAAAATATCACAAACAGTTAAATGAAATATTATTTATTTAGGGTGGCACTCTAAATTGCCCATAGGTATGAATGTGAGTGCGAATGGTTGTTTGTGTCTATGTGTTATCCCTGCGACCTGTCCAGGATGTACCCTGCCTCTCGCCCTAAGACAGCTGGGATGGGCTCCAACCGCAACCCTGAAGAGAATAAGGGGAAGAGAATGGAGAGATGGATTATTTATTTATAAATACTTTGTAATAACTAAAGATTTCAATATTTGATACATATCTGTCAATGTTAAATGCTGAAATGGTTCAAATATGTTAAAATATAGTGTGCACAAGAATGTTTTTATGCACACAGTGTATAGAACAGGAGTAGAAACTTGCAGCTATTCAGGGGTAAAGTGAAATAAGGATGCTATAAAAATACAGTTATCATTAAAGTTCATATTTCCTTCCTTCCATCTGACACATTATACACTTTATTATACTTTATTAATCAATAGAATAAATACCAAAGCTTCTTGTTCTAAGTTGATGTAATCTAAACAGAAACTCTGACTCTAAAGGCTCGGTGTAGAGACTGAATGCCTTGCTGCAGGACTCTGTGCAGGAATTTAAATGTCTAACCTCACTCTGGAGGACCGCCTGCACTCAAACAATGTGGATGTTGAGGTCAAATGCTTGGGTTTAAGTGGAACGGCCCTTTAATGTTTTTCCGTCTGAGTAGAGCAGAGGGGGTCAAAGGTCAGAGCTGATTTTGGCTCCTCTGATTGGCCTGTTCAGGCGGGAAATGTGTGTGTGTATTTATGTGTGTGTGCGTGTGTGCATGTGTGTTCTTGGCACAGTATTTATGAGCGCACACACCACAGGGAAATTCCATAAGTCACACACACTTACCCATGTCCCTGCCTTTCTATCAGTGTGAGGACCATGGTTTGTTTAATGCTTTCCTGGGCCATTCAGCCAGAGATGATGTGTTTGGGGACACACAGGTGTTTCATATAAGTTAACTAAAAAGTCAAAGTGTGAATATAAATGTAGTTCAGCTGAGAGCACAAACATAATCCCTTTTACACTCTCAAAAACCACAACTAAAGCCACTAAAAACTACAGATCTGCTAAACAGGAGAGAGGTACTCACACAGATACCAACACCAGCCCACACACACCCATAAAAATATGCTGGATTTGGTTTATACATGTTATTGTTGGCCTGGGTGTGTGTGTGTGCGGTGTGTTTAATGACCTGTTGGACAAAAGGAGTTGAAAAGAGCAAAAACACTCACAGAGCCGGTGAGTGTGTGTAGGTGTGTGTGTGTATGCATGTGTGTGTTGAATCATGTAGATTTGAAGAACATCTGTTCGACACATGTAATACTTGAAGACAGAGAGATGTTAAAAATCAGTTTAGCTGCTTTCACTGACTCAGCCTAACTCCACCCCTTATCTAAGGGATCCAAAAGAAGGAGGGGCCAAAGTCAAACCACCTACAAATCTGTCGGTGCTAGACGTTTTTGTTTTTGTGAATGGCTTTGGGTCACATTGAGGATTAAATGCGGGCAGCAGGAAACTGTTAGAGTGCAACTGTTTGCTAACGGTCTGTGTTTGCTGAAGCAAAATGCTAGTTCGCTAAATATTCATAAGAAGGCAATCTGGAGGGGCTGCGTATGGGGCTCAAACAATCAGCTGCACATTCAGTAGACACGTTAGCCTTCTGCCACAAAGACTGCTAAGTGATCCTAATTTATGGTCATCCATGAACTGAAAGCTTACACAAGGGGAGTTTTATGCTGTCCTGTCATTATCTTGGCTTATCCAAAGTCAGGTCATGGTGGCAGTAAGCTAAGCAGGATATCCTTCTCGATGACATCCTTCCCGGCTACACTTTCCAGTTCCTCCTGGTGGGATCTTGTGGCACTCTTGGGCCAAAGAAGAAATACAGTCTCTCCATCATGTTCTGGGTCTATGCTGGGGTTTCTTCCCAGTTGGGTGTGCTTGGAGCACCTCTAGGGAAGCAGGAACCAGAAGGAACCAAATACCTGAACCGTTTCAACTGAAATGGTCCGTATAAAAGATGTGAAGTGCCATAAAACTGTGTTCTTTATAATGGCCACTGGGGGGCAAAAAGAGTGTGTCTAGATCTATGGATTGGTCTCAGTCACTAGTTTGAAAAGCATAAAACAGAGAGTGATATTTAGAAATTGTGGTCCTATGAGGGTTATTTTGGATGTGCCAACTGGCCAATGAGCAGTGCAGTGATGCTGGCTACATCACTCTTTGTGACGGAGCCAAAGCTTACAGTCAGTGAATGGAGAGCATATTAAACAGAGCCATAAAGTGGTTTGAGGTGAGCAGAGACAAAGTTCTGTAGCACCACCAATATCGGTGAGAGATGCTACAAGACAAAACCCTGCAGCCACACAACGTTCACCCTGCTGCATCTACCAAAGAGACCAATGCATCCAAGAAGAAAAGAACCTCAACAGTCCAAACTGGGACCTTTAAAATGTTATCCGAAGGTTCCCAGGGCGTGTGTGCAGTGTTGTGTGCATAAATAACTGCTAATATACTCAAATCTGTCTTTAGTGCACTGCTGTTTGCTTCATACGTAGAGACTTGTTTACTTTACAATCACAGACTTGTAAATCATGATATTGTCCACTTCTGCCTTTCCTGTATTTGAAACTTTACACTGACTCTGTGGAGTGATAAAGCGCCGAGTATATTTGATGTGAGAGCGGACTTTCTTTCCTGGCTCAGAATGTTAAACATTTACAAACATGCTGCTTATACAGAAATGAAGGATGTGTTTCTTCTTCTAAATCAAACTCTTGTGCAGCCAGCTCTCGGCTCGGTGCTCGTAAACTCTCTATCACAGTGCTGTGAAAAGGTTTGTGGGCTTCATTAAAGAGCATCCACCTCATGTTATCCTGTCCTAAGCCTCAATACTTCTTCACATCTTCCCTCTTATTTAAATCTGATAACTACATTCACAGTTCAGTGAGAGTCTGCTGTCAGGTTTCCCCTCTGACCCTGGTAGCTCTGGTTTCAGGTTCTGCACATGCTTCAAATGAATACATTCACATAGCCTCCTTCCCTGCAGATGTCTGTGACCTGTATTAACTGATTTGTGTTTCTGAAACTGTTTGTAATGATTCCTGGTGTTTGTGTTGCTCTGTTGCCTCCTCGTGTTGATCGTCCACCTTTAAGCTTTCTTTGCTCTCAGCTCTTTAACCTTTCAGTGCTCCTTGTTTGGGTTTTGAAGTATCAGCTTATAATTAGGTCATCGAAAAATGAGGTTTGTGAAGTGTCACATAAACAAAGCATTGACTTACTTCCTACTTCCCCGCTGTGCTGGCTGTCAATCAGGCAGACATGTTTTATTTAAACATGTCTTTCACTTTCACTTTATCTTTCACTTTATCACCTCTTCAGGTTGTAAATCGTGTTTTTAAAAAGTAACTAAGTAACTAAGTAATTAATTACTTTTCAAAATAAGTAACGGGATTACTTTTTGGGGGAAGTAATCAGTAATTAGTTACTGATTACTTTTTTCAAGTAACTTGACCAACACTGATAGGGACTAGAAAAGCACTTTACAAATACAGGCCATTTACCATTTAAAGGCAGTTCTGATCTCTTTATACTTTTTATTGACCATGTGTGAGACGGGTTTATCCAAATTTCCCAGCTGCAGTTGTCTTCAATAAGTCAGAAACTGAAGGGCTGAAGGGTTTATAAAGAGATGATCCTGAGTAACCACCATGGTTAGGGTTACCCCTTTGGATGATTTGCTGTTGGTGGACGTCAACTGTCACGGCGGGGTACGACGGTGTGTTTTAGGTGCAGACCCAAAAGCAGACAGAGAGGGAGATGAAACTGAGTTGCAAACAAACGAGCCTTTAATGTGGCTGATAACATGAATACAACTCAAACGAAGGCAAACGGGGGCGAGAGCTACAGTAACTGAAAACCTAAACTGGGAAAACTAAAACAACTGAGACAACAAGACTGAAGAACTATGAAATGAATATGACAACTCTGACTATGAATGTGAACATGGAGGGAGGCAACACAGACTATTCGACAAAGACTGAAAGAAAACACACAGACTAGATACACACAGGAGGTGATCAGGGGAAGTGGAGACACATGGGGAAGCAGCTGACCCAAATAAACATAATGGCACCACAGAGGAAATTAGCACTAAGCATGATTATCATAGAAACAAGACTTTCAACATTAAAGATGAAACAGAACAACACGAACTTAACATGACACATGTACAGAGGGTGAAGACACAAAGGGATCGAAGAACAAAAAATGAGCAACATAAGAGCTAATAACTAAATGAACTTAACATAAACAATGAATTTACAACTCAAATCTAACTAATAATAGCAACAACCAGAGCTTAACATATCTTCAATAATAATATAAGAAGTCACCAAATCAACCAAATGCAGACAGAAGTCTCTGCAGTCTCAGAAAGTCGTGGTGACGTCAGCATCAATGTCATCATAGTCTTCATTGCATCCCTCTTCATTCCCTCTTTCAAGCGTCGCCATATCCATGCAAATGGCCAGTGAGCGTTCTGTCGGTGTAATGGGAACCAGTGAAAATGACAGTAAAGACCCCAGCAGGTCATGTGACTCAGCTGAGACGTTTCAGTAGCACTTTATAATACAGCGTAGGATCCTCTAATTAAATGGAGCAGCAATGTAGTTTATTAGAATCACAATGTAATTATATTCACTTACAGATCCTTAAAGTAGGTACACTGCAAATACTAACATGTCAGGTTTTACAGGAAACAATAATAATAAATAATAAAACTAAAAAAAACTTAAACACTGTGTAAGTGATTTAAATTATGCATAAGAAGTGCTTAAGTAAAAAAGGACAATCTATTATCAGAAAAACCATCATGCGTGTCAACATCATAAATATTAAATAATGATGTAAAAGTTAAGCGACTTAATAATACGACATGGGCCCAAAGTGCAGCATACTTATGATGTAAGATGGAAAACATTGTTTGATTTTTGCATTACCAGAATATGAGGCAGTACTTTAACTTACGCACTAATTAAAGGTAGTTAGAATATAACGATTTCTTTGCTTGCTGTAAAACCTGATTTTAAGTGTTTGTGTGTTTTGGAATTTCGAATGAAATTCATTTAAATTCTATTAATTACAGGACAATTACAGCCCAGGCTGTGCTACACAGCGTCACGGAGATTATACCTGGCGGGACTGCTTTGTAGATCGACACCATCAGGTAGGTGGAGACAAAGTACGGAATGATGACCACTAAGTGGAGGAAAGCCTGTAACGGCAGGAATGGAGGCAGGCAGGCGAGGACTGGAAGAGGTAAGGCACACACACACACACACAGACACACGCACACACACACACACGCACACACACACACACACACACACACACAGACACACACACACACACACACAGACACACACACACACACACGCACACACACACACACACACACACACACACACACACACGCACACACACACACACACACACAGACACACACACACACAGACACACACGCACACACACACACACACACACACAGACACACACACACACACACACACACAGACACACACACACACACACGCACACACACACACACACACACACAAACACACACACACACAGTAAGTGTATTTGTGTTCTTGTAGGAGTCTCACTGATTGTTTTCACTTCCATCGACTCACCTGCAGAAACAGTCAGTGCAGACAGCAGCAGCACACACGCACACACACACACACACACGCACACACACACACACACACACACACACACACACACACACACACACAGACACACACACACACACACACACACAGACACAGACACACAGACACACACACACACACACACACACACACACAGACACACACACACACGCACACACAGACACACAGACACACACACAGACACACACACACACACACACACACAGACACACACACACACACACACACACAGTAAGTGTATTTGTGTTCTTGTAGGAGTCTCACTGATTGTTTTCACTTCCATCGACTCACCTGCAGAAACAGTCGGTGCAGACAGCAGCAGCACACACGCACCTGCAACAGGAGGTCAGAGGTCAGTGAAGGTCAGAGGTCACTGAAGGAAGTTTGTACAATGTTTTGCATGCATTGTATTGGAAATGACTAAACATCGCCCAGAGCACATCTGAGGCCTGTGCTGTGGGGTCCTGATACGCCCCATTGTGCGCAGCCCACGCTAAACAGAGAGGGGTCCACAGTGGGACCCACTGTCGGCCTGCAGCACATCCACAGTGGTGCCACAGGTGTGGGCTGCCCTGCTGAGTGTCCTTCAGATCCCGGGTCCTTGGTGACATAGCTTAAATCTCCTTTACAGTCCTGTCTCTCACAAACTGCACACTCATGTTTGCTGATCAGCAGTTTTCAGCTATTCCAGACTGCTGATTGGCTCGTGCTGCTGGCTGGGCGTTCCGTATCTCTGGAGTCATTTCCCTCTTCCCATCAGTTTGTCTTCCTCACCCACAGTCTTCAAATCCCAGCTGGAAAACTCTTCTCAAAATCTTCTAACTGACGTGCGCTCGCGTTTTCCCAGCACACCTCTCATTATTTTATCTGTATTTCTTTGTCATTGTTACTTTGTTTCTGCTTATATTAACACTGTTTGTGTCTTTTATCTTTATCATTATTAAACTCTTTGTTTTGCTTTGATTCTCTGCTGATAGCTTTGCTTCTGTGCAGCACTTTGGTCAGCATGTGTGAGTGACAGCCTCTCCCGATGTGATAAAGATGAATCCACGGTGAGAAGAAGCCCCGCCCACTATCTCCAGCTCCGAGAGAACTAACCAGTTTCACATGAAGGGTTTGAGGTCAGGTGGAGATTCAGATATTCCAGGAGAGCTCTGCAGAGCTGGACGTCTCTGTATCACCCCATTGCTGTTTGTAGCTTTTATCTGTGATTATTTTTACATTACTTCCTCTTCCTGGTGAGCTCTGCTGCAACTTCGACCTACGCAGAGCAACAGCAACATCTGGATAATTACAAGCATCTGTGTGATTTACTGAAAACCCTTCAGTCTGTGAAGCCAACACCTGACAGACAAACACAAACCAGGTACCACAAAGCCTGTGTAACACACCCTGCACTCACACGTGTGCGCAGAGACAGAGTTGGATGTAAACGACATGCTGAGAGGTTTAATCAGTGTGAATCCAGAGCACAGAAACACTGTTTGACTTCCTGTATAAACTTTGCCATCAGAGCATTGTGAGGTCACACGCTGGTAACACTAAGGACAAAGCTGTACGTGCTGTTTTGATTTGGATAGAAGCTTTAAATAGTTTTTAAAAAAACATAATGGAAGTGTGATTTATTAAGAAAACCTCTGAGTGTTTCCCTTTTAAGGACACACACAAAGTCATTTACAGTCATTTACTGGCAGCGGTGATAAATGTGCACAAATATGCAGCCAGCAGCACATTTATGAAGCTAAAGTCATGTTTTTGGAATTTAAGAGTTGAACAAAGGAGTGTCGGAGCTCTTTGTTTGACTTACCGAGGAGCAGATACACTGATGGACCCTTCATGACGTCTGCGTCACGAATGAATGCGAGTTTGAGCAACACAGTGACACCCTCAGTCCGACCACTTCCTTTCTAATAAGGGCTCAGTGTACAGAGCTATAGAGTGTCAAATTATGATGCTGTGTTGTCACAGATAACGAGGGGTGTCCAGGCCTCGAGGGTCAGAGTTCAACCGCTGTGGTGTGTTTCTACAGTGCTGTGGTCAGTGTGTTCGTGTAACAGTAACGAGTCAGACATAATACAGAACCTGAGAAGATATAAATTCAATTCAGTTTCATTTGCACAGCACCAAATCACAACAGCAGTCGCCTCAGGGTGCTTTATCTCGTAGACCCGACAATAATACATGCAGATATAACAGGAACAGAAGAGTCAGGAAAGGCAAACTACACAAAAGCTCATCAGTGAGAACACAAACCAAAGAGGGACGTGGGATCACTGAGCAGTTCAGCCACAGCATGAGGCTCACACCAGCACACAGCCTGTCCACAGCCAGCTGCTGATTAATGCAGACTCAGTGTGGGCCTGCAGCGTACCCACAGTATGGCCACAGTCTAGGTGTGGGCTGTCCTACATGTGCCCCACGGTACGTTGCTGTCACCAGCTGGTCTGTGTGGACCAAAGTGTTGCTGAAAACAAAGCTACTTTGCAGACGGGTCACCACGTGACAGCTGTTTGCACCACAGGCCCTTCCTGATGAAACAGGACTGATGATTCTTCTCAAGCTTCAACCAGCAAACCTTTGCTTCATGATCCACCGTGTGAACCACCACACTCTGCAGCACTGTGATAAAACATGTTTCCTCTCCACATGAGTCACATTGCCCTGTTCGTTGTCTCCTTGTTAAAAACGATGTGCCCGCGTACATGTCCATGCAGGCCCACAGTGGGCAGGTGTGCGTGAACTGTGCAGCTGTGTGAGTGGGTGTGGCCACACAGGGCTGACAGCAGTTTTGCCCTCTGGGGTCTCTGAGTTTCCTCGCTGTGATGTCCACAGAAAACCATGATGGAGGCGCTGTGGGCCCACATGGGCTGACCCACAACGTCCACTCAGGGTTCTCTGTGAGCAACCATTATTCAGTTTTATTTATAAAGTGCCAAATCACAACAACAGGTGCTTAATGTTTTAAGGTAAAGATCTTCCAACAATACAGAGAACCCAACAATCAGATGAAGGAAACACTCGTCTGTAACAGGAAGAAACCTCCAGCAGCACCAGGCTCAGGGAGGGGCGGGGCATCTGAGAGACCGGCTGGGCCGAGGGGAGGAAGACGGGACAAAGACGTGCTGTGGAAGACAGCCAGAGATTAACAATAACAAAGTCCAAAGTGGGCATTCCTGCCACAGGGACCCACAAGGGCATAACTGCTGTGGGGCCCACAAAGGCTAGCCTAACCCACCCCACGTGGTTTCCTGTGAGCGAGCTCACCATGGAGTGCCCACAGAGCCCCCTCTCAGGGGTCCCGAAGGGCAAAACTAGGAATTGTGGGACAGTTGGATTTTATTTCCATGTAAACGTGGATCATGGTTCCTTGGAGGGTTTCTCTCAATGTGACCTGAACTTTGGTAGTTGTGATCTAAGTTTTCAGATGTCTAATCATGGTCAAATATGTAAAATCATTCAAAACCATCGAGTCCAGCTAACTTAATGGAGGTTTTCTTGGCTGGTTGGTGGATTTTATGTAAATCAGCCAGTCTGAGTAGTTGTTAATGTCCAGGGTGAAGCCTGCCTCTCAGCCTGTAGCTGGGACATGCTACAGCCTCCCTGTAACTCTGAACTGGAGAGGCAGATGTGTTACGGTTGTTCAATGTGAGGCTCAAACTCTCCCTGACACTGCAGCAACACAAAGTCACAGCGAGAGAACAGAACTCAGACTGTTTATCCCAAAGTATGAAAACTTTATTACAGCATTCAGAATATTAAAGACGACACAGATCAACGTATTTTACATTAAGCATAACAAATCTAACAGCAATGCAAATATCAGAATAAGATAAAAACATCCTTGAACTCATTCAACACCTGAGACCTGTGAGGACCTGGTCACATGCAGCAGGAGCAGGTCTATCATGTTTGCAGTCTGAATGCAGCGACGGTGCTCGCTGTAGATCAGAAGTCATGCTCGGTGATGACATCAGCAGCGATGTCATCATAGTCCTCGCCAAATTCCTTAGTTTCTTCATCAAGCCGGGCCGTCTCCATGGAGAAAACCAGAGGACGTCCTGCGGCGAGTGAACACAGACTAAACACAACCAGTTTAAACAAACTCCCAACTCCAGTTCAAGTCCCAGAGGAGGACCGGCTTTAGGCTTAATGGCGCTTGGCCCGGTGCCGACAGGCATCACCTCTGACTCTGAGCTGTGTTATCCTGGCAGGACGGTACCATAAGGATGTTGTGTAACTTCAAGCATGTGCAGCTCAACCTGCCAACCTGCTTCTTAAATCCTGTATTTTGGGCAAAGCTGATCACACGCATCTTTTATCCTTATATCCTACGAAGTAAATAAATCACACTTCTCTCCGTTTATTCACATGGTCACGTAAATAAAAGAAGAAGACTGTCTCTTCGATCAGCTCTGATGTCACCTTCAGAAAACTAGTCCCCAAACAGAAGGACCTGATCTACAGACTCCTACCTTTGTGTGAGTCCTACCTGCACTCCTGCAGCCTCAGCACCTGCAGCACAAACATATCTGCTGTGAAAGATCAGAGAGACTCGTACCTGCAATCAGTCTGCTCTCAATCGACAGCATCACCACCGTGGAGAGGGCAAACGGGAGGAAGACCACTAAATGTACGACCGGCCACACCGAAGGAGAGGGAGGCACGTAGGCTAGAGCTGAATGACACACACACACACACACACACACACACACACACAGACAGACACACAGACAGACACACACACACACACACACACACAGACACACACACACACACACACACAGACACACACAGACACACACACACACAGACAGACACACACACACACAGACACAGACACACACACACACACACACACAGACAGACACAGACACACACACACACACACACACAGACAGACACAGACACACACACACACACACACACACACACAGAGTAAGTGTATTTGTGTTCTTGTTGGACTCTCACTGATTGTTTTCACTTCCATCAACTCACCTGCAGAAACAGTGACTGCAAACAGCAGCAGCACACACACACCTGCAACTGCAACAGGACAAAGGTCACTAAAGGTCAGAGGTCATTGAATCCAGCATGATCTAGGTCAGAAACCTGATTAAACTTTTCAAATGTGTGAAATGTGTGTATTTCCTGTCTCTGCTGTGATGTAATTGGATCCTTTTCCGTCACATTGAGTACTTGAATGAGACCAGGCTGATCATCTATCGCCTCTTATCAGGAAGCCTTTGAGCTGCTCCCTGTTTTCATCTGCCTCCATCTCCTTCTATCCCAGCATCCTCCTCTGTCACACCGACCCTCTGCATGTCCTCCTTCATCCATGAACCTCCTCTGAGCTCTTCCTCTGTTCCTCCTGCCTGGCAGAACATCTGAACACCTTCAGCTCAGCTCCACCGTCTCCAAATATCACAGCAGGTCTCATTTGTTAGAAAGTGTGAGATCACTGCTCATCCACCCAAGAGTCAAATAAAGGACTCAGCATCCTCACAGAGCTAACACAGAGTGCTATACTATAATCTTAATCTTAATAATCCTATACAATAATCTTAATCTTAATGATCCTATACAATAATCTTAATCTTAATAATCCTATACTATAATCTTAATAGTTTTATACTATAATCTTAATCTTAATAATCCTATACTATAATCTTAATCTTAATAATCCTATACTATAATCTTAATCTTAATAGTTTTATACTATAATCTTAATCTTAATAGTTTTATACTATAATTTTAATCTTAATAATCCTATACTATAATCTTAATCTTAATAGTTTTATACTATAATCTTAATCTTAATAGTTTTATACAATAATCTTAATCTTAATAATCCTATACTATAATCTTAATCTTAATAATCCTATACTATAATCTTAATCTTAATAGTTTTATACTATAATCTTAATCTTAATAATCCTATACTATAATCTTAATCTTAATAGTTTTATACTATAATCTTAATCTTAATAATCCTATACTATAATCTTAATCTTAATAGTTTTATACTATAATCTTAATCTTAATAATCCTATACTATAATCTTAATCTTAATAGTTTTATACTATAATCTTAATCTTAATAATCCTATACTATAATCTTAATCTTAATAGTTTTATACTATAATCTTAATCTTAATAATCCTATACTATAATCTTAATCTTAATAGTTTTATACTACAATCTTAATCTTAATAATCCTATACTATAATCTTAATCTTAATAGTTTTATACTATAATCTTAATCTTAATAATCCTATACTATAATCTTAATCTTAATAGTTTTATACTATAATCTTAATCTTAATAGTTTTATACTATAATTTTAATCTTAATAATCCTATACTATAATCTTAATCTTAATAGTTTTATACTATAATCTTAATCTTAATAGTTTTATACAATAATCTTAATCTTAATAATCCTATACTATAATCTTAATCTTAATAATCCTATACTATAATCTTAATCTTAATAGTTTTATACTATAATCTTAATCTTAATAATCCTATACTATAATCTTAATCTTAATAGTTTTATACTATAATCTTAATCTTAATAATCCTATACTATAATCTTAATCTTAATAGTTTTATACTATAATCTTAATCTTAATAATCCTATACTATAATCTTAATCTTAATAGTTTTATACTATAATCTTAATCTTAATAATCCTATACTATAATCTTAATCTTAATAGTTTTATACTATAATCTTAATCTTAATAATCCTATACTATAATCTTAATCTTAATAGTTTTATACTATAATCTTAATCTTAATAATCCTATACTATAATCTTAATCTTAATAATCCTATACTATAATCTTAATCTTAATAGTTTTATACTATAATCTTAATCTTAATAGTTTTATACTATAATCTTAATCTTAATAGTTTTATACTATAATCTTAATCTTAATAGTTTTATACAATAATCTTAATCTTAATAATCCTATACTATAATCTTAATCTTAATAATCCTATACTATAATCTTAATCTTAATAGTTTTATACTATAATCTTAATCTTAATAATCCTATACTATAATCTTAATCTTAATAGTTTTATACTATAATCTTAATCTTAATAGTTTTATACTATAATCTTAATCTTAATAATCCTATACTATAATCTTAATCTTAATAATCCTATACTATAATCTTAATCTTAATAATCCTATACTATAATCTTAATCTTAATAGTTTTATACTATAATCTTAATCTTAATAGTTTTATACTATAATTTTAATCTTAATAATCCTATACTATAATCTTAATCTTAATAGTTTTATACTATAATCTTAATCTTAATAGTTTTATACAATAATCTTAATCTTAATAATCCTATACTATAATCTTAATCTTAATAATCCTATACTATAATCTTAATCTTAATAGTTTTATACTATAATCTTAATCTTAATAATCCTATACTATAATCTTAATCTTAATAGTTTTATACTATAATCTTAATCTTAATAATCCTATACTATAATCTTAATCTTAATAGTTTTATACTATAATCTTAATCTTAATAATCCTATACTATAATCTTAATCTTAATAGTTTTATACTATAATCTTAATCTTAATAATCCTATACTATAATCTTAATCTTAATAGTTTTATACTATAATCTTAATCTTAATAATCCTATACTATAATCTTAATCTTAATAGTTTTATACTATAATCTTAATCTTAATAATCCTATACTATAATCTTAATCTTAATAGTTTTATACTATAATCTTAATCTTAATAATCCTATACTATAATCTTAATCTTAATAATCCTATACTATAATCTTAATCTTAATAGTTTTATACTATAATCTTAATCTTAATAGTTTTATACTATAATCTTAATCTTAATAGTTTTATACTATAATCTTAATCTTAATAGTTTTATACTATAATCTTAATCTTAATAGTTTTATACTATAATCTTAATCTTAATAATCCTATACTATAATCTTAATCTTAATAGTTTTATACTATAATCTTAATCTTAATAGTTTTATACAATAATCTTAATCTTAATAATCCTATACTATAATCTTGTATAATTATAATCAGTGTAATGATGATGAAGCAGTGCTGATATGTGAGTGTTGACATAGAGAGAGGAAGTGCAGCAGGGCGCTGTTCACACATGCTAAGTGTGTGTGTGTGTATGTGTGTGAGACAAATCACCCCTGACACTCGTCTCCACCCTCCCTGCACCATCCGTCGCTTTGAAGGGTTGACCCACGGTATTTGAACCCTCCACCTTCACTGCCTCCCTTTCCTTCATGTCCACCTGTCTCCCTCTCATTCACACACTTCTCTCCTGTGCATACCTCCACCTGCTCCCTGCTGTCAGCCTGTCCATCATCGTGCAAACAATAAGAGCCGATCCCAGATGTGACTCCACATCAGTCCTAACAAACAGCTAAGCTGCGGTCAGAGCACAGACACCTTGACTATCAGAAACATGAAGCTTTTAGAAATGAGTCATACTCAGTTATAAATAAAGTTTGTTTCTGTCTGCTGATGTGAGTTTGATAGTGTCTCTGTTCCTGTTCAACTTCAGAAAAACTGAATTTAGATCTGTGAAAAAGTTCACAAGGGCACGAAGACGAGACACTAACCTTCCTGTTCTTCACTGTTCCTCTTTCTAACAGCACAGCTCAGAGTGCCGTAATAATTCAACCTGGAGCAGGTTTAAAGTGAAGTTCAGGTCTGTGGACGCTGTGGGTGCACAGAGCTGGATAAGTGTGGACTCACCGAGGAGCAGGGACACTGACGGGGTCTTCATGCTGTGTGAACGACGGCTGAGATCTAAACACACAGACTAGTTCAGCTGCATCACTTCCTCTTTACAGCCGTCCCACAGTAAAGAAATACCACATGTTTCTTACCAAGTGTCACTAAAGACAAGTGCCTGCAGTGATGTTTCCATAACAACCACGTTCAGACATTAAGCCGCAATAACAGAATTATAGCTGTATGACTTTAACTGAGCTATAATAATAACATCGTAAAGAAGAAAAGAGGAAGGAAGCCGATCACTGAGAAGGCTGAACCTACTGTCACACCTGCACACGCTCACACCGCAGTACTGACCTTGTGACCTCGACACCCATGGACCGACGCAGATCCCGATTCACTCTGATGGAAATAACGTCCAGTGAGAATGTAAGACATTCATGATTTTAATGTGTGAAAAAATGTCCTGAATGTGTCAACAGATCATAATTTGTAATGATGTAATGAGGAGTTTATTCTAATGTCCAGCAGGGGGCGACTCGTCTGGTCTTTGAGGAAACGAGCCTCCTGCTCAGCTGATCTCTGCGCTCCGTGAGCCGTTTTCTGCTGAGACGTGAGCGGTTTGATTTAAAATGTGGGCAGCTTCATCTTTTATTTACAGTCCAGATTCCTGACAGCACCAGGACACTTTACATGTTTGTGGACATGAGATCATGCTGGAAAATTCATGCTGAGGGAGAAAAGGCAATAATATTTATGCCCAGAAACAAACCAGTGGATGAAGGCTGACCTGAGGCTGATGACCATGAGCCATGATGGCAGCCATCAGTGAGCTGAAGATTCAGAGGTCCAGAAACAAGCAGCTGATGTCACAGTGGCCACGTCTTTGTTTTAAAAAGATGTGTGTAAACTGGAATAAACAGCATCACCTGAACAGCTGGCACGAAACCTGCAGTGAAGGCCAGGACACTTTAACCCGGTCCTGCAGGAGCAGCCGACACTCCTCCGTCACACCCTGAATACTTCTGCTGATAACACTTCTGCTTTTCAGCACTTCTGCTGTTTCTGCTCTGCAGCACCAGAGCTGAAGGGAGGACAGGGGAGAGAAACTCAGTGACTCACTGAGCTGCTTCGCATATTTGAGGCTCCACAATTCAAGACTTTGACTTTCTGGTTACAAGCAGCTCGTGAAGGCCGGCGCTCCGAGCCCAGACCGTGACGCTTTTTAAATGTTTCATTAAGGGATCAAACGGAAGGAGGGAGCTGGAGCGGGGCGGCGTCGAGCTTTTGTTCGGAGACGAGAGACGATCAAAGTTCGCACAGTTCGTACATTTAAATCAGCAAAAGAGCAACATGACAGAGACGAGGAGACATCAGATATGTGCTGATGAAATCCTGATGCTTCCAAAGTGTTTATTGAAACCACACACACACAGAGGGCTGCTCTAAATATGAATCATGTATGCAGATGTGTTCCAGATGTGCTGTATGAGCAGAGTCAGAAACAGTAGCACATTCAGCCATTTCCAGGCTAAATGTTGTGTTTCATGCTTAAAGTGGACGTTTCTGCTCATTTCAGGCTCTGAGCTTTCATCCTTTCATCCAAGCTGTGCTTACATAAAGCTGCAGGACTGCCTCACCCGTCATCATCCTCAAATATCCTGTCTCAGAAAAACTAGATCATGCATTTAGTCCATCTAGGCTGGAATACTGTAATTGATTATTATCAGGATGTCCTAAAACTGGGACCAGAAGGAGACAGCAGATTTCTCCTATACTGGCTTCCCTTCATTGACTCCACGATGGTCCCAGTGATGTAAGACGCGAGGGTCTGTGTAGACCTCCGCATACCTGCAGAGAGTTTAACGCACCACCTACACATGCGTGCACACAGTATCAGAGAGGTGTACAGGCCCCATAGCCGCCATGTGGTCGTTCCACATGCTGCGGTGACTTCATCTGCAGTCATTTTGATTTATGTTCGCCGTGAAGGCGCTGCAGTACTCTCCTGAAAGATAGGTGTCGCCACTCAGACTGCAGGACAAACTATCAAAATGGTGCTCATATCCTCAAAGCACCAGGCTGCAGCAAACGACCTGCACGACTCACGTAAAACATGTGACATCAGTGTGATGTCATGCTGTGTAACGGGGTCGGTGAGGTGTGGGTGTGTGTTTGTCTTCTCTGTAGTAGTCTGATTACTCCTGCTGTACCTGGATCCCACAGGTCAGGTGACAGGAGGACACCAGCAGGTGCTGTGGCAGGTTGATCTTCCTCAGAGCTCCCAGGAAGTGAAATCAGCTGTGACCTCCAGATCAAAGAGGTGCAAGGGTATAAATGTGCTGCAGGGAGGCTTACAGCACCGTGGAGCTCCAGTACTGAGAGACAGGAGGAGCAGCGGTGGTCTGTCCTGTGTCCAAAGGCAGCTGTGCTGGAGGCCTGGGTCGGACGTCTCCTGGAACTGAAGGAAGGCATTGAAGGCAGCACTGAGGTTCCACAATCAGAACCTCTCCTCCTCTCTCTGGATTCACCTTTAAGTTCGGCTTCAGCCTTTTAAGCTTATATTTAGATCAGGTCAAACTCTGGTTTAAATGCTTTTATGTTTTAATATTTGTGTTGTCCTGAGAATCCCAGAGAAGATCACTGAACTGCAGAGCAAACGTCTGTGAGCTGTATGAAGTGTTTCTGACAAGCTACCCACAATGCACTGCTCTCACAGACACCTGAAGCACACCTGACAGAGTGCGTGTGTTTCTGTACTTACATGTATTATATTACAGGCGGGTTCACCGTGTCTGCAGACACACAAAGCAAATATGCAGAGAGCACGCAGACAGTGAATACATCATCTGATATCAGCGATACCTTCAAGGTCTGATGGGACCGCAGGAAAATCTGAGACACTTCAACACACACACACACACACACACACGCACACACACACACACACACACATACACTCACACACAGCCTGCAGTGTGTGAGTCACCGGTCATTAAGTTTCAGCCTTCAAAAAGACTGAAAACAAGATCCTGTTACTGTGTGTGTGTGTGTGTGTGTGTGTGTGTGTGTGTGTGTGTGTGTGTGTGTGTGTGTGTGTGTGGTTCATGGTGAGGTCGGGGGGTGGGGGGCTGCAGGAAGGAAGGTGTCAGCCTGTCAGCCTATCAGCTGACTGATCACCTGCTGATTGACAGCTATGATCATTAGCATGGCGACAGGCCTCCTGTCTCTTCTTTCACAACACACACATGTCAGCTGAGTGTGTGTTTGTGTCTCCTTGAAACTGTTTCCAGGTGCTCCAGAAGCTTCAAACAGAGACCCTGAGAAATGTTATAGAGGTCATGGAGAAGGTTACAAGGCTGCTCCAGGAGGTGTAGTGTCCATCTTCAGGTTCTTAACAACGTTTTCTGGATCTCAAAGTTCCGGATGCAGTGCTGAGGAAGTGTCTTTTTACTTCCCTAAAGGAAGTCTTGTCCTTCTTAAAAAGCCACTTGAAGTCCTTGAAACAGCACAAAGTAAGATTAAGGAGATTTGGGGCTTTTGTTGGGAGGTTGAAGGACATGTTGAGAGGCTTGTTGAGGTCATTCAGGATTTTCTGATGGCTACACCAGGTCCTAGACAGTCCTGGAAACAGAGAGGGCGAGGGCTTAGGAGATGCCAGGATACTTCAGGGTGTGAAATCTTTGGAAGGTTGAAGTGCTCGTTTATAATTTCTGATGCATCCTCCAGTAGATTCCTCTAATGTAAGCTTTCTGTTCATCTCAAGATGTTTATGCTGTCAGCTCAGACCAACATTGATGTCCTGTGAGCAGCACAGCGAGGAACAGGATGCTTCTCTGGAGGAACCTCAGACACGTGGTCGTGGAGGTCATCTGTCCCCTGTGACTGTGCTGGAGGTGACGGGAAAGAGAAGAGAAACGTTGGAATGTGGAGATAAGTTATAGTTGAAGTCCTTGAAACAGTTGAAGGAGATTCCCGTGTTTATTGGGAGCTTCATGGAGTCCCTGTGTTCTTGATAACGACTTGTGGGTCTATGAAACAGGTAAACAGAACCTTGATGGCAGTGTTGGGATCTTTCATTTTATCTTATGTCTCAAAGGGCTGTTTGGAGCACTTAAGGATGCAATGAGGTTTTCAAGGGCCCTTCATAATATCTGAATATCTGAATGTGTCGTTCAGATATTATCAGACTTGAAAATGATCCTCTCATGAATCCAAGAAAGACTTCCTGAAGCTGGACAGGCTGCTCTATGGAGGCTGCAACATGTTTGACGAACTGTTTCTGCTGGTCAAGAGACTTCCCAGGAGCTCTTCACTCAGGTAGGGATGGCTTTGATTATTTATCATGAAGGGAGAATTAGTGGCTCGAACAGTCTCTGGAACAACTAAGAAACAAGTTCTTCGAGTCTGTGAGGACGTTTCAGTGAGTTTGATGTCTTAGAAATGATCTGGGCAGGTTGAAAAACATGTAGCTGTTTTTCCAGAGGTGCTAATGGTTTGTTAAACAGCTGGAGACTCACCGAAGACGTCCTGTAGACGCTGAGCTGTAAAGATAGATGTTTGAAAAATATGTTGAAATGGAGAAACTGTGATTATTTTCACTGATCACCATGACGATGGAGAAACTGTGAGCATGAAGACAGTGTGTGTGTCCCAGTGTGTCACAGTGTGTGAGTTAGAGTGTGTTGCCTGGAACAGTCCAGGGTCTCATGAAACTGGGACACTGCGCAGCTCCAACATGGCCGCCGGGGAGAGGATAAATAAAAGTGCTGAGAGCTGAACTCAGAGCAGATCAGATAACATCAGAGCGAAAACACACACACACAATACATCAGTGTGTGTGTGTTGAAGGGCCCATTAGTCACTGTCACAATATTATTCCAGCGATTAGTGTGAAAGAGCAGCGCACACTCATTCAGACACTTTGCAGTCCTGCTGCTTTTAAGCTGAACTCTGAAAATGTTTGGACTGGGAACTAATTCTCATGATTGCAGCTCTGCATGTCAGCACAGCGGATTTAAACAGAGCACATTCTCAGCTTTAATTCGATGGGCTGAGCAAAAATATTTCAGTAACTGCTGAGGAATTACAGAGTTATATATGCTGCAGCGTGTTCTTGGAGTGCTCTGTATGACTTATTTAGGGAGTCACAAATACTCAGCACAGAGAGCACAAAGTTTTACTGCTGTTCATATTCACATCTTGGATGCTTAGATCAGCTCTAAATTTACAACTTACAAATGTGACTTGAGGGGACTATGAAGCCAACCCTTATCCTGGATGAGTCACCAGTGACCTGGCCATTGTTAAGATGTGGCGCGTGATTGGCTGGTTTTTAGAACCAGCATCAAAAAGACTGACTGTGTTCCTTCCCATGAGCCTGCACTGTAATGAAGGACAGATTAAAGACCAGACTCAGGTTTGGCTTGTAAAGTTTAAGGACTGATGTCAACCTCTCAGCCTGTGAGGTCTAAGCCACTGTCAGGCGATAACCCCGACTCTACCCTGGCCCTGCGTTTCTGAGAAAACAGACTTGTTTGGGAAAAGACGTAAACCGTTTCTGATGTGCGTCGGATACAGCGGAGACTTCCTTTGTTCTCTGATGGCTCAGGCTGGGATTAGAGCTAGCTTAGATTTAGGGTCAACAACTATGACTTAGACCTCAGGGATTAAACTCCAGCAGGTCACTGGAAACTCTTCCAGGCTCTGGTTAGACTTCAGACAACATCCACACTTCTTTGTCGACTATTTGCTTGTTGAGACCATCCGAGTCTAACCCTGCCAGAGAAAGGTCAGGGTTAGAGGTTAACATCCCCCAGTAAGGGTTAGGATGAAACAAGTTTCATCACCTATGATACCTTTCAAATTAATTCTACTGATACAGCTTCTTTTTCTGGAAATTCTTCTCAGATTTGCATTTTTGTTCTCTAAATGAACCCAACTCGACCTCAATTAACCCCAGATAAGTGGCCTGTGACCTGGTCAATGTCAAGAGGCTAACAAAGGCTGACTCAGCAGTTAGAAGTAGGCTTAGTAACACTCAGCCAGCCCCCAGAATAAACCCTGACACAACAAGATGCTGAAGAAACAGTCCTCACAGCTTCTGCTTCTGCTTGAAAAGGGGCTCCAGTTGTTGGACCAACTCGCAGTCTTACTCCTGTGGTTTTGTAAAGAGGTTCTGAGGTTGTCGGTGCAATCGCTCTGTGCTCGTGTATGTTGGTGAGGCTCCAGGACGTGAGGAATATCTGAGCGTGATGCCTGGACCTCAGGGAGCTTCGGCGGTTATTCCGGGGGTTCTGAGAGTCATTGATGCGATTCGAGGAGTTTCATAGGTTGTTAAAGACTCAGGCAGCATGTAGCTCCCAGATGTCTATGAGGAGGTTCTGGTAGACCTACAGAGGGTTCAAGTGGATTATTGGGGAGTTTCCAGGAGTCCTTAAGGAGGTCCCACTGGTTCGCTGTGAGGGAGGATCCAGAGGTGCTTGAAGAGTTTCCAGGGTTTTTGGTATGTTGAAGGTCAGGAGGTTTGTCAGGAAACTGGAGAGTCTTCAACTGGAAAAAATCACATGTATGACTGTTACACACACACACACACACACACACACACACACACACACACACACACACACACACACACACACACACACACACACACACACACACACGTATTCAGGCACTTCAGGGCTGTCAGTCCTGATCGCAGTGGAGACAAAGACAGAGAGCAGGAGGGCGGCCAAAACCTCTACGGATAACACACACACACACACACACACACACACACACACACACACACACACACACACACACACTCCTCAGCACTCAGAGATGAAACACAAACCTTCTGTTTTTTTCATTTCTCTGCGTCCCTCTGCCAACAATGTGCTCATTAAAGTGAAATAACATGTTGAAATGTTCCTTCCTATACATCACACACACACACACACACACACACACACACACACACACACACACACACACACACACACACACACACACACACACACACACACACACAGAGTATCGGTGCTGGTTTAAACCGGGCTTTAAGCCGCCCCGGCAGAGCTTCACATCAGATTGTGCCCTGAGCGAGCAGCTGGTATTTATAAAGACGAGCGCTGCTGACGTCCCGCTCGCTGTTCGCTCGCTGCGCCATGTCTGGAAGTCATTTCTGTCAGATGAGCTCTGGGAGACGAGGCGCGGTGGCGGCAGACTGCGAGAGGAGTTTCAGGAGCTCGCCGAGAGGCTCGCAGGGTGGAAGGCTCTCGAGGGGAGGGCGTCACATGACCAGAGGGACAGGACTGAAACCTGAGCTCGTGGTTCTGATCCAGACTTGATTAAAACTCGCTCACAAACACTTTCAGGAGCACCTCAGTAATAAAAGTGTTCCTCTGAGGAACAACGTGAGGCTGGTTCAGGTGTTTGCTGTGCTGTTTTTCAGTTTCAGGGGAACGTCAGAGAGTTTGATCGTCGGGAACACCGGAGAGTTTGCTCGGACGCTCTCTCAGAGGTCTTCCTCTAAGCTCTCACAGCTGTAGTTGAGGTTTCAGAGGTTTCGGTGGTTCTTTGGGAGGATCTACGATTTCTTGGCACCGCTGAAGGAGTTTTGGAAGAACTTCATGCGGTTTCAATAAAAAACGCAAATGTCCTGCGATTAAGTAACATCCATCCTTTTTCCTCCACTGATCTGAAGCTCGGCTACGGTGGCAGCAGTTTGATCAGTGTAATCCAGACGCCCTTTTCCTCAGCGATGTTTAATCTGCCAGGGACAGGGAAATATTTAAATACTCTCCAAAAAGTTATGGCGCTGTCATGGGATCTCCTCCCAGCTGGGCTTGCCCAGAAACCTTCAAAGGGAGGCGTTCAGGTGCTCAAACCACCTCAGCAGCTCTACTGCAGCCGCTGGATGTCTGAGCCTGAATTCAGCCAAGGAGGAAACTAATATGAGCCGCTTGTATCTGGACATGCGTAACAAGTTATATAAAGATTACAGAGTTAGACACCTGGACCTGAGCTAGTCCCGAAACAGGAAACAGGAAGTATTACAGGGCTTATCCACGCCGCCTGCCTGCACAGACGCTGCTACTTTAAAGTGTCTTTACGTCTGAAAGGCCTGCTAGGAGACAACGTGAAGCTCGTTTCTGAACTGAGCTGTTTCTACGATGTTGCAGCTTGTAGAACAAGATGACATCCAGTTAGTGAGGGTGGTCTCTGCCTGTGCAGCAACTCTTGGAAAAACCCAGAAACCATCCTAATAGTTGTCTAACCACAACTTTATTGATATATACCACGGCACTCGTCATTAAGGGTTCGGAGGAGATCGTCAAATGTTGTCTTTATGGGGGAAGATTTAAATCACAGTCCCCAGAAAAGCTTGGAGCCTGTTTTTAATAGAAACCCCCAAAGGTAACATATCAGTTATCAAATCCTGAAACTGATTTACTGAAGAGTCCTGCTCATGCTCAGTTTGAGGGCAGCACCGCATTTAAAGCGAGTTTATCCAAAAGCAACTGCAAAACAAACAGCTGGTGGAACATCTGCCAGCTTTTCAGGTTTATTAGTCGCATGATGGCGGGACGCAAGCTGGACCCGGAAACGGGAACGACTGGACTCTCCATCGTCATGGTGATCAGTGAGAATGTGTGAAGTACGCGGAGCCACAAACGACATGAATGAAGGTGAAGGGTCGCAGAAAACGCCCTGCCTTTGCTCTCAGAGCCCGAGACTCTGTCGAGTGTTTGTTCAGGCTCGAGTTTCGCCGACTGTCAGTCACTCGAACCACATGCTCCTACTCGAGCTGCTCTGACCTCTGACCTCCCACATGTGGCCGTCGCTGCGTGTTTGTTGGCGTTAAAGTGGAACACCTGCCGGCCTGGAGCGGCGTGCTCTTACCTGCCTGGAGGAACGCGGCTCCTTACTTTGGAGTTGCTGAGGTTCAGGGAACTCGGGGAGACGTCACAGAGCGAGCGCTGAGCGGTGAATGGAGATTTCAGAAGCTAATTATGATCAGTGACAGCTGCCGAGTCGCTCGGCTGCAATTTTCACATCTGTTAGCTGAAAGTGGAGCACATGCTGGACTCATCTGAGGGGAACAAGCCCAGGATGCATTTACGCTCTCACATTTCAGGCGCTCAAAGGGAAAGTCGGTCTGTAAGCTTATAGTAAACACAGGGCCTTCTGCTCTCTGCAACTATGAGGCTTCGGCTGCAACATTCAGCATTCAAACGTATGTTTCCTGTTTGCGACGCGCCTCTGTTCTCCTGGTTCAGACAGTCTGTTTCGCATTCAGCACATCATCACAGCATCAATCGAGTCACGTCAGGCTCATTCAGACTGCAGGGCTGAAGCTTTTGGAAGTGCTTTTTACGACTGCCTTTAACGTGCACGACAAACTGGAAAAGCAGAAAGACAGGAAGTAGCTTCAAATTCAACCACAGAAAACGGAGGGATCCTGAAATAGTGGTCAGAAGTGGAGAAGACAGACGCCTGCTGTTTGAACCGTTTCCAGTTTCCTGGTACAAACATCAGAAACTTCTCTCAGGTTTAGAGGGAGGCTCCTGTCTCCCTCCCTCACCCGCAACCAGTCACAGCTCCCGATCCTGGCCCCGATGGAGGTTTCGTCCTTCCTACTGTCGCCGAATGCTTGCTCATAAACTGTTGGAGGGTCTTTAAATTACAATAAAAGCACCTGGAAGGGGAGGGGAGCAGTTGAGGTGGTGCATTATCTGTGGATGCCTCCTCAGGGAGGGTTTTTGGGATGTCAGCTGGTTTTGTGTCTTTGTCTCCCAGAGGAGCAGGAGGAAGCGGCTCTGAGAAGCTCTGCTGCTCCCACAGTTCTTCTGGAGACTTTGATCTGAAGATTCGCATTAGAAGAAGCTGGTGGGTCTGTGGCAGTGACCTGAGCACGACAGACACAGAAAAACACTTTTTCAGGAGTCTCTTCCCTCCCTGCTCATCTCTGTCAGTAACTGTGAATTAGGCCTGAAGTTAATCTTTAAAACAAACACAAGCCTTCTGAGTGAACCCCGACCTCTCGCCTGCCCGATGCTGTTATAAATGAAACGCACCGTCAGCAGACACGACGATGTCTCGGACCTCCATCGGGTCTGCCTTCTGTCTGTCAGCCGCCCATCCCTCCATCATCTCAGCCCTGATAAGAAACACTCAGTGCTGGTGGTCTGTTTGTCTCTTGAGGGTCAAAGGTCACACTGAAGGCAATCTGAAGTTAAATGAAACTCTTCTGTGCTCTGAGCTCAAACCATCACCGTCAGAGGAAACGAGGAGACTGTTTTAAGTTTCCTATGATTTGCACACACGCCACACACAGGCCGTTATCTGCAGCCGTAACACGGACCTGGAGAGAGCTCGGGGTCAAAGGTCGGCGTTTCTGAAGAGTTCACAAATTGCGGCTCAACGACTAAAACCGAGAGCTGTTGTACATCATCAGAAGATGACAGCAGGACAGATGTTGTTCTCGTTCCTCGTAATGAACCTGAGACAGTTTTACACCCGTCACGTTTACACGCTTCGTCTGTTCGAGGTTTAATTACAGCTTGTTTCACAGATAACGCCTTGTTTTCTTTCTCATTGTGTTTTGTTCTGCAGATCAGTCGGGGAAACATGACATCATCAGGCTGTTTGGAAATCTTTTCTGATTAAAATCAGATTAATTGAACCTGGTTTCATTAAATATTCACATCACTGTTCTGAGGCGTCGTCATATATTTAATCTAAGTGTCTTTGTTCTTTTTTTAGATCCACATATTATGATATAATGATGTGACAGAGTCAGAAAGCTAAATGTGCACAAAGATCGTAAAAGAAATTCTGCAGGAAATAAAATGTAGTTGAAAGGAAATGAAATCTCGAGTGAAACGGGGAAAGGCTCTCTCATAAACGTTCACCTCGGGCAGATTGTTCCAGAGCCTCGGCCCCTGGTCTTCAGCCGCGCCCCAAAACAGGCTGAAGACATCTGCCCGAGGATTTAAAGGTATGTGCTCTTAGTGAGAGGTCAGAGCTGCAGCTCAGAGTGAGGCCACGAGCGGCCTTAGAAGTGATCGATATCAAAATCGTTAAAACGATCCTGTGTGTGAAACGTTCCTAAGACGACTGCATCAGTTCCTGTTAGATCAGGTAAACCAGATGCTGGGACGTGTGATATGACCCAGCAGGATGAAGCCGATGGCAGAATGTAACCATGAACTGCAAGAGTCTGTTAACCATGAAGTACCAAGGTGGCGTCATTTTGTCTGCAGAGAAGTGAAGCCGAGCTTACTGCGGAGTACCTAAAACTACCCAATCACAGGGTTGGGTTAGATTCCCTTTATTATTATCTACACTCTACAGAATGATCTCCTTGTTACCTGGTTGCGTGACTTGAAAGAACAACATTCAAAAACCAAAATCCCGTCTTCTAACGGGATAAACCCGCTCTAATCCAAACCCAGCCCTCTGACTCAGATGCTCTAAACTCATAATTACAACGATTCATACCTAACCTTAACCTGTAGCTCGTCTTAAAGCTGGCCCACCTTTGGGTTTGATCTGCCGAGCGCCGTGTTCTTACGCTCCCATCGGGGGTTTAACCTGCTGAGCCTGGAGTGGATCTATCCCGTCTCATCTGGAGCTTAAATCAGGCCAAACCACGTTTCCTTCCCGACCTCTGCGAGCTCAAAACAACCCGTCCTCTGATATCTGCGCGCTAACGTATTTGTCACTGACGGTGACTCAGACGTAACACGGCTACAAAGAGGCGCCTGAGTTTGGTTTTACTTCATAAATAACTGGAACCGTTTGGCACAGTAAAAGTTTTCTCCTGGTTTTAACGTAAAGCAGACAGACAGGCAGCAGACGTGTCGTCGGGCATCTTTATTGGAGTTTTCCCTCGCCCAGTGGACATCCTTCTTTATGACAACATTATTAACAATAAAAATATTCTCATACATTAGTGTGGACGTATAAAAGGCAGAGCTGAGTTCACAACATTCAAAATTACGCATTTAAATAAAATTTGTTTCCCAAAACAAAGTGTTTACATTTGTCTGTCCAATGAAAGTGGATCGATGGTGGACTGCCACTGACTCAAACTCCCATCATGCAACACTGTGACTTACAGAAAGGAGGCATGACAAAGAGGAGCTGTTATTGGCCCGTTAGTGCTTTGACTGGCAGGTAATGGACCAATGAACCAGTTTATGCGATTCAGTAAAAATACCATTAGAAGTGGATTACTCAGACTTTTCATGGTGATTCAGTCCTGATGATCAGAACTCGGATGACAGAAGGTTTACTGGATGTTTCAGCCTCCAGCTGGAGGCCCACCAAAGTATGTCGGCAGCTCCTTTTGGCAGTTTCATGTTTTCATCCATCCAAAAATCCCACCCTATAACCGAAGGATCTACAGCAGGGGCGGGGAACTCCAGGCCTCCCTGCAGGTTTTAGATGTGTCTGATTTTAATGGCTAAATTAGCTCCTCAGCATGTCCTGAAGTTCTCCAGAGGCCTGGTAACGAACTAATCATGTGATTCAGGGGTGTTGACCCAAGGTGAGATCTAAAACCTGCAGGACACCGGCCCTCGAGGCCTGGAGTTGGCCACCCCTGATCTACAGCCAACAATCCCTTCTTTTTGTTCTATATTTCAGTCAGCTCTGATCTCAGAGGCCTTTTCAGTCTCGTCTGTTCCTACCAGGTTACTGCTCTGCAACGACAGGATACGAGACTTATCGTGATGTTCAAAAATGTAACACCTGTTATATTCTGTTACCCAACAGCTCCTTTGCATGCATGCAAACCTCTGCAGAAACACTGCAGTGGACAATCTCCTCCAGGTCACATGATTAGTTCGGTGGTTTTAACTGGCTGATCATCGTCTGCTGGAGTTACACCTGAGACGATGACCACGATGGTGGCTCTGTGAGGAAGGTGATGGCAGCGTTCAGGTATTTCCTGTCTGTGAAGCATCGCTAACAAACACTGCTCCTCACATTAATGAGTGTTTGGCCGGAGAACAGAAGAGACTGAAGAGGCAAACTGCCAAATGTTGGCCTGATGGTTAATGTTAGTGTTGTAAAAGTGGAAGAGCTGGTTTGTGGGCCGCCGTTAAACATTTATGTAGCGAGGCAGACGCACAGTCTCGCTCCAGTGGGCAGATGTGATCTTTGGTCCTGAACCTGGATCGTCTCACTCGCCTCCGTGAAAGCTAAGGCAGATTGCTTTTATACGTTTCTCTTCAGAAAGTGAAGACGACGTTTCGCCTGAAATGTAGGTTTACTATAAAAACTCTGATCTCCTGCTTTGTGTAAAAATACGATCAAATATCAGGTACAAAAAAAAAAGTGCTACGATACAAAACCATCAATAGTTCACGATTAAACAAAAAGATGTCTGCTGTAGTCCTCAAACGTAGTCCTCGTGTCCAACACTGAAGCTTTGAATGGCTTTTCACTTCCTGTGGAAAATGGTCTTAAAACATTAAACCTGCAGTGGCTTCATCCCAACACGTGAAAGGCTGATAAATGACAGTCACGTACGTTTAGGCCACAGGGAGCTGAGTCTATAAAGGGGAGATCATGTAGATGATGGATGCCTTACAGCTGGAGGACAAAATACACTTGAGTACGTTCACAACACAGAAACCCACTACAGGTGGGCTTCGATCGTTTGTAGGCACCGAACAATTTAAAAAACTTTCAGTCTGATTGAGAAAACTACCGTGTGTACAGTTAAATACTCCCACATGACTTCCCTTAATCCAGAGAATTTCAGCACCCGATGAGTCACATTTGGAGAAGTTCTGGTCTGAGCAGGGAGCGAACATTCCCAAAGACTTCCTTGAAAAGTACACCGGTGTTTTCTGAGGCAACCCAGAATATTCCTCATAGATTACAAACAGTATGATGCTGAAACTTTACTAGAACATGCTGACAGGTCACATCACGAATCCCTTCAGATGGTCCTGAACGCTGGTGTGGAAATAATCCCACTGAGAGGGAGATTACCGACCGGTGCGTTGGAATTCCCGCATGTCCCACATTCCCAAGATGTCATTCAGAAACACGTGTGTTCAGATTCCTGCTTGAAGAAACTCAAACACCGTCCACGTCACCGTAAAACCCGTTCGGCTCATTTTAAAAGGCTCTGAGGTCTGTGCAGTCACAGTGGCAGCATCCTGCAAAGGGTTTGTTTCTTCTACAGGAAGTACAAACCAAAGTATCCTGCTTGTGTTTCCAGCAGAATTTAGTCATTTTCTGCCTGTAATTTTTCTCTCTTGGTGTTTCTTCAGTGGAAAATCCTCCTGCCCTGGAAATCCAGCCATCAAACAGGCTGGGAAAGCTATGCTCCCAGCAAGGGGCGGAGCTTAGTCTTTACAGTGGAGGAACATCCAATCAGAAGAGTCCACATAAGGAATAGTTTCCAAAGTCTTCCAACATCCTTTCTGTGCTGGATGCTGATTGGCTGATTTCTGTGAGCTCTGCTGTTCAGAGTGGATTTAAAAAAACAAGCAACCTCGGGATGTGGTTCAGCGAGACGAGCCAATAGAAATCCTGAGGTTCAACCAGCCCGTCAAAGAATAGTCATCTCATTCCTTCGTTCTGATTGGTTGAAACTGCATCAGTTAGTGTTTCAGGCTGTAAAGCGTTCCCATTGGCTGGATCGGGTACAACGGTGGACAGCGTCAGGGTCATTTTGAGTGTTGTGCTGTGACCAGGCTGCGATTGGTCAGTAGAGCATGGTGGGTGGAGCTTTGTGTATCCTGAGCGTCTGGATGGAGGAGAGTATCTTCTTCTGGTGCCCTGCGAGGGTGACGCCCACTCTGAGGAGGTCTCTATGGAAACAGAAAGAGGGTGATGCAAATAAATAAATACAAATATAGAGCTTGGTTTCCCTGAGTGATGACTGGCAGGTAGCCAATCACAGAAAGAATAAGTGTCTTACTCAGTGTTGAGCTGCGAGACGATGTCCAGGTTGGTGAATCCGGCCTGCAGGAAGCTCTGCTCGTAGCGCTCCATCTTTATGGCTCGGAGCCACTCGGAGACCGAACCGCATGCCGACAGAGGAGGCGGGACTCGCTGGTCCAACAGAGGATGGGACAGGCTGAAAGGACAGGGCAGATGTGAACGATGACATTCCTCAGCGAGTCATTATTAGAGCAGCGTGTTCAGACCTGCAGCCTATAAAATATGTGGCATGAATATGTGAGCGCGAGATTTATTCTCCTGCTCTGTTATGGTTGAGGTTAAAATAAGCAGAGCGTGCTGGCTTCAAGCCACGAAACCCTTAAAATGACATGTAGGTCTTAAATATAGCTGCTAAGGTTTACATTTTAACCCCTTTTTCAGTCTTAAAATCAAAGACGTGTAATTTGGTGTAAAGAAGAAAGTTTTCCCAGGAGCTGCTGTGTTTGGGATCATTATCCCGTTCATGGCCCAGCTTTGGCTGTCAGACAGACTCCGCAATAGGAGCTCATGGTCAACTTGGTTTTCTCCGACCATGATGGTGTATTTTACACTTCCAGGCTGGGACGTTGTCTTGTGAGTTTTCTCAGATAGTTTCCAAACCTGCCTATTCTCTCCTGTCAGCTCTTCCAAACAAGCCTCACACTTTCAGTCCTGATCTAACTGCAGAGTCTGAGATTAATTTGCTGTGATGATTATGTTGAATTGTTTGCAAATTGCATCTGAAAGCTTCAGACCAACAAACGGCTGAAACGTCTGCTTTTATAAGGCACCCATACTTAATGATGATGGAGAAGACAGACCGGAGTCATGTGAAAACGTTTGTGTTCATGTGACAGAAATGTTACCATGTTGTATCCAAGCACATGACTTTACTTTGAACATCAGGAAGGATCGTGTCACACAGCAGGATAAAATCATCCCTGCTGGTTTCCACCACACCGTCACACCCAGTCTGATGGTTTTATGGTATTAAATTATTTTCTTTACAGTGTTGCATCACTGCTTCAACTTATTATACAGGAGACTTGTCCTGCTTTTATTTTGAAAGTTCAGTCCTTGCTAACCACCGATCCCAGAGGTTTCCTGTTTTCCGATTTCTCTCGGCAGATTGGCCAGCTGCTGTGGTGGATGGACCACCTCCACCTCTTGGACTCAGGTGGAGGTCCTCGTCCTGCTATGGAGGGTTGCTGTCACGGTGTGTTCAAAACAACCTGAAATCCGTGCCAGGCAACAGTGCCACATACGTGTTCGTGCAAGTGAAAATATGTCCACTTTGGCAAAGAGAGAAAAAATAGTTTTGCGCTGTGTCACAGAAGCCTCGCACTGAGATTCTCGCATCACTTTACTCCTCCTCCGCCCTTTGGCAAATATTTGTGAATTTCCAAAATACCCAGCAACTGAACTCATGCACGTAAGGCGAGCTGAAATTTAACTTCCTGTTTGGTCTGCACAGTTTAACCAGAACCTGAAAGACCCACGGTGAGCTCCCCGAGGCTGCGGAGCAGAACGAGGAGCGGCTGCTCCACCCGTGGTACTGCTTTACTATCTGCTGCTAACAAACTACAGGAACTTTATTCCTCTCAGAAAGCACAAACATGCACGCCGCCTCTGCTCTCGCCGTTAAAACAATCTCATTCTTATCTGACACTGATCTCCATCCTCCTCCTCCTCCTCGTGTCTCTGATGTTCCTTCACTGAAAGAGGAGGTGGACAGTCGGGAGGACACGGCTTCATTTGGAGTTTTAATCCAGGAATGTGCACCTGCTTGTGTAAACAGCTGTCAATCACACAGCTGGCTGCCCCACATTCCTTTGTCTCCCTACCACACTCTGACCTTTGACCCCGAACCCACCAGCTGGTGCCTGAATGACATTCCACGGCTCCGGCCCCCTCCCCCTCTCCTTCATCGAGCCTCACCTCTGTGCCTCTGGGTGCGTCACTTTCAGGGAGGTGGGGTTTCGGATCAGCCTGTCGAGGGACGCCACCACGTCGCAGAACCTCGGCCGGTTGGCTCGCTCCTTCTGCCAGCAGTCCAGCATGAGCGCGTGCAGGGAGGCGGGGCACTCCGGCGGCGGGGGAAGCCTGTAGTCCTGCTCGATGGCGTTTATCACCTGATGAAGCAGAAGCGTGAGAGGCAGTGAGCACTCTGTCATTCTGATGAAACGGCTTTTTTAACCATCAGCTTTGGACACCTTTGCTGGAATAATTTCAGCTTCTTTTATTGTAAATGAGCACTAATGATTCAGTCGTAGTTTCACGTCCATGAACCTCCAAACAATCAAGTTTTAAATGTATAACTTTGTTCCTTACGTCCTGGTTGCTCATGTCCCAGTACGGTCGCTCCCCGTATGACATCACTTCCCACATGACAATCCCGTAACTCCACGTGTCGCTGGCTGAAGTGAACTTCCTGCAATCAGACAGTAAAATCATCAAATGATTATCTACAGAACACTATAATAACAATAAGAAGAGGAAGCCTTTATCCACTACGCCAGCCTGCAGTACTGGCACTCACCTGTACGCGATGGCTTCAGGAGCCGTCCACCGAATGGGAATCTTGCCGCCCTAAAAAACAAGACTGGATCAGTCAGGTAATAACCGAATTTCACAATAAAAGCACCCAGGTAATGCTCAACAACAGAGGACTGAGACCAGAACTCTGAGGATCTCCAGCAGAACCAAAACAGAGCTGAAAGACCAACCAGACAGACGTGATTGATGATGAAGGTCTTAAAGACAACATTCATCATCTACTGATGAATAAAAGACTTCCTGTTAAGAGCTGTCGTGACCAGAGACAAAACTCAACTTGTAGCAACAACATGCGAGTTGAGCAGCCTTGCATGATTCACAGTTCAAAGTAAACCTTTATCTGAAACCAGCCCCCCCAGTCCATCCTCTGTCTCAAAGAGCCCGTTTCATCTTCTTTCCTTTAAGCCAACTTTATCCTGATTGGCTGTCCCTTACAGCAGATGGGTGTGGCCTTTGTGTCTGAGATAAGGATATCAGAAATCATAAAGAGACAGACTGTGACAGTTACTCACCAGAGAGCTGGTGTACGTCGGGTCTGACGAGTTTTCAGTCAGAAACCTGCTCAGGCCAAAATCTGACACCTGAAAAACACAAAACCACAACTGTCAGATCTGTTTAGATTAGTCGAGCGGACAGGTGTGCAGGGCCACACCCTCACCTTACAGACCAGGTTGGAGTTCACCAAGATGTTACGAGCCGCCAGGTCTCTATGGACGTAGCTCATTTCAGACAGATACTTCATTCCTGCTGCGATGCCGCGCAGCATCCCCACCAGCTGGATGGTGGTAAACTGGCCATCATTCATCTGAAAACAGACAGGTAGAGGGTCAGACAGGTAGAGGGTCAGACAGGTAGGGGGTCATACAGGTAGAGGGTCATACAGGTAGAGGGTCAGACAGGGAAAAGGTCAGACAGGTAGAAGGTCAGACAGGTAGAGGGTCAGCCAGGTAGAGGGTCAGACAGGGAAAAGGTCAGACAGGTAGAGGGTCAGCCATGTAGAGGGTCATATAGGTAGAGGGTCAGACAGGGAAAAGGTCAGACAGGTAGAGGGTCAGCCAGGTAGAGGGTCATACAGGTAGAAGGTCATATAGGTAGAGGGTCAGACAGGGAAAAGGTCAGACAGGGAAAAGGTCAGACAGGGAAAAGGTCAGACAGGTAGAGGGTCAGACAGGTAGAGGGTCAGACAGGGAAAAGGTCAGACAGGTTTGCTGCTCTGTGACTGTCCCCCTCTTACCCTCAGGAAGCTGTCGAGCGCCCCGTTCTCCATGAACTCGGTGAGGATCATGACGGGGCAGGAAGTGGTGATGACTCCCTCCAGGTGGATGATGTTAGGGTGCTGGAACTGTCCCATGATGGACGCCTCCGACAGGAAGTCCCGCCTCTGCTTTTCCGTGTAGCCACCCTTCAGGGTCTTAATGGCCACGTAGTTCTCCTTCCTGCCCGGGATCCTCAGCCGACCACGACACACCTCGCCAAACTCACCTGTACAGGTATACGGCACAGGTTACATTACTTTTACAATAGTTACAATTCAAATGGAAGAACACACCTGTATTTCACTGGGGATAATTTATTCAAATTTAATCCCCAGATTAATGATAAAACTGCCACGTGAAAAGATTTCAGATATACTGAACACAACACTGTCTGTGCACCTGTCCTCACCTGATTCAGGAAATGGGAAGGTAACACCGAGGTGGTGTTATTTTTGTTAAAAAACAATCACATGGGCAGGTGATGAAAGATTACGTAGTAACATTGGCTATGGTTATGACAGCAAATGTAAAAATAAACAGTCATACTCCTGCCCAGGTGTATCCAGCCGAGTCATAACAACAATGTAATGACCTGACGTTCCACAGGTGTATTTTCCCAGGTGTTTGTTTTCCTTCAGGCTTAATGTCATAGAAATATCTAATATGAGAAAAGAAAAGCCACCTTGCCAAATTCACCTCCACCTGTAGGCTAGAAGACAACAGCCTCATATCTCGTTTTATCTAATAGGCAAAGGTAAGAAAAGCTGGAGGAGGTTTGAGGGGATGCTGGCCAATCAGACAGAACGGGGTCACGGGAAATGAGAGGGTGGAGGTGGAGCTTAAAGTGAGTGTAAAAAGGTTCAGGTGGATGTAAATCTGGAGGTGCAGAGATCGGCTGACAGCAGAGCCCCAGAATCCAAACACAGACCTGCCGCTGAGTGTCGTCTAAGGTGAGAGCAGAGCGAGTCCACGCCAGCCGGAGGCAACGAAGTTTCCCTAAGTGGAGGCAGATCTTTGCGTTCTTTGAAGACGGAAACAGTAGAGGACCCACAGCAGAACCCTGAGGGACTCCACGTGTCAGAGCAACTAATGAGGTCACACGGTCACCTGAAAACAGCCAATCGCAGCAGGGCCGAACCCTCGACGCCGCGCAGCCCCATATCTACTCAATAAAGAGGACTCGTGTTATTGATACTGGAGGGGTGTAATGTTCCTTTAAGGCTCATTAGCGCATACCAGCACGTCAACACCTCCCTCAGCACTCACGCACATGTGGCCTGCGTGTGTGTCTGAGCGCGCTCGCCAGCCGGCGGTGAAAAGTTTGCACCCTTGTTTCCGCAGCAACCGCTATCCAGTTACATCTCACCAATGTCATCACTGAGAGCACTACTGTTACAGTAGCTGCACACACACTCAATCAATCACGCTCTCTCACGCCCTCGCACACACTCGCGCACAAACGCGCACGTGGCGTGTTTACTTTTAATAAAACAGGGTTCATGACGGAGAACAAATGACATCTGATGTTTTCTTTTAGTGCGAACACAGCTTCGCCTCATCATGGGAAAGTTAATGTTCCGCTCTCGAGAGGGTCAAAGGTCACAAACACATCTGGAAGACTTTACAAAATAAAAGTCCTATTAAGACCCATAAGTTTGTTTTGGCCTTTCAGAAACAACAGAAGATATTTGGGCTTTTTGTTGTCGTGCTGCTGCCTCCGTGCAGACTCCCTAACAAAGCTCCAGAGGTGAACAGCATCCACAAATGCTTCCAGATCCCAGAGAAATTCCTCAAGATTCCCAAAATATACGCCACCATATCCACTAATAATGTGTTCCTGAATCTTTAATGATTTACTTATTACAATAATCACGAAACCATTCAAAGGTTTTTGGCATTCCCAAAAAGGCTGACGTCTCTAAAACCTTTAGCTTCACAGACGTTCCTTCAAAAGGTTCCTGGAGTCGTAAAAACACTCTCTGAGCATTCACAGTTTCTTTTAAAACACCCGAAATGGTCTGATTGATGAGAATTTCATCAAAAACTTATGGCTTGGAGGGCGGAGTTTGCCCGTGACAGAAGTTTACACCACGCAGACATACAGGTGTGGGTTACCTGCTCCGATGACCTCTTCGATCTTAACGAAGGAGGCGTCGATCTCTTTGGCGAACTCCCTCACGGCCTCATTTGGGTCCTCGTAGGTAAACGGGTCGATGTAAACCTTCATCGCTACAAAAACAGCACAATCATCATCGTCAGTCGGCCGCGTTCATTTAAAACCGTTTGTATCAGACTGGCTCATTGGCCGAGTTGTAGCTCTGTCTCTGATTGGCTGTCAGACTCACTCTGCCCCATCTGGTAGTGGCCGCTCTTGTCGTGAATGTGCGCGCTCCTCTTCCTCCTGGTGACAGACAGACAGGTACAGACGGCTGTTTAGATTCAGAGCAGCTGCGGGATTCTGGTTTCCTCAGGAGACACACACACATCCTTTGTTCTGTCGCTCTCTCAGGAATGTGATTATCTCGCCGTATCTCGCCATCGCTCTCACAGTGTCGAGTTTCTCCATCTTAATATAGTCGACATGTCCCACCCTGCTCTGTGTGTGTGTGTGAACCTGAGGTCAGTGTGTTCTATTGTTCTGCAGAGGGGAGCAGGGAGGGTGCATCCTGAACACACGCACTCACCGGTAGCAGAACACGCCAACTATGGCCGCCACAGCGAGCACCAGTATCCCCAAAGAGGCCGAGACTCCAGTCACCATCAGCTGGGACACACCTACCCAGGAAACAAACACACAGGAGTGAATCTCAGTGTTTTCACCTCTCAGACTCTAAAGAAAATGTAATAGCATGCGACCTCGTACCGTCAGGCAGCGTGTTGAAGCCGGTCTCGGCACCGAATGAGCCGTAACCGGCCTGAGAGCGAGCGCGGACCTGCACCCGGTATCTCGTCGCCCGCTGCAGCCCGTTTAGCACCAGAGAAGAAGACCTGCTGAACACGTACTGCCACTCTACCGACTCCTCACCATCCTGATAAGGACACGTTAAGAGTAGGCATTAGAGTAACACAGGAGTCCTAGTGACACGCATTAACAAAGGTCCTCACAGGACTAAACAACGTATCTAATCTGCGCTTATAATCTGTGTGTGTGTGTGTGTGTGTGTGTGTGTGTGTGTGTGTGTGTGTGTGTGTGCGTGCGTGTGAGAGTTAACATATGCAGACATACATTCGCTCCAGCACAGAACCAAACCCTGTTCTACAAAGATGATCCTGCTAAAACCAGATGGAATGTTTTACAAAGAAGTACGCTCTTGGAATTTTAGATATATTTTATAAACACACACTAAAAGACAGAACGTAAAAAAGGCTTCGGTTTGAAGTTCACATGGACTCAGGGCCCAGGTTAACTTCAGGGTAGGGCTGCTTGATTATGGCAAAAATGATAATCACGATTATTTTCACTGAAATGGAGATCTCGATTATTTGACGAGATTTAACCCTTTAAGACCTACCATAGAACCAAGTCGGCCGGAGCTTATATTATTTTTTTACATGCTGTAGTGCCATTAGTGGGAGCATTTTTGTTGCTATACATCAATACAACTGTTATAGCCCATATTTTAATAATATGTATGCATTAAGTCCATAGTAACTACATTAATTGCGAAAAAGTGCAATAAACTACAAAAAAATTAAAAATTGTTTTTGTTTTTTTACATATATTTCTACTTGGAGAAATTTAAGAGGTTTATCCCTCAAAACTTTAAATACAAAAAAGTTGCAAAGAATAGTTTCCCACCACAGGAAATTTATTTTGAGTGTCTTCATAGTTTTATTTTGGAGATACATCAATTTTTATATACTGCAGGAAAAACAAAAAACAATCCTATGATGCAAATTTGCAAAGAAAACAGCAGGTGCATCAAAATAAACTATTTCCAGCAGTGCAATTCGAGTTCTAAGCATCCCAGAAACTATTCAGAAAAGTCAAACATGACTTATAAAAACACCAGTATAGGCTTTTAAGGCCTACAAGTAAAAAACTACATTTTCCGCGAAAATGACGTCACTTCCTGTTTCAGGCAGGTCATGGCGGACATGCTATAGTTCGTGCTGATGGACGTAGGAAGTGTTACAAACAGCTGATCGGATCGGCAAAGCGTGTTTCTGGAATATTATGTTTTTGTTGCTGCAAGCGCTTTTTATGCAATTTTTGCAAAGCTTTATGTGGAAGGAAACCGTGACCGAGGACAAGCTGATGGCATAAAATGTAAGTACAACTCCTCCGGTTTCATATGCAAAACAAATTATTGCGCTAGCTTACACGGTTCCGGTTCTACAGGGATTTAAAGGGTTAACAATAACAATGTATTGAATAATGACTTTTAAAAATAATATAAAATAGTGTGCAAATACTGATAACAGTGCAAATGTTTGCGATATAAGAAATAAATGAAAAATGTAAACATCTGTGTTTAGTGAACTTTGCAGTGTTGCTCTGTGGTGCAGCTACAACACTGTAGCAAAGTTTACACACTATGTCTACTTGATCCACGTCTGACTCCGTGAACCCATAATGTTTCCACACCACTGAAGTTTGTTTTTTTTTACCTCTCTTTTCAACCAACAGCAGTCTCTCTCCTCTCCAAATAACTTCTGCTTAGCTTTCCGAGCTTCCCTCGGGTCCTCTTAATTGTTGTGACGCGTGTTCGAAATGCAGAGAGGTGCGCTCGATTTGCCACACGGAGCAGCGCAAGAGTAAAGCACGAGGGAGGGGCTAATAATCGGCTCAGTCATTTTTAATGATCGTTGAAAGCCCAGATCGTAATCGTGATTAAAATTCGATTAATTGAGCAGCCCTACTTCAGGGTTAACTTAGCATAGAGGTCCTAGTGATGCACGCATGTGTGTATACCTCAGGGCTGTAGCGCAGCTCGTAGTCCAGGATCTTGTACTGGTTGTGCACAACTGGGACGCTCCACTCTAAAGATAGACTGCTCTCTGAGGCCTCCACCCTCCTCAGACCAGATACTGGAGGAGGAACTACAGAAACACAGACCATCATTCACTGATCATTACGTTTGTGTGCACGAAAGAATTCTGGGTAATGTAGTGTGTATCTGTACCATCTCTACTGGTGGTGATGTTGAGCTTGCTGGAGGCTGGCTCTGAGTGGCTGAGTGCAGACACGCCATTTAGCGACTGGATGGTGAAGATGTACTTTGTTTGTGGGCGGAGCCCCCAGACGACGACACGCCGCTGGGTCAGGCCGTTCTGCGCCGGCCGGTAAAGAACGCTGTCGCCACATGGGAAGCAGGAAGTGACCTGAAGAGGAGAAAGAAGAAAAGGGGCGGGGTCAGATCTGACAGCTCAGACTGGTGCTAATGGTGACAGAGATGGCGGTGGCGTACCTTGGTGGCAGTGGCGGGCCCGCAGGTGGAGCACAGGACTCTGTAGGTCAGGTCATGTCGTCCTCCGCGGTCCAGTGGCTCGCTCCACTCCAAAGTCACCATGGTGTCATTGAGCTGACTCACCGGGGAGCGAGGAGCCGAGGGAGGCTCTGCGGAGGTCAAAGGTCACAGGTCAGTGCCTGCTGAGTATCACCTGTCAGACGCTCAACATCATCTACGTTTTTTTCCCTGAGCAGCAACTCTCAGGCAGGCTGATACCTGAGAGTCAGGCGGCCTGTTTTCATTCCTGCGTAATGAGTTTTTCTTCTTTGTCTGCAGACTGATGGAGGAGCTGAGAGATAAGAACTTCCTGCCTCCACACAAACATCAGAGTAACCTGAGACCTGTGTGTGTGTGTGCAGTCGTTACCTGTAAGACCTCGACATTACACACACACGGACACAAGCACAAAGAGGTAATGAGCCTATTAATTTGCCTAATTGCTGTTGCCTGAGGGGATGTAGTTAAAGGGGTGGGTCGGGGTACTTAAAGAGGCGTGGAGGCTTGTTGGCAAAGAGCCCTGTGTGTGTGTGTGTGTGTGTGTGTGTGTGCGTGCATGCGTGCGTGCGTGCGTGTGTGTGTGTGTGTTTGTGGTCCAGAGTTTACACAGAGTTTAAAGTGGTCTCCAGATTATTTAATAACAAATTACATCACGTCAGTCTGTGGAGACTAGAGGCGAGGTCCTAGTGAAAGACACTCTCCAGCTGCATGATGGGAAATGTAGGACAAGAGGTTTCAGTGTTGTCAGAAATTACAATAATAAAGAAAATTAAATGAAAAGCAGAGGGACTTACGTGTGCAGGCACTGTGCGGCGGGTCCGAGTCGGCTCGATAGAAACCAGAGTGACACGGGCAGTAGGCGGAGCCTGGGATTCTTGTGTTGCTATTGGCTGGACAGGAGCTGCAGCCAACAGGTCCTGACTCGGCTTTAAAATGACCGGACGGACAGGCTGGAGACAAAGGCTTAGAATTAGCATTCACCTCTAAAAACACACACACATATGGGATTGTCCACCTTCACCATTAGCCTGAACCCACATGTGCACACACATCAGATCTCCAGAAGCGCTACAAAAACCGCACTTCCTCTATTGTCCACTAGGGGCTCCAGCAGCGTGCCAGTGCTCATAGACTTCCATGTTAAAATTTCAACTCTACAGCATGTTTACAACCTGATATAAAAAATAACAAGATTCAGTTACACACAGAGCGACGTGTTGTGGTTTAATGAGTCAGGCCTATATCAACAATAGACCAGGTATAATCATAGAGTGCAGAGAACAGCAGGGTGTTTAAGTAAAAAGAACATGATTACACGTGTATAATAAGCCTCTGAAGGTATGACCTGAAGCGTTTTACATCCAAACAACTGTTTTCTGAATGCAGTAAAAAGCTCAGATAAATGTGCGTTACAGAAACCAGAGCTGACATCAGAGTGTTTTCTCACAGGTGGTGGGGTTCCACAGGGCTCTGTTATTGGTCCTCTACTTTTTAATTAGGTTTCATTTAATTCTGCTTGTAAATGCACTGGATGTTTATTGCTTCATCTATGGGGGGGTCTACTATTTTTGTACCGCACCTGTTTAAACTGGTTAGGCTTAAAAAAGGATTAAAGTTTAAATTATTAGCGATGTGGGTTCTATGGCAGGCAGCCTGAACTGGACCTCTGGATTGTATTTGTGCCGTTGGAGCCTTTTGGAGCATTTCTAATACAATTATCTGACCAATAATAAACTGCTGTGAGGTTAATTGGACTAAAAGACAGCTGGGCTCCATTTTTGTGTGAAATTCCAGAATTTTATTTGAACGTGACAGCAGCCAAAACGCGAATATTATACGAACATTATTTTGAAGCAATAAAATGTAGTCACACTGCTTTGCAGTTGCATTTATAAAGAGCTTTTAGTAATAATTAGTTCTACAAACCGTAAAAACATTGAATGTGACCTGTTGTCTGAACACAACCAGTTTGAGTCAGTCAGAGAAGATTTGAGCTGTTGTATTGTTAGTCAGAGCTCACACAGGCTGCTGCCTCCTGGCCTCAGGCTCTAAAAAGACGAGGCTTCAGAACAATGGGACTAAAACCAACAATGAAGGTATCAGGCGTGCCAGCGAGTCCCAACTAAAGCAAATGTTCCACTCAAACATGACAGTGAACCTCGAAGCAGTAAAAGCAGCTCAGTGTGTCCAGAAACAGCTCAAACCCGTCAGTGGTCGTCCCCGAAAGAGATCAAACAGTCCCAAAGAAACACACCCGCCTCTCCTGCTCATGCACACTCCAGCAAACAGATGTTTATGAACATCTGGAGCCTTTTATTAGAAATGAAACATGTTTGTGACGTAGAGGTCGATTTCTGTCACTGAGGTTTAAAAATGGTTGGAAACTAAAAATGGTTCATTTATAGGAAATATTAAAGAATGAACACATGATTATGTTAAAAAGAGCAGAGAGTGAAAGCAGAGAGGCTTGGCTCTGTGGGTTTCTGGCCTGGAATGTGAGTAATGCTCAGAGCTGGGATCAGGAACACCGCAGAGGGATGAAGGGATGAAGGGAGGAGTGCAGACTCACAGACAATAAGAGACAGGAAGTGACCTTGGCTTCAACAGGATGTGGAAAGTGCTGCCATGATGTCATCACTGGCCTCCCCTGCCAAGCACGGGAGTAAGCACACACACATGCACACACTCTGCTTAAGCAGCGCTAGTTAACCTCTGACCTCTTCACTCAGCCTGGCTCTTGCCCCTCCCCCTCCCTCAGAAGCAGAGACAAGCAGAGGACGTCGCTGCTTCTGCTGTCGCCGCTGCAGCGCTTCCCGCTCGCAGTCAGCTGACCTTTGACCTCACACAGAATAACAGGAAACTTGGACAACCAAGCCGTCTGCGGCCCGCGTTGACCTCGCTCTGCTTTCATCCCGCGGCGATGGCGGAGAGGAGAGGAAGCGTGGAAACAGGACGGAAACGTGCGGCGAGCGCGGAGGCAGGACGGACTCCGATTACAGCGCGTTTCCTCCAGAGAAACACCGCAGCAGCTGCTCCTGCAGTTTACCCACAACCCCTCTCACTTACTCATTAAAGTAAACAGCTGCACACGACTTCAACGACAGCTCAATAATAACTTTCTCCTTCAGGCCTCCACCATCCCCCACACCGCCAGTCTTATTCTGAAAGGACGCCTGAGCGGCGTGAAGGAGCCGGCACGGCGCGAGACTCCCCGAATACTTTAACAACAATTTATCAAAGTGTAACACAACTATTTTAGAAATCTCCTAAAACTTTCAACTTTAAACCTAAAAGTAACAGAATTTTCAGCTACGTTTGAAAAGTAAATAAAGGAACATCTTAATGACAAATAATCACGTGCTTCTCTGTTTTTCAGCTGGTGTGAAGCTTCATGAATAACAGCATGAACCATATTTCGTTTGCACAGACTGTGATTTTAGTCACTGCGCAGCAGTTTGTGACTGTGTGTGAAAAGTGGATTATAAACTCACTGTAAGAAGCTGAACGCTTGTTGACACAGCCACTCCTCTACTGTGACCCACACCGCTTCCTGTCATTTACTTAACAATAGTTACTATAGTTACTGTTAACAGTGTCCTAAGTGTGCCTGTTTTTTAACAAACCGTTTTAAACATTGACTTTCAGGATAGAATCAGAGAAATGATCATTTCTTTTCTTTAATCTCGGTCAAAGTTTCCTACATATTTTCAACTCTTTTTCTCTAAAATCTCACATCTTATTTTCATTATATTCAGTTCAAACGCAACAAATGTTTTTATAACATTAAATTAAATCTACATGTTTCTTAATTAAAGGACTTTAACATTTGACTCGTTATAACTTTAAAACAGAAGTTTCTTTAAATAATACATTTTCATTTTTTGGATGTTTTTCATAAAAATATTACGTTTACACTTTTAAAAACTCACTTTCTACTAATTTTGTTAATAAATACAATTTAGTTTTAGAAATTCAGTTGAATTTCGTATAAAAACACAACAGCTGTTTGTAATCACCTTGATGAACTGAGACATTCATTTATTTGTAACTGTTGACAGTTATTTTTCAACATGTTGCAAGTTTTAATAAAACTGCTGATTTGCTGAAACAATTAATGTACTAATACACAACAGATTTGTCTGTTTTGTTACAATATTAAACAAACTTTATTGTAAACTCCATCAACACCATTTTACTTTTTTCTTCAAAACCTTTTGTAATTTAAGTGATTTAACTTCTGTATTGTGACTATTTTGACTTTAATAAGATTTGTAGGACTAATATTACTAATAATAATAATAATATTGTATCACAGTCAGACAGTCAGGTACAGTTATACCAAAATATAAACAATTAAAGCTTTTTTATTTCAGATTGTTTGTCTATAAATCTTTGACTCTTTTTAATCTTAAGATCAGTTTGCTTCTCATTATAACTTTAATAACAATCATAAATAAAAACATTACAAAATGTAATGTTTGGCAGCAGTGTGATGTCTATTGTCAAACAATTGCGGTCTTATTGTGGAAGTGACGGCTTCCTCTGATGCCTGTGCTGATTACAGAAACAGTAATCCTTGTTTACTGATACGTTTCAGGAATCCTCTTACACGCCGTAAGACAACGACTGTAATCTGGTTATAATCTGGTTATATGTAAACAAACGTTGTGATCTGAGCTCATGGTGGGGAAGAGAAACACTTTCTTATGTTTCCATTTCCCTCAGATTTAAAGTGTTTACTGAGTAAAGCTGTAACACTGAGAGTAATCTGATTACTGCTGAGTTTTATCCTGCTTTACTTTGGGGCCCCTGCTCTGCTCGCTCTCACACTGTCAACACGTCGCTCTCTCTCCCTCTAATCGCCTCCAGCTTCTCCTCTCTGTTTACTCGGACTCGCAGTTCTGACCACGAAGAATTTTAAGTGCTGATAATGAAGCGGCGCACAGGAGAAGCTTTTACTTTGTAAAACAAATGATGGTCGGAGCTGTTAGTGAGTTCAAGTCGTGACGGTGAACCCGAGGTCTCGGCTCGGGCCTTCGAATGTGCCGGATTCATTCGTTCCATCTCAGTGATGACGCTTTTACTTTGAAAACTAACAGGAGGTCTTTTGTTTTATGGACTGCACTCTCACCTCTGCAGCGTACGTCGGTCTCTCCTGCTTCGTATCCAGGACGACAGGCGCAGCTGGACGTCGGCTGTCCTACCCACTCCCCGTCTTCACCACAAAGCATGCTGGGAGGTTGTGACTGCTCGCCAGGCGGCGTCACGGCATTCTCCACGCACACACCCTGAGCCTGCAGCAGAATGTCAAAATAAAAGCTCGTAGACACAAAAGCTTCAGTTACAGTGCTTTTATTTTTAAACTCAAAGGTGAGCTTGTTATGTACAAGAACGCTAGACTCCACTGTTGCTATGGTTACCTGTTCCACCAGCGAGTGGGGGACGGTTTCAGGAAAAGAGGCGAAGGCGCGGCGCAGGGGCGGGCACTTCCTGTAGAACACACGCACAGAGAGCAACGCCATGCAGGCGCTCTGGCTTTGGAAGGCCAGGTAAAGCCCCGCCTTACGCAGTCCTTCCAGCCGCAGCACCTTGACATTAGGGCGGCCCCTGGCGTCACGCAGCATCAGGTGGTCGGCGGCGACTGTCGCCACTTTGATGTAAGGGTTCTCCATCCAGGCCGGGCTGGTGAGCGTGGCGTCGTCAGCCTCTGACGGGTAGTAGTACAGGTTGAAGGTCTCTTTACACGGCTGCCTCAGACTGGAACACTCCATCATGGAAAACCTGCGTCGACACGTTCAGAGCTTATATTCGTTTCTCCGCGTTAATCAACATCAAACGACCTGTGATTTCCACCAACCAGATCTCCACGTAGACCGTGGTCGCCGCCTTCAGAGGGATCCAGCGCGTCCTCAGCCAATAGGAAGAAGTGCTAGTGATGGTGCAGATCTCATAGGTCCGCACAGTGTTTTGCTGATCGTCCCTCGAGCTCGCTTCCTCCCACTGAGGACAGAGACGGATCATAGGTGAGCTTTTCATTCAAAGCAATGCAGAGTGTTAGCTATAAGCTAACAGATTAGCTTTGATGTGTACCTGCGAGTCATCAGCAGGGTAGCTCGTCCATCTTAGGTCAGATGTGGCCAGCTTGGTGTTCATCAGCACATCTGAAACACAGACAGCAACAGTCAGCAAGTCCTGGGCAAATAAAACATCCTCTAAAAATCACCCAAAGTTCATCCCACTGCAGGTCTTCAGCAAACCTACTGAGCACTCCTTTAAAACCTCGACGTAGTCCTCTACAGGCAAGTCACCACACTCCCCTCAAATGCTCCAACGACATGCTTGCTTGTGCCCCTTAAAACATTCCTCAAACACCCTCCTTGAGTTTGTCAGCAACGTCCTCAAGCAGCACTGACGTCACTTGGGACCTTTCGAGACTTCTTGGACCGTTTTAAAGATCCCAGCAGCCTCCTAGAAGTGTTTCCAAACCTCTTAAAACAGCTGCAAATGTTATTTAAAACCTCTTAAAAGTTTGCTTAAAACCTTTTAAAAGACCCTCCTAAGGTCCTCAACATACCTTCAAGTCATGAGACTCCCAATGGACCCCCACAACCTTCTAAAGATCTCAAAAAGCCTCTTAACAGTCGCCCAAATGACCACAACAAACTGGTAATGTAAGAACACAACAACCTCCTGATGGTTCTTTGAAGCCTAGATGTGTTAAAGGTCCCTCGATTCCTCTTAAAAATAAAATATAATGTTTTGAAACTGCATTAAAGTTATCTGTAAAACCCCTCGAGGTTATCAACAAGTTCCTCAAACAGCAGTGATGCCACTTGGGAATCTTTTCAGACTCAATGGTCCCAGCAGCCTCCTATAAGTTTTTCAAAACCTCTAAAAAGGCCCCTAAATTCCCTAGAAATTCCTCCAAAGTTCTCCTAAATGCTCTTCAAACCACCTGTAAAACAGCTTCTTCCCACCTTATAAAGCTTAAAACCTCCTAAAAGTCAGCCTGAAGCCTTCAAATCATCAGTCAAGGTGTCTCAAAGCCTCTCAGCCACTCAGATGCCTCCAACACACTTGTATTTAATGCAAAAACTCTTCAATTTTACTAAAATGCCCCTTTGAAAACATCCCACGTGTCCAGAGCTCCTTAAAGTCTTTTTTAAAAATCACGTCTTTTACGACCTCTTTTGAAAACACCTAGGTGTCTCTGAAAGCTTTTGAAAAAGCGTTTGGAAAACCGCGTGAACTTGTGCACTCGCGTCCACAACCACTGGAAGCTCAACAAACCCCTGAAACCATCAGAACCGCTCGGTGACTCCGGCAGACAGAGAAACTCACGGAGGCCTCAGACGGAGCAACAGAACCAGATCAGCTGAAGGCGGCGCTCTGATATGAGCTCTGATTTTTCACTGGAAGTCAGCAGGTTCAGCCAGACGACCCACAGGAGGTCTTTCAGCGGCTTCAATCAGGGAAAGTAAAAACACAGACGGTCATACAACACAAGGGCTTCTTTCTCCCTCTGCGTGTCTCTGTGTAGGAAGGAGGACAGGTGAAGAAGACCAGGCTACACCCCGACAAACACACACATTCGAAGCATGCCTGCACATGTGTAATATCTGCCGTGAGTGATGGTGTGTAATCAGCGTTGGAGGAGAGAGGCTCAGGAGGCTTAACCCTGACACACACGGTGAAAAATGCAGACGTTTCTCACACTTTTCCCCTCTTCCTAAGCCTCTTAGACCTCCACAACCACCATACGTTCATATCAGTCCTCTGCAGAAAGTAGTCCCATACAAATACAACATTAATGCTGCTGTTTTCTGAGGATTTCTGTTTTCAGTCAGAGCTCAGAGCCGCAGAAAGAGAGCGATAAATCTAAGCGTGCTGGTTTCACTGCTGCAGGACTCATTTACACGGGAGGGTGGTGTTCCCCCACCTTTAATATGACAGGCCTCAGCTCAGGCTTTGATGTTACTGCCTACATCCAAACAACGTAAACGTCTTGGTGCTGTAGTTCTGCATAAATCAGCGCACCGCTCTGCTGCAAGCTTAAATTTAGCGTGTCACGAGCACAGCTGGAAGCACTGATGGGGGCGTTTTCTGAGATGTGATCTCACTTCCTCTTTAGCAGCGCTTGTTTAATACGCACCTTTGTTCATTTCTGCTGACCGTGACATCCAGGTGCCTTCAAAATAATACAAATACATCAATAAAATCATCGTGACGGCTTAGTGAGGCGGGCGGAGGCGCGTGGAAACATTTGAGGCCCGACTGACATTTTTTACATTTTTATGTGGCTCACTTCCTGTTTAGTGTCTGTGTCGCTTGCAGCTATTGGCTGTGATGGATGAATGCTTTCAAAATAACATAAATCCCACACGATGACTTTTGTTAGGCTGGAGTGTTTAGGCTTATAAAATCCAATATTATGGAAACTGGCCTTTGTTATTATTACAGATTTGCTTTTTTAAAAGATTAGTTCTCACAGTTACTTTATTCAAAATACGGAGGACATTTGTCAGTCGTGTAGGAACGCTGTGCCGAAAAAAATATAATAACTTTGTTTTGACTTGGCTTCATCCAGACTATAATATTCTTATTTACAAAGGGCATACGGTTAAAAAAAAAGGTTGCATCTTGTGTAGACCAGGGCTGTCAAACATAAGGCCCAGGGGCCAGAAACGGGCCTTGTAAAGCTCCAATCTGGCCTGCACGAGATTAAAGTTTAGACCTTTAACTGTATTTTCACGTTTCACACTTTGTGTAACTAATAAAGTTCTCCCTGTCTCTGCTAATAACACTACAGCAAAGTAATCAAGTAACAGACCAACAAAGAAATTAGGCCTGTGCGATACGACCAAAAGCTCATATCCCGATATAAGACATTTATCGTCCCGGCAACGATATATATCACACATCGTTTACATTTTCTGTAAATTCTGTGAATCTCTGGCTGGTTTTTGCTTTTCATCTGTAAACACTCTGTGTACTCTTTCACTTGATTCAGTTTATTTTTTTAAATTTCAACAGCCTCTTAGGCCAAAGTGCTCAGCAACAAGCAAATAAAATCCTATAATTTCAGCATTAACCACACTGCAGCCATATCATTGGTCAGATAGCTGCATTAGAAATGTTTATAAGCCTCCAAGAGCCCACAAACAGTCCAGGGGTCCAGTTCAGGTACCAGCTAAGATGAAGCCTAGCAGACAAATTTCAACAGGATCTTGAGCTTTATTGTGAAAAGGTTTATGTGGAAAATAAACAAGCAGACGCAGGAGCCACGCGATGGTTTTACCGTCAACGCATAAAAACAGTCGCTTGCCGGCCGCAGTGTGTTTATATTAAATATGAGAGAAAGAGAGAACCCTAAGAAATAAATACAAATAAAAACAAGATGTTGTTTTGTATTTTTTTCATATAAAACGATGAAAAAAATATACAAAAAATGCACATTTGCGACACCACGAAACAAACGATAGCGTAATGTGAATGTCATCGGATATATCGTTATATCGAACAGCCCTAAAAGAGATCAGAAAGAAATATTTTTATTTTTTTTAATGCAATGGGTCCACAGTAAATTAAGTAAAAGACCTTTCAGTTTTATAATGACAGTAATGAGCTACAGAACTGCTGACACACTCATTTCTTACACTTTAGGTTTCTGTCATTTACTACAGCAGAATTTCTCTATCATGGGGAAAAACACATATTATACTTGTATTTCCAGGATTAAAGCTGCACTGGACCATTTACGATTAAAGTGGCGTACGAGGTAAAATGAGTGTTAGCTTTAGAGGTGTGGGGGACGGTCCACACTAACTATTAAAACCTCTGATCGCACAGCTTTAAGACAAAGAAAGAAGAAAGAATCGTCCATACAATCTTAAATATTGTTTTTCTAAAGGATCGTCGACCTGCAGACTGAAGGATGAATAAATCATCCAAAGTTCAGGCTTCAAAGTGAAAAACTGTTCTTACAGTCTGTGATCTGAACCTTCAAACGGACACTTGTAGGTCTGATGTCCTTATAAGGTCTAGATCTAACCATGGTCCTCACAAAACAGGCAGACAAAACACACACACACAAATACAGCTCTGGAGAGAGTGTGTGTGTGTTTGTGAGTCTGTGAGTCCACGTCAGTTACACTTCATCAGCTCTCTTTAACCAGATTAATAATCTGTAGTGGTGTGAAAAAACACACTGACCTGCCTGCGTTTCTCACACACACACACACACACACACACACACACACACACACACACACACACACACAGTCTCGTCATTCATTTGCTCTAATAGCTTCAGTCACTTCTCGTTTTAATTAACCGACAGGCAGATTTAAACAGTTGGAGCGCCTGACTGTGTGTGTGTGTGTGTGTGTGTGTGTGTGTGTGTGTGTGTGTGTGTGTGTGATTACAGCGTGGAGAAAGGGAAAGCGGCCCTTCCATCGTTCTGCTTGGCAGCAGCTGAGGAATGAAGCCGTCTGTAATTCTCCCCGGGTGTCTCAGGGCGCCTGTACGAAGCTCACGGACACAGATGAGCAGCGAGCGCCGAGTCGAGAGCTCACTGTGTGATGATTAATCTGCTGCAGCAGACGCTCCAACGCCAAGAGTGGAAAACATGATGAAAATGTGACCTCTGCCAGTGTGATATGCTCAGGAGAAGAAGGTCAGCGTCTCCTCACGCACACACGGGCCTCTTATTTCTTCACGGGGAGCTCCGATAAACTTCTAAACTTAGGAAAGCAGTAGAAACACTTACGGTGCTTCTACTTTTGGGTCTGCTATTGTACTAATAAATCCTAGGAAACCACAAAAAACCAAGAGACAGAGTTGAGTCTCAACATTAGTAGTGTGGCTGCCATGTTAGTGCAGTTAGAGCACGAGAGGTTCAAGTGCTATGCTATCAGCTAGCTTGACTGGCTATCGAGCTGCATCCACAGACTTCGTGCTCAGTAACAAGCAACTAAAATCCTACAATCTCACCATTAACCACACAGCAGCCATATCATTGGTCAAAGAACTGCATTAGAAATGCTCTAAAAGACTCCAAGAGCACACAAACAGTCCAGAGGTCCAGCTCAGGTACCAGCTAAGGTGAAGCCTAGCAGACAAGCTAGCAGCTACACCCGCCTGTAAGTCATGGAAGCCCCGACACTTCAAATGCTGCAAAATGTAAGCCTGAGTTATGAGATATAAAACCAAACTGACTTATAAAGTGATAAACATGTAGTGGCTTTAAAAACAAAAGGGATGGATGACAGAGCCCTGTGGAACTCCACCACCTAAGCAAACACTGATCAGAAAACGCTTCAGCTCATATACGCTTCATATACACATGTGCTCATGTTGTATTATTATGTTTAGTCTGTTATAAATATACAAGCCTGACTCTGTTTCTCTGTGTGAGTCTAAAGAGCATCTGCAGTGTTTTTATTTGACGGCATGTCAGATGTTCACAGGCTTTGCCAAAGTCCAAGTACTTTTACTGCAGTTGGACATTTTTAGCCTGGTGGTGTGCAGGGATGTTAGAGGAACAGCAGGTTTTGCCGCTGACATAATTTTAGGGTTCAGGTTGTGTAGCAGTTTTAGTGACACTCCCCTCTGGTATGCTCTCGTCTTTCCTCCCTTCAGGATGTCCACGGGTTCATGTATCTGATCTACTGCAGCACCTGAATGCCTCGCCGCTCCCTCTGACACCGCGGGGCTGTGATGTCATGCTATGTGATCAGGGATACGGCCTCGGATCTTAAGTGCTGGATGCGCAGTCAGGTGATAGCAAACGCCGCAGAAACCTGCGGTGATGTGACACGAGATCGCCGAGCCTGCAGGTTCGTCTTCTTTTTGTTGATTTTCTACAAGCCGCCACATTAACTCGTTTTTCTGAAGCTGCCGAAGTTATGAGCTCCAAGTCTCGACCGCAGAGGACGAATAAAGTTTATGCACACGCGTTTCTAATCAGCATCGCAGCCTGAGCCAATTAAAGCCTCAGCATGTGTGTGTTTGGTTTACATCCATATAGACTCTGTAAACTGCACATACACACACACACACACACACACACAGAGTCCTGTGTTTGCGAGGACTGGGGTCTGGATCCTCGGACCAGCAGAAATGTCCCCGCGCTGCTGCACTCTGGTCCTCACAAACATACAAAGGAAGGAACACACACGCTGTAAACAGTGCATCTGCGATAAGAGTGCATGACGAGGACACGGAAATTACCATGACAACGCTGGCGGGATGTTTACACGAGCCGGTCGGGCTGCGTGTGTGTTGGTGTGTGTGGTCTCGTGCTGCGACTTGCTCTCTAATAAACCCGATTATCTCACTCCTCCTCGCTCCTTTCTTCTCTCTCATTCCTCGACTCCTCGTTCCTTCTCCTGCCTTTTACTCTCTCCTTCTTCTGCTTCAGTTGCTGCTTTTCTGCTCGCTGAACTTTGTGCGATTTTTTATCTCAAAGATCTAAAAACAACCATCTGACCGGCTGTGCAGGAAGAGCAGAGAAACCTAACGAACGTTTGACTCTGGTGCAGATTAAGATTTGTACTGAATGTCATGTGATGTGACTCCACATCAGGGCTAAAAACCACACATCGTACCAGCCTGCACTAATGAAACACCCCGCGCACTCAGTGCTTTAAGTACTTCCAGAGGGTCACTTCATTTGCTCAGTCTTGTTAAAAGACAACAAACAAGAACAATGGAGCTTTTTCATTCTGCAAACGTCAATGACGTGTTCTCTTTTTGTGGAAACTTTGGTGCAGGATGTGGAGAAAACTGCAGATTTATGGCTGATTTTGGGGCCGTAAAGGATGTTCTAACTTTAGCAGAGACAGCTGCAGATCAAACGGGCCAGAGCTTGGTTACACTGCCTGGAAAAGGTGAGGGGACAAAGTGTGGGTCCGTGGATGCCTCCCTCTGTCATCACACTGCAGCCAGGATCATCATGTGGCTCAGCTCAGTTTGTTAGAGGACAATTTCACATGTATGTCATCAGCAGGAGGCATTAATTCACAGAGGAATGCTATCTTCCCATTAAAATTGATGTCATTAATCAGTTCCTGCTCCAAACGCTCCTTCAGGCACCGCTGAGAGATAAAAAGGTCCAAATTAGCTCAGTTCCAATAAAACGGTCAGTGTGGCTGTTCGCCCACGTGTTCCAATAAAGTCCAGGTGTTCCTGACAAAGGTATGAGGTTCAGCTGAGTTACTAAAGATTTATGCTTCAGCGGGAAAAACTGTGCTGTAACTGCAAGCCTCTTTGAAACCCTACGCTGTAACCTGACGTGCATCTCCCTGGAAATGGAAATACACGTCGCCACAGCTGCAAACGCTGTGATTGGTCCGTTCAGCTCCATAGATTTCTTCCGTCTGCTTTTTCACCACAATGTTCAAATTCATCAGTGAGAGAATAATGATCCTAGCCTCAGTATGATGGAAGAATAATCACAACATCAACATAAGGACTCACATATGTCAGTAAATTCCTGGAAGGAAGCAGCTAGACACTACTATCTGGTGGAGTTAGTGGAGGAGTTAGTGGAGTAAGCATCGTGCCCGGGGATATTTGGTATGAAGACTGGAGCCGCCAGGGTCTGAACCACCAACCTTCTGATTAGAAGATGACCTGCTCTACCTCCTGAGGTCCGCCATCCTCAGTAAGTGTTAGGGGTGGGGGGAAAAATCGATACTGTGTAGTATCGTGATATTTTGTTTGCTAATAATGTATCGATACAGGGACAGCAGAAATCGATATTTTGTTACAAAAAAGGTTTTTGTGCTCTGACTTCAGAGCATGTTGATCCTTTTTCTGAGCAAGAATCCTGACACTGTCCAAATGTGTTTAACTTTTTTTTGGCAGCAATAAACATGACAGTTTACTTATTTTAATTTAAGACATGTCTTATTTTAATTACGTTTAAAACTTTTTTATTTAATGTTTACCTTTATGGACAGAATCTGAATATCGCAAAATATTTTAAAAAATTGCAATAATATTGTATCGTGCGTTAAGTATTGTGATAATATCGTATCGTGAGTTGTATGGAGATTCCCACCTCTAGTAAGTGTTTGGTTTGGTTCACACCCAGTGCCAACAGGCTGAACTGAATAGTCAGTTAGAGAAACCACACCAAGCTTTGTACTGGATCTTATCATTGCACTTCACTGGAATGATGAGCACAGACGAGGTAAGCCTTTACTGGACACTATGTTGGTTCTACTTGTTTCTGATGTGTATATTTACTGTACGTCTTAAACACACACATTTCATTGCCAGCAGACAGACAGTGTTTGTATAATTTAAGAGAGTTTCATGGAGGAACAGATGTTCAGGTTGTGTTTGTTCCTGCTCGTCTTCATCGCTCTCTGTTTGAGCACCTTATCTTCTCTCTGTCAACACTCCGATCGATGATTCAGGCTGTTTGAACTGCCTCTGACTCATTTCACATGTCAGGAATCTTCCACAACGAGCTGCAGCTCTGTTTGTTCTCCTCAGCAATCAGCACATAAAACATCTGAAAACATAGGAGGACGGTTAAAACTTGCCCTGCTAGTGATATTTACTCAATCCTCAAAGACTCTTTGAACCATCCGGTTGGAAAAATGTTCCACAGCTGCAGAGATTATCCAACAGTCAACTGGAAGAAATCACACTGAGAACATTTCTGCTTCTTACATGTGACAGTTTATAAAATATCGGAGTTTTGGCCCGCGGACAAATCAAACCACCTGAGGACGTCTGTCTGGAGAATGGAAAGTTACTCGTTAGCTGTAGAGGAGGAACTCAGGCTGAGTGCGTTCGCATCCAGATGGTTCAAAGCGTCCTTAAAGGATCAGTCCGCTTTATTTCAGCCTGCTGTAGTTCCCATTAGTGTGTCCGCCGTGTCTCTGTGGGTCATGCTCACCTCTGCTGTAGAGAGTCAAGGAAACAAAGTGCAAGCTCCGAGCAGCTTCCCCCCCAACCCTTCAAAAAATGGAGTTTTACATTAATTTTCTTTTCCTCATTTACTCCAATGCCTACAGTGAAACTATGACTGAATGTATGCCAATACCTGACTGCACTAATGAGGCCGATTTCCACTGCAGGAAACGGGTTATTTCAAGTCAGAGTGCACCTTTGTGACTGTTCCAACCACAGGAACTGCCCCCGCAGGACCTCTTCCAGGGATGTTTTTGCGGAGAAAGAAAAATAGGGCCTACTCCATTATCTCTTTTCCATCGACGTGATGCCAGTGCAGAGCCAGTTCTGCCTCTGTGCCTTTTGACAACCAGCCCACATTTCAACAGGTTTGAAGGCTGAACTTTACAAAGGGAAACCGGGGGTAATTTACACGAGGAAAAACGAAATTCATGGAGGCCGCAGCATCTGTGGGCTCCTTCTACCAATCACTGGTGAATGTCTTTTTTGGCAAAATGTGGGAGATATTTTCAGTCGTAGAAAGTGGTTTAGTTTTTGTTTGGTTAATTTGAAATGCATGAAACTGGCTCTAGATTAGGCACTCACAATGAAAAGAGGAGTAAGGTGCATTCAAAAGGTAATTCACATTAAATATTTAAGACTTTAAAAAGACTGCACATGTGTTTTCTCTGCATTACAATAATACGGTTTTACCCGCAACAAAGTTATTTATTTAATGTGACATGTTTGCCAGACAAAACATAACTTAAACAAGTAAATCAATCAGTGATTGGATGTTATGCATTTAAACAATTTGGGTTTATCAGGCTAGTTATTATAATTAAAAAAATAACCATCCTAGAGCCTTCACATTAAGTTTATTATATTGTTTATCGAAAATGACTCGATTGAAATGGATGGAAAGCTTTTGTGCAATTAAAAACCTCATCTGACATATCTGAATGTAGGCACTTCCAAACATCGCTGAAACACTACTGGGTGGGCTCCGTTACCCACTTAACTCAGAACAAACACAATTTCTTAACCCGATGAAGGAAGATGGAGAACAGCAAACACTGTGAGAATTCACCATAAAAGCAACAAACACAAAAGCAGCCGCCAGCTCTTGGTCAGCTGCGCCTACACTCATAGAACCGTGGTTACGTAACTTTGACGCTCGTTAAACTTAGTGAAAGCAGTCGGGTGAAGGTTCCCAAAACTTTCCACTGTTCATCGTATAGGCTCCAAAAAGATGAAAGAACAGGAAAATTTAGAAACGTCATTAAAATCCTCTTTTCTGGATGAGGTTTGAAGTTAGAAAATGTAATGATTCAAACTTTAGTGTTCTGAATCAGTTTTAATGATGGAGGCGGTGAGCTGAAAAATGGAAACAGGAAGGTTCGATGGGATGATTACAGAGCTGTTCAGCTATCGACTGTTTTGACATTACATTATAGCTTTAGGCTTTCCACCCTGGGGGGTGGAGCCCTCTGGGAGGACATAAAGCCATTGTGGGGGTTGGTGTAGGGGTGTAACATGAAATCAAAGGCTTTGATGGCGTTTGAGAGAATTACCCTTGGTTATGGACATTTTTCACTGAACCTAATCATTCGGTGACTAAATGTGAGGTGAAGGAACTTTTTTAGCTTCAGAAACAGGTATGTCAGAAAAAGCTTGAGATCATAGCATCAGCGTGCGTCACTCTCAGTTAAGGTAGTTTGACTTCCTGCTGCTCTGGACGCTTTCCCAGAATCCTAAAATTGTCCTCTAAGCAAATCTTCCCTCTGCTCCAACATGAAAGATTTTAATCTGCTTCTACAGTTATGAAAAGCTTGTTTTGACTATGAAACAGAGACACAGCTTTGAGAACAGGTAACACCACTGTTTTACTATTATTACTACTTTTTAATGAATGTGTTCTTTTAACCAGCGGAGTTCCCCAGGGCTCTGTTGTTGGTCCTCAGCCATTCTGGTTTAACCTCTTTCACTGTAATATAAACCATCCACAAATCATGTAAAATTATAGTCTTGCTAAATAACAGAGCTGAAAGCGTTAAATATCTGCCTGTCACAGCACGCCGGACAGGGTGAGGTTACAAACAAAACTTCATCTGATGAAGATTTCTTAAATCCTGACGGTTTTCCACGAAGTATTCCATATAGAGAAAAACTAAGGGTTTTTTTCTACACTTTTTAAAAATGTTTTTTAATGTCCACTGATGGGTGTTGGGGCGCATGTCACAAAGGTTAAAGGGGAACTTCATATTTTTATCAGTAACATTTTAAGCAAATGATCTTATATATTCTCTAAAAATTTTATTTTGTGGGCAAACTGAAGACACTGAGATCATATCTCTTTTAAAACATATTTTTAGCTTTGCTCTCAGCTGTTGTTCTGCCTGTTTATTTACCATCTGTGAATAAATGTGCAGATGCTTTGGTTTACTCCAGGCTCCTCAGAGATAGGTTCTTCTGCATCACAACATGAAATATTTTCCTTCAGCTTTTCAAATTATGCTTTAATAATAATATTAATTCAAATGTAATAATTTTACAATATTATGTATACATTATATCGGTTATGGTAACAGCAAATACTAATGTGAACGCTTTATTGGTGTCTGATTCTTATGAATGTTGGGACTCAGATGGGTGTTCACTGTTAGTGTGTTTACAATCCTAAACTAGGGCTGCTCGATTATGGCAAAAATGATAATCACGATTATTTTCACTGAAATTGAGATCTCGATTATTTGACGATATTTATTTAACCCTTTAAGACCTACCATAGAACCAAGTCCGCCAGAGCTTATATTATTTTTTTTTACATGCTGTAGTGCCATTTTTGGGAGCATTTCAATTTGCTATGCAACTGTTATAGCCCATATTTTAATAATATGTATGCATTAAGTCCATAGTAACTACATTAATTGCAAAAAAGTGCAATAAACTACAAAAAAAATTGAAAATCGTTTTTGTTTTGTTTACATATATTTCTACTTGGAGAAATTTAAGAGGTTTATCCCTCAAAACTTTAAATACAAAAAAGTTGCAAAAAATAGTTTACAACAACAGGAAATTTATTTTGAGTGTCTTCATAGTTTTATTTTGGAGATACAGCAATTTTTATATACACTGCAGGAAAAAATGAAAAAACAATCCTATGATGCAAATTTGCAAAGAAAACAGCATGTGCATCAAAATAAACTATTTCCAGCAGTGCAATTCGAGTTCTAAGCATCACAGAAACTATTCAGAAAAGTCAAACATGACCAGTATAGGCTTTTAAGGCCTACAAGTAAAAAACTACATTTTCCGCGAAAATGACGTCACTTCCGGTTTCGGGCAGGAAATGGCGGATATGTGATAGTTCGCGCTGACGTCTGTTTCACTGTAGGAAGTGTTATGAACAGCTGATCGGATCGGCAAAGCGTGTTTCTGGAATATTATGTTTTTGTTCCTGCAAGCGCTTTTTATGCAATTTTTGCAAAGCTATATGTGGAAGGAAACCGTGACCGAGGACAAGCTGATGGCATCAGATGTAAGTACAACTCCTCCGGTTTCATATGCAAAACAAATTATTGCGCTAGCTTACACGGTTCAGGTTCTACAGGGATTTAAAAATAGTTACACAAAACGGAGCGTGCTGCTCTGACCGGCTTTAAAGGGTTAACAATAACAATGTATTGAATAATGACTTTAAAAAATAATATAAAATAGTGTGCAACACCACTGAAGTTTTTTTTACCTCTCTTTTCAACCAACAGCAGTCACTCTCCTCTCCAAATAACTTCTGCTTAGCTTTCCGAGCTTCCCTCGGGTCCTCTTAATCAGCGGTCTCCAACCTTTTTTGCGCCACGGACCGGTTTATGCCCGACAATATTTTCACGGACCGGCCTTTAAGGTGTCGCGGATAAATGCAACAAAATAAAACCGGTACCGAAAAAAAGATGATTTATTCATAACACACGTGAAAAGACCGAGGAAAACCGAGTTAACAATCAAAACGATAACAAAATAACGCTGAAAACCGATAAAACCCCTGAAAACCAGACATTTCACACCTGAGCCTCAACTCTCGCGGCCCGGTACCAAACGACTCACGGACCGGTACCGGTCCAAGGCCCGGGGGTTGGGGACCGCCGCTCTTAATTGTTGTGACGTGTGTTCGAAATGCAGAGAGGTGCGCTGGATTTGCCACACGGAGCAGTGCAAGAGTAAAGCACGAGGGAGGGGCTAATAATCGGCTCAGTCATTTTTAATGATCGTTGAAAGCCCCGATCGTAATTGTGATTAAAATTCGATTAATTGAGCAGCCCTATCCTAAACCCTCCTCTACCTGGTCAGGTTATTTTTAACACTGAAAAATGCAAACACTTTTAACTTTGAGAGAACAAAATTCCTATTTTTGTGCTTTTAAATGCATTATTATTATTACTTTCTTTAAAAACGTCACGTGCTTCTCTTTCTGGACATACCATTTGTGCACTCATTTAAATGTTACAGCTGATATTGTTAGAAAGGTCAAACCTAACATGTGGCTGGCATTTTATTTTGAAAATCCTGGCGACACTCTCACAGGTCTCATATGCCCGTCTTTATTGTGAGTGTGAGGGCTAAACCTCCAAAGGGCCAATCAACAGATTAACAAACCGGCACTTAACATGTAAATCCTCAGTCAGAAATTAAATCCAGCGCCTTTAAAGGGATTTATGGACGGAAGAAAGGCGCCGAGAGGGAGAGGTGGAGAGGGGGAGGTTTGGTGTGTGCGCGGGGTTAAAATAAGAACAACAGAACAAAGACAAGAGGAGAGAAAAGACAGGGAGCAGATGGAGCACAATATGTGGACACACCCACAGTAAAAAAAAGCTTCTGCGGCACCAGAGTCCAGAGGAAAGATGTCTAATTTAACCACTTTAGCTAATTTCACTGTTTTTATGTGAGAAACTCCTGATTTCATGTGACCCTCTATGCTGAGAGGTGGAGCGCGAGAAGCTGGCACAGAGAGCGAAGCTTAATCGGGTGAAGCAAAGCTGGATGATCCTTCAAAGGGTTAAACAGTAAAAGTCCCAGAGAGGCTTCAAACAGCCTTCAGAGTCTGAACACACACACACACACACACACACACACACACACACACACACACACACACACACACTATTGTTTTCTAACTGGTAATTTTCTGGTTTGGCAGGAAACAATGATCCTGCTTCCAGCACACACACAAACACACTCAGCTGCTGATTAACCTGCCGTTAAAGAGCGAGTGTGTGTGAATCTGTTATTTATTTATCCTCAAGTCTTCCTGAGTGTCTGTTTGTGTAAACTTCAGTCGACTGCACACACGCTCACGAGGCTGCTGAGGTTTAATACGGTCGTGAGTTCCTCCAATGTCCACTCGAGACTAAAGCGCCGACTCCATCCTCGGACTAAAACGTCCATGTTTACAGCACAAATGAATACAATCAGTCTGAGACAAAAACACTGTGAAACAGAAGTGTAGTGGTTTATTGAGGCAGAGATGCAGATTAATGACAGAGGCAGGAGGTGTTAGAGAAACATGAGGACGTGTGTATAAGAACCTCAGAAGCCGTCACTCAAAGCATTTTAGGCCTAGTTCAGAGTTTCTGTGGAGACAGGTGTTGTTTTACAGGTGGTGGAGTTCCACAGGGCTTCATTATCGGTCCTCTACTTTTTATTCACATGTAATTATGCTCGTTTCTAACAGCACAACTGTGAAGGAGGATGAATGCCTTAATAACTCAGCTGTTTAAACTGTAACAAGGCTTAAAGTTTGCATTATTAGGGTTGTAGCTAAGTTTTTGCTGTTGGAGCCTTTTTGAGCATTTTTAATGGCACTACCTGACCAATGACATGGCTGCCAGAAGTCTCGGCTCCGGTTTTAATGAGTGAAATGTTACCGAGCAGGTATCTGTAGATCAATAACCCTGCAGTTAAACCATTTATCAGCTATCAAACAGTTTGTTGTTTCAGCTCTCAGACCCTCGGCCCCTGCATCTCTACTTCCTGTCCTCTTCCTGTTGGGGAGGGGGGTCACGTGACAGTCAGCTGCTCCTTTGTGTTGACAAACGGCATGATAGATAAGGTATTGGTAACCAGTCACATGCTGATCTGAAGCAGCTGCAGCACTGTTGGTTTCCTGCCTGCTGGTTTTAAACTGGCTCCCCTCAGCGGGTATCAGCACGCATGTTTAACAGTTTTAAAGCTGGTTTAGGTTTTTTGGGGCGTCAACAGGCGCTCTGGAAACAGCATGATCACATGACCGCTTTATCAGGAAAACTAAACCGTGTCACATTTAGCCTGGCTGGTCCTAATAAACCGGCGAGCTTCTGCTCTCTGAGCTAACACAGCCTGAAAGTGCTAACGCTGATTTGTTATCTCCAGATGGCCCTGAAGCTAAAAACTGAATTTAAACACGGTGGAGTCGCGTGATGACAGAAGGATGATTGTTTTTACTGCTGCTCAGACACAGCACTGAACGTGTAAGAGGATTCCTGATCAATAACCAATAAATCCTCGAATCAGCTGCAGTAAAAAGCTCCAGAGCTCTGTCTGAGCTGGGCTGGGCTGATCTGTGGCCACATCAGCCCAGGTGGGAGCTCAGCTCAGCCTGGGCTCCTCTCACGTTAGAGCTCAACAACAAAAACCAGAGAAGCGCTGGAGCCGACTGAGCGCGCTCAGACAGCGTCCTGCTCGGTCACAGCCGATGATAGGCTCACGGTAAACTGTGAGTGTGCGCTCTCAGAGACTACTGATTTTTTCTGTTTATTTCTCAGTGAACAGGATGCTTCCTCGTTTCTTATCATTTTATTCTCACGTGTTTATTTATTTCCCCCCGTGTTTGCTGTCCTGATGTCTGATTGGCTCTTTTAGATTTTATCAAGATGTAAATAAAACACGTTAACAAAATGTTTGACACTTTTATAAAAGCACAAAAGTTTTCAGTTTAAGTTTTACTGTAACGCACAAAATATAAAAGGTTGGATTTTTGAGTGAATCTGATTTCTAATCTGATCAGCACAAACATTTCTACACACTTTATCTTCTAAACAGCAACTTTAAGTCACAGTTGAGATTTTTCTCATGTTTTACGTTTGTGTTGTGTTAAAACTAAAACAGTGAGAACACAAACACGTTCAGCTGTTTCCACCTAAAGCCTCAAACTGTCTGCTGTTCTGTTTTCCTCGACCTTGACCTTTGACCTGCCGTGTGTCCCGCTCACAGCCACAGCTAACATGTCATTACTGTGGAGGCTCCTTAGAATGAGTGAAGAAGTAAACCGCAGAGCCACAACAACACAACAACAGCCCTCATCAGACCCTCAGAGCCACACGGCTCCACGCCGTCGCCCTGCAGAGGCTCACAGAGGCGGGGAGGCTGACCCGCAGCCTCGGTATGAGCAACGGACCCAAGCAGTTAGTCAGCTACTCATGAACATGCAGGTAAAGGTGTGCACAGCTCACTACCTGCACCTGCTTACAGGCACAAGCTCTCCTCACTGTGCAGTGTCACAGGAATCCTATTTATCATAAACCACGGGGTCAAACCCTGAACACAGACCTGCTGATGGGACAGACGGAGCGAAGAAACCCGAGTTTACTGCAGTAAAGACGGATTTCACTGCCGCTCAGACTCTGCTGCAGTAAAAGCACGTCAGTCGTACATTTGTGTACTTTTGTGTGAATATTTGTCAAACTTCTCTGAGCTGAATGTAAAAACGTATTAACCACAGAAGAAGAAGAAAGGGGTCCGGTTTCCTGTGTGTGACTGAACCTCTCTCTGAGGATCGATGGGTCTGTAACATTACGTCATCGTTTCTGGGCCGATGCAGTCTGATCGATCAGCAGCTGTGGTCGATAATGAGTGTATTGATCAGTACTCACCTTCCTCCGCCCTGCAGGAGCCCAGCAGCACCGCCAGCAGCGGGAGGAGCAGCAGCCCGCGGCAGGAGGAGGCCCGGCCGTGGGCCACGGGGCCCCGCTGAGCCCCCATTACTCCCATTACACCTATCGATCACCGATCACTGACGTCAGCTGGGCTCGGTCTCCGCCGGCCGCGCGCGCCTCATTGGAGCCGAAAAGTTCGAGAAAAAGAAAAAAGTCCTCAAAGTGTCCAAGATGGAGGCCGGAGGGAGTCACGGCACCCGACTCCTTCAGCCGCTCCGAGCTCTCAGCCTGCTCTCTGCTCCCACCCGGCTCCCCCTCATTCCTCCATCCCCTCCTCCTCTCTCCTCCAGCGTAGAGCAGCGGGGCGCGGCTGCCTGCGAGGCCGTCTGAGGAGCAGCGAGAGGCGGCTTGGAGAGCGCACAGGGGTCGGTGGGACAGCTGGAGGTGGGGGTCCCGAACCACAGACACACTCACACACGCCAAGCCGCAGTTACAGTCACACGGACACCGCGGACACACACTCTCGGAGCTCACACCAGCGCTCCCAGTGCTTCCAGTCTGCGGCTCCAGCTCACACGCGCACAAAAAGTTGAGAACAAAAGCTGCTCCAACTTTCTGCCTCCACCTCTGGATGAGACCACGCCCACACACCCGCAGCCGCAGTGTGAGTGGCTGAAGGAGCCTGCCATTCCAAAGGGGGCGGGGCTCAGCGAAGACAGTCTGTGAAGGAATGTGGAGAGAACGTGTCTGCGCATGTCTGTTTTTGAAGCCTGGAGACCAAATCGACCAAAAACTTCAAATTCCTTAAAAAAGCAGGGACGGATCTATACGCGCGGCAATGTGCCCGATTTGTGGCGCTTAGCGCGAAGTGTGTAGTTAGTGTGTTGTGTTGTGTAGTTTGTTGTGTAGTCACTGTATTGTTTCGTGTGACAATGAGAGTAATAATGAATGTCACAAAGCAGTGTAAACTGTCTCCAGGTCGAAATCCAGACTGTTGTCAAGGTTTATCCCCGTGGTGTTCTCCTGTGTCCTGTTTTTACCGGCACACATAATTTGTGGGCATCTTATCGCGACACCTGATTGTTTTGGTTTAGTTTTAGTAGTATTTTAAATGGTTGTACAACAAACGGAAGATGCATTGGCTGCATGTTTAGATAAATAGCTGTTTATAAGCTTATTTTTTACCAAAATGTGTGCAGAAAATAATTTACTAAACATGTGGTTTTTACAAAACATATAACTGATAGTAGGATTTTATGTTTTTGTGTGATTTCACATCAGTTGTGTTACTACAGAATGTCAATAAAAAAACAACTGAAAATTCAGACATGTGAGTTTGAGCCGGAAAGAATGATCCCAAGCAAGGCAGCGGAGAAAGGATAAAATACAAATGGAAAATCAAAGCGAGTCAAAATGGCCAATTATATTCTGGACCTCAGAGGGTTGATCCAACAAATCCTGACAAATTTGGCTTCAGATTTTGTTCATGACATCTTTTGTTTTCAAACAAAAAAAGGTGAAACTTAAGTGAGACTTGTGTTTGTAATGAACCGCCCCATGGCTACATGTTTATTTATTATACAGGCGACACAGTAAATACAATGAAAACTCACATGTTTAATTTAACTGAGATGTTCATTCATGTGAGCTGAGAAAATAGACTGTATTTATATCAAACATGTAAACCTACTGCACTTGAATCATTTTAAACACATGTACCTGCACATGTGTGTTTTTTAAAAGCTTTCATTTTGCCACCCTAAGAAAATTTCTCTAGTTCAGCTCCTGAAAAATTAAAGAAATTAAATAAAATATGAACAAAATGATCAAACCAGCTTTAATAAAAGTATAAACAAATCATATTTTCTGTGTTTTAATCTGTCTGTTGTCTTTGTAATCAGGGCTGAATCATCAGTTATAAAAAAAGCTGATGAACACACATGATACTGACACATATCTGCATCACTGTGCTCCGCTTTATTACTTTATTACACATTTATTATACATTTATTACACTTTGTCTTATTTATTCCTGATGGTTCTAATCAGTGGTCAGTACTCTTGACAGTGGGAAAAAGTCACATTTCAGCTTGACGAGAAGTCCTGTGTGTGTGTGTGTGTCTGTGTGTGTGTGTGTGTGTGTGTGTGTGTGTCTGTGTGTGTGTGTGTGAGTGTGTGTGTGTCTGTGTGTGTGTGTGTGTGAGTGTGTGTGTGTGTGTGTGTGTGTGCATGTGTGTGTGTGTGTGTGTGTGTGTGTGTCTGTGTGTGTGTGTGTGAGTGTGTGTGTGTCTGTGTGTGTGTGTGTGAGTGTGTGTGTGTGTGTGTGTGTGTGCATGTGCGTGTGTGTGTGTGTGTGTGTGAGAGAGAGAGACTGTGCTGATGTTGTTTCTGGTTCGTTTTCTCCACATTAAAGATAAAACAGCAGAAACTGAAGCAGGGTTCCTCTCTCTCTCTCTGGGTGTTTGTTATGTAAATGTCTCTCGTCCTGTCTGACAAACTGAATCCACACCTGAGGAGGAGGAGGACACTCCTCAGCAGCCATGCTTTCACTCTCAGGTAGTTTCTGACCTCCTGCAGAAACAGTCACACCTGCAGTGACTCCCCAAACATGGAGGGAAGGAGCTGCACTGCCTCCTTTATTGCATTCTTCAGCTGAGGAGACACTGGAGCCTCCTTTAGGGAAGGACAGGAGATAAATCTATCCCATAATCCTCAGCGGCACGGCCTCGGATTGTTCATGAAAACGAACATCAGCACGACTGTTGAAGAGTTTCCAGCAGTTTGTTGTGAGGAGGAGGTGAAGTGTTTTCTGGATGTTTGGAGTTAAACTGGTCAGACTGGTGAGGATCCAGGTTTCCGTTTTAACTGTCATGTTAAAGGGGGCGGGGTTACAGTCAGGCTGAAGTTTCTCACCTGCAGCTCCATGAAGACAGGTGAGAGCGGGCGAGAGACATTCAGTCCCGACAGAGAGAGAGAGAGATGAAAGGAGGAGAGCTCCTCTTTCTCCCAGTCTGAGGACAAAAGACAGAGTCAGGTGTCCTCCTCCTCCTGCTGCTGCTCTTTGTTTCTGCTCTTTGTCGGCAGAGGTGTGAACGGCCCGGAGAACAAAGCAAGGAGAGGAAGAGGAGGAGGAGGAGGAAGGATGGAGAGGAGAGGAGGCCTGTGGGAAACTGTCACCTGACTGACGAGCGGACACGTCTGACAGACAGGTGAGAGTCCCGCCCCCCAGTGATGTCACAACAGCGGAGGAAGACACGACGATTCAAAATGCAGAAATAAAAATGATCTTCAATTAAATTAAATTGAAAAGGTGAAAAACAAAATAAAATGAATTTAAAATGACAAAAAAATATAGCAAGAGAGTCGAAATTAAAAAGAATTCCTAAAATAAAAAAAAGTCAGATAAATCGGAAAAATCAAGAATTTAAAAGTTTAAAACCTAAAACTTAATATTATCAGAAGTGAAAAGAAATAAAATCAGAACTGCAGAAAAAAATGAAACAGAGAAATTTTTAAAATAGCTAAAAACGATTGAAACAAATAAGATAAATAAAAATAAGGGATTAGTAAATAACAACGAAAAAGACAGAAAAACTATTATGAAAAAGACCAAATATTATTTATATTTTATTTTTAATTAGTGAAAAAAATATTAAAAAGGTTAAAAAATATAAAAATCATAAAAAGTTTTTTATTTAAAAAAAGAAATGAAACAATTAAACTGTACACAAATTAAAAAAAAACAAAATTTAAATAGAGGTAATATAAAATATGTACTTATAAAAAAACAAAATGGGAAACACAAAACGCAGAAATAAAGTAAAAATAAAGAATAAATAAATACTAACTGAGAAAAGGGATTTTTTTAATTAAAAGAACAAAAACAAAAAAAAGAAAATGATTTAAAAAAATCATAAAAAATAGGAAACGTTTAAAATATAAGATTAAAACCCACCTGGAAATAAAAACAAATAAAGTAAAAAGAAAAGATCTAATAAAACTTTTGCTAAGCAGAAACCATAACGACCTCAACACCGGCGTGAGCAGTACGAGTCCGTCAGAGCCTGAGATGGTCTGAGCGCGTGCAGAGGAGGGATGGGGGAGGGGAGGATGAAGGTGGAGCTGCAAGCAGGGGAAACACAGGAAGAGCTCAGATTCATGGGTGAAGGAGGGTCGCTGTGACGGAGAACATCCACTTTCTTATTCCTTAATAAAGAGTCCAGGTGAAAAAGTGGACTTCACGCCTCCCATCTCTCACTCAGTAACAGTGAGTGTCGGTCATCCCATGTGACCTGGCAGTGGAAACGTCCCTCCAGCCTTTGGTCTCCTCTCGCAGCAGATCAGCCACAGACGACACCTCAAAGTAACAACACTGACAGTGGCCTGTCGCTTCATCACGGAAAACGTTTAAGTCAGAAAAGGCCAACTCAGCTGTCGAGCACTTTAAGACAGTGGGTAGCTGCACTTCCTGTTGCACAGCTTGAAGCGTTTCTAAGCGCCTCCATGAAAGGCGACTTTTTTAAACTCCTTTATTTCTGTAGACAGACGGACAGACGCCGGTCTGCGCGGACACATGAGATAAAACCTTCAAAGCAGCGCTCAGAGAGGAGACTCGGGCTGTGCCACACCCCCTGAGGATCTGACCTTTGACCTCAAACTTAAACCCAGAATCGCCCTGACTGTAAGCACTCAGCTCACTGCTGAGTCTGTGTCTCCCTCTGCTGGACACTCGGGGAACTGCACCCACAAAGTGACCCATGGTATTGGTGTGATTGATCTGTGGTTATTTTAGCATCAATGAGACAACGACAGTGAGGAGACAAAATGAAAACTTTATTAACATAACAGACACGTGAGTGGAACGGAGCACGCTCAGTGTGTGGAGAACTTGGGCAGCTGGTTTCCCAGGATGACGCGTCGCTCCACCCCCTCCTCCGAGATGCTGGCCAGCCTGACCACGCCCCCGCTGGAGCCGTCCCGCTCCATGGCCAGAGACAGAGCTGAGGAGAGACAGTGAGTCAGCGCGACGGTTGTGGAGTGCAGCTCCCAGCATGCCTTGCAGCAGCGGCGGTGCGTTACCTGCGGCGGTGATCTCCATGCACTGCTCTTTGTTCATCCCGGGTTTGTAGTTGGCGTCCATGAAGCCGTAGATGTAGGTGCTGCCGCTGCCGCCCACCGACACCGGCTGCCTCACCAACATCCCACCAATCGGGACGCTGTACACCTGAGACAGGTAACACACAGACGATGCTTTACAGTCTGCAGGGTGGAAACAGCACCATCTGCTGGCCACACAAAGGACTACACCAGCACATGTGTCCAGGCGGTGTGCGGTCTCACCTGCCCGCCCTTCCTCTTGTCCCAGCCTGCCACCAGGATCCCAGCTGTCAGCTCCTCCCTGTAACGGTAGCAGCTCGCTCTGAACAGATTGGCTGCCGTCTCCACCAATGGGGGCTCGTCCAGCTCGATGCTGTGGGCGGGGCCAAAGACACAGGTGAGTATTGGCCTCACCTGAGCTGACAGGAAGGCTGTGCAAAGCTGTGTGTGTTACCTGTGGAAGCCCAGCTGGTAGGCGACGACCTCAGCGATGGCCTGAGTATCAGCAGCTGATCCAGACCTGCAGGCAGAACACAAACATGACGTCTGCTGAGGAGCCGCTCATCAGGAGGGCAAGAGTTTCTCAGACAAGTTCTCAAGGTGCTACAGAAACATCAGGCATCTCAAAGGTTCAACAGACCCCCTTCTTCAAATCCGACAAAGTGGTGTCAAATGTTTGTGCCGCTATCATTTTAAAAACATTTTAGAAAGAACATTTCTACAGAAAGTTGGTGCGTATCAGTCGGAGCCCAATTAAAGGCCATTTAGGTTCTGCTGAACGTGCACTCCTGTTCATTTTATACAACTTGCTGGCCCACGTGCTAATGTCAGTTAATATTAGCATTTCAGCTAACTTTGATGTAAAAGCTACAGTTCACTTACTATTAGCTTAATGTTAGTTAACCTGTTAACATGCTAGTGATAACCCACATGCTACCATTAGCAATAATTAGCCTTTACCCTGCTGGTACCACACTAGATGGAGTAACGTAATATATATAATATATATATATATATGTATATATATATATATATATATATATAAAAATAAACACTTACCTTTTCACCCACACAAGACAATGCAACAGATAGAAAGACCTTCACTAAGGGCCTGCAGGGAAACCTACAATATTTTGAAAATTTCCATCCATTTTTTTTTTTTTTTTTTTTTTCTTCTCTCTCGTGTTTGGTTTTGTTGTTGGTTTTGATGGTATGGTACCAACTGTCCTGTATAGACCTAATTTTTGGATCATTGGGTTGTCTCATGTTACTGGCTCTAAGAGTTGTTATATGGGTAAATGGGATATTCCTCTGGATAAATTTGTATAATAATTCGGCTCACATGGTGTTATGGAGTTATGTAAAATTGTGTCGTGGAATATAGCGGGTTGTCATAATGTTATTAAAAGGAAGAAAATCCTCACATATCTGAAACAGAAAAAGACTGATATAGCCCTGATTCAGGAGACCCATCTTGATGAGGCCGAATCATTAAAGCTTAAAAGAGACTGGGTGGCGCAAGTTTATTTTAGTGCATTTTCGGCTAGAAAAAGAGGGGTGGTCATATTGATTAGAAGAAACTTGGATTTTCAGGTCTTTAAGCATTATACAGATCAGGAGGGTAGATGGGTGGTTTTGGATGCATGTTTACAGGGGCGGAAAATGACATTGGTCAATATATATGCTCCTAATTCTCCTCAGCCACAATTTTTTCATGAAGTCTGTAACATGGTGCGGACTATAGGTAACACACACATTGTAATTGGGGGAGATTTTAACCGGGTCAGGGATGTCTTATTGGATAAATCTTCTTGTACTGGACTAAGCAAGGACCCAACAAACGCTGCGGTGGACGTGATGTCAGAGGAACTGAGTCTAGTAGATATATGGAGACTTCTTCATCCTCAAGAAAGAGATTATACCTTTTTTTCGCATCCTCACTCAACCTACTCCAGGATAGATTACTTTTTGGTGTCCCGTTCTTTGGCAAGTCAAACTATTGGGTCCTCTATTGGTAACATTGCTATATCGGATCATGCTCCCATTGACCTTGTTCTTACTGACACTGATAATATTAAACCGTCACCTAGGTGGCGCTTGAATAACTCAATACTGAAGAATAAGGGTCATTGCGAATGTATAAGGGAAATGATAAAGGAGTTTTGGTTGTACAATGAGGGCTCTATTGACGACGTTGGAATGACCTGGGATGCTTTTAAGGCCTATTTGAGGGGGCGCCTTATTCAATATTGCTCCTTGATTAAAAAAGCTGAGAGGGATAAGCTGATGAAGTTGGAACAGGATATCAAGGAGCTTGAAAAACAACATATGTTGCTCCCAGAGAGGGACTTATGGAACAAATTAATTAAATTTAAATTTGAGATGAATAGTATATTGGAGAAAAAAGTGGAATATGCAATGTTTTGTCTAAATCAGAAGTACTTTGAACAAGGGGAGAGAACAGGTAAAATGTTGGCACACAGGGTTAAGCAGATAAAATCTAGTAACCTTATACCATCTATTTTTGATCCTAGTAATAATAATAAGTTGACTACTAGTAAAAAAGAAATAAATGATATTTTTACTAAATATTATCAGGAGCTGTACACCTCTAATGGACTGGTGGAGGAACAGAGGCTGTCAGATTTCTTCTCTTCTATTAAAATTCCCAGCCTGTCGGAAGATCAAAGAAGTATATTAGAAGGTAAGATTACATTAATTGAAGTTAAGCAGGCAATCGGCAGCCTTAGAGTGGGTAAATCTCCAGGTAATGATGGATTTCCATCAGATTTTTATAAGGTGTTTGTGGACGAACTAGCTCCAAGACTACTGTCGGTATATCAAGATGCGTTTCAAAGAGGGAGACTACCGTTTAGTATGCGATCGGCAGTGATCACGTTATTACATAAAAAAGGGAAAGACCCACAGCATTGTGGGAATTATCGCCCAATTTCATTAATTAATGTGGATGAAAAAATTATTTCTAAGATATTAGCTTTTAGGCTTGAAAAAGTTCTTCCGTATTTGGTGCATAGGGATCAGGTCGGTTTTGTGAAAAATAGAAGCTCTGCGGATAATCTACGTAGGTTATTGCATATACTCTGGAAGAGCAGGACTAAGCTAGACCCTGTCGTTGCCTTCTCTTTGGACGCAGAGAAAGCTTTTGATAAAGTTGAGTATCCTTTTCTGTTTCATACCTTGAAGAGATTTGGTTTCGGTCCCTTTTTTAGGCAGTGGATTCAGGTGGTATACACAGATCCAATGGCTACAGTTATTACCAATGGGATAATGTCACCCTCATTTTCGTTAAGTCGGGGTACTAGACAAGGTTCACCCTTATCACCTCTCATTTTTGCTCTGTTTTTGGAGCCTTTAGCCATAGCTTTACGTGAATGTAAGAAAATTAGAGGGGTGGATTTGGGTCAAGAAGAACATAAAACTTTTTTGTATGCAGATGATATTTTACTGATTTCAACTAACCCAGAACAGGCCGTTCCTGCAATTTCCTCAATTATTGATTCTTTCTCTGTAATCTCTGGATACACTATAAATTGGTCTAAGTCTGAAGCTATGCCTATTTCTAAATTGTGTCCGCCTGTTATGAGGAGTTCATGGCATTTTAAGTGGATGCCCGAGGGTCTGACTTATTTGGGGATTAAATTGACCCCTGGTTTAGACAACATAATGAAAGTAAATATTTCCCCAGTGATTCAAAACATCCGTTCGCTGTTGCAGAATTGGGTTAAAATAAATCTGTCCCTTTTGGGCAGAATTAATTTGGTGAAGATGATTATTGCCCCTAAACTTCAGTACTTTCTTCACATGTTACCGATAGCAGTCCCACATAATTTGCTAAAGCTTTATAATACATGTGTAGAGGGTTTTGTGTGGGCAGGTAAAAAGCCATTGTTCAATCGGTCTAAATTATATGCTGCTAAAGAGAGTGGTGGGTTGGCATTGTCTAAGATGGTCTGGTATCATTATGCTTTCTCCCTCTCTCAGTTAGTTAAGATACATAATTCCTCTACTGATAAGCCATCATGGGTTGGGATTGAGGAAAGTCTTGTGGCCCCTTCGTCTTTAGAGGCCTTCCTTACTCAGAAGGGAAGGCCAGTACCGTTTAAAGATCCAGTACTGTCTTTCATGCAAGAGACCTGGCTTAGAGCTCACCAATATACCAACAGCAGCCCTTATCTCACCGCTAGAGCCTCTATTTGGTATAATAAGAAAGTATTAATAGGTAAGAAACCGGTCTGGTGGGAGGCCTGGGCTAGGACAGGTATTAATCAGATGGGGGACCTATTTGGGCAGACTGGCATGAAATCGTTTGCAGAAATCAGACGAGAATTCAATTTGGATCCAAGGGAAATTTGGAGGTTTTTTCAAATAAGACATTGTATTAAAGCCATTTTGAAAAATAATCTAGACCCTCCATCTAGTGTTCAGAAGATGTTTGCAACCCCTGACAATAACAGAATCAGGGCATCTAAATTTTATGGGAGCTTCAGAGAGGCACACGCTCCCAGTTTGGGGGGACTGAGGCGGTGTTGGGAGAAAGATCTGGGTATCCAGATCTCAGAGGACAGTTGGAAGATGCTGATCTCATCATGGTATGTTTGCTCACCTGAAACACAGTCTCAACTTATCCAGTACAAGTTGCTTCACAGAAACTATTGGACACCCAGTAAATTAGTCAGGTTGAAGCTCGCAGATAAGGACATTTGTTGGAAATGTCAGCAGGAAGTCGGGACTCTAGTTCATATGTTGTATACATGTCGGAAAAATGATTATTTGTGGGATGGGATCATCAACTTGGTGAATGATATTTTTAAACTTAATCTTTCTAAATCTCCAGCTATATGCGTCCTGGGCCTACTACCTGACGATAACATTCTCTCAAAAAAACAGAGATTGTGGATGCGTCTGGCTTTCATAACTGGTTGCAGGGTAATTCTTAGGCATTGGAAGTCATCCAGCCCCTGTTCTTTCAAGGAATGGACCGAACAAATGTCTAGGATGGCATCATATGAACGGGTTATGTATAGAATGAAGGGAAGAGAAGATATTTTTGAGCAGGTCTGGGGTCCCTTTTTGCGGTACATTGACAATGTCTCTTAGACATTATGATAAATGGTCTCTTAGAGGGATATTTCATGTGTCATTGGTATTTTGGTTGTCTTTTTTTTTTTTTTTTTTTTTTTTTTTTTTTTTTTTTTGCACCAGGGGGTTTTACCCTTATTTGTTTTTGTTTTTGCTGATGTTTTCCAGGAGGCGGTGTATTATTTTGTTTCTCCTGGGTTTTATTTATTTTATTTATTTATTTATTTATGTAATTTTTTTTTTTTTTTTTTTTTTTTTTTTTGTTAGTGTGTTGTTTGCTTGTCTTAGTTTGTTTGTTTGTTTAGAAACGGACAGAGAACTGACAGTATGATTATTGCAGTTGTATATTTATTTATTAATGTTTCTGTCCATCCAAAAATATTAATAAAAAAAAAAAAAAAAAAAGAAAATTTCCATCACATTGAGCAAAGACAGACAAACTATCTGTTTTTGTAAGCCGTTTGATGCTCCAACCTGAGGCCTGCTGGACCTGACTGGTCAACAGAAACTGCAATTCGGGCTCGACTGATACGCACCAACTGGCAGGCCCCTTTAAATTTCTTCAGAAAAGTTCTTGTTAATATTATTTAAGATGATAGTGGCACAGAAATTTAATAAGAAGCCCAGAGATCCTAAACTTGGTCCCAGGCTTTAGATCCCTTCATGTCTCTGTGGTTTTCAGGGTTGCTAAAGCGGTTACTTTGTGTTCCTGCAAGGCTACAGAGTCCCTAAAATGTCCTGACTGCAGACTGTGGGTTTCTGTGAGGACTGCTGATTCTAACCTAGTTTATTTTGAAAGACTGAGCTTCCTGAGATTAAAAACATAGATGTTTTATTCTGAAAGGTTTTCTGTGCTCTGATTAGAGTTCCTGTGATGGAGCCCAGTGAGCAGGACTGACCTGCAGCAGTAGATCTTGTCGTGGATGCGAGTCAGTTTGTCTGTGACTCTGTTGGCGATGTACGCTCTGAAACAAACACACACAGACAGGTGAGGTTAAAGGAATGTTTCCTGCACTCATCATCACGTGTTCAGTGTTTGTTTTCTCACCCTGTAGTGGTGCGAGAGTCGGCCCCGATCACCACTCCTCCGTCATACTCCACGGCCATGATGGTGGTCTGACACACGACAACAAACAAACAGGTAAACGGGCTGATAAACACCCTGCACTCATTATCGGACAGCATCTCTCCTGTTTAAACTCTCAGCTTCATCACCCTCCGTGTTCCTCCTCCTCAGACTGTTAAATGACTCCTTTGTCGGGTGAGCTCATTATCGGACAAGCCATTTAAGCCACATTGAAAACGCTCAAGTGAGAAAAACAAAGAAATGTTAAAGTCTGTCCCATAATGCAACCATAGCGTTAGCCAGCTCTCCACGCGTCCCTGTAGTTATTTAAATATCTTTCATCAACCACCCGATACACGTGTGTCTCCGCGGACTCTACCCCCCAGTTTAGCCCGGTCAGGTCCCGCTGTGCTCCGAATCTCCTCACAAACACAGCTACCGTTAGCCGCTGTTAGCTGCTGCAGAACTGCTGTCTCATTCAGCCGCTACCTGCCGTTTAAAGACGCTCCACCGGGACCGAACCGGGCCTGGTTCGGTCCGGCCCAACACCACAGCTACACGTACTTACCCCGGTGCTGACTTCCTGGCGGGTCCAGTCCGGGACCAGGTCACTTTTGGACGAAATTTGCTGGCCGAAGTACGGCATCATTACCGGTGCTGCCGCCATCTTCTCTCTATGAATAACTGGACTCAGTAGAGGCTGTCCGCGCATAAAGCCTAACAATATTTTATTTACGCTATTAGCGGAATATCCATGTTACAAACCAACTCGCATATGATTAAATTACAAGTTAGATTTAATAACTCAACCTTCTTTCAATTCAGAGAGTCTAACTTAGCTGTATAAATTTCCTCGAAACAGTTTTATTCGGGCACTTAAGTGAACAGCTCTGCAGTTGGGGTCCTGCGAGAAACAGGAAGATAAGGTAAACACTGAGCTGGATTAGAAAAACGTCGACTAAACCTGATTATAACGACTATTTTAAAACATTTAACGTGTTTTTCTCCGTTAAATGGAGTAATTAAACATATTAGAGAAAGCTGGTGTGTTTAAATGAGGTTAACCGATAATTTAGTGGCTGTTGTGTTACGTCTGAGCATCGCGGAGGACCAGACTACAATAAAAAATGTGCAATTTTATCCCTGGTATTTAAAACTTTGCAGTAAAAAGAATACCCACGGGACAGAAAGTAATGTTAACACTTTTTATGTTGTGGAGGAGTTCGTCTTTGATTCGGCATACCCCGAGCCACTGAGTGATCATCGGTGGATGTCTTAATTGATTTGTGATCGGCTGTGTTGCAGATGACGGTTCATAACTTGTACATATTTGACCGCAATGGAAACTGTTTGTATTACAACGAGTGGAACCGCAAGAAGCAGGCGGGCATCTCCAAGGAGGAGGTGAGCCTCAAAACCAATCAGCAATCAATAAATCAGACACGGAGAGTGTGTGTGAAGGAAAGGTGTGTTTATGTGTGTCTGCAGGAGTTCAAGCTGATGTACGGGATGCTCTTCTCCATCCGCTCCTTCGTCAGCAAGATGTCTCCTCTGGACATGTATCCTTCACATCACCTGTCAATATGTCCTCCTGATAGTCTGTCTGTCCACCTGTCCTCCTGTCTGTGGTCCTTATCTGTGCTCAGGAAGGAGGGGTTCCTGTCCTTTCAGACCAGTAAGTATCGTCTTCATTACTACGAGACACCGAGCGGCCTGAAGTTCGTCTTGAACACCGACCTGTCAGTGACCAACGCCAGGGACACACTGCAGCACATCTACAGCAATGTGAGACACACACACACACACCTACCTATGAGTGGGTTCATCTATAGAACCAGCAGGCTGAACTGCAGCTTTTCGTTGAATTATGTGACATTTAATCTGCTTTCTCAAAGAATCTTTTAAGAGTTGAAGTTGGAAAATGAGAGAGAACAACACGTTGAATCATGGTTATAATATAAACAGAAATCTGCTCGTTCTATAACGGCCATCAGGATTCGGTCCATGAGAGACCAGAGATTATCACACCGAGGCTGAACTAAAATGGTTTTTTTACCCAGAATTCATTCACCTGAAGGGTTGAGCTGACAGATTTCATTCGTCACATATTAACGTTTAATTCTTTAGTTCAGATCTTTGTGTGTTACAAACTTTACTCTTCAAATGTTGACGTGTGTTTTTTTTAATCTTGTCAGTTTGGTTTTGTTCTGAATCCAAAGGGACGGGCTATAATATTAATAATAATCATCTGTGAGCTGCTGTTTTCTGTCTGTGCTAAACAGGAAGTGTTGCAGGCTTTATTGTGAAAGAGACTTACACTGTGTGTGTGTGTGTGTGTGTGTGTGTGTGTGTGTGTGTGTGTGTGTGTGTGTTTGTCAGCTGTACGTGGAGCTAATCGTGAAGAACCCGGTTTGTACATCCACGCAGACCTTGGAGAGCGAGCTGTTCAGCAGCCGACTGGACGCCTTCATCAGAGCACTGCCGTACTACAGCCCACGAGCCGCCTGAGCGTCTCACACACACACACACACACACACACACACACACACACACACACACACACACACACACACGTTCACAGTGAGAGTTTAATGTATTTATTTTGTTCTTTCATGTCCTTGGCAGGAAGTTTTTTTTATCTGTTGAATCAAACGTATATGAAGCCACTCTGACCTTTGACCTTTAATAAAAGCAGCTCTGTGGAACTTCCTGGAAACTGTTGTTACTCTCTGCTGATGCTCACACCCGGAGTTTATGATGATGTCTCTGCAGTGATCCCTGTGTGCACAGTGCTGAGGGTTTAAACTGTGCTGACTGGGTGGTACCACTGGGGGGCGCTGCTGCTGGCTGTGAGCTCACGAAGTGCAGCACAGCAGATAAATTGAGCCTTTGTGAACTCTGCAGAAGTACACTGCCTGAGGGAATTACCCAGAATGCATAGCGCAGACTTGCCCTCTGACCCTCGTTATTGCGTGTAGCGTTATGTCTGTCACGTCACGTGACTCATAGCCTGTGTGAGGGATGTGAGTCTGTGAACATCCTGCTGATAAACCCAGAGTTTGATCCTGTAACAGCTGAAGAAATCAGTGTGAATGATGGTGGAAGCGCTCGTGTGATCGACCCTCAGAAACCAGCTCTGATTGAACACACACAGTTAACATGTGAGTGATGTAACTGGCCTGAGGTCTGCTGACTGATTAACAGCTGGATTCAGTCTGAGCTGACCCCGCCCCCTCCACATGCTGTCCTTCAGCTGTAGGAAGCAGCTCCGATACCGGAGTCTCCATCAACACCTGAACACTTCGCCTGACCTGCTGAACACACGACTGTGGACAAAGAAGGCCTGATCAGTCAATCAATCAGAAACAACCTGCTGAACCGCCTGACTCATCAGACAAACACACAGCTTCTATCAGATGCTTTTGATCATTTTTCAAGTGCATTGTGGGTAATACAAGCAGAGGCAAAAATTAGGCGGGGCCGCAGATGAAGTGATGACATCATCATGATTGGAGTGTGTGTGTGTCCACAGTGTAATCTCTAATCCCACTGAAAAACATACTGCCAACAAACAGCTGGAAACACACACGTTGGTCTTTGCATACATGTGAGGACCATCTTGCAAACAGTCACGAGTACAGACAGACAGACAGTTGCAGACAGATGTGTGGACTAGGAAACATGTTTATGTAGCACTTTTGTATCCATCATAATGTCCTTACATGTAGAAATGTCCTCACTACAGTGACTAAACCCTGTCCTCAAGAAATCTTTCAAGTCCCCACTTCACAGGGATTTCTGCCTTTAAGTGGGGACTTAAAAATGTCCTCATAAACAAAAGTCCCTGGTGTATTCAGATACAATGGTCCGTGTTTCTCCAACATCTGTACGGTTCTTAAACACTGATCTTTGTGCTCACAGAGAAATCTGTGCTTTTGTTTCTTTACAGGAAAGTGTCCAAGAATCTAAAAATGTCCTCAACTTATAAAGATTTCCTCTCCTTGTCCTCACTTTGTAAAAATAAACTAAGATTTAAAACACTTTACTTATTCTCAAACTCGGTGGATTCCTGTGCGAGGCAGGAATACAATCTGATACAATCTGGATGTTAAATCTAAAATCAAGCAGGTGTTGTGAGCTGGTAAAGATTTCCTGTGTGTGTGTCAGAGCAGCTACAAACTGCAGAGGCTGGTCAGGATCCATGATTTATCCACACCCATGCAGCACAGCCGCAGTCCTTTGGATGACCTCTGTGTCAGCAGATCGAGGTCAAACAGGTCTGTGTTGTAACTGAGACACCGAGTGTCAGTGGGATCACCTGTGTAAACGAAATATAAATACAGGACTTAAACTGTGCTGATTAAACACAGGATTCAGGTGTGACTGAGTAATATGGACACATGCAGTTCAGTATTAAAGCCACAGAAACATTTATTTACCCTAAAATGTCTGAGTTTACAACACTTTAAATAACGTGTGCAGTTACTGTGACTCAGGTTAACATCCCTGCCCCTGAAAATGGTACGGTCCTTTGCCAGGATTGTAATGTGGAAAAAAACACTGTTAAACGTGCAAAACTTGACCTCACGAAACAAAAAGTATCAGTGTTACCGTCACAGGAATCACAACGAGCAAGAAAAATCAGTGTGAGCAGGTGAAACAATTTCCCTTCACTCGTCTGAGATATAACAATCTGTATATAAAAATAATAAAGAGATAATAATTTCCATCATGTCCTGCGGCTGGCCTCCTCATACGACCTCAACCAGCTCCTCTCGATGTGGAGGAGAGGAGGGGACATATTAAGGCAGCCGTAAAACCCCACCCTGTGGTCATGGGGGTTTCCCTCAGGTGTCAGTGAACACAGGGCTATTATAACTTCTGTGTGTGTGCCGTCTCTGCCAGATGTTTGCATCTCAGGGTTTAAAATGAAATCTGTGGACAGCAGGTGGAGGCTGCTGCCGCTCGGACAGATGATGTGATGGATTACACACAGATGAAGATAAAAGCACAACAGATGTTTACAGATGTTTCCTCCACCGTGTGTGTACTGTTGTATCAGACACACGTCACTCGAGCTGCTGCTGTGAAGGAAGCCTCGGCTTTATGAACGTTTAGAGGACGCAGGAACACAAATAGGTTAATCCACTGCTGCGTGGTGCATTCAGGGCCTTCCCTGAACCAGGACAGGTTCTCTATCTCACTCTACCACTGTCCTCTCTCTATTTAAAAAGACTTAAGTGTGTGTGTGAGTGTGTGTGTGAGAGATTAGAGCTAGATACATGAGGTTGATGGGCAGGACGCCATGTTTAACATCTGTACTCAGACTTTTGGTTTTTTGAATCAGACAGACATGATATCTGCTCTCTGATTGGTGGGATCAGGCCAACGGGATTAATATGAGAGCAGCAGCAGGGACACAGACAGACAGATGAAGGTGGACGGACGCTGCGGGCGACAGGAACCAGACAAACAGGTACGACATGCACATGCTGTAAAACTAGCTTTTTATCATTAAAGGTGAAGTTTGTGTGTAGAGCACAAATCAGGATTAAACTGACTGTTAAAAGTAGACGAGGATCAACAAAACTGTTTGACAAAGCAGAAAGTGTATCTAGCTGTAAGGGTCAGGTCAGCTACAGTTTGAGGCAGACATGAGTATAAAAATAAGTTCTGTAAGCAGGTATATGCACTACAGCTAATGTGGAGTCTATTACAGATTGATATAATTAAAGCATCTGAAGTGACGCTGTAATCCTGAGGCAGCTGCTGCTGGCATCATCTACACAGCTCTGATAAATGATTGTGTGTTTGCTGATGAAGGAGAAACATGTAGAAATGAAACTGTAGAGGACCAAGAATGGAGCCCTGTGGGACTCCAGACCCTAAACTGAATACAAGAACCACAGCAGCACCATCTGTTGGCTTGTGGTAACCTCATGACAGCGACCTGTCATTTATGGAGTAGCCACAGCCTAGAGCAGAAGACAAAAACATTCTGCTGGTATTAAAACAACAGCCAGGAATAGCAGGGAAAACCGTGAAAGTCTAAACTGCTACATTGGAGCTCAGATGTGTAAATTGTGTTACAGCGAAGCAGGACATCATCCATACAGGTGTAATTTTATTATTTTTCAAACTAGAAAGCTGCTGTATTTATCCTTTGTTACAAATGTGTGACCCATCTGCATCGTTATGTGTCAAGAAGGTACATGCACGATCATTTTAAGTTTGCTGAAAAAGCTTCTGTATGACAGGATGTTCTTGTGCCAGAGTACAGAAATCAGAGACTCAAACGTTTAGCTTTCTGTTCTGGAAGTTTCTGTACCCTGATTGTCACAGTGTCTTGGATAGACCGCATTTGCAGGAAGGCTGGTAAGACTGTGGGATCAGTCACTGTAGCTACACACAGGCAGCATTTTGCAAACTTGTAAATTATACATCTAAAGCCTGGAACAATAAACGAAACAATACCACACAGCTAATGGGTTCCTGGGTTAAATTGCTGACTTAAGGCCTGTTTTATCATTTCAGTGTCAGCCATGTTTGCGGGTCGGGCGTCAGCCGCAGGAGCCGCTGGACCCTCAGCAGCCGTAGCAGGAAAAGCTGGAAAGTTGTCAGTGGAGGAGCTCTATGGTTTCAGCAAGAAGCCCAAAGTAAACAGGGGGATTTCTGGGAAACCAGAGAAAACGGAAGTGAAGAAGGATGTGAAGGAGAAAGATGAGTCGGTGTTGGCATCTCAGATCCTGGAGGCCGCCCGGAGGCTGATGGAGAGGCGACGCCTTGAGATCTACCTGAAGGAGTGTGACATCACCATGGAGCAGAGGGACATGCAATACAGGTGACATAAAAGACAGGTGCAGTAACACGGAGTAACCACCAGAGGGCACAGGCACACTGAAACACATAATTTGAACCACATGGCAGTTTGAACTGGTTTTACTGGGCTACAGTGATGAGCTGGTTTTAATGTGAAGATAGCTGAACTGGTTAACCTGGAGAGCAGCTGTTACTGGTCAGACCGGTGTGTGGTGTCCTCCTCGGCTCACTCTGATTGGCTCCTGGAGCTGCTGAGTCACATTTCTGTTATTAAAGACTTTCTGCTCCAGTCGTTTATCAGCTCGGTGTGTGTGTGTGTGTGTGTGTGTTCAGAGTGAGCGCTGCATCATCCCTGACTTCAGCTAATGTTATCATATATAAAACTGAAACAGTGTAAATATGTGAGCAGCTGGCAGCAGCACGCGAGCCGATACCTGATCAATATGTCGATGAACAGACCAGTTTGTTCTGCAGACCGAGGTCACGCTACATTACCAAACACAGTCCTGCCTGTGTCTGACAACCTTCTGTAAAATCATTGGGTTTCAGTACAGAGTGATCCTCAGTGAGAGAACAGGTGACAGACGTCCATGTAAACCTCATTAAAAAAACAAAATAAGCTCAGTGTTTCATCAGATTTCCACTGGGACGTCTCCACTGGAGAGTTAGTGCCACTGGCTAAATACTACACCCAACACAGATGTTTACATAATAATAAAACAGTAGAGGCCAGAAATCAAATCACTCAGAACTACACTCTTCTTTAATGGCAGCTCTGAATGGGTTTGATTTTTCCATCAATGTATTTTTATTAATAACTGAAAGTCATCAGACCACTTAGCATTAAGCTGATAGATTTCCAATGAAACCTCTAACAGAAGAAAAAGAAGTCAGTTTTTCCAGTTTTGAATTGTATTTTCTATGGATGCTCACTGTAATAAAAAAGAAAAAATATGTCTAAACGTGTCTTAAACCTGTAATAATCTAAAAAATATATAATATGGGAACAGAGATGTGTTATTTTCGAAAAGATTCAATAAAATTAAAATAATGTTTTACAAAAATAGCGTGAAAAATAATAATGATAATAATAAAAAATAATAATAATCATTACACCTGACTTAAGCACTTAAATTGGACAGATTTGAAATAGGACTTCTGAATGAAGAATTAGTTAAAATTATTTATCAGCTTTAAAAAATATATTAATGTGCTATTTTCAAATAAACACTGAGAAAAAACACAGCTTTTCAAAATAAACACTGAGGAAAAAACATGGCTTTTCAAAATAAACACTGAGAAAAAACACGGTTTTTCAAAATAAACACTGAGAAAAAACACAGCTTTTCAAAATAAACACTGAGAAAAAACACGGTTTTTCAAAATAAACACTGAGAAAAAACACAGCTTTTCAAAATAAACACTGAGAAAAACCACAGCTTTTCAAAATAAACACTGAGGAAAAAACACGGCTTTTCAAAATAAACACTGAGGAAAAAACACGGCTTTTCAAAATAAACACTGAGAAAAAACACGGCTTTTCAAAATAAACACCGAGAAAAAACACGCCTTTTCAAAATAAACACTGAGAAAAACCACGGCTTTTCAAATAAACACTGAAATTTATTTACTAATAATAATAATTATACTAATAATTCTAATTCTGCGTAGGAGTGATGATGGCAGAACAAAAGCTACTTTTCTTACTATTAAAACACAAACAGACGAACAGACAGAATGCAGGCAGAAACCTTCGTTAGTAAACGTTAGCGTGTATGTGACGGGCTGTCTCTGCTGAGAGGAGCCTGCAGACAAAGATGAAGGTTTGATGATGATACTTCCTGATCGCTCTGAGGTTCGTGGAGCCACTTTTCTGTGGTGAAGTGTTTGTGATGGAGCAGGAAGAGATGGAGGCAGCGCCTAAGTGTGCAGCTACTCTTGTAATCCACATTAGTGACACCAAACCTTTGGCCTCGGGCGTCCTGCCGAGTCTGCACTCACATCTAATGCACTGCTGCAGCGCATTTATGAGCGCACACGAGTGTGTCCGATGGAGGAAGAGGAGTGGGGGAGGGTCTTCATCATCTTGTCATGTGCAGGAAACATCCTGAGAAATTAAACCAATGCCAAAAATCAACTTTCATCAGGGATACGAGAAGGGTTCATGTGTCTTCTTCTTCTCTCAGTTTATTTGAGTCCTCCAAGCTTCAGGAGCTTGTCTTGTAGTTCCTCCTGCGGCCACAGGTGGCGCTGTTTTGTTATCAGTGACAGCAAAAACAAGCAGCCATGATGTTTGTAGTTTTTTTTATGGACTTGTAATTTCACTGAAAATCTGAAACGTTTCTTATTTGTCCATGTTTTCTCTTTTGTAGTAGCTTTCCCCCCGTTTTTGCTTCTCTCGGGTTGTCTTGTGCTAGCTTTGTGACCCTTTGAGGGCATGTGTAGTTGGAAAAGTCCCCTCCATGTAACTGTATGTGCCTTTGAGGCATTTAAATCATTTTTGTTTTTTTTTTAATCATTTTTAGACTTAATTGGCTTTTTAGGACCCTTTATGAGTTTTTACATTTTTTGCTGTTGTTTTTCCTAGAGGTTGTTTTTGTTGGGGGGTCATGTTGTTGTTGTTGTTTTTCTTCATTTCTTGCATCAATTTGATTCCCTTTTCATGTTTTTCTCCTTCTTGTTTCTGTTTTTGTTGGGTTTTTTTGTCAAATTTGTTCCATTATTGTTTGTTTTTTCTGTCATTTTTTATTTTTTCACAGTTGTCTTTTTGCTTTTTCCTGCTTGCGTCTATCTGCTGTTCAGCAATCGCTCTCCGGGGTTTAATAGCTGATGTATGAGGGGACATTTTTAATTCTTTTTCTTTGCAGGTCGCGATTGCCTCTTGCAGGCATTAATCTGCATGTTTCTCATTAAATGCGATGCAGATGAAGGAGGCTCAGGTGTGCTGGGGCTGTAGGTGAGATCCTTCAGCTGCTTCCAGCTCGCTAACATTAACAGCATGTTTCCCATGATGCTGTCTGACAGTAGCAATTATCACAGTGCTCTCTGCACAGTGACAGCCCTCGCGCTCCCTCTCTCTCTTTCTTTGTTGAATGCTCGCTCGGCCAGTGTGCAGCCAACCAGCTCTGAATAATGACAGGCGGGGGAGGGGCTCCCTCTCTCCCCCTCTCCTGCTCAGCGGCACAGTCCAGAGGACGGACGGACGCCCAGTTCTTCTTCCTGCGTTCATCTCTGCATCGCGTTCCCTCGTCTCTGTTTCTTCTTCTTTGTTGGGACGCTCTTCATCATCTCCTCCTCCTCCTTGTGCTCCCGGGGCTCCTGCTGTGGGACGGTGGTGTCCGACAGACGGACACACTGAAGGAAAGTTGATTGCATCTCTTTGATTGGCTGATTGGCTCAAACGCAGCGGGTGGACTCAAACTTGACATCCCACTCATGAATTCTTTCCATCGTAACCATAGCGACTGGCATCCTTGGCGGCAGCGGCGGTCTCCTCATCATGCTTTGAGACTTTAGAACTCTTTGTATAATCATAAGGTTCGTTACCGCGGCAATCAGGATGCAGGTGTCCATAGCATGTAACATGGGAGGAGGTGGGGGCGGTGGAGGGGCCAGCGAGCACCAGCTGAAGGAGCGGAGGGCGGCGGCAAACACCAGCAGCGCCCCCATCTGCCAGGTAAAGGTCAGGGCCGAGCCTTCGGAGCGGAACACCCTGCTAGGCCACGCCCACATGAAGGAGGCCCTCGGGCGTTATAGCAACATGAAGTACAGGTGAGGCAGTGAGAGTGACACAAAGAGGTGGTCATGTGACCCGACAGGTGCAGAGCGTGACTCAGGTTCATGTTTCATACACGTGTGTGTGTGCGTTTGTGTACCCGGGGTCGTTCTGTCAGGACCAGCAACAACGAGCTAGTACAGCAAACCGATCAGAGATATTGATCCGCCCCCTCCCTGGCATTGATTCTATATTGCTGATTGATGCGTTTGGTAGAGCCGATCAGGTGACATGTATGTAGTCTGAATACTGATTAGTCGGGTTAAATATTAATGGTCTGAAGCCAGATATTGATACGAGTGTGCGTCTCAGGGCGACTCGTCTCTCAGATATTGATGACTCAAAGCGAGGCTCAGAATTGATCCTGATTGAATATTGATGAATTCATCGTGGACTGTGACCTGGACTCAGGCGTTAACATCAGTCACCATAAACATGAAGCACATGCCGTGAGCTGACACCAACCTGGGCACAGACTCACGAGTACCTCGGACGTCTGCTTGACTCACTTTCAGATTATGACTCACATATGAAGATCAGAGCTTGTACCAGACCAAGAATAAAGTGGACGTGGACATAAATCTAACACCAGGACTTCATCACTGACATAAAAGGGTCCCATCTAATGATTTTGTCAGGATTTGCATTTGGACATGAAACTTTGGATGTTTATTTGACATGACTATTGCTGACTATGATTCTCATGTTAGCATTGAAAGCTTGGTCTCAGGTACTAAAACCGATGACTTGGAATCTCCGTGTCTTTCTACCTGTTGATCCTGACTTCACGTACATCAATGACTTGATTTTGACTGAAGCACAAGTGACTCGGACTCTACTGACACTAACCTGGGCCTTAATGTCTCAGACGTGTGCATGAACGTCTATGATTTGGACTCAATCAAACATATAATATCAATCACATTTGACTTGCCAGTTTTCTTAAACGTGATTATTGAGGACCTGGACTGTCACAGCCAGAGCAAGACTGACGAACTCAGACCGGAGCTCACACGTAGGCACAGAAATGGTTTACAAGACTTACAATGAAGCACGTTATTGACATCCGGCTATGAAGGAGTATTGATGATAGTGTTGCTTGGTTTCATGTCTTGGGCTAAGACTACATTTTAAAACCAGTGGCTTGGATCTGGTATGAATCCTGTTGTCTCAAGATGAAAAATGACTTTATTTGAGAAACAAGCTTGAATTATGCGTCTGCGGGAAATCAACGACAAAACTCAGGGCATAACTGGAAACTCTTTTTAGCCCCATATTCTTCCACGTCACCTGACGTGAGCCTCCCGAGAATGTGGCTGGGTTAAAAGAGGTTTCCACTTACATCACAAGTTACAGTATAGATTTCCTGCAGAAGTCTAAATCACGCTTTGGTTGTGGACTTGGACTACATGCATGATTCACTTGACTGTAATTGATTTTAGACTTGACCCAGACTTGGAAATAATGCCTTTGAACTGCATGATAAACTCTTACTGTGTGCTGACTTGTTTGAAGACGGTGGAACGAACTTGGACTCTAATATGTATATATATCAATTATTATCTATTTAACCTGACTTGTACTTTAATGTAATCTATCTGATGTGCACATTGTAAACAGCTTCTGTCCAGTAATTTGGTCTCAGACTGCGTTTTTTAAACTGCTGACTTTAATCAGGACTTGGGTTGTAATTATTGTTGCTTGGATGTGTCCTTAACTTTAGGCTTTACTCCTGTAAAATAACTCAATGAAATACTTGAAGTGCAGTTTTTAAAAACTGCTGGATTGACCTTGAATTTTAATGTGAATTTGGATGTTTTCAGCTCAGACGTGTTCCTAGACTTAACTTTAACTTGGACACTAACATGAATATGTTTTCAGCTTGGACTCATATTTGAGTCATCATTGATGATTTCAGACTCGACTTTGAATTCGATTGTTGAAACCTCAATGAGCTGGTGTAAGACTTGGTAACTTGCATGTGAATCTTGTTTTCTTGCCTCAGACTTAGAGGTAAATGTCATGGATTTATACTTATTCCACTTCGATGTGAGCCTTTGTTTGATCTCGAACACAAGCGCCTCGGTCTTGGATGTGAATGAGTGTTGCAGACTTGAATTACTCGAGTCAGTTTACGTGTCAGACTTTAATTGAGTCTCTTTCTGTTCGATCACTGAAGCGTGTCGCTGGTTTTCAGACTGGAGGTCATTTCATCAGAGCCAGACTTGAACAGAGGGGAGGTGGAGGTGTTTCTAAAGCGGCCGGCTGATGTTTGGATGTTTGTGTCTGGCTGTGTTTGATGTGTGAAAACTGTAAACGTCAGTAAAAACACAGCTGATTGGTCAGCTGCTGCTGCTGTTGGGGGTATTTTTAGCAGCGCCGTCTGAAGCTGCTGTTTGTGGTATTTTTTATCCTGACATGAAACATGCGCTCCCTCCCTCATGTATGTTCTGTACCATCTGCACAGCGTTAATCAGCCTCAGCTCTGTGACCTCTGACCTCACACTCATGTTGATGAATGTACAGCGAGTTTGCTTAAATTAAAGGCACTGCTGTAATCACACTGTCCGATAAGTTGATTGGTTTCGACATAAAGCTTTAAATCATGCTGACTGATGACCACAGCTCCCATCATGCACTGCTGCTGACTCCAACAGTGACTTTAAATCTTCCTGCTATTGCTCCCTAAATGCAGCGGCAGCAGTCCTCATTAGCCTGGCTGCAGACCTCAGTCTGTTTTATTGCCACTGAGCACATTAACAAGGTGATGACCAATGAAATCACGTGGAGGCTGTTGATGCTGCGTGTGGTTTATATGTCAGGCTGATACAGTGGTCATCACTGTATCAGCCTGACAAGAGCAACAAATCAATTAGACGCTAACGCGATCAAATCATCGATAAAGCTACAACGCTGACCGTCTGCATACAAAGCTAATGTTGGTATTTAATGCAAGTGAAAGATCTCAAAATCCCTTTGGGGGTTGGATTCAGCATAAAGCTGCCTAATCAAACATGCGGAGCTACCTGCTGCCGTACCTGCTGTTCCCGACTGTTCCTGACTGTTCCCGACTGTTCCTGACTGTTCCCGACTGTTCCTGACTGTTCCCGACTGTTCCTGACTGTTCCCGACTGTTCCCGACTGTTCCTGACTGTTCCTGACTGTTCCTGACTGTTCCCGACTGTTCCCGACTGTTCCTGACTGTTCCCGACTGCTCCCAACTGTTCCTAGCTGAAACTAGCATCTTTCTCTGTCCAGGACAATGATGCAGTCCATTTACCCCTTTAATGATCATACAGACTGAGTGGACTTAAATACATCGGAGCACGGATGTTTGAACTTGGGAATGATGTCAAACCCGAGTTAGTGTGTTCCAGATAAAGCGAGGAAACACGTGACTTTTTAGGTATCACCAGCAATACATGATAACACTCATTTGTTTTGCACTTAAAAAAACATCAGTGCAGAACATTCATAGAGTCCGATCAGTGCACTGCTTACTTCCTGAGTCACAGGTATGTAACGGTAGAAGTACACCTTAAAGTTTTGGTACTGTTGACCTTTAGTGCCGCCATCTTGAATTGTTAACTTGGAGCTGTTCTGGCTTAGTTGGAAATGTGAGTTGATGGGACTTTCCAGACTCCATTTCTGACTGGGAGCTCAACTTATTCTAGCCCAAAGTGGTTATGAGGAGTTACAGTAAAGTGAAGCGCACACAGTAAACTGCAGGCAGAGCTGATTCTTCTGCCTGTACTCAGACGACAGTACCTTCAGAAGGCTTCATGCTCTTCATCAGCGGTCTCCAACCCCCGGGCCTCGGTCCAGTACCAGGCCGCGAGAGTTGAGGCTCAGGTGTGCAATGTATAGTTTTCAGGGTTTTCATCGGTTTTCATCGTTATTTTGTTATCGTTTTTATCATTTACTCAGTTTTCCTGGGTCTTTTCACGTGTGTTATGAATAAATTTTCTTTTTTTCGGTACCGGTACTATTTTGTTGTATTTATCCGCAACACCTTAAAGGCCGGTCCATGAAAATATTGTCGGGCATTAAACTGGTCCATGGCGCAAAAAAGGTTGGAGACCGCTGCTCTACATCAAATATAGCCGTAAAGTTTGTCTTTTCTTCTTTCTGAAACCATTTAAATCTCTCTGGCACAAATGCTAACTGAGTTACGGTCATTTAAAGAGTGCTTGTAAAATGGGCTGATTTAAAAAAAGAAAGAATACTGAGGAGTCTCCATGAACTTATTTTGAACATTAATAAGCAATCACCAGCCATCTCACGTTTCCCAGCCAGCAGGCCCATGAGGTCACTGCTGTGGTGCTCCTCAGAGACTCACCCTGTGGCCATCCCAGCTCCGCTATCTTACCGGTGATGATAGAAGTCTTTGTTCCTGCTAAGGTGGATTTCTGGTTCAAGTGTCTCTGTGCTGAGCTCTTTGAGGCTGCAGAGCAGAACAAGAACCGCTGCAACAAACTGAAGACCAAGAAAGTGGAATTTGAGTCCACAGGATGTGAAACTCAATGAAGAACAACAGCAGCAGCAATAAGAACAAATCGATTGTTAAACCATTAAAAATAAGCACTAAACTTGATCGAAACATCAGTCAAACTGGAACCATGAACACTGATCAGTGCAGTGAAGTATAAAAGAAATTAAACCTTTTTAAGTTCTAAATGTTTACGTATCAGGACATAAATTAAACACTCTGACCTAAACACAGCCTCAGATGAACACATGACATATTACACCGTGTCATCATTTATTTAGCAAAAACTGAATCATGACTGTGTAATATGAATCTGGAGACACAAACTACAATGATGCGCATGTGTGCGGAAAACAGATCCATGTAGTTCAAAAACAAATCTATAAAACAGCATTTACAGTCTGCGAACGATGTTCTAATTGTGCCTTTAAATGATGCATAAATAAATGAATTTATTTGTTAATGTAACAGGAGGGTTAGTCTGGTGTAATGATCCATCAGCGGACCTGCTGATTTGGTTGTTTTGCAGGAATCTTGGGAAATCTGGGCTGAGGGTGTCCTGCTTAGGACTGGGTGAGAGCTGCAGCAGACACACACTGTAAGCACATTTCCATATATCCAGCACACACAGTCAGTGTTACTTTTTTCTGTCTTCACAGGAACATGGGTGACATTTGGTTCTCAGATCTCTGACGAGGTACGAAGTGTTGGTGTGTTTGTTTACCTACACAAATGTGGACCTGGCTACTGCCACTCACCAACGGAGGACCTGCAAACCAAAAGGGTTCAGTTAAAACCAAGCTACAGGATGTCTAGTGAATTTATTTGAAGTCAGTATATACTTTTAACGTGGCTCTTCTAGGTTTGACCTTTTTTCTGCCATTTACAGTTCACCTGTACTCTCCATATATCTATTATTGTCAGAGGTGTATTATATGCAACAATTAATTTATTCAATGATGAAGCGTCTGTGATTATTTTGGGAATATTTGAGTCACGTCAGCATGTTTAAATGTTAAAAATAATATAGTTAAAGCAGCTGTACTTTTATAAGAACGTCTTTAACAACTGCTTCACATCCTTTCATGTCCATTTTTGGCTCCACTGAAGGCGACCGAGGCTCCGGAGACAGGAAATCAAAGTTCCTGCTTGGAAAGTTTTGAAGGAAAAATCAAAAAGCTGTTTGTCAGGTTTCATTTTAGTTTGAAATTACATTAAAAAATAGATTTAAGTTATATTTCCAAAGAAACGAGGTCCTCACTTGGTCAGTGCAGACAGACGGTCCACTGCTAGTAATGCAGGAATGTGTGTGTGTGTGCTAAATGCATGAACACATATTACATAACCACTTCTGCAGATCTGTGCTTGTATTAATGTGTGTGTGTGTAGATGGCAGAGAGCGTGATGACGGTGGCGTACGACAGCGGAGTGAATTTGTTCGACACAGCGGAGGTTTACGCCTCGGGGAGGTACAGTACCGACTGTCTGTCTGCTCGTCTGATCTCAGCTGGTTCCCGTCCACCTCGCTGCACCGCAGCCTTAATTAGTCCATAAGAAAGGATGTATAGACCGCTGCAGGGCGGCTGCATGGACACAGTGGAGGTCGCCGGGGGGCGTCGCAGAGTGCACGTTAAAAAACAAAAACCCCCTCTGCCTCTGCTCTCAGAGACATGAAACATACATGTAAACTCTGAACAGCAGATTCTATTTATAATAAACCCTCCAAGTTCTTCTCTCATAAGAGTTTCTTTGATTCAGCTTATACACAAAAGATGAATTATCTTAAAGAATTTTTAAGGTTAAATGTCTTACATTTATAAGATTGTCTGAAATCTGGATGTAAATCTTTGATTGTGTGAGTTTGTGTTTCAGGGCGGAGACGACTCTGGGAAACATCCTGAAGAAGAAAGGATGGAGGTAAACCAGCTGGTCACTGTTAGCCTGTGTTACGTTCTTAGTCTAGGCGAGTATTGAACGCAACAAGAAGTTGGCCCACTCACACACCACCCAAGCAAGAACACAAACAACAATATCTTTTAAAGTGCTAAGCAGCCATTTATTTTCTTCAGCAGTGAGCAGTGCCAAAAATAACAAAAAAAACTCCCTAGTGGTCCCTACGCTTTCCTACACAAAATGAAAACCAAACAAAAGACAATTCACTTACCCAACTTTCTAAATGAAAAACAGGAGAAAACTTAATCAACAAAAATGGCTTCTCACGCCTACTAGGCTGCTGCAGTGAAGGATATATACAAGGTGAACAAAATACACGATTGCTACTTGACAAATCTATCTACAGCTATTTACAAAATTGAAGTACTAACGCCAGACACACACAAGGTTATGCTTGCAAATCACTTTGTCAAAGAAACTCTACACAGCAACGAATCAAAACAAAGGTTCTTTGTTGGATGGTGGAGGTTAGGAGAGAGGGAGCCAGGTGGCTGTGATCTGGTAGTTAAGTACTGGAGGTGATTAGCCAATTATCCAATCCAAGGACTGGAAGAGACTCCACCCAACTACTCAGCAGGCACGCCCAGGTGTCCACCTCCTAGGAGAGAGGGAAAAAAACCCATAGCCATCCTCTGGTGGGAGGAGTCACACAAAACAAACACTGCCAACATTAGATCATAACACCTGTGAGAAACCAAGAAAAACAGGATGTAAACTGGAAATATGACCAGTTTCTGAAATCATTTCATTTATATCAACAATGTTTGGGATTGAGAGATTCTGGCTTTAAAACTGGTGAAATAATATTTTACCTGTTTTTACATTTTTTTTTAGTGTCTCTTAAATATTTTACTTTGATTTGATTTATTTCATTGTGTATTCACTTCATCATTTTTCTGGGATATAAATTTTGTATTTAAATTTATTACAATTTGTTAGATTTTTTTAGATTTTTTTAGGTTTGGAAATAATCTGTAATTAATGGAAATTATGTTATTTTATCTCATTATTCAAACGTATTTATTTCTTCATTATTTTAAAAAATACGATTAACATATTTTTTTACAATAAGAATTATTAACAAAGTTAATTTAATAATATTTACTTTGAATTGTAATTTTATCAATATATGTTTGGGATATTTTTCGTTTCTGTGATTTCTTACATTTTTAAAAATAACTGTATTGATTTAAAAGAAGATATTAAGTCTATACTAATTTCAGGGATCTTTTGATCCATTTTTTTAGCTTATGCTTAATTTTAATCTTTATCCTATTTAAAATTTTGAATTCGTATTGAATTTGTAGTGAGTGATTTTTCTAACACTAAATCTTTAACAGCAAAAATGAGAGAACTGACTATATTATGATGTCATATCGTATATAAACATGTTTTTAAAGTAAACTGAGAGCAATTTAGTGCTGGAACATAAATAAGTGAAACATATGATATTTTATAACGTTGGGTTAATGATTTAAACATTGTGTCTGACACAGTGAAGCACAGAGCAGCTGCTACAGCAACCTTATTACATGTTAGCATAAAAACCAGCGTCCAGCTAATGTAAACACAAAAGTTCAGCATGACTCACATTAACACACGCACGCACACATGCACGCACACACACACACACACACACACACACACACACACGCACACACACACACGCGCACGCACGCACGCACCCACACGCACGCACACACACACACACACACACACACACGCACGCACCCACACACACACACACACACACACACACACACACGCACGCACCCACACACACACACACACACACACACACACACACACACACGCACACACACACACACACACGCACGCACATACACACACACACGCACACACACACTGCTGTGTTTGCGAGGTCGCTCGCTGTGCTGGACCAAACTCCCAGAATAATAACGTGTGTTTTGTCTTGAAGACGTGTTGATGTGTGACTCAGCAGATTTTCCCTCCATCCGTCTCCTCCACCTCATTTTAATCTCCATCGTTTCCTCCCCTCCCTCCAACCGCGCTCCATCTCTCACACTGACTGATGGCGGTGCAACAGCAATACCACTGAAATAACTTGTGTGTGTGTGTCTCCACCAGGAGGTCCAGTTATGTGGTGACCACTAAGCTCTACTGGGGCGGACAGTGAGTGATGCTTTCATATTACTATAATCACGAGTGCCTGCACTGTTCTCAGATCAGCTCTGACTGCAGATACATCAGACTGAAGCTGTGTGAATGTGTGTGTCACAGGTGCTTCTGCACCATAGGTCAGTGAGATATAATGACTAGCAGAAAGACTCGGTCGGAAACACTGAAAACTGGAACAGCTGAAGCTACAACGACACAGGAAACAAAGATTTTTCTTACTGTTCATGACCACTGACAACAGACTGTATATGAAAGATGGACTTCATGCTATATGATTGGTTTAGGTCAAGGCGGGGGCAGGATTATATCAGGAATCAGCTCTGAACTCTTTTTTCTAGGGGTGGAGGACAGACTGATGGATGAGGTCTGTCAGGAGTCTCTGTGGGCAACACTGAGACCTGTGGTGAGAGTAGGGAGCAGGTGGAGGAGAGCCTGGAGAGGTGGAGGTATTCACACAAGGAATACGTGTGTGTGAATGAGAGGGAGACGGGTGGAGGAAGGTGCAGGAACAGGGGGAGTGAAGGTGGGGGAGTCTACCAGGGGTCAGGGCAAGAAGAAGGTGAAGAAGAGAGACACAACAGGGTGGAGTAGGCGGAGACAAGTGTCGGAGCGCCTCTCCATGCACTGGAGTGTGACAGAAGGAAGCAGCAAGAGTGAAAGAATTAACGATTTAAAGATGGAGGTGAGACCTGCTGCAGCCGAGGGGAGCTTTGTGGAGGACATGCAGACGGTCGGTGTAACAGAGGACCCTGAGGTCGGAGGAGGTGTAGGCAGGCGGGCTGGTGTAGCTCCCCCTAAAGGAGCAGCTGAAGAGAGAAGAAGAGATTAGTGACAGTAACAGTGTCCTCTCTGCACTGTGCACAGAACCTGTCGACTGCATGAGATTACTCAGTGTTAAAGTCACGTGACTGTGGCGCGTTTAACGTTTCAGTTCTTCTGTGAGGTCATCACCGTGACATCACCGTGACGTCACTGTTCGTTTGTTTACAGGGCAGAGACGGAGCGAGGGTTGTCGCGGAAACACATCATTGAAGGTAAACCCCCTTCAAACACATTGTAAATACCCTCCACACCGTTTGCACACTTCTCCTACATTACCCAGCATCCTCTGCACATAGTTCATACACAGCTCTGAATGGTGTGGAGGAGCAACAAACACAGCACGCTGAAAAACTCGAGTACATTTACTCGGATACTCTGCAGCTCAGAGTCGCATGTGAGGAGGCGGAGCGAGGCGGAGCGGTGAAAAGTCAGAGACTAATTACTGTCAGCGGTCAGTCAGTGTCCTCTGTCAGCTGCTGGAGGTCGTCGAGGCTTTAAGAGGCTCAGTCACACCGAGACAGGATTAGGAGTTACACACATTCACACACACACATTCACACACACACACACTGAGCAGCATCAATCATCCGTCCCACTGAAAGCTGCTAACAGCTCAGTTCACTTAAATCACTCTCTGAAATGCTAAGTGCTAAATTTACCCCTGAGAGCGTGGCAGGAAGTCGCCGTGATGCTGACAAACTCTCATCTTTGATGAACGTCTCTGCAGCAGCTGCTCACAGACACTCGCGGCCTCGTGGAAACCTCCAGTTATTTATTCATCTGCTGGAGCAGCAGGACAGTAAATGCACCGCTCGTGCCGCTGATGTAAAGCCTGGTCCAGGCGTCAGACTAATCTAGCAGCAGCTCTGCTTTTATGATTCGTCCTGTAAAAGCAGGAAGTCCTAACGTTCTCTGGAGGTTTTCTAAAGGACACAAACATGCTCAACCTTCACACAACAGTTGGTACATTTGTGGGCGGAGCTACAGTGGCTGCAGAAAGGAGGTGGAGCTTTCTCCAGGGGCCCATCTGTTAAAATGTTACACCTGTAAAACAGCTGGTATACACGACAGAAGTGAAAGAAGTATTCAGAGGCTTCGTGTCTTCATGGTTTAAACATTCACCTCACAATCAGAGGATTGCAGGTTTGATCCCGGTCACACGTGTGCACGACTGTCTGTAAGGGAGCAGCTGAACACAGCAGCTTCATCCTGTTTGAGCAGAAAGTGCAGCTCGTCTGTTTTCTGCAGCACTTTGAGGATTTGTGAGCGCACAAACATTCTGAGTGTTACAGCTTAGCTGGCACGTTGGTGATGATGTAACACCACAGCTGATTGATAGGGTCAGACCACAAAGACAAACTGCTGGACCTTCACAGGGTCCGGTTCTTTATGTTGGACTACACTGGCTGTGTTTGAATCGCTCCTCACAGATGTGCCAGCAGCAGAATCTTCCTGTGCTGATCTTTTAAGTCTGGATAAAGTAGCAGTAATCCAGGACGTCGAGCCTTCGCCGCGCTGCTGCTGAGCGTCATTCAAACCCCCCGAGTCCTCCGAGCGTCCTTCACGAGGTCGTCTGAGATAATTCCTGCCGTCAGCTCACACCAAAACCAGTCATCAAAACAACAGCAGAAACAACAGAAAGAGCAGACGCAGGTTTCCGTGGAGCTGTCAGAGATGCACACGCTCACAGCGTCCCTGCTGACGGTGCAGGTGGAGGAGGCGCCCACCACGTTTCCCACGCACCTCCAGCTTTTACACCAGCAGAGCATCCGATCACTTTCATGTGCAGCGCTGATCAGAAACACAAAATTCAGTGTCTGCAGGAGAGAAAATGATTCAGTGTGAGCCATACGGAGGCCCGCGAGGGCCAAACTCACAGATGCTGCAGGGCTGAGTGACAGCTGCACTTTGTGTCCTTCAGGCTGGAAATAAAACTGATTTCATTATTTGATTGAATCATGGCGGCATGCTGAGAATGGCCATCTGCGTGTGTGTTGCAGGTCTGCGTGGCTCGCTCTCCAGGTTACAGCTGGACTATGTGGACATCGTTTTCGCCAACAGAACGGACGTGAACGCGCCGATGGAGGGTCAGCGTGCACAAGCACACGTGCACAAGCACACGTGCACAAACACGTGAACAAAGTAGCTCCACATGGAGACAAAATACAACAGTATTTCAAGTTTTCAGTAACTGAAAGCTACAGCTCATCACGTTTAGTGAATGAAACGTTCTCTGCAGCAGACAAATGTAAAAGTTTAAAATGGAACGTTATCTGTCTCAGTGCGTTCTGTCTAACCACGATGAAAACATCATTTTTCCTGTTCTGGATGAAGCAGAGCAGAGAGCCTCAGTCTGTGTGCAGCTGGGACTCACTGGTTTCTCTTTTTGCAGAGATCGTTCGAGCCATGACCTTCGTCATCGAGCAGGGCATGGCCATGTACTGGGGGACGTCGCGCTGGAACGTGGTGGAGATCATGGTAACACAACTCACAGCTGTGGGACCTGCACAGCTTTACTCTGAGCTTTGACATTTATGTTCCTGATACTGTATATTAAAATAAATAGATATAGACAGAGATGAGCTTCTATCTCACGACAGATTCATTAACGAAACACCCGAGTGTGTCTCACCTGTGTGTCCACCAGGAGGCGTACTCCATTGCGCGGCAGTTTAACCTGATCCCTCCGGTGTGCGAGCAGGCCGAGTATCACTACTTTCAGAGAGACAAAGTGGAGCTGCACCTGCCCGAACTCTACCACAAGATCGGTACACACACACACACACACACACACACACACACACACACACACACACACACACACACACACACACACACGGTTTCTCAGTTATCTCATCAGTGTCTGAGGTTTCTTATAGAAAGCCGAACACAGAACTGTGATGATCGCACAGTTACAGGACATGTCTGCTCGGCCTTATGAACCACGTCCTGCATCATCAATGTAAACCAGGAGCAGTCTGAGCTGCAGCAGACTGGAGGAGCTGGACTCAAACCATCAACCCTTTGAGTAGCAGACAGCTGCAGTGTGCAGGTCTGAAACACGAGTCAGTGCTAGAGTGCATTAAATATGCATTCCTCTTTATGACCAGCAGGGGGCTCTGTAAACTTGTCCCTGATGTGTTTCTGGTCTCCAGGCCTTACTAAATAAAAAAAATCATGTTCAGTTTGGAAATTTGGTCTCATTAGAATCAGGAAGGAGGGTTTCGGAGCTCATGAGCTGACAAGTGAATGATGACGGTGGTTTTACTGCCAATTTCAAAACATCACCCTGGTGAAAGCTGTCAGCTCGAGGCTCGTCTGGCTGCTTTTACCTCGTCCAGCTTCCACTAACTTCCAGCTGTGGTTACATTTATGTGACAGGACGTTTCTCAGAGGGGCCGGAACCACCCCTGGCCAACTCTTTAGCTGTGGCCCTGGTCACACACTGACCATGAACCGGCTTTAATCTCATCTCTTTGATCTCATCGGCCAGGTAGAAGGCTGACCTGCGTTAAACACTGTAGTGGGAGCTGTGGGAGCTGTGGGTTGTGTGGGAATGTTTACTGTTGCTCTCAGGTCACTTTGACAGAGTACAGCTATGTGATCAGCGGTTGTGTGTCTGTTGTTCTGTCAGTGGCTGTCAGTGATGAGCTCTCAGGCTGGTGCGATGATGAAATGTTGCTCTGTGTCTTTAACTGGACGCTGAGACCCAGCCGAGGTCTGTGGGGACAGCAGCTGTTCAGGTCCGCCTCTAAATTTAGACCCGTTTAACAAAAGTGCTCCAACATGAGGTCTGTGTGTCTGTCAGGTGTCGGAGCCATGACCTGGTCCCCGTTAGCTTGCGGCCTGCTGACGGGCAAATACAACGAGGGCGTCCCTGAGAGCTCCAGAGCCGCCATGAAGGTACAAGCAGCACAAACACCATCAATCAGAGCTCGGAGCAGCACAATGAGGCCATCTGTTACCCTGCTGATCAATACGTGTGTGTGTGTGTGTGTGTGTGTGTGCAGGGCTATGCTTGGCTGAAGGAGCGCCTCTGCAGCGATGAGGGGAAGAAGCAGCTCAGCAAAATCAAAGAGCTCCACCTGCTGGCTGACAGGCTGAACTGCACGGCTGCTCAGCTGGCCATTGGTAATCTTACAGCACCACAAGTGTGTGTGTGTGTGTGTGTGTGTGTGTGTGTGTGTGTGTGTGATATTAACTGATGTCTCTGTGTGTTTGCCAGCCTGGTGTCTCCGCAGTGAAGGCGTCAGCTCGGTGCTGCTCGGCGTCTCCAACACAGAACAGCTGCTGGAGAACCTCGGCTCTGTCAGGGTAACAACGTGGCACTGAACCTTCACCTTTGACCTTTAACCCCGAGTACACATTACAGCTTCTGGGACGTTTCTGAGATCTTCAAGATCTCCAAACAGCGGGGGAACATCTGAGGGAACTAATGCAGATTTAGCCTCAGTCTGGAATAAACAAATATATATTTGTTTATTATGACAAGATGGCTGACTGAAGTTTACAGTTTCTGAATAAACGCAGAATAATAAACAACAGCTAAAACTACAGCAAAGACAGAAATATGACAGGAAGTTCACATTTTAAATAAAAAATCAGCTGTTAAAGACAAAAAATGCGACAATAACAGGAAACAACCAGTCAGAGGTCCAGTCTGAGGCCTGTGATTGGTAGCCACTAACCACTTCCTGTTCTGTCCCTCAGGTGCTGTCTCAGCTGACTCCGCCCCTCATCGCCGAGATGGACGCGTTGCTGGGCAACAAGCCAAGAAATGTGAAGAAGGAGGCGAGAAGATGAAGATGAGGAAGAGTTCAGACTGTAGATAATCAGAAATATTTATTCTTGTATTAATCTTCACATCTTCATTAATACAGTAAAATATTTAGATGGATAAACTGTGACACGAAAACAGTTAAAAACAGAGAAAAATAACGAGAAGGTTTGAAGCTGGTATCAAAGGAAACTTTTATGGTAAAACCATTAAAATGTAAATATGTTTGTTTCCTAGTTAATCATGTAGGGATTTATGGAAGTTCCTTAATTAAACAATGTTTGTGAGGAGCTGCAGAAATAAAAATCTAGATTTTATGAAACTGTGAAACACATAAATATGTATAACAATAAAACGTGTATCCGTACAAACAGAAGCACAAACTTTTTTCTAGTTAGGAAATAATAACTTGGTTTTATTTTGTAAACAATCACAAATATCACATGAACGTAGAGTTTTATTTTTATATATTACTATAATTTTTATCATCACATATTAAGCCCCGCTGTGAATTACATCCTTGTGTTTTATGATTTTTGGAAATTTATGAAATGAAGGCACAAGTAAACTAAATTTAAAATTAGTGTAAAAAACACAATCATGCTTCAAACTTCTCACTCCAGGTAAATATATATAATAAAAGTATTTTTATTTAATCCAGAGTTCTTCTTTTAGGCTTTGTTTTTTGGCATTCAAAGGCTTCCGTATCTCAATAAGCGCTATTTGTATTTCAAAATAAAAGCCTGCTCCTTAGTACTCTGTACTGAAAATAATTTTATGAGTATATTTACTGTGAAATTGGAAATGTGTATTTTATGAATGTAGCTGCTGCTCCCTCCTGTGTGTGTTTAGATAGAGAAGACATTTAACTCAGTGGTGCTCAACCTGAGGAGACGGGACCTCTCAGGAGTCAGGACCTCCTCACATCTGGAACATCTTGAAGGAAAGGAGTGTACTTTCCATCCTAATTAAAGCAAACGCAGTAAGATTAATGTGACTCAGTGGAGGTTACAACATGAACAAAACACCAACAAGTGAACTTTAACCAGGTACCTGACAGGTGTTTGGACTCAGTTCTCCTGATAGGTGGATGTGAAGCTGTGTGATTCAGGCTGTAAAAATCAGAAACACCACCTGTGCACCGGCTTCAGTGTGGCTGATGTTTGACTGGAAGTCCCTTCATGTTCCTCAGTGTCCTGTGAAGCTGCTGGAACTTGGTTTTCATTCATGTGGCGTTGATAAAGATGGAGGTAAATCTGCTGAATCTGGAGGGTGGAGACTGTTTCCTGTGTCACTGAAGGTTCTCCGTCTGATGCTGGGAGTAGAGCTCATGTTGCAGATCCACCAGTGTGTGCTGGCAGGAGGACAGATCAGCTCCATCAGCTGACACAACAAATTCAAGTCAGTTTGAAGCAGACGTTGATGTTTGCTGTCAGTCTGAGGTCAGAGGTCAGACTGGGTTCTAGACAGATCTGAGCATATCAGCTGGGGTAAAAATGATCCAGAGGTGCACGAGAAGAAGATCGAGAAGATTTAACCAGGTGTTTATTCCTATGAATCAGACCTGCTTCACATGGGCTCTGTGTGACTTACATATTTATGTAAACCTGCTGATCAGTCTCAGAGTCAAAGTCAGTAACAGAGACAAACTGCTGTAAATATGTAAAAATAAAACCAATAGTAAAGCTCATCCTTGGTGTTTATTACCCACAGTTTATAATCAGAGTTGGTCTTTTAAACACTGAAATAATCAGTATTAATTTTCACTGCATAATTCAAACATTCATAATCAAACCAGTCGAGTTTCCTGATGTTTCCACTCTGCTGGAGCTTTTTGACCCAAGCTCAGTTTATTATTTCAGTTTCACTCTGATCAGAAAAATCCAAATTATGCTGTTCTTTAATGAGAATAAAAAATAATAATAAAAATGACCCTTTGAAATAAATACTGTGAGTACCTACACAACATTTATGTTAAAAATATGAAATAATGTGTAAAATAAACACTGTGATTCATTATTGAAGCGTTTTTCTTTGTTAGATCATCACCTGTTTAACATTATTATCCCATAAATCCTTTCAATTTGACTCCACTAATCACCTGACTGAAACTGTGTGACCGTTACCATGACGACCAGCTGGATCACAAAGTCTTCCTGTTTAACCCCTCCTACCGCTCTCTGTGAAGGAATACCAATAAAGTTATTTAAATCTGGATGAGAGTGTCTGCCTCTGACCACCAGGTGGAGCTAAAGTCACACAGGAGCTGCAAACAAAGAGAGAGTGAGACTGTAGGTGAGCTGTGATCATGTGAAGCTCCCTCAGGCTCATCTCACTCACTCTGCCCACACTTCTCACTCCTTCTCTGCATGACTACACAAAATATCTCAAATATAATCTTATGATCTTTATCATGAGCAGGTGTGATCTCAGAATCACCCACAGCTGAGTTCTGTGGAAGCATTTTCAGAGACACCGGGCAAACAGAAGCTGCAGGGTCAGTTTTATTGACTCTGAAGTCACCGGGACCAGGATACAGATATCAGTGTTAGCATGTGTGCTTTCTGTCACAGCCAAAAAAGACTGAAGTCCATTCTGAGCCGTAAAAACGTCTCTGTCGTTAACACGGATTTTGATACTGTAGAAGTTAACCATTGATTTTACCCTCTGCCAGGATCAGAGCTCAGCTTTACTCCACCTGTCTGACTTCTTCATGTGTCTGTGTCACATTCACTGACTGCGTCTTCTTCTTTGTTTCTTCTTTGAGAAGCTTTGCGTGTAAAACGAGGCATCGATTCTTCAGTAAAGCCTTTATTTAGATCCTGTGTGGAGCTGCACGGTCAACATGTGACTTTCAGCTTTGATTCAAAGTGTTTCATTAACAGCATCACATTCGACCCACAACAACAATCTCATCATCAAGTTTGCTGATGACACCACGGTAGTCGCACTCATCTCGAAGGGAGACGAGGCAGAGTACAGAGAGGAAGTCCTGAAGCTGGCAGCATGGTGTTCAGAAAACAACCTGGCACTGAACACTAAGAAAACCAAAGAGCTCATTGTTGACTTCAGGAGACACAGCCACAGCACTGACTTGGCCCCCTTCACATCAACGGGGAGTGTGTGGAGAAGGTCCACAGCTTCCGGTTCCTTGGTGTCCTCATTACTGCTGACATCTCCTGGACAGACAACATCCTGAGAGTCCTCAGGAAGTACAAGCTGAACTCCAACCTGCTGCTGACCTTCTACTGCTCGTCCATTGAGAGCCTGCTAACCTACTGCATCACGGTATGGTACGGCAGCTGCACCAAGGCAGATAGAGTGAGGCTTTAGAGTATGGTCAAGACAGCACAAAAGATCATCGGCTGTCCTCTCCCCTCCCTGATGGACATTTTTTCGATACAAAAAAAAAATGTTCATGCCTTTTTAATTTGTCATTTATTAAATTTTCACGGCACATTCCGCACCACATCTCTGTGCGTTCATCATTTGTTTGAAGCCAGCTCACCTCCTGCAACTACTTTTCCGAGAATACGTGCTTCTTTTGTGGTTCGGACTCCTTCTGACATTTCTTTGGAGATGGAGGAACATCACAGTAATTGCTTAAAGGAGCTTGCTTCTTCGACATCTTTAAGAGTTCTAAACAAATGTCTGTCCTCCTGAAAATCTTATGTAAGCAAACATGCATTGCAACTTCTTATCTTGTGCCCGTTTTTTATTTTGACAGCGAATGCGCACCTGCGGACCACTTATGTGCAGCCCTGGTTATTTAGCTCGTCATATTGCAGCCACAGAAATTATTTTGTCCATGAAACCATAAAGCTGCACTTTCTTTTTGCCTTATAGTCTGATTTGTCATAACTTCTCCGTTTTGTGGTAAGCTTTTCTTTGGCTGTCACTTCTTCACCCTGACCTGTCTTATTTGGCTCAGCAGAACTAAAATATTGTGGCGAGCTCAGACAAGGAGGAGACGGAGGTGTCGTTTGGTCTTGCTTCCCGTGAGCTAGCCAGGGAGCACAGCCGTTTATTAACATCTGCAGAAGAACACTGCCGCTAGCTAACTGCTCAGCGCGGCAACAGCACAGCAACAACAACAACAACAACACACAGGGCGCCCTCTGACCCCGGAAGGACACACCGTCGCAGCGAGAGGGCGTCACCCGTCACTATGGCAACATAAACAAAACATAACTGTACAAACAGAACCCCGAACAGCCCTTACCCGCTACAATATATATCCTGCTGCTTTTACACACGCACTCACATAACGCTCAGCGATTCTCTGCGCGATCAACCTCTCACATGTTTAAGCTTGCTGCGGGAGATTTCACTTGTCATGTTTGCATAGTAAGCTAACGATTAATAAGACGATGTCAGAGGAATTGGTGCACAAATTATCACCACTCACCAATCAGTACTGTCGCTCTCTATACACAGTTCGCACGATTGCAAAGTGAAACAAGTGAAAGCAAAAAACAAGCGCAAATTCAAACGCGATTTCAATATGTCACATATTGACAGTGGCTCACCGATGCCAATGACATAATTACCCAGCTACATTTCCGAAAGAATGCAAAAGCATTGACATATATTTTTCCTTCCTGCGATAGGCTGACGGGCAGGGCAGAGATAGATTTTGGTAGCCCGACTGGAAAAATCGCTAGCCCCGGGACGTCGGGCAGGCGATTTTGCGAGCCCTGTATCTGATTGAGGAATCACTCATCTTTGGAAAAGAGAGTTTATTACAGAGAAATGTCTCTTTCCAAAATAAAAGCTATACTATACGCTTCTTCTGGGCTATATTCTCAGCAGCATATTAAACATATCAGGTCCCCATAAGGTGCCCACTTCGGGTAGGGGACGAGTTCCTGCCCCAAGTGGAGGAGTTCAAGTATCTCGGGGTCTTGTTCGCGAGTGATGGGAGAAGGGAGCCGGAGATCGACAGACGGATTGGGGCTGCAGCTGCAGTGATGTGGACGCTGCACCGGTCCGTCGTGGTGAAGAGGGAGCTGAGTGTAAAAGCGAAGCTCTCAATTTACCGGTTGATCTACGTCCCTACCCTCACCTATGGCCACGAGCTGTGGGTAGTGACCAAAAGAAGGAGATCGTGGATACAAGCGGCAGAAATGAGCTTCCTCCGAAGGGTGGCTGGCCTCTCCCTTAGAGATAGGGTGAGAAGTTCGGCCATCCGGGAGGGGCTCAGAGTAGAGCAGCTGCTGCTCCACATCGAGAGGAGCCAGCTGAGGTGGTTCGGGCATCTGACAAGGATGCCCCCTGGGCGCCTCCTGGGTGAGGTGTTCCAGGCATGTCCCACCGGGAGGAGGCCCCGGGGCAGACCCAGGACACGCTGGAGAGATTATATCTCTCGGCTGGCCTGGGAACGCCTTGGTATTCCCCCGGATAGGCTGGGGGAGGTGGCTGGGGAGAGGGAGGTCTGGGCCTCTTTGCTTAGGCTGCTGCCCCTGCGACCCGGCCTCGGATAAAGCGGATGACGATGGACAGTGTTGGGAAGGTTACTTTTAAAACGTATTCCATTACAGAATACAGAATACATGCCCCAAAATGTATTCTGTAACGTATTCCGTTACATTACTCAATGACAGTAACGTATTCTGAATACTTTGGATTACTTAATATATTATCATGCTTTTTACAACAACGTGAATGTACTATTGCTGTGTGATTTATTACTATTACTGAAGGTCCGCAACTCCGAACTGTAGTAAAGGGACCTCTGACTAATACGGCGGGGTCCCTGTCGGCTTGTAGCCGAAAAATAGCTTTACTTTGTTGTGTGGGTCAACTTTTCTTGCGAGAGACAGAGAGAGGTGTTGAAAGGCTGCTCCAACGGAACTTATTGTTTTCGGAGGAAAACACGAACACGGTGTACAGTCGAGTCTTAATAGCTTACTTACAACTGGGCTCGTCAGGCTCTCTTCTTGGCTGCAGTGGTTATTATTATATTTACATGTTTCCAGCTCCCGTTTTTCCTCGATAACAACTCGTACCTTTCCACTCGCCTTTTTCTCCCTCCTCGTGCTCACAGACCCATAACGTGTATGGCAGTCCATTCTCCCTGCAACACGGACTACACTGCCCATGATGCTACATTCTTTAGAGCTATGCTTGTAGCATTCTGCCTGTTAGCTTAGCACAACAACAACAACAACGAAAAGGCGCTCTCTCACCCAGGAAACACACAGTCGCAGAGAGAGAGAGAGAGCGTCGCCCTGTAACCATGGCAACCGTAACGCTGCCGCCTGGAACAACAGAACGTAGCTGTCAAACAAAACCCAAACAGTCCTGACCCGCGACAAAATGAAACAGGAAAGTACCGCCGCGTAATCCATTTATTTCAACAAAGTAACTTTATTCTGAATACCACCTTTTTAAACGGTAACTGTAACGGAATACAGTTACTCATATTTTGTATTTTGAATACGTAACGGCGGTACATGTATTCCGTTACTCCCCAACACTGACGATGGATGGATGGTCCCCATAAGGAGAATCATGTGCTAACGGCTGTCTAAATGACTCGGGTAAAGTTTGTAGCATGCGTGCTTGTTGTTTTTGTCTGCTTCCACTTGTCTTTGCACTAGGATGATGTCGGAGTAAATGTGCAGTCATATTTGTTGTGTTCCCACTAGTGCTGTCAGCGTAAATCTCGTTGAAATGACGTTAACGCCACAACACGGCAAATCTCCGTTAACGAGCTACCGCGGATCGCTCCGTGCATGGGGCTGGACGGCCAACACGTTAACGAGCTAACTGCGCTAACACACTAGTTCCCACCCATGTAATTGAGCATTGCATGGCACATCCAACATACTGTTTTACTTTAGTCCATGACGCGCTTACCTTCAGGGTCATATGTCACATGAAAACCAAAATAGTTCCAAACGCCAGATCTGAATGAGGGTGGGGGAGGTTCAATTTGCCATGTTGCAAGGAGAGCTTAACTTCTGTCTCGCTAGCTTGCCCTGCGCTCAGTGAATCTGCGTTCGACTACTCCGCCTAGGCTGCACTGTCCAGCGCAGATCCACTGAGCGCTCAACACAGACAGCATTGTCAGAAGGAAAGTTGATAAAATAAATTAAAAATTTATTTTGTATTGTTCGATACATATGCGTACCGAACCGAAAGCACTGTATCGAACGGTTCAATATTGATACCAGTATCGTTGGTGGAGTGCAGTATATATATATATATATATATATATATATATATATATATATATATATATATATATATATATATATATATATATATATATATCTTTTTCCCTATGTTAATACTGTCCATATGTATATAGCACTGCAGAGCTGTAACTCCCCCCCCCACCACAGCATGTTTACACTGAATAGGAGATGCTCTGTATCTCATTGTACAACTGTACAGTGACAACAAAGGCATTCTATTCTATTCTATTATCTGGAATTAAGGACATGTTTACACAGGGTGAGGCTGTTCACTTATTTAATTACACTAAATGAATGAAAAACATAAAACCTGGAGCTGGTTTAAAGTTTTTTATTGGCTTTGACTGTAATTTTAAATAAATGTGCTGAAAAGCTGAAGTTAAACCATCAGAGAGTAAAAACTAAGATCTTACAGGAAGTCCTGACCTGCTCGGCTGCAGGTTCAATTTATCAGAGTTTGAGTTTCTGTGTGAAGGTCAAAGTTATTCTCTACATACAGACTGTAACACCGACCTGAAACTGTAAACTCGTGATTCAAGAACCAAAATTAAACATTAACAAGTTTATTTTGTTTCTTAGCAAAGTTTACATTTTATTGCTGCTTTGCTGAAGTTCGGTCGAGTCAGGCTGTAAATGATCTGTGACACACCTTAATGACCCGTCTGCTCACACTTTTCCTCACAGGCTTTGATTTAACTCTGTGGATCAACAGTGACATGGTCACAGTGGGTACTGTAGCAGTCAGCCTCATGTCCCGTCTGAAGCAGTGTGAGAGTGTCAGTAGATGATCAGCAGAGGAAAGTGAAGCTGCTGTGAGCTGATGTCCTGAAGGGCTTTTAAAGAGTCTCTGAGTTTGACAGGAACATGAAGATGTTTGTGGTGTTTGTGATCCTCCTGCACGGTAAGTACACCTTCCTCTCTCTGCTCTCATCATCAGCTTTTCTTTCATCTCTCTCTCTTTAATGTGTTGAAGTGCAGCAGGAGGAGATTTCCATCAAACACTGGATTCTGATTCAGATCAAACTAACAATCCAAAGCAGCAACTTTCAAATCTCTGGATTCTTCTTGGTGCCTTTCAGATGAGCTCATGTTACAATCAGCTGCTGTGTGTGTTGTTGTGTAGCTGAAGCTCGGACTCACATTTCATATGTGACCAAAGGAAACTTGGTGCTGTGTGACACACTTTAGATTCTCTGCTGCTGCTTTGAACTCTTCAAACTAAAGAGCCAAACGGATGATTGACTGTGCAACATTTCATTTCATTTCATTGTTATGCTGATTGTAGCATCCAGTCAAACTGAGAAGGCCAGAACTGATGGTTGTTGAATGATTTTTATTACTCCTTGCCATGTATCAGACAACGAACCAATGTAAGAGGTAGACAAAGAAATAAAACACAAATAATTTCTAAACAGGTAACTTAACAATAATTATATCTTTGTATATGCAACAACTAATATTTCATTGCATTTTAACTTCTTAGTGTTTTTGACCCATTCCTAACCAAACAAGCAAGAAAAGAAAACAAAGGTCACGCAGGTGGAGTATGGGAATGACAAATAAGAACAGAAAGGTCAAAATAACCATTTCAGAGAAAAACCTTAGTAAAAAGGGTGAGCGTTCACATAAGATGTCTACTGTAGAACGCCCAGTTCATGTTAATTCTACTGTTAGAAAGTTGTGGAAAGCAAGATGCATTCATACAACAGTATGTGAGAGGCGGAGCGTGTTCGACTCTTTCTGTGGGGAGATCTTTCATTTTTTGTCCTTCCACAGCTCTCCTTAGTCTCAGACATAACACACACTGACGGATGTAGTCTGATACTGTTTGACTTAGCTTGGGAATCCAATAACCGCTGGACTGTATTTCGCTCATTGTGAAGCTCTTTCCTTGATGATTTATCATTTCGTGACAGTGAGCGATTATGAGTTTTGTAATATGATGCTCTCTTGGAATGACAGTTGGATGTTTGAATGTGTTTGGAAGCAATGAGTGTTGTAGCCTTCCTCCCTCGTTGAGCGCATTGTCTTTGTCCAAGAAAGGATCCAAGTTGTACATTTTGTTGCTCTCAGGTTATGGTCTTCCTTTGCTTAATGTCTTTATCTCATCTTGATGCATTCTCAATCATCCAGGAAAGTAAATCTCCAAAAGTTGATTCTGTTCATCTGGACGTAGCGTTTTGTGGGAGAAACGTTTCATCACTCATCCAAGTGACTTCTTCAGTCTCATCTGACTGCAGGTTTCCCCAAATCTGCAGTCAGCTGAGACTGTGATGTTGGATGCCCCCAGCATCCAACATCAGCATGGAGGAGAGGAAGGCACTCACATCACTTAGTGATGACCAGTGTTGGTCAAGTTACTTGAAAAAAGTAATCAGTAACTAATTACTGATTACTTCCCCCAAAAAGTAATCCCGTTACTTTACTGATTACTTATTTTCAAAAGTAATTAATTACTTAGTTACTTAGTTACTTTTTAAAAACACGATTTACAACCTGAATAGGTGATAAAGCGATAGATCTTTCAGCCCAATTCTTCTTTTTCTACATAATCCATCATGCAAAATGTAATCAAATGGAAAAGTCTCTTTTTAACTTGTTTTATCAGTTTTAATCTTTTAACTTGATGCATCAAGCAAAAATTTAATTATATGCAACATTCTCTGACTGGAATAAATTAGTTTAACATTTAAACCTATTTTCTGCACATTCCAGCACATAAAATAAAATATTTTTTGTGTTTACACTCACTCTTTCAAATAGATGCAAGTAAAACACAGCAGAAAATAAGTCAAAGACTAGCGGTCCTTTTGCTCTATTTTCACCTGTAAAGCAGGACTACGGTAGGCGGAGGTTTACCCTGGTGCAGGTGTGCCGCGGTCAGTTGAAGAATCCGTGAGTTTCTCTGTGAGTTTCCCATCACGTCGTAGCTACTCGGTGCTTGCTCGGAAGTTTAGGGGTTTTTTTCGCTGTAAAAAGAAGTTTTCTTCCCACGCACAGCGGACACTAATGTGTTTGTCACTTTTTATGGAATCAAACTCAAAGTAAGGTCAGTACTTCCACGCTTTAAACGCTGCACGCTCATACTCTCTCCCACAATCGATATATGATCCATTGTTGATCTGCACACAGCTGTTGTCACTAACGGCGCCCTCGCTTACGTCACTGTCATGAGACATTCTCGCAAAAAAATCACGGTTTTAGTAACGCAGTAACGCAGCGTTCCTACAGGAAAGTAACGGTAATCTAATTACCGATTTTGCAATAGTAATCCCTTACTTTACTCGTTACTTGAAAAAAGTAATCTGATTACAGTAACGCGTTACTGCCCATCTCTGGTGATGACAACAACATTATCATCCTTCCGGCAGACAAGGGTCGGTGCACAGTATTGCTAAACCAGAAAGACTATCATGAGAAGATTTCGTCACTACTCGGTGATGAAAATACTTATGAGCTCCTGAAACGAGACCCAGGAAGTGGCTACAGGAAGAGGCTGATAGACTGTCTGAAGCAGTTAGAACAAGACAAGGCTATTGACCGGACCTCATACCACAGGCTGTACCCAGGGGAGTCTACACTGAGCCTGTATGGTTTACCAAAGATAAACAAACAAGGTGCACCTTTAAGACCGATTGTCTGCATGATCAACTCTGTCAACTATAACATCTCCAAGTTTCTGGCTTCGATCTTCAACCCACTGGTGGGCAGCTCTGAACACCACATCCAGAACACCCTGGATTTTGTTGAGAAGGAGAGAGGTGTCATTATGGAGGCAGATGAAACCATGGTCTCATACGACGTTACATCTCTCGTCACTTGCATCCCAGTCACGGAAGCGTTGGAGATAGTCCGTAAGAGATTACAGGATGACCCCAACCTCAGCAACAGGACCGCTCTCAGCATCGACCAAGTGTGTTTGAACTGTGTCTTCATTCCACCTACTTCATATACAAGGGTCAGTTCTACAGGCAGAAACATGGGTGTGCCATGGGCTCCCAGTTTCACCCATCGTGGCCAATTTGTACATGGAAGAAGTGGAAAAGAGGGCTTTGCTATCCTACCCTGGAACAGCACCAAGCCATTGGTTCAGATATGTGGATGACACCTGGGTGAAAATCAAATCTCAGGACGTACCACACTTCACGGATCACATTAACTCGGTGGACCGACACATCAAATTCACAAGGGATGATATGAAAAGTGGCAGGTTAGCCTTCTTAGACTGTGAGATTTCCATCAGTAATGGGGGACATCTAAAACTGATGTGGCCAGTAAACCTACACATACGGATCAGTATCTAAGGTTTGACTCTCATCATCCACTGGAGCACAAACTGGGTGTCATCAGGACACTACAACACAGAGCGAACACCATCCCCACTGACACAGCAGCCAGGGAGGCAGAAGAACATCACATCAAGAAGGCCCTGAGTAAATGTGGTTATCCCAGCTGGACTTTTGTCAAAGCTGGGAAGGCGCCTAAAGAAAGCTCCAGCCGATCCAGGAGAGAAGGACAACCGCTGCCCAAGCGAAAACCTGTAGTGATCCCGTACGTGTCAGGAGTATCGGAGCAGTTGAGATGCATTTTTTCTAAACACCGGGTGTCTGTGGCTTTTAAACCCCAAAACACGCTGCGCCAAAAATTGGTCCACTCCAAGGATCAGGTCCCCCGACACAAACAGAGTAACATAGTGTACGCTGTTAAGTGCAGGAGGATTGCCAGGATTTATACATTGGGGAAACCAAACAACCTCTGGCGAAGCGGATGGCACAACACAGAAGAGCCACCTCGTCAGGCCAGGACTCTGCAGTCTATTTACACCTACAGGCCAGTGGACACTCTTTCAATGATGGGGATGTAACATCCTGGACAGGGAGGAACACTGGTTTGAGTGCAGAGTCAAGGAGGCCATTTACGTGAAAAAGGAAAGACCATCTCTGAATAGAGGAGGGGGCCTAAGGGTACATCTGTCACCATCTTACAATGCTGTGATTGTAGCCATTCCCCAACTCTCTGTGAATGGTACTCATGGCCATTGATCAGTGGTCTTTGATCAGTGGTCGTTGATCAATGGTCATGAGAATTTGCATAATTAAGATTAAAGAACTGACCTCCCAGCCCATTGTTCCTTCAGTGGGCTGGTTTCTGTCATTATGCAAATGTACTGTTTATAAGATTGAAACCTGCAGTCAGCTGAGACTGAAGAAGTCACTTGGATGAGTGACGAAACGTTTCTCCCACAAAACGCTACGTCCAGATGAACAGAATCAACTTTTGGCGGTCTTTATCTCATCTGAAAATGTTAGTCTTTGTAAGTTTTTGATAATCACCAATTGCTCTATTAGAATATTATGGCCAACAGCAGAGGTGTGGACTCGAGTCACATGACTTGGACTCGAGTCAGACTCGAGTCATTAATTTTATGACTTTAGACTTGACTTGAAAAAATGTTCTAAGACTTGTGACTTGACTTGGACTTTTACACCAATGACTTGGGACTTGAATTGGACTTGAACCGGTTTACTTGAAAAGACTTGATATTTTACCCCAAATATAAAATTTAACATGCATATTATATAGAGATTGAAAATGTGACGTCATTCACGGGTAGAACCGCAAAGGATTCTGGGAACTCGTGGCAAGCGGTACTAGCGCACGCAGGCTTTCAATTAAAATCAGTTATACAGCGATAAAAAGAAACACAAAAATGTCAAGAAGCTGTTGTATTATTAACTGCAATAGCCGGTCGCATGACAGCCACGGGAAGCCGACGGGTAAAGAGATCGGTTGTTATCGGATTACGTCGTTGAAGAGAAATTGTTCGAGCCATGTTTCCGAAGTAACAAAGACGCGACGGATGGCCTGGATTGCAGCCATTCAAAGATCAAATATAACGTCCCAGAACACTCCAGCTCACAGGTTAGTCTGCTCCAAGCATTTACACAAAGGTCAGTCTGCTGTTGTAGTTAATGCGTCATTTTTCTTAACATAATTGGTGATATAGGTTACAAGCAAGTCTGGCGCTGAACAGAAATGGTCGCGCTATGCTCCTTTATTTATTGTGCATAAATAGTGAATTGTCCTGACACAATATTGCGTTTCGCTTCTGTTATTATGGTACATTGACAAAAACATATACGTTTATTCACAGGATAAAACAGTTGTTTTGTATCACTAATTGTCCAGTGCGATTACAGCATACAGTATTGTTGTCACTGCTACATTTCTGTGATGAACCAGAAATTATTTCCACTACTAATTAATTACCGTTGAGCTCAAAGGTTATATTAATAAACGGTTAAGGAATGTGTATTTATGACGACGATTTGTGAGACTGGTAAACTTATGATACGTACGATGGTCTTTCGTTCTACACGGTGCATTTCAAGGTCCTGCACCCATCCGTCGGTAAACTGTACCTGGACTTGTTGCAGTGACCGGAAGTTACTAAACTTCATGAGTGTATGCACTCACTCCAAGAACCGTATGATTATTAATATGCATATAAATAAAGAAGCTATTTTGTGCAAAGATGTCAACTGTAAGAATGCTGTGCATAAACATTTACTCTGCTCCATGTATGATGATATAGTGACTGCTCTGTATAAAAGTGGCACACTGCTTGATAAACAATATAAGCATAAGAAACCTAACATCAGACCTGGCTGGAAAGAACATGTATCCATGTACCATGATGAAGCTTGCATAGCTTATAAATGTTGGGCCATGGCTGGAAGACCTAAACAAGGCCCAGAATTTGAACAGAAAAAATGTGCGAATGCCAGATATAAGTACGCTGTTCGCTTTATAACTAAAAATGAGCAAATGCTAAGAGCAGATTCTTTGGCCAGGAAAATGCTGTGTAATAATACGGCAGATTTTTGGAAAGAGGTGAAAGCTCTTAATAACTGTAAACCATCTCTACCATCAACTGTTGAAGGTGTTTCTGGGGCAGATAACATTGCAGCATTATGGAGACAGCATTACAGTGCGTTGTTTAACTGTATAAAAAGTGATCCATATGAGGACAATCTTGACATGAGTAATGACACAATAAGTGTAAGGACACATGAAGTATATGAAGCCATTCATAGGTTGTCTGATAATAAATCCTCTGGTTTGGATCACATCACTGCAGAACATTTAAAACATGCTAGTGTAAGGCTAGCTCCTCTTTTAGCACTCTGTTTCACTGGGTTTATGATTCACGGCATATTACCAGACTCAATGCTGTGTATCTTACTGGTACCAGTTATGAAGGACAAAGCTGCAAAAGTGAGCTGCTTGGATAATTACAGGCCAATTGCACTAGCCAGTATTTTATCTAAGGTGTTAGAAAGAATCTTGTTTGACAGAGTTAGTGTGTTCATCTCTTCTCTGGATAATCAGTTTGGCTTCAAAGCACGGCACTGACATGTGCATATATGCACTCAAGGAAATAGTCAGTTTGTACAGGGCTAAAAATTCATCTGTCCTCATGCCTTTCATTGATGCCTCTAAGGCTTTTGATCGAGTGAACCACAGAAAACTTTTTGATAAAATGAAGAGACGGGGAGTTCCTCAGTACATCGTGAGGATTCTCTCTTACTGGTACGCTCATCAGAACATGCAGGTTAAATGGGGAAGCAGTATTTCTGCCCCCTTTGGTGTCAGCAATGGTGTTAGACGGGGTGGGATTTTGTCTCCAATTTTATTTAATTTGTATGTTGATGATTTGTCCATACAGCTGAGAGCCTGTAACACTGGGTGTATATTAGGTAAAGCACTGATAAATCATCTTATGTATGCAGATGACCTGGTTGTTTTTAGTCCAAGCAGTGCTGGGTTACAGGATCTTCTTAATGTCTGTACTGAATATGGTGTGCAATATGACATTGAGTACAATGCTGCTAAAAGTGCTGTTTTGATATGTAGAACCAAGCAGGATAAACAGCTAAATTTCCCTTTGTTTAAACTGGCACAAAAAACTCTTGAAGTTCATAAAAAGGTGAAATACCTCGGTCACTTTATTACTGAGCAAATGAATGATGATGATGACATATACAGACAACGATGTAAGCTCTATGTGCAGGCAAATACTATTGCACGCAAATTCAGCTTTTGTTCACTTCCAGTTAAAGTGGCTTTGTTTAAAGCGTATTGCACACCGCTATATACTGCCCCCTTGTGGTCATCCTACAAACAATGTAGCATACAGAAGCTGCATGTTGCATATAATGATGCGATGAGAATCCTTTGCAGGATACCTAGAAGTGGTAGTGCCAGCCAGATGTTTGTAGCTGTGGGTGTTTGGACTTTTAAAGCACTTTTAAGGAAGCTAATGTTCAATTTTAGAGAACGACTGGATGGTTCGAGTAACAGTATAATTTTAGCACTCACAGATCCGACAGTGAGTGGTTCCCGTTACTCATCCAGTCTCAGAAAGCACTGGTTAAAGTGTTTGTGTATTTATTGATTTATTTTAAGTAATTGTGTTTTATGTATATTATGGTTTTATGTTTTTACAAATGTTTTAGATACTTATTTATATACATATATATATTTAATGGTGTATACCTTGTGTTGGGGGGGGGGGGGAGTGTTGTGTGTGTGTGTGGTTTTTTTTTTTTTTTTTTTTGTCTTGTTTTTATGGACATGAAGTCTGCCAATTAAGATTGAATTGAATTATAAAGATCCATTAGAGTGTTCATCATATCGTCCTATATCACTCTTAAATGTAGATTTAAAAATACTGTCAAAAACACTTGCTCTCAGGCTAGAGCAACATCTACCATTGTTAATTTCTCCAGATCAGACAGGTTTCGTGAAGGGTAGGCATGGTTTTTTCAACCTGCGCAGGTTTTTGAACATATTACACACCAAGTCAACTACAACCCCTGAAATTGCCTTATTACTCGATGCTGAGAAGGCATTTGACCGGGTGGAGTGGGATTATCTGTTTTATACTCTGCATAAATTTGGATTTGGCCCTAATTTCATTTCATGGATTCAGTTACTTTACTCCTCACCTATGGCACGTGTTAGAACAAATTCGTTATTCTCTTCTTATTTCCCACTTCTCCGTGGTACGAGACAAGGTTGTCCCTTATCCCCTCTTCTTTTTGCATTATCAATTGAACCACTGGCGATTAAACTGCGAGGTGACAGTTGCATTAAGGGCATCTTCAGAGGTGACCAGGAGCACAAAATATCCTTATATGCTGACGACCTCCTGCTGTATATGTCAGAGCCTTTATGCTCTCTTCCCCGTGCTCTTGCCATTTTTGAATGTTTTGGTTATATTTCAGGTTACAAGTTAAATCTGCATAAAAGTGAACTTCTCTGTGTCAACTCTATAGCCAGAAAGATTTCATTTTCAGGTTTTCAATTTAGCGTTAAATCAGGGTATGTGACCTATCTGGGGGTTAAGGTTACCCACTCATACAAAGATCTTTATGAAAGAAACTTTGTCCCGCTGCTTAAAAATACTGAGACAGATCTTCAGAGGTGGAACAATTTACCACTGTCATTAATTGGCCGCGTCAATTCTATCAAAATGAACATACTTCCCAAGTTCCTTTACTTATTTCAATGTATCCCATGCTACTTACCCAATAAGTATTTTATAACACTGAATAAGCATATCTCTGCATTTATTTGGAATGGCAAAAGTCCACGAATTCGTAAAGATTTCATGCAGAGGACTAGGCCAATGGGTGGATTAGCCTTGCCAAACTTTCAGTCTTATTATTGGGCAGCAAATATTCGTAATATGCTGTACTGGATGAGTAATGTTACTACAGAGACTCCAGCTTGGCTCCAAATTGAGTCATCCAATTGTGGCAAAATTTGCCTATCAGCTTTGTTGAGTTCAGCTCTCCCATTAGAACTATACACCTATAAACGTAACCCTTTGTTGTATGACTCGCTCAGAATCTGGGTGCAATGTAGGAAAAGGTTGGGGTTACACTTAATGTCAATTAAAGCACCTATCTGCTCAAACCATATGTTCCCACCCTCCATGATGGACTCTGCCTTTAAAATATGGGAAAGTAATGGCCTTAGAAATATCAAAGACCTTTTTGTAGATGGGATTTTTGCCTCATTCACGCAGCTCCTGAAGCAGTTTAATGTTCCTCGGCAACATTTTTTCCGCTATTTACAAATTCGTCACTTTGTAAAGAGTCGATTTCCTTCATTTCCGGAACTACCTGAGGAAACTTCTTTGGATAAAATTATTAATATAAACGTTCATAAGAGAGGGGCGATTAAAGAAATCTATGCTATACTATTAGATCTTCAATCTCCTTCTCTCTTCATCCTTAAAGCACAGTGGGAGAAAGACCTTGGGATGACTTTAACAGATGAGCTCTGGCAATCTTTTCTCCAGAGGGTACACTCTTCTTCGATATGTGCCAGGCATGGGCTCCTTCAATTTAAGGTCCTACACCGATTACATATCTCCAAGGAAAAGTTAGCCAAGTTCTATCCAGGAGCTGACCCTCTGTGTAACAGATGTAAAGCAGAAACAGGTTCGCTCCTTCATACCTTTTGGACATGCCCCAATCTTCATACCTATTGGGTGTCTATATTTAACACTCTGTCAGAGATGTATAACGTTAAATATGAGCCTTCTGCTCTAACGGCTATCTTTGGGGTGATACCTCAAGACATCACTTTGCCAAAATGCTATTCGAATTCTATTGCCTTTGCTTCACTTATCGCAAGGCGCCTTATACTTTTAAGATGGAAGCAGGAAGCTCCTCCCACACATGAACAGTGGCTTGCGGAGCTCATGAGGTTTTTACATTTAGAAAAGATGAGATATACACTGGCAGGTTCAACCACCAAATTTCTTAGGGCATGGCAGCCATTCTTGATGTACATGGAAACATTTAAAATGACCACCTTATCATGACCAGATACCATATCTCTATATCGCTATCATAGCTAACTGTACGCTGAATGTCCCTTATACATTTTATTTTTCTATTTGTTTGTTGTTGTTTGTTTGTTTTTTGTTGTTTTGTAGGGGTTTCTTTGGTTTGTTTGTTTGTTTTTTCCTTCTCTATTTCTGTTATCTTTTGGGGTATTGTAAATACTGAACAGCAAACTACTGTATGTTCAATGTTTTGTTGTTAACATGCTGCTGTGACTGAAAATAAAATTTATAAAAAAAAAAAAAGATTGAATTGAATTGAATTGAAATAAATATGCTAAGATGAGATAGCTGACTTCATCTAACTAGCAAATGTTGTCCAGGCTACGTTGGTGATACAGTTTTTTTTAATGTGTATGATATTTTTGTCATGCGATTTTAAAGCTGGTCCTACAACCGCATCCAAGAATAACATGCAGCTTATCTCAGAACTGTCGGTGAAAATTATTCTTGGAGCTAGGTTTAATTGAGCTGCATTCTAAAGAGGTGCAATTTCACAATTTGTGTATATTTTCTAAGTTCACTATTTTGTCATGTGTTGAGAAAAACACAGATTTTAAAATTACATGGTCTAATATTTACATTTAGCATAACTGCAACATTATTTTTTCGTTTTTTTTTTTAAAGACTCGAAAGGACTTGAAATTCAAAGTTTCAGACTTGTGACTTGACTCGGACTTTTACACCAGTGACTTGAGACTCGACTCTGACTTGCCTGACATTACTTGAGACTTGACTTGAGACTTGAGGATAAAGACTTGAGACTTACTTGAGACTTGCAAGACAATGACTTGGTCCCACCTCTGGCCAACAGTATCGAATGCTGCACTGTGGTCTAGCAATCTGCCCCATGGTCAAAGGTGAGGAATTACTGATTGGTATTTTTTTGATGGATCTTTGTCAGTCAAAACATGGGATCAGGGAATTGGTGCACTGCTACTAGTGATGCAGATGCTGTAGATTTACAGATTTATTGTAAATTTTAAAACCTATCCAAAAATTTTGCAAATAACAAAGTTAAATGCAGCTAAGGCATTTTTAAAAAATAACCTGCAGGCCTGCCAACAGCAGGTGTATCACTCCTCCTGTTTTCCACCTGGAAAACTGGTGATTTTTTGTTTTTATGGGCCGATGGAGTTTTGTTTTTGAAAGGTGGTGGATTGGCCAGATGCTGGCCAGTGTGTAAAAATAACTCAGTTCGTTGGTGGTGGCTATGGCGGAGCTTCCACAGAGGCCAGCAGGTGGATGAGGGAAACGGGAGGCAGGAAGAGGAGGAGGGGCCTAAGGCGAGAAGTCCGAGTGTCAGGTGAACTGAACTTCAGGTAAGAAGCAGTCTATCTGGGTCAGATATAAATCAAGTTTAGGTGGAGTTTATTTTCATTGTGCTGAATTTTTACGGTCAGTTACAATAACTCGTACTGCGTACTAGCTAGTATGATGGAGTTTATATACAGCTGGGTGGGTGCTATGATGTTAGTGATAGTGAACTTTATTTTATTCATAAGGTTAGTTAGTAGAGTTGCCAACCGTCCCGTAAAAAGACGGAATTGTCTCGTATTCAGAGAAAATATCACGCGTTTCGTATTGAGGTGAAAAGGAACACAGTTTGTCCCGGACTTCAGCCAGAATGAAAAAAAGACACAAAGCTGGATTTATTCTGTCGTTACGCTGCACAGCTGCCTCTTCTCTTATCCCACCCCCCCCCCCCCCCCCTCTCCTGTTGCTACTTCAATCCTGTTGCTACTTCAATCATGAAACTGATCAATGATCAGCTGATCAGCTTTTCTCTCTTGTTTTTCCATCCATCCATCTTCATCCGCTTTATTCGAGGCCGGGTCGCGGGGGCAGCAGCCTAAGCAAAGAGGCCCAGACCTCCCTCTCCCCAGCCACCTCCTCCAGCTTATCCGGGGGAACACCAAGGCGTTCCCAGGCCAGCCGAGAGATATAATCTCTCCAGCGTGTCCTGGGTCTGCCCCGGGGCCTCCTCCCGGTGGGACATGCCTGGAACACCTCACCCAGGAGGCGCCCAGGGGGCATCCTTGTCAGATGCCCGGACCCCAGGGCACGCTTCAGGCCACAGCCTGAAGCGTGCCCTGGGGTCCTGCCCTCCTCCTTTTCAGTCTGTTTGTGACCATAGGGCTTTGGAGCGTGATGTCACGGGGGTGGGCGTGGAAAGGATTTTGGCCCGATCCGCCATTTTGGGGGTCTAAGTGAAAAAGGAGCGAAAGCATAGCCATGGTTCGTTCTTGCTGTGTGGTCGGCTGCAATGTTCGCTCGCACGACCGGCACAGGAATAAGCTTGAAAAGGGTTTATCTTTTAATTCTTTCCCAACCTGGAAGCAACATGAGGCAGCTCGTGTATCGATGTTACCAAACGAAGGCGTCCAGCCTTGATAGCAGCTGTGAGACGAGCTGACGTGCAGTTCTCTTCCATCTCCAAATATCTATTGGTGCTCCAGACATTTTCATTCCGGTAAGTTCTAAATATGTTCATATCACTCTTTATAGCCTATTAGTTTTGTTTTTGATGCACTCTGAGGTCATAGCAAATTAGAACAAACATCCTACTGAGTGCAGAACTACCTTCTATTTATGGAGTTGCTAATTATTTGGCATTATTGCAGCAAACCAGCCGATGAAATGGATGAAACATCGTGACTGGTTTCCAGCGCTACACGAGGGACCTGCTTCAAACATACCACCATGCCAATCAGATTACTTCTTCCATGTGAGGGTGAAGAGGTGACCCTTCTGGATAAGATGGTGAAGTGTACCTGATGTGATGTTCTATTAAGTGGTTTTAATAAAAAAAAAGAGGCAAAAATTAGTTTGTTTCTTTATTCAACATTTGAACAGTGGGACTCAGTCAGTACATATTCAGTAAATGCAAATTATTTACACAGCAGTGCACTACAGGCATAAATCTAGACCCCTAGATAAAACATTATGGCATTATAGCAGTGACGACTCCTCCACAGTAGCAGGTGGGGTTTTTCTGTTTTGGGGACAGCTCCTTTTACCTTTCATTACAGATGGTCTGTTTATGTTTTGATCAAGAGCCTTTTTTGGGCAGCTGAAGAGGAGAAGTCTATCTTATGGCCAACCTCTGGCTGTATCTTGGTCATATTACCAGGCAAAACCCAGTATGCAGGTTCATCTGTAACAGTCCTTGTGCCACGGATCAACACTGTTCCGTCTACTTTAGACAGAAGAGCAGCGACGTGGGTGCAGGTCTCTGCGACTCCGGCCATACAGGTGCAGCGGGCGGCTTCAACCTTCCCTGTGATGCTCACAGTGACCCATGGCTGCAATGCTGGTTCATTCAGTCTTTGACAGTGCAGGACCTGAAACACACACAAAATTCATTTAAAGTGTCTAGAAAGTTAGCACATACATGTGATTTTTCATTTCTTTATGTGTCCATCTATAGAACGCTGCAGGTTATAGTCTAAATCTGCCTGTTCTGTCAGAAACCTGCCTGCAGAAAATGAACCTAAAGCATGTAATGCGAGGATATCATCACTTTAGCGATGGAGAAAGCATAAAGTGACAATTATGAATCACTTAATATGATAAGGAGATTCTGCAGGTCATTAATCAAAGTATAAAACTAAAATAAAACGTATTTTTAGTGACACAGGATACAAATATTGAAGCAAGATGTATAATTAGGATTATTTATAATAAACATTAATAAATCATTGCAATTTCTTTAACCATAGAGAATAACTAAATCCTTCAGGACAATGTCACATCAATGCACTGAACTCACTATGTTATCCCTCTAACAGTCTCCACATGTTCTCACTGTAATTTCCCCTCATCAATGAATTTATGCTGCAGTAATCTGAATGTTTGCAGGGAAATCAAACGCATTTCACACGCTGTACTCGAGCTGACTTACCTTTGTTTGAATGACGACTTGTACGCGCTGATTCCACAGATAAGGTATGAAATATATCAGGCTACGTCAATAGCGGTTGGTCTTCAGGGTTTCTACTCCACGGCCGTATTTCATACGGGTCCACATTTCCAATGCACGCTATTTTCTGAGAGTACCGTCGCTTCGCCTCTGGACGCGATCGGTCTCTATACAGTCCGTTCTCTATTGAGCTGCTTTTAAGCATCTTGTAATCGTTGTTCCAACAAAGTGTGTTTCTTTTGATTTGTAGACCCCGAAAATGGTGCCACGCTCCCACAATGCATTGCGGCGTGACGTCAACTCCAAAGCCCTATTGCTGCTGCTCAAAGTTCTGTCCATCCTGGTTCTGACCACAATTGGGGCAGTCCTTTCTCCAGTGTCCATGCTCACTGCAGGTGAAACCTGCATCTTCTTCTGTGTTTTGATCGTTCTGAGGTGGCTTTTGACCTCAGTAGCTCCTTCTGGGGTCAGCAGGGGAGCTGGCCCCAGAGAGGGGTCACTTGCCCCTCCCTTCCTTCCCTCCCCAGCTCCAGCTGCCTCCCTCTTCCCGCTCCACCCCAATCACCCACACTATTGCTCTTTATTCTATTGATCTCTTTTTCTTCTGCTTGTTTTCTTTTTTCTTTCTCAACAGGTGATCCAGGTGATTGATATATGTATTTTTTGTCTGCTTATTTTGTTGGTTTTTGTTTTTTGCCCTTTATCCCCGTCCCTCTTCTCCCCCCTTTTTACTTTCCCTCTTTCTTTCTCCCCGTTCTTTTCCTCAGTCAAGTCTGTCCCGTATTTAGCAAGTGAAAATAAAATAAAATAAACAATAAAAGGTGAATCAAATAGACCATTACAGCAAGGCTGGGATGGTCCATTTGGTAAAGTAAATCCGTTGGGCATCTTTCTTTGCCTTTAGTTTTAATTTAATTCTGATGGCAAAAGAACCAAACGGGACAGGCAAAAAAAAAAATAAAAATGCAGAGTTATCAAGGTCAGCATTATGTTGCTCGGCCTCACTTTTCATCCGGGCTTAATGGGCGTCTCGTCACAGCTCTGTCAGCTGAAGCTGTCTGGAAATCTCCCCCGTGTAGTGAAACGGGCCTTAGGTTCAGCACTCTCCGTCTCCACTGCATGAGATCCTTTTCCTGCAGCACTGTTGACATTTTCAGATTGTTGTTGTGGGTCCAGCTCCTGCAGCGTTTGGTCAGGGTCACGTCAAAGATGGTAGAGGGGAGAGCAGGAGTCCAGGTCAGCCTCAGCTTCCAGCAGCCTGTAATGGGGCATAAAAAGAAAAAAGAAAAACAAAAAACAGACCGGAATGGACGAACAGGAAAATGATGTTGTGTTGGCTGTGTTATTAAGAGAGGGGAGAAACACCGGGCCAGGCCCTGTGTCAGCCTTCTCTCCCCCTTTTTTTTGTTTTTTCTCACGATATAATCACTCATAACCCACCAAGTTGACAGGACAACACCGGTACATACATTTAAATTAAACTGCCTTAGCTTTTTTTTTCTTTTTTCAAACAAGGCGTTTCCTTAAAAATTTCTCTACTTGTGTGTGTGTTTTTGTTTCACCTTTTGTTGCGATGCTCCGGACGCCTTCCCAAACTCCACAAGTCTGTTGGCCCCAAATGTCAACCCAATTTTATGTGTTACAGCTTCGCTTAATTTCTCCTCTACTTCTCTTCTCGCTGCTGTCGGTTCCACAGCTGCTGATTCTTGGTGTGGTTCCCATTACTATAATTTTGCTCTGGCCGCTGTGCTTGTTAGGATGCCTGGGTCGTTGACCCATGGTTTTTGAGTTTATTATATTATTTATAATTTCTAGTCTTTGGTTTCTTTGAGTTCTGTCTTATGGTTTATGTCTCTGTCTTCTTTAGTTGCTCTGTCTCCCCTGTCAACTGTATTCCCTTGTCTAGTTCACGTCTCTGTGTATCCTTAGTTGCTATATCCCCGTGTCCAGTCAGTATCCGTGTCTGCCCTGGTCCCACGTCTCTGTTCCCTCTGTTGCAGTGCGTGCGAGTCTGTGTCTTTGTTCAGTCTGTGTCATGTTTCCTGTTTTACTTTGAAAGTCCATGTCTGATGTTAATGTGTCTGGTTTCGCTTCCCCTTGTCTCGTTAGGCCTGATTTGCCCCAGCTGTGTTTCCCTCCTGTTACCCATTCCCTGATTGCTCCCTCTGTGTATTTAAGCCCCGTGTTTCTCTGCGTCTGGGTTGCGATCTACCGTTTATTTTGCTGTGTGTTTTGTCAGTCTGCCGGTGTTAGTTTATTTTTATTTTTTCCTGTTATGTTATGTTATGTTATGTTATGTTATGTTATGTTTGAGTTCAGCATTAAAGCTGTTTTGGTTTAAGTTTGTCTCTGGAGTCTGCACCTTGGGTCCTATTCCTGTCTGCACATAGCCGTCACTTAACAGTGCTTGTGGTGGGCGGTTGGTCCAGGTCCGTAGCCACCTGTATTAACACGCTAAGAGATTTATTTAATATCATTTTCATCACTGTTAAATAGACAAGCAGGCAACAAGCCCACCTTTACAGTGCAAACTGCACGCCAGTCTCACAACACATTCCTCTCGCTGCTTCTAAATAATTCTCCACTCTCCCTTTATTTCTCCATTTCTCCACATCAGATTTAAAACCCAACATATTTCACACCACTACTTACCTCTCACTTTTTTTTTTTTTTTTTTTTTTACACCAGAGTATTGCACCCAATTACGCCTGCTTATCTTTATGTGGCTCCAAATTACCCTCTTTTCTCTCTTTTCTTTCTTATTTTAATTTTACACACTCGTCAGGGGACAGGCACAAAGCAATCAACAATTTCTACCACTGAAGCAAGTGATTCAATCTTTTTACCTATGATAGAACTCAACCTTAGATGTCAAAATATCCTCTTGTTCTATTCCAGAATAAATGTAAACCCGTGATTACACGGCAGTTTCAGTGTTATTCTGTAGCTAATGCGGGAGTCCTCAGTTCCCAAGTCGCCACCTCAGCTAACCAAACGCTGTTGGACCGGCCTCTGCGTCCAGGGACAGGGGGGTTGCCACACCATGAACAAGCTTTTTAGGGGTTCCACTCCCAAGGTTGCTACCCTAGTTACCTCCGGGCCGCGTCCGATCTACCGGTTGGGAAACCACTCCTGGAACTAATCCACAAGGTCCACTAGGTGTCAACCTTTGATCATGAAATATTGTCCTCCAATTAACACATCAACCGCCACTGTCACCATATTCATATTTAACGCACTGAAACACAGAGAGTGCGTCTCACACGCAGAAACACACACAGAAACCTCTGAGCTCAAGTTTCACAGTTTCTTGCCACAAAAGCCAGTCATAGACAAAGTTAAATGTGGAATGTAATGTGGGCTACAACTCTAGTCTCAACATAGAATGTTTTTAGTTTCTTGCTAGAGCCAGTACCTATGACACACCGGAATTCAGCCTCAATTTATGATGTTAGTATCTCGCGCCGAAAACCAGACAGCGACAAAATTGAATGTGAAAATACGAACAGATTAACTTGACAAACAGTCAGAGCTCTGTTGAGCCAACAATCCCTTTAAACGTTAACTAGTAATGACTTCATGAACTTCTTCACAAATAAAATTTCAATCATTAGAGAAAAAATTACCAGTAATCATCCCACAGATATAATATTATCCACAGCTACTCTTAGTACCATTGATGTTAAGTTAGACTCTTTTTCTCCAATTGATCTTTCTGAGTTAACTTCAATAATTACTTCCTCCAAACCATCAACGTGTCTTTTAGACCCCATTCCTACAAAACTGCTCAAAGAAGTCCTGCCATTAATTAATTCTTCGATCTTAAATATGATCAACCTATCTCTAATGATCGGCTATGTACCACAGGCCTTCAAGCTGGCTGTAGTTACACCTTTACTCAAAAAGCATCTCTAGACCCAGCAGTCTTAGCTAATTATAGGCCAATCTCCAACCTTCCTTTCATATCAAAAATCCTTGAAAGAGTAGTTGTCAAACAGCTAACAGCTCATCTGCAGAGGTTTATTTGAAGAGTTTCAGTCAGGTTTCAGAGCTCAGCACAGCACAGAAACAGCTTTAGTGAAGTCAAAGGAGCTTGGAAAGAAAAGCGTCTGGACTTCTTTAAGTTGCTTGAAGACGTTTCACCTCTCATCCGAGAAGCTTCTTCAGTTTAAGGTCAAATGGTGGAGAGTCCCAGATATAAACCTAGTGGGAGTAACCCCCCACAGAGGAACAAAAGGACCCCCTGATGATCCTCTAATCGCCTGAGCCAAGGTGTGAAACTGGGTGTGGGTCCCAATCAGCCAGAGTTTCGGGTGTGTTCATTGTGAAACCTGGCCCCACCTTATCATGCGAATTCCTGAGATCAGATGGCCCAGGATGTGAGTGGGCGTTAAGGCGTCTGGGAAGGGATCTCAAAACTGGATTATAGATGGCAGAGAGTTGGTGTCGTAAACCCCCGCCTCTGTTCAAGGATGGTTGCTCACAGTGGACATAGATGGCTTCTTTCTCTCCTCTTTCAAACCATCTGTCCTCTCTGTCCAAAATGTGAACATTGGCATCCTCGAAAGAGTGTCCTTTATCCTTAAGATGCAGATGGACAGCTGAGTCTTGTCCTGTGGAGGTGGCTCTTCTGTGTTGTGCCATGCGCATGTGAAGTGGCTGTTTGGTCTCTCCAATGTAGAGGTCTGGGCATTCCTCGCTGCACTGTACAGCATACACCACATTGTTAAGTCTGTGTTTTGGCATTTTGTCTTTCGGGTGAACCAGTTTCTGTCTGAGCGTGTTGCTGGGTCTGAAATACACTGGGATGTCGTGCTTGGAGAAAACTCTCCTGAGTTTTTCTGATAAACCGGCTACATAGGGGATGACAATGTTGTTGCGTCTGTCCTTCTTATCCTCCCTCGCTGGTGTCTGGTCTTCTTTTCTGTGCCTCTTTGCTGACTTTAAGAACGCCCATTTAGGATAGCCGCACGTTTCGAGTGCTTCCTTTACATGTGTGTGTTCCTTCTTTTTTCCTTCAGGTTGAGAGGGAACATGTTCTGCCCGGTGGTGTAGGGTCCTAATTACTCCAAGTTTGTGTTCCAAAGGGTGATGGGAGTCAAACAGGAGGTACTGGTCCGTGTGTGTGGGCTTCTGGTAAACTTCGATGTTGAGGTTGCCGTTCTCTTCAATGTGCACAGCGCAGTCCAGGAAAGGCAAACAGTTGTCCTTTGTGTTTTCCCTGGTGAACTTGATATTTTTATCCACAGCGTTAATGTGCGCAGTGAAGGATTCCACTTCTTGTGTCTTGATTTTGACCCAGGTGTCGTCCACATATCTGTACCAGTGGCTGGGTACTCTTCCTTTGAAAGAGCCAAGAGCCTTCCTTTCCACTTCCTCCATGTAAAGGTTGGCTACAGTAGGTGTTTTTGTCTGTAAAAGCCTTCGTTGTATTTGAAATATGTAGTGGTGAGGCAGAGGTCTAACAGTGTGCAAATCTGATCGGGTGTGAAGTTGGTCCTGTCCTCCAAGGAGCTGTCTTCTTGTAGTCGTTTTCTGACAGTCTCCACGGCCTCCGTGGTGGGTATGCAAGTGAAGAGAGAGACTACATCAAAGGACACCATGGTTTCATCTGGATCCAGGGTAAGTTTCTGGACCTTGTCGGTGAAGTCGGTGGAGTTCTTGATGTGGTGTGGGGTGTTCCCCACAAGAGGAGCAAGGATGGTAGCAAGGTCTCTCCACCATTTGACCTTAGAACTGAAGAAGCTTCTCGGATGAGAGGTGAAACGTCTTCAAGCAACTTAAAGAAGTCCAGACGCTTTTCTTTGCAAGCTCCTTTGAATACGATGACCTGGATGACTGAGAACCTTCACAGACAGCTTTAGTGAAGGTTACAAATGATCTTCTTATGACCTCTGACAGTGGACTCATCTCTGTGCTTGTCCTGCTAGACCTTAGTGCTGCGTTCGATACTGTTGACCATAATATCCTATTAGAGCGATTAGAACATGCTGTAGGTATTACAGGTACTGCACTGCAGTGGTTTGTATCATATCTATCTAATAGACTCCAGTTTATGCATGTAAATGGAGAGTCCTCTTCACACACTAAGGTTAATTATGGAGTTCCACAGGGTTCAGTGCTAGGACCAATTCTGTTTACATTATACATGCTTCCCTTAGGCAGCATCATTAGAAGACATAGCATACATTTTCACTGCTATGCTGATGACACCCAGCTCTATCTATCCATGAAGCCAGATAACACACACCAATTAGCTAAACTGCAGGAATGTCTTAAAGACATAAAGACCTGGATGGCCGCTAACTTTCTGCTTCTTAATTCAGATCAAACTGAGGTTATTGTACTCGTCCCTGAAAATCTTAGAAATATGGTATCTAAGCAGATTCTTACTCTGGATGGCATTACCTTGGCCTTCAGTAATGCTGTGAGGAACCTTGGAGTCATTTTTGACCAGGACATGTCCTTCAACGCACATATTAAACAAATATGTAAGACTGCTTTCTTCCATTTGTGCAACATCTCTAAAGTTAGAAATATCCTGACTCAGAGTGACGCTGAAAAACTAGTTCATGCATTTATTACTTCCAGGCTGGACTACTGTAATTCATTATTATCAGGATGTCCAAAAAATTTGCTGAAAAGCCTTCAGTTAATCCAAAATGCTGCAGCAAGAGTCCTGACAGGGACTAGAAAGAGAGAGCAGATTTCTCCTGTTTTGGCTTCCCTTCATTGGCTTCCTGTTAAATCCAGAATTGAATTCAAAATCCTGCTCTTCACATACAAGGTCTTAAATAATCAGGCCCCATCTTATCTTAATGACCTTGTAGTACCATATCACCCTATTAGAGCACTTCGCTCTCGCACTACAGGCCTACTTGTTGTTCCTAGAGTATTTAAAAGTAGAATGGGAGGCAGAGCCTTCAGTTTTCAGGCCCCTCTTCTGTGGAACCAGCTTCCAGTTTGGATTCAGGAGACAGACACTATCTCTACTTTTAAGATTAGGCTTCAAACTTTCCTTTTTGCTAAAGCATATAGTTAGGGCTGGACCAGGTGACCCTGAATCCTCCCTTAGTTATGCTGCAATAGACGTAGGCTGCCGGGGGATTCCCATGATGCATTGAGTGTTTCCTTTCCAGTCACCTTTCTCACTCACTATGTATTAACAGACCTCTCTGCATTGAATCATATCTGTTATTAACCTCTGTCTCTCTTCCACAGCATGTCTTTTATCCTGTTTTCCTTCTTTCCTTTCTTTCCTGCTCTTGACGAAGGCGGTCGCACTTTTCTCCTCCTCTCCCTTAGCTTCCCTGCTTAGCCTCTTGTGTCCTTGTCTAGTCTCGTGTTTTTTGTATTACTTTTCCCTGGAACATTCTCTCACAGTCTGTTCTCTAAAACCTAAAAGAGGAATTATTGATGTGATCAACTGGTCCCTGAATGCTATTGACACCCTTTTCTCAACGAGACGTCTGGGCTTGGGTGAGCCTGAGTGCATGAAGATATCTACCTATTCGGAACCATTATAACAGGGTTCTTGCTGATCGGAGCTGGCTTGGCCCTGACTTATCGAAGAATTGAGGAAGCGGAACCGGCTGTTCAAACCCCTACAAGGCTGCCCGCTGGGATTGAAATGATGGGACGAGGCGTGAGTTTCTCAAAATGGGCTCATTGAGTGCAGCATGGATACGTTCTTGGAGAAGCTTACGGCTGCCGTGAATACTCGGAATAACACCTCTGAGCGCAAACTGGATGACATCTTGGAGAAGCTCACTGCGGTCGTGAGTTCTCAGAATTGGCTCTTTGAGCACAAGAATGACAACATCACGGAGCGTAACTTTGATAACATCATGGAGAAGCTCACGGCTCTCCAACGGGAGATTGAGAGACCAGTGTTGGACTGTTAGAACAGCTTTGAAATTCATATGAGCTGTTCGCACTAAAGTAAAAACCCCCCCTCACCCCTCCAAACGCCTTCGATGCTTATTCCCCTCCGATGCTGACGGTGGATCGTGGAGACCAGCGCATATGCTGCAGGCCCGGATGTACTGTCTACACTGGCTGTCTCTCACCCTTTACCCACCCCCGTTGCTTGTCATGTGATTCTTTGGTGTATTAAGAGTTTTTAAAAGAGAGTTTTTCTTTCCCACTGTCGCCAAAGTGCTTGCTCATAGGGGGTCATATGATTGTTGGGTTTTTCTCTGTATCTGTTATTGTACGATCTACTGTACAATATAAAGCGCCTTGAGGCGACTACTGTTGTGATGCAATTTAAATGCCAATATAACTTACTCAAATTCAGTTTCTGATGGCACAAAGTTCTGCTCAAATGACTGTGATTTGGTTTGTGAGACAATCCCACAGCATGCAGTGAATTTTTATTTCTGTGTCCTCAGTTTCCCAGCATGCCCTGGCTGTGGTAGTGGAGGTGAATGAAGGGGAACAATCTGTCCTGCTGCCCTGTCAGTTCTCAGGTATTATACCTGAGTACCCTGCAGTGATTTGGACTCGGAGTGATCTTCATCCCAAATCTGTCCACCTACAGCGAGAAGGAAGAGATGATTTTGGAGGGCAAAACCAGCGTTACAGCGGGCGCACATCAATGAGGCCTGATGCTCTGGACACTGGAGACTTCAGCCTCACTCTGAGGAAACCAACAAAGACTGACAGTGGCAACCACATCTGCTCCCTCAGTGATGGGAGAGAAGAGCTGAGAGTGACAGATATACAGCTGCAGGTCAAAGGTCAACAACAAACCCAGAATGCATACACAGTAAAACCTGATATTCAATAGGCTTAACAGAAGAATTTGAATGGTGATTTGAAATTGTAGGTACTGGTGTGAAAATAGTGTTTTTAGTGCTAGAAATAGTTGAGTCATTTAAAAGTTTCATCCAGTTAGTAGATGTGAAAAAGAGTCTCAGGTTGGGATCCATCGCCTTTGGATATGTCCATGTAAGTATCAAAGAGCAATGGAGATGACAGTGGAGGTGGGAATTAATGAAGCTCAAAGACTTTATTACCGTACTTAAGTAGAACTTTTTGATATCTTTACTTTGAGTATTTACTTTCTGATAATTTTTTAATTTAGTTTAGGTATCTTGGGGTCTTGTTCAGTAGTCAGGGGAGGGAGAGATCGACAGACGGATTACTGCTGTGGTTGCAGCGATTTGGATGCTGTGCCTGTCCAACATGATGAAGAGAGAGCTGAGCACAAAAACTGGTCGATTGTCATTGCTACCCTCACCTATGGTCATGAGCTGTGGGTAGTGACCGAAAGAACAAGATTGCAGATACAAGTGGCAGAAATGGGATTCCTCTGAAGGGTGAGGAGTTCGTCCAGCCAGGAGAGGCTCAGAGTAGAGCTATTTGGGTTATTCTCTGGACAGAGAAAGAGGACAAGGAGACTGAGTGGTGGAATAGGATAGTTATAGGGATGAGGAAAGTAGACAGGCATGCTGGGAGGGTATGGGTAGAACCAAGAGAGGACTTTTAGTGAGTTTACTGTCAGGCTGAACACAATTGAAGGAGAAAAGTACTTTATCGACTGGCTAGGCAGAGAGCTCAAATGATATACAGTCTGTTTGGGTAATTAAGGACATAGATGGGAATGTACTGATGGGTTGAAAAGATGGAAGCAGTACTTGCTCCATCATGTTCCAGTTACCACCACTATTATACTGCACTGTTTTTTGTAGTTGATAATGTGTTTCTTGTCCTCATAGATGACCAAGAGGAGGTGACAACATGGAAAATGTCAGACTTCATCATTCTACCCTGCAAAACAAATCTTGTGCTGCCTGAGGACACCACAGTGGAGTGGGCTCATGCTGACCTAGTGGTTTATGTCTATTCAAAGAGAAGTGACCACCTTAAGAAACAGGATGGCCTTTACAGAGACCGAACGAAGATGAACGAAGACCTGCTGAGAACTGGAGACCTCAGTCTGACCCTGAAACAGCCCACAGATGGAGACAGTGGAGGATACATCTGCACCATCTACAGGGACAAAGACATCCTGAGACAGAAAGTAGTGCTGCAGGTCAAAGGTCAGAGATGTAGATAAAGGTCAGATGTTAATGTTGTAGATTTAGGCAGGGCTGGACTGGGACAAAAAATCGGCCCGGGCATTTTGGCTAGAGACCGGCCCACCAAAAATGTGACGTCATTCAGGGGTAAAACCGCAAAGGATTCTGGGAACTTGTGGCAAGAGGTACTAGCACATGCAGGCTTTCAATTGAACTCAGTTACACAGCGATAAAAAGAAACACAAAGAAGGGCAAGAAGCTGTTGTATTATTAACTGCAATAGCCGGTGTTGTGCCAAAAACTGATTGCTCATATTTAAATTGCTATAAGTAACTTGTTGGGCTATAATATGTGAAACATATGTCAAATGCATCCCTCATGGATGACATAAAGTCATCTCTCCATCTCCATCTCCTGCTCTTCTGTCTCCTCTGTCACAGACCTCTCTGTCACGGTCCTGGGTCTCCTGACCCAGCGTTTTTAGTTCTTTGTGATTTTCGTATTATTGTACTTGTGTGTGATTTATTCTATGGTTTCTAGTTTTGATCCCTTGCCCTTCATGTCTCCCTGTGTGCCCCTCTGTGTATCTGTGAGCCCTCGTCTCTCCTTATGTTTTATTCCATGCTTCCCCTGCCCATTATGTCTTAAGTTCTCCCCGTGCTCTCTCTTCCCCCTGTGTGCCCTCTAGGCATTTATGAGCCCTCGTCCCCTTTCGTGTTTATTCCATGTCTCCCCTGCCTGTTACGTTGGTGTTCTACTCGTGCTCTCTCTCCTCCTGTACTTCCTGTTTCACCTCTCCCGTCAGTGTTCAGTTCACCCCGCCCTGTCTCGTTATGATTATCAGTGTCACCTGTGTTCCCCGTGTGTTCCCACTTCCCTCGTTAACCCTCTGTGTATTTCTGTCTGCGTCTCCCTCTGTTCAGGGTGACGTCGTCCCTCATGCCGTGTGTGGATCTCCCTGTGTCTCTCTGTGAATTCTTAGTTTGTGGTTTCCCAGTTTAGTTTAGTTTGTATATTTGTTCTGCCAGCGAATAAAGCTGAGTTTTGAGTTCATCCCCTCGTGCCTGTGAGTCCTGCATTTTGGGTCCTACTCCTGCCTGCCGCACGGCGATTCATGACAGTACGACGTCACCAGATATGGACCCAGCAGCACTCAACCCACCAGAAGAACTGCGTCTGGACATAATCTACTCCGTGGAAAGACTCCTGCATCTGTGGCTCGAACATGAGGGGAAGGAATTTCGCCGTGCTGTGGAAACCAGACTACAGCGCTTGTTCTCTGGTCTTCCCTGGCTACTCAGTGCGCTCCACCCACTCGAACAGGATTTAATCCGCAACGAGCTCCACCTTCATCCCCCAGCTGCTACTACCCACCTGCCTGAAGGGCCGGATGTGGAGCCGCTCGGCCCGTCAGAGCCATCATCAAAAAAGAAACGGCATTCACGCCGCCGACGCGCCACCCCACAGCCGGACATTCGGCCTTCTAATTCACCTTCTGTGCTGCCAGAAGCTCCGTCGGCTCCCTCGCTGCTACTTCCAGCTCAGTTAGCTCCCTCGCAGCCCTTCGCAGCTCCGTTAGCTCCCTCGCCGCCACCCGCAGCTCAGTTAGCTCCCTCGCCGCCACCCGCAGCTCAGTTAGCTCCCTCGCCGCCACCCGCAGCTCAGTTAGCTCCCTCGCCGCCACCCGCAGCTCAGTTAGCTCCCTCGCCGCCACCCTCAGTTCAGTCTCCTGTGTCCCCGCTAGCTCAGCCATTAACTCCACCACAAGCTCCATTTTCACCTCTACCATCGCTTCAGTCATCAGTTCGGTCTGCCACTCAGTCGCCCCTAGCTCCATCATCCACACTACCACCTGTTTCTCTTCCACCACAACCGTCGCTTCACCCAGCCACTCAGGCTGCTACTCAGTCAGTCATTCAACCCATAGCCCTGCCGTTAATATGCTCTGTAGCTGAGCCACTAGCCGCCCGACCCGCAGCCACTTCAGCCACTCCTCCACCCGTCACACCTCCACTACAACCATCACTGCGGTCTCTAGCGCAGTCACCTGCAGCTCTGCTTTCCCCAGTGCGGTCTCCAGTGTCCCCAGTGCGGTCTCCAGTGTCCCCAGTGCAGTCTCCAGTGTCCCCAGTGCAGTCTCCAGTGTCCCCAGTGCAGTCTCCAGTGTCCCCAGTGCAGTCTCCTGCAGCCCTGCTGTCCCCAGTGCAGCCTCCTTTAGCACAGTCACCCACTCAACCACCAGCACCACAACCGTCACTACCTCTAGTTCATTCCCCTGTGAAGTCATTAACTCCACCACCTACTCCACTCTCACCACCACTGTTACTACAGACATCAGTTCAGTTCCCTGTGCAGTCATTTACTTCTCCACCGTTAGCAGCTCAGGTCCCCGTGTGTCCAGCAGCTCAGGTCCCCGTGTGTCCAGCAGCTCAGGTCCCCGTGTGTCCAGCAGCTCAGGTCCCCGTGTGTCCAGCAGCTCAGGTCCCCGTGTGTCCAGCAGCTCAGCTCCCGCTCTCACCCGTGTCTCCAGTAACTCAGTTAGCTGCCCAGCAGCCACTCTCCGCTCAGTCTCCTGTGTCGCCAGTTTTGCTCATTCACTCCATGCAGAGAGGTAACTGGATTTCTACTCAGGGTACTTTCCATGGTTTAGCCGCCGTTGGCACAGTTTGCCACTCCAGGGCTTCCCCAGAGGCTAGGTCTCAGTCACCAGCTGATTCTGGACCCCTGAAGTTTAAGCAGCCCCCTAAGAACTGCACCATGTTCGCATTGCCTGGGCAGAGTCAGTGCTCAGTGCAGCGCCAGTTGTCCTCATGTCGACCGAAGGACTTCATGCCTGTTGGCGTTGTTTTGGTCTCCGCTGGAGGGTCCGAGGGGCCCGTTCAGCCTCCCGTCTCCGCTGGAGGGTCCGAGGGGCCCGTTCAGCCTCCCGTCTCCGCTGGAGGGTCCGAGGGGCCCGTTCAGCCTCCTGTCTCCGCTGGAGGGCCCGAGGGGCCCGTTCAGCCTCCTGTCTCCGCTGGAGGGCCCGAGGAGCCTGTCCAGCCACCATCTGCAACCTCGCCTGGCCCGGCCTCGGCCTCTGCGTCCTCGCCTGGCCCGGCCTCGGCCTCTGCGTCCTCGCCTGGCCCGGCCTCGGCCTCTGCGTCCTCGCCTGGCCCGGCCTCGGCCTCTGCGTCCTCGTCTGCTGCAGCCTCGTCTGCTGCAGCCTCCTCAGAGCCTTCGTCTGCTGCAGCCTCCTCAGAGCCTTCGTCTGCTGCAGCCTCCTCAGAGCCTTCGTCTGCTGCAGCCTCCTCAGCCTGTGCTTCGCCTGGTCCCGTCTCGACTGGTCCTGTGCCCTCCGGGCCTCGGCCAGTACGCCTGACACTGGAGAGCCGCCGCCGCTGCCTTCCGCGCGGCCGGCCCCCTGAACTGCACCGCCTTCGCCTGAGTGGCCGCCGTCGCCTTCCGCACGGCCGGCCCCCGGACCAGCGCTGTCATCGTCACCGCCGCCTCCTGCGCGGTCGGCCTCCTGAACTGTTTCCGCGTCGCCGCCGTTGCCTCGCGCACGGCCGGCCTCCTGAACTGTTTCCGCGTCGCCGCCGTTGCCTCGCGCACGGCCGGCCTCCTGAACTGTTTCCGCGTCGCCGCCGTTGCCTCGCGCACGGCCGGCCTCCGGAACTGTTTCCGCGTCGCCGCCGTTGCCTTGCGCATGGTCGGCCCCCTGAACTGCTCTGTGTTTGAGTTATTTTCTTGGGCTCCGGTGTTTGCTGTGCTCTTTTGTTTTCTGTTCCGAGCCCTCCGTCCTGGGCCCCCGCCGCCCGCCCTGGGTTGTTTTCTGTTTGATTTTGTTTTTCTGTGTTTGGGCTGTCTGGAGCCAGCCCTTGAGGGGGGGGGGTACTGTCACGGTCCTGGGTCTCCTGACCCAGCATTTTTAGTTCTTTGTGATTTTCGTATTATTGTACTTGTGTGTGATTTATTCTATGGTTTCTAGTTTTGATCCCTTGCCCTTCATGTCTCCCTGTGTGCCCCTCTGTGTATCTGTGAGCCCTCGTCTCTCCTTATGTTTTATTCCATGCTTCCCCTGCCCATTATGTCTTAAGTTCTCCCCGTGCTCTCTCTTCCCCCTGTGTGCCCTCTAGGCATTTATGAGCCCTCGTCCCCTTTCGTGTTTATTCCATGTCTCCCCTGCCTGTTACGTTGGTGTTCTACTCGTGCTCTCTCTCCTCCTGTACTTCCTGTTTCACCTCTCCCGTCAGTGTTCAGTTCACCCCGCCCTGTCTCGTTATGATTATCAGTGTCACCTGTGTTCCCCGTGTGTTCCCACTTCCCTCGTTAACCCTCTGTGTATTTCTGTCTGCGTCTCCCTCTGTTCAGGGTGACGTCGTCCCTCATGCCGTGTGTGGATCTCCCTGTGTCTCTCTGTGAATTCTTAGTTTGTGGTTTCCCAGTTTAGTTTAGTTTGTATATTTGTTCTGCCAGCGAATAAAGCTGAGTTTTGAGTTCATCCCCTCGTGCCTGTGAGTCCTGCATTTTGGGTCCTACTCCTGCCTGCCGCACGGCGATTCATGACACTCTCCACTTTTGATGATAAATCAGCCTGGTGCAACATGTAAGGATTGGGACAATTTGTTAAGATTTTGAGGAGTTTGAGAAACTAACCTTAAGCATAAAATAAAATTTACTATCAGTAACTTCATAGCACCCGCCCAGCAGTATATAAACTCCGTCATGCTAGCTAGTACGCAGTGCCAGTTATTCTAAGCGACTGTAAAAAGTCTGCACAACGAAAACAAACTACAACTAAACTTTGTTTATATCTGACACAGATAGACAGCAGGTCATAACTTCTTACCTGAAGTTCAGTTGCTCTGCCACTATGAGCGGTGTTGTGCCAAAAAGTGATTTCCGGTATTTGCCAAAAACTTTATATAACCTTTATTTATGCAGTTAAAAAAATCTCATTAACATTAAAAATGTCATTTGTAAGAGTAAGTTGGCCAAGAGGACAGCAGAAATGGCAGCAAATATTACAATAGTTCTGTAAAAATATTTTAAGTGAGGATAAAGGACCGGGTTGGTTATAATGTAAGTACAATAACACAGACCTGTAAAGATAGTTGAAAAAACAGATAATTTTTTAATTCTATATATAATCCCTTTGTAAACGCTGTTCACCGAAGTCTATTTACCAACATTCATAAAGATATTACACATAAAAAAAATACACAGAAACATTTGTTAAGGTTCAAAATTGAGGAGGGAGAGTACAAACCACCCTTGGTCCAGAAGGTCTTGGTCAAACAATGATTTTAATGACTACACACGTGTGGGAAGAACACTCTGTACGCCCACAGCAAGTGATCTCCGACTTCCTCAAAGCATACACAGATTTTATACCGTCAGGGCTTGTTTACTGACGCCCCTTCATGCGTCACAGATACATTTTATACATAGATCAGATCAACACCACAATGACTTTTAACCCAGAAGATCATCTTCTATTTTCATGGCTGGTACTTTCCGTTCTTGTCTTAAAGTGAATTGTTCCTCTTTCTTACCGAGACATGACTAATCTCTCCTCTAAATAAATCTAACTCATGTGTGTGTGTGTGTTGACCCCACATGCTCTTTGTGTCACCTCTTCACCTACTAACTGTCTGTGTCTCGTCCTCAAATGCTCTTTCTCAATTCACCTGTTGCACTTCTGACCTTTCACTAGACCAGAGGCTCACTGAGACTATGTGTATGTCTTCTACTAAATAAATGTTTTAACCAAGAACCTCTACTTAAACCTTAATATGAAATGACCTGATATATAAGTGTTTTGTAAGCATGTATTGCAATTCCTTCTATGGCTCCAAGTCACTTGCACAATAGATTGTCCGGACATCGCGCCGAACAAAGCTTCCAACCCCCAATTAATTGACCGAGCTCCAACTCTTTAATAAGCACAGATATGCAATATGTATAAAATAGTTATAACTGCACCTGAAATACAAGGTTAACATAATAACTGTATGCATAACATCTTAAGGCCATCTTAAAGCTATCTGTTACATTGTTAAAGCCTCGTCTTAGCCTGCTGCTCAAAATAACTTCCTGCTTCTGCAAACTCTCTGCAAGCCTGTTTCCTGTCAGCCTGTGACTTTTAGCCTTTCTGAAAGACACACACTGTTCAACCCCTGAATGCAATATAAACTCCAGATTATATTATTAATGCAATGGTAATAATGATGATTATTTAACAATAGCAGTAAAATAATTTCCCTGCTCCACACATTGGAAATCAGTTTTTGGCAGGCAATCACTTTTTGGCACAACACCGGCGGCCGCCTCAGTCTCTCCTCCTCTTGCCTCCCCTTTCCCTTATCCACCTGCTGGCCTCCACCACTTGCTGATGTTGCTAAATCTGTGGAAGCTATGCCATAGCTACCACCAAACAATTCAGTTATTTTTACACATTTGGCAGCGTCTGCCTGAAGGGCTTGTTTCTTTTTGGCCCTAATTTTTTCTGCACCTCCTTTCCTTTTTTTGTTCTCCATTTTCTTAAGTTCGTCTATAAGATTGATAAATAAGGGGGAGGGTGCATCCGACCTCATCGGCTGTAATTGGTCCAGCCCAGAGTCGATCATGACTAATTGGCCACCTTTCATTATTTATACCCTTCCAAAAAAAAAAAAAAATCGATCGGCCCATAAAAAAAAAAAATCACCAGTGGCCCACCGGGCAAATGCCCGGTATGCCCGATGGCCAGTCCAGCTATGGATTTAGGTCAGAGTTCAGCGTTTATGTTGTTATATTTTATATTTTTCCACAGAACCATTTCCATCCTGGGCCACAGTTCTCCTGGTTCTCTTGGGCCTCCTGGTTCTTCTTGTGGTTTCTGGAGGTCTCACATATTATTTCCGACACTGTTTCATGTCAGGTGAGTGTCTCCTACTACACTACCCATAATGCCGATGGTCAGCAGGTGTCCTCTGGTGGCTCCTTGACTGTGGCTCACACAAACTTGTTCCAGAAGCTGAAAGAGTTGAGAGTTACAAACAGCTGATACAGAGAGCTGAAGAGAAACTTCCAGGTTTGTTCCAGAAGTCAGAAAACCTCCTTCAGACTCAGTCATTGATCAGTGAAACAGCTCCACAACATGACTTTACTAAACAGTGTGTGTGCTTCACTTCATTGATCTGACACAGAGGCTGCATGTGGACAAGCTGTTCTTCTTCTGTGGTGGTAAACAGCAGCTGACATGGAAACATGTGCTGACAGTAAATGTTGCAGCAGCTTCAGTAAATGTTCCTCCTTGAGTTGTGCTCAGTCATGTGGTGGAGAGCTTCAGATGTTCAGACACATGAGATCTTCATGGTTTTTGTGCTGATGTGTGTGAGACATGGCCGACTGTGGAGGCTCCGTCTGTCTGTGCTTCTTCATCCAACATGTCTGCAGCACTTTACAGGACGCTGCAGACTAGTTACCAAAGAACGAGTCAGGAACACATCAGGAACAAACTGAGACAGAATCTGACTGAGACTAGAAGACAAGGAGGGACAGGGAGGTCATGTGACCATCACAGCTGCTGCTGACGTCATCATGTTGTCCTTTGTTGTCCTCAAAGGTTACAAGGTCGAGGTGGATTCAGGGGTGGAGTCTGTCATGCTGCCCTGTAAAACCACAGTTCACCTGCCTGCAGATGGTAAAGTGGAGTGGACAGATAAAAATGGAAAGGTCCACGTGTATGAGAACGGCTCTGACAAACCTGAATACCAGCACCCAGATTTTAAAGCCAGAACCAAGATGAGGAAAAATCTGCTGACGCTTGGAGACTTCAGTCTGACCCTTAAATACCCGACAATCACAAACACCTACATCTGCACCATCTACAGCAGGGAGGGAAACATCCTGATGAAGAAACACGTGAAGCTGACTGTCAAAGGTTAGTGCTGTAGATACACGTCAAAGATCAGAAGTCAGTAAATGGTAAACAGACTGGTCCTTATACAGTCCTTTTCAAAATAACTAGAAGATGATTTCTAGCAGAAGTATGAAAATCTCCACATCCTTTCTCCATGTTATCATCCAAAGCTGTGTGAAGTTTCAGAGCTCTGCAGCTAACAGAGACTTTCAGTTTGTAACATCGTCTTCAGAAGAAAAAGATTAAGAAAAAAACAAAACGCATAAAACCGAACATTTCCAATAAAGGAAACAAAAAGGTGGAATAAACTGATGTCTTAGTCAGTTTGTTAAATCTTTTGGATTTTCAGACAACAACATTCTTGTAGGTTATTTACCATATTTGATCAGTACCTCTCCAAAGTGGTGAAGAGAGAGTTGAGTGAAGCTCTCAAATTATGAAACAAGTTGTTCCCAGGCTGGAGGAGGTGGCCAGGGTGAGGGTGGTCTGGGCTTCTCTGCTTAGGCTGCTGCCCCCATGACCTCACCCCAAATAAGCTGAAGAAGATGAATGGATGAAAAGATGTGATCATTCTGTATATTTCAGATAAAACAAAGTTAAATGGTAAATATTATTTCATTTCACATTTTCATGTAAGACACGGTATGCCTCAGCTGTTTCAGGTAGATCCAATGATGTGTCAAACTTTCTGATAACTTTCACTTTCCATCCTGATGATGAAGGCTGACAGAGAATGACGTCCCTCTGGAAACAAGTTCAGAGTTTCCTGCAGTGAACATCCTGACTTTCTTTTTTAAAGACACCAAATAGTGATGTTACCTCGAGGCTTTGAACTACACTTTATTTATTGTTGTGAAACTGTGGGCGGAGTTTGCTTCAGTTGAAATCACTGATTATGTTTGAAAAGCTTCACTCTTTCAGGTGGAGCTTTGAAACGTTGGCGTAAAAGTCGATGTAATAAAGGTGACTGAAATATAGTTTATCATTTTGAACCATGTGTGTAGTGATTCAGTTTTTGAGCCAGTGCCTCATTTTGTCACTAATATCAAATAAAGGTTTGACTCTGGACACATCAGCTCTGCAGCTCTGCTGCTGATTGGGCAGATAAACACAACACAGTAGAGTAATGGGACATATTTCAAACTCCAAACAAACATCACAAAAAAATATTTCACTTCATCCGGTCAAAGAAAATGTACACACTGCTGCTGCTGATGTCTGTACAGCTCATGCTGTGCTTTGTTGTCCACTCAGTCCCCCAGGAGGAGGTGGATTCAGGGGAGGAGTTTGTCCAGCTGCCTTTCAAAACCTCTTCAAAAGTTCCCCTGCTTGACATAGCAACCATTGAGTGGACAAACACATACAACATGAAGGTCCACGTGTATCACGTGTATGAGAACGGCTCTCACAAACAGCACAAGATTTACAGAGACCGAACGAAGATGAATGAAGACCCGCTGAAAACTGGAGACCTCAGTCTGACCCTGAAATACCCCACAGATGGAGACACGGGTATCTACACCAGTGTCGTCTACGGCAGCGAGAGAAACATCCTGCTGAAGAAAAAGGTGGAGCTGAGAGTCAAAGGTCAGTTCTGTAGACAAAGGTCAGAGTTCAGAAAATGATTAAAAAACGAAAATAAATAAAAACAAAAGTGAGCTGACAGATGCCAGCCAACTAATCAAAACTCAAAAGAAAAGAAACCACAGTGGTTTCTACAAGTCAAACAAGCTAAATAAATGAACACGCTGGTGACCATACACAGAATGCTAATCATGCTAAACATGGTGCAATGTGTTCAGCAACAAAACAAGAGAGAAGCCTTCAAGTGAAAGTGTTGTGTACTATTTTTTTTTTTAAATTGGACAATCTTACGCCTCAACTTACTTTTGGAATTTGCTGGGATCTCATGCGCACAACATGAAAAAACACAACATCCAAAATGCTAGCTGGTACTGCTTATATCATTCATCATATAAAGCAGGGTGTCATGAACATTATGTGCAGGCTGGAATTGGACCAAAACGCAAACTCACCGAAAGGAAGCTTAAACTCAAAATGCAGCTTTATTTTCTAAACGGAGGAAAATGCGATACAAAACAAAACTAGACTGGGAAATTCTAATGAAACTGACTCGCAAAGAAACACGGAGGGGTACACGGCCATGAGGGAGGACGCGACACGGAAGGAGACGCTGACTAGTGATGCGCGAATCATGAACGAATCGTTCAATACTCGAGAATCACTTTACTGACTCATGAATCGTGATTCACAAGCCCAACTGACTCACTGACTCATCCCTGTTGCTGTTAGCAGCAATGTATCTAGCTTATAATTAAAATTGTGGAGAAAAACACAACATCCAGTATCGTAACAAAAACATTTCTGCTCTGAACTGGAAGAAAAAACCCTGAGTAGAAGCTCACATCAAGAAAATAGCTCCTCGGTTCACAGTAGCATCGCTCTGCTAACATGCTAACAGCACATTTGAGCTACTCACCCCCTCCCTCCTGTGCTGAATCATTTTTTTTTTCTTTTTCTTTTTTTTACTGTCCCGTTTGGCTCTTTTGCCATCAGAATTGTTGTCTAAAGGCAAAGAAAGATGCCCAACGGATTTACTTTACCAAATTGACCATCCCAGCCTTGCCGTAATGGTCTATTTGATTCACCTTTTATTGTTTATTTTATTTTCACTTGCTGAATACGGGACAGACTTGACTGGGGGAAAGAAGGGGAGAAAGAAAGAGGGAAAGAGAAACAGCTGAGAAGAGGGACGGGGGAGAAGGGCAAAAGACAAAAACCAACAGAATGAGCAGGAAAAAACAAAATGCATATATCAATCACCTGGATCACCTGCTGAGAAAGAAAAAAGAAAACAAGCAGAAGAAAACAAGAGTAATAGAATAAACAACATCACAATGATATATGGGAATATGACAGTAAATACTAAATATTAAACATTATTGTGCAGCACATAAGATCAACAGAACACAGTGTGCTTTGAGGTAGGAGCCAAAAAGGGTGTAGTTTGTGGGTGTGATCACCCGTGTGTACACCTGTGAGCATGGACGCGCTTGTTTTTTGTTTTTTTAAAAGGTTCCTTCATGTAATGATCTGCTAGAGGGTGTGGGGGGGGGCACAGCCCTGTCCTCCAGGGCATGAAGCAGGTATGGAGGAGATCAAAACTCCAGACATCCAGAGGCCCCCAGAACACAAGAGACCAAGGAAGACCAACAGAGGGGCAGCCGCGCCACTGTCCCAGAAAGAGCTGTGGAGAGTCCCAGATGAGGGCTCACTCAGCAGCCGCGGAGCAGAAGCCAGGGGGAGTTGCAGTGACGCGCCCGTGAGCTCCGCCGGCAGCCAGCCGTGCCTGAGTGACCGAGCCCCAGGCCGAGAGGCCGGGGGCACCCCACCTCCGAAGTGGCCCGAGCGAGCCCCAGGCTCCAGACCCCGACAAGCGGCCGCCAAGGAGTGAGCCGGCGTGTACCTGGACGCCCATCCCCGGACACAAAGAACCACCAACGCACCGATGTCTGAGGGAGTCCGCCACTGGCAGGGGAAGTGGTGGTAGGGGGAGATAGGCCTCCAAACCTTGGAGGGCCTGAGATGTCCCCAGAGAGGTGGCGTCTGACACCCAACCTGACATATAGACACAGACATACAGGCACACACAGACACAAACATCCATTCCCACCCTCATGCTCTCATATGCACTCACTCCACACTCAACCAACGTGGAGACAGACATAAAGAGACGCTGTACACACGATCACACTCCCCAAGCGTACTCTACAAACCGGGTCTAGGTACCCTTGCCCCTGGAGGGGGAAACTGCACCCAGACCCAGGTGGTGTTTCCCTTTTCCCTGCGGTGGGGAGAGGCAGACCGCCCCGACTCCGCAGCAGCAGGGAGGCCCCACACTCCAGACCGCAGTCGGACGGCCAACTCCTCCTCCTAGCCCCCCTGCTCCAGCAGGCCGCAGAGAACGGGGGTGAGAGAAGACTCCAAACCTCCAAACTAAGTAATTAATTACTTAGTTACTTTTTAAAAACACGATTTACAACCTGAATAGGTGATAAAGCGATTGCTCTTTCAGCCCAATTCTACTTTTTCTGCATAATTCATCATACAAAATGTAATCAAATGGAAAAGTCTCTTTTTAAAACTTGTTTTATTAATCTTCTAACTTCATGCATCAAGCAAAAGTTTAATTGTATGCAACATTCACTGACTGGAATAAATTAGTTTAACATTTAAACTTATTTTCTGCACATTCCAGCACATAAAATAAAATTTTTTTTGTGTTTACACTCAGTCTTTCAAATAGATGCAAGTAAAACACAGCAGAAAATAAATAAAGTCAAAGACTAGCGGTCCTGTTGCTCTGGTTTCACCTGTGTGACGGAGCAAAGGTTATTTTATTTCCACAGTGTTTTTAAAGGAGGGAAACCTTCCTCCAAATGGACAGAGCAGTGGAGCTGCCAAGGGAAAGTACATGAATTAAAAGCTGTAAGGCTAACATATAATTTATTATCTTTAAACAGTTAAAAATGTAAAATTGAATTGAATTGAATACTTTATTGGCCAAACAGGTTGCCCCGCAGAGGAATAGGACACCCCCCCCCCCCCCCCCCCGACTTACACACACAACAAAGACATCACATGGGAATACAGTTGGAGATCGGCAGCGTTACAGAGAAAACACTGAAAAATTACACAACAATGGGAAAAGTACAAGAGGAAAAAAAAGAGACCTCTTCTCACGCTGGGCACCTATGGGAGGACAGCATGAGAACAGGAAACAAAAAAAACTCCTCTGCACAGAGAGCACATTAATGTCCACATCACAACATTAGAGCACGTGACAAGCCACAGGGGTTGGATAGGGGGGTGGGGGGTGATTCGAAGGAACACAGCAGTCGTCCTGCACCATGCTATCATTTCAGCACGGCACACAGACCCGCCGTCTTCCCCCACAGGAAACAAGCATAGAAGGCGTTTGGAAAGGGAGGGGGGTGAGTGCGTGCTTATCAGTGTAAGTGTATGTGTGTGCGTGTCCAGAGTCCAGCTGAGCCAGTGTCCTTCGCCCTATCAGGCTGAGTAAACAGTCTACCAGCCAACCCAGGTGGCCTCGGGACGGGAAGAACAGTCATCACACAGTCGTTATCAGGGAGTTGTTTTGGTCGGCTCCAGCCTTGGGCCTGAGCAGCTGGCGCCGTGGTGTCCGAATGTTGAATATTGTTGATTTCTCCTTTATGCGAGCAGCTCCGAATTTAGCACTCTGACGCTGGTCTCTCGATCTCCCGTTGGAGCGCTGCGAGCCTCCCCATGATGGTATCAAACTTCTGGTCCGTGGTGTTGTCATTCTTGTGATTCTGAGACCCCACAACTGCAGTGAGCCGTTCTGCGATGTGATCCAACTTTCGCTCAAGGGTGTCATTGTGAGCAGGCCCCTCTCTGATGTATCCCATCATACGCTCAGTGGTGTTAGTTTGAGTCTTCACGGCAGCTGTAAGCGTCTCCAAGGTGTTAACCATGCTGCATTCGTTGTGAGAGGTCGCGCCTCGTCCCATCGCTTCAATTCCAGCGGGCAGCCTTGGGTGGGTTTGAAAAGCCGGTTGCGCTCTCTTATTTCTCCGATAAGTCAGGGCCAAGCCAGCTCCGATCAGCAAGAACCCTGTTATCATGGTTCCGAATAGGTAGATATCTTCAGCGTCCTCGATCCACCGTCCCGCCAGGCACAAGATCCTCTGCCACCCGTCCGTCGTGTATCCAGCAGGGAGAGTCCCTCCAGGGCACTTGGGCTCTCCCGAGCCCAGACTTCTCGTTGAGAAAAGGGTGACAATAGCATTCAGAGACCAGTTGATCAAATCCATAATTCTCTTTTAGGTTTTAGAGAACGACGGTGAGAGACTGTTCCAGGGAAAAGTATTAAAACAACCCTGGCCAGGGGACAACACAATAAAAATCAATAAAACACAACATTAAAAGTCCAGTGGCGTCCGCCACGGTATAA